>NC_136067.1:404020944-404620944 GCF_964261635.1 Lissotriton helveticus | reverse complement strand
TGAATAGAGAGATCTGCATTGAAAACTGAAATGGGGAAGCTCCTTGAACTGAACAAGGCTGAGCCTGGCAAGGTGAATGCTGGCTCCACCTCCTACTGTGCGTCTTATGGCAGACCCCTCTTTCTGAAAGGAAGGATGCAGCCTGGTAATCAAAGTGCTCCAGGCCTGAGCAGCACTGGTTCTGGTTGGGTTCAGTGACTAGAGATTTATGAGAACAAAGACTTTTGGGGTCTAAATATCTGTGCCCATACCCCTGATTTTTGTATTGCTCCTGGATGTCAAGAAGAACCTCTGTCTGTTTCACTGGAAGAATCTACAGGAAAGGACTGTCCTTGTGCTTGTGTGCTATTTCTTGGATTGGCCTGCAGTAGTTCCCCTTGGACTTGGAAGAAGAGGGAAAAGAACTTTTGAGAGAACATTTATTTTGCTAAAGCAATCACCCAAGGGCTAGGAGAGAGCTAACCTCCTGCTAGTTTCACAGGCACATCTGACTACCCCACCAGCCTCCTGGTTCCTCCCAGCGAGGATTTCTATCTGAAGGTGAGGCCCCTGTGAGTTCCAGGGCCTCTAGTTCTACTACAGAGAAGAGAGTGCTGAAATCGTCGCTAACGCCCGTTTGCGAGCCGCCGCAGCTGAAGAGCGTAAGAAAAATCACGGCGCTGCTACCGCCAAGCGCTCGCAAACCAAAGATAATCGCACGCTTGCGGGCCACAAAATGCTCGCTAACACCCATAGATCATCGCATCGCACGTTTGCGGGCTTTTCGAGTGCTCGCTATCCCCGGATCCTCGCATCGAGGTCATCGCATCACAACATCGCAGTGCGGGCGCCGTCCGTCCCCCATTTTCAGCGCTACAGGATTGCACATGCTACAGGTCCAGTGCATCATCCCCTCTTGTGGCAAGGATTGAACGCATCGCTGGCCTCGCGTGAGGAAAATCATCGCTACAGCTCGTTTGCGACATTTTGTTGGTTTTGCTGCACAATCCAGGTACATTGTAAGTAAAAGGGTTGCAGAGACCACTGCCTTACTCCTATTTGCACACTTTGAACTCTTTTTACAGCATTTCAAGGATAACTCTATTTTACAGTGTTGTGGCTTTTTAATGTTATTGGTCTTGGGTTAAGTCTATATATAGATATACTAATTGTTTATACCTACTTGTGTACCTACTTGTGTGGTGTCTCTTTGTAGTGTTCCTCACTGTAATACTGTGTATGATCATAAATGCTTTACACACTGCCTCTGAGATATGCCTAGCTGCTCGTGCTATGTACCACAGGGTTGAGCAGGGGTTATCAAAGGGTGTATCCCCGAAGGGAGGAGCCTAGCTCGCGACCGTGATGGCCGCGCTTTAGTTCGGCTCAGTTCGCCCGCCTGTGTTTTCACATTTATCCTGTTGTTATCCTGCCCCGGGAAGCCCCTTTTGCTGTGTGCTGGTGCTACAACGCTCTGCAGGCACTTACCTCTTGCTCCGGTTGTCCTGGCTGCTGTGGTTCCGGTGCAGTGCCTCCCCGATTGTCTTGGGGAGTGGAGGGCGGACTGGCCTGGATCTTCTTCCCGGCTCCCGGGCCGGACAGAGCCTGCGGATCTCCCCTTCGGGGCGCTGTGGAGGTGGTCGGAAGACCGTTGTTCGTGTGGGCCGGAGGTCCTTCCTGGCCGCATCCCGTTGGAGGGAGGCCTATGTTGGAGGCGCTGCCTTCCGTTGTCGGAGCTCCTTGTGTGTCCGGCTTGCTCTCCCTTTGTTCTCCGGTCCGGCCATTTTGATTTTACCGCCCGGGCTCGGAGAACGGGACCGGCGGCGTTGGGCGGCCGGCGCACCCCTTTCTTCTGGTGGCCCTCCTTCCTGCCTGGGGTGCTCTGTTGCCGGTCGGCGGGACTTCACTTGCCTTGCTGCCGCCCCGGCGGAGTTTGTCGACCGAGCGGCCTTGTTGGACTCTCAAAATGGCGACCGGCCCCGGGTGTCCTGGCCGGGCCTGGGCGAGCGCTGGGGGCCCGCCGCATGACCCGGGTGCCGGACACTGTAAAGGTTTTTCTACACTTAAGGAGATCCTGGACGCTTTGCTCTCCTGGCGACTCTGTACAACCGCGCCTGTTATGGCTTCGGAGGTGATTCCTCACGACGGGCCTCTGGGGCCCCCACGGCTGACTGCGACTTCGCCGCCGCGGGGTGCGGCTGGATTTATCCTGGCGGAATTGGCTCCGGTCACGACCGCGTCTGCGGATGTGTGGGACTTAATGGCGCCTCCTCCTCCTGCGCTCTCTCCTTTTTCTCGGGCCCGGGAGCTGGATTTTGTTTGGCCGGACCTTCATGACTCTCCCGCTTCCTTTCGGCCGCCGCTGCCCGGCGATGTCTCCTGTTCTGGCCCAGATGGGTCGGTTTCTCTGGACATATCCTTGGACTTGTGCCTGCATCGTTTGCTCCACTTAGTGACTTTCCTGGATCTTCCGTGTCTCATTTCCCGTTCCTTTTCTGGACTGCCGTCGGATCTTCCTGCTGTCTGTCTCCGGTTCTTCGTGGCCTGGTCCTCGCTGGATCGGGAAGTTTCCACTTTGGACAAACAAGGACAGGGCTGATGTATGCTGGAGTCTGTGTGCGGTAGTCTTGCACTGATTTGGAGGGTCAGCATGTCCCGGTATGGTTATGTATGACTGGCTAGTGCTCCTGGACTTTACCCGATGATTTTTGGCTTCCCGGGTACCTGGTTCTTCATTCAGGCGGGTGATGGGGTACGTTTACTCCTGTCTCCCGGCCCTCCCCCGTATATGTGTGTGTGTGTGTCTCCCATCCCCTGTTCCCTTCCCTCCCTTCCCATTTTTGTCTTTGATTCCGACTTCACTTTGCTCCGCTATATTTCGGGTTCTATTTAGGGCGACAGGCACGCTGCTGGGGGGTAGGCCGTAGCCTTCTGCAGGGGTGCAGGGTGGGCTTTCGGGGTGGGTTGGGGGGGTCTGTCTGCATTGGGGGGTCTTTTTCCTCCCTTATTTTCCCCTTTTTGTTCTATGGCTCTTGTGTGTTCACTTTTTCGGGACTCCGTTTCCTCCTGTGTCCCCCTGGGGAGTTTCTGTGACTTTTGTAATCCGGTGGGTGTCTGATTGTGGCTCGCTGGGTTATTCGGTATCGATTTTTGATACGTTGCTGGCCGGATTCTATTATCCTGCTTTATCTCCTGGGGGTACATGGTTTGGTGGGAGTCCCTTCTTTTATCCCTTTTTCTCTCTCCCCTTTTTCCTCCTTTATGAGGGTCCTTTTATTTCTGTCGGGGTGCGTTTCGTATTGTTTTTACACTGTGGGCCCTTTGATCATGCCTCCTCACTTTGGGTGGGGGCGGTGATGGATGGGCGCGGTTTGATTATTGCCATTCTCGTTTCCTTATATTCCGATTTTGTTTCTATTTTGGATAGCGATGTTTGTATGGCTTCTTTTTCATTCTGTGTTCCTAAGATGGCGGCTTGCCGCGGCCCCTCCTCCCTGGTTGTTTCCTACACGGCCCGTTGTTCTTCTGTACCCCGCCCCGCATTAGAAAATTAACCTTTTATTATCCTGTTCTTTCTGATTGCTCGATGTCTTTTATTGTTTTACCTATGCTCCTGATATCGTATCCTGTAAAGGACTGATTTTCGGTTATTATGTTTTCTACCATGTGGTGGCCAGCCCTGGTGGGTTGTAGGCCCGTATTTGTGAGCTTCATTGTACAATAAAGGTTTTAAAAAAAAAAAAAAAAAAAGGGTGTATCCCCCTTACTCTGACTTAGGAAGAAGGGTCCCGACTTGGACAGTGGCCGGCCATTGCCAACTAGAGACCCCCATTTCTAACAAGTTGAAATTCTCATCTGGTGAACAAGCTCAGTATATCAAACGGAGGTGTAACCAAATGTGGTATGTATTAGTAGATGTGTGAAGAGGAGGTGCTCAGATTTGCACTATGGCCTGGGGCGAGTAAATGAACAAAACACACATCTTCCCTTCAGCTTTCCTCTGGCTGTATGGATGATTTGGTGTCAGTTTACTCTGGTAGAGAAGGAGTCTGAAGAGGGAAACATACTTCCATTGACAAGTCCAGTCTGAAGGTTTTGGTTCCTATGTACCTAACACCCTCTACATCACAATATTCTATAGCAAGTCAGCACCTGTCATGTGCATTTCAAAAGGCACGGTAGGATGAACTATTGACTTTGCTGATTTGTACTGTAATTTTATGGTAAAGCTTGAAGAATTCTACTCTAAACCTTCACCACACTGTAAGTTTGATAAATGATTGTCTACTTATTATTGATCCTGAAACAAAAGATACAATCACTATATCTATTTATATACATTATGTAAATATATTCAGCATTATGAACACTAATGAAAGGTGCTCCTCTGTGAAAAAGAAGAAGCAGGAAACATTACAATTAATGCATAAACGGCCAATAAACAGCAGGCTCCTACTCCTGTTGAGCACAGAGTCTATCTCTGGGTAGCAATCTGTGGTACAAGCAGCCTCAGCCAATATTAGACCTGTGAGCCTTATGGTGGTCTTCCCCCAAACATTTTGCCTGTTTTGCCTCACTTTTTGCTGATCTATTTTTTATTGGCCTTAGGACTCTAGCCACTTTACCCTTGCTAGCTAGTGTTAAAGTGTATGTGCTCACTCCTCTGAACATGGTAGTATCCACAATCAGCATATTTAATTTACTCATAAGTCCCTAGTGAATTGCACTATATGTGCCCTGGGTCTGTTAATTTAATGCTGCGAGGGGGCCTGCAGCACTGATTGTACCACCCACTTAAGTACCCCTTTAGACACGTCTCAAGGCTGCCACTGCAGAACCTGTATATGTAGTTTTACTGTCATGTAGACTTGGCATTTAAATCCCCTTGCCAATCCTTAAACTCCTCTTTTATTACACATTAGTCAACCCTAAGGTAGGTCCTAGGTAGATCATAGGTCAGGGCGCTATGAAAGTAAGAGGCAGGACATATACTTTCTGGTTTTATGTGTCCTGTTAGTGAAAAACTCCCAAATTCGTTTTTCACTACTGTGAATCCTACCCCACTCATAGGTTAACATTGAGGATACTTTATTACATTTAATAAGTGTAATTCCTGATTGAGAACTAGTAGAACTATCTAGTTTGGTGCCTATGGTCTTGTAATAATAAACACTCTTTAATGGGAAAGTTGGATTTATTATTATAACTTTAAAAATGCAACTTTTAAAAAGTTGGCATTGTTCTCCTCTTAAGCCCAATGTGCCTGCTGCTTGTCTCCAATACACTTCTAGGGTGGGTGACACCTGGGCCTTGTGTATTATCTCTAGACAGTCACACACAAAAGAAGCTTAGGTGTGCCTTATGTGCCATTCACGCCTTGATGGGTCATCCTGGGCAGGATGGGATGGAGGAGCTGACACTTTCACCTGAAAGGCTGTGTCCTGTTCACACACAAAGGACTGCTTACCCCCCTGGAGGGTGTCTGGAACCAGGGCAGGGTGAGAAGACCATTGTGCACTTCAAAGTCACTCCCACTTCAAAGGCATCACTGGGTATTAGAACTGGACCCCTGACCCTACTAACTGAGTACACTGTTGGACCTGTGGATACCCTGCCAGGCAGAAGGACTGCTGTGCTGATGGAGGACTTACACTCTGTTGGACTTCTGCTCTGAAAGAACTGCTCCTCTGCTGGCCAAGGGCTTTTCTGCTTGCTTCCTGCTCTGAAGTCTCAGAGATATCTAAGGCTTCCAGTAACCCTGTAACAGCTCCTGGGTTCTGCCATGTGTGAGTCCTGCCCTGCTAAACAGTGCCAATCTGGTCCAGGACCATTGGAAGTGGGTTTTCTGTGCTGCACCAGCAACATCCATAGATTGACTCATTGATCCGGTCAGAACTGATGCATTGCCTCCAACACATCACTGCTCAAAGACATCACATAACTGGCTGTGCAGCTCAACAACAATGCATCACAGCCTGAGGACATCGGATCACCTGCTTTGGGGCTCAACAATGATGCATCATCTTCATCATAAATGGTTCACCAATGACACATCTTTAGCTGCGTGGATTGGAACTGATGCATTGTCTGCATCTGAAGGGATCAAAGCTGATGCATCGCCTCCTCTGCTCCCCACATCAGGTCTTCGACGTTGACGCATCCTCCATCCAAGGTACTGTTTCAGTGGGACAAGGTTGGTCCCAGAATCTTGCCTGCACTCCATCGCGGTCAGCCTGAACCTTTGGATTTATCTCGGTCAAGCACGACCACATAACCCTGGTTGGCAAATTATGTATTTTAAGCACTATGGGGCCGATTAGGATGGCGGACGGACTTGCGTCCGTCCGCCACCCCTGAGTTGGAGGGACCGTCCGCATGGGCAGCGGCGGTCCCTCCATAGCAATTAGGATGTGACCGCCACCCTGTCGGTCACATCCTGTATGTTTTACATTGCGGCGGATGCTGCTTGAAGCAGCATCCGCCGCAATGCAAAAAACGAAAGGTGTGCATTTGCATGCACAAAGCGGCAGGCACCGTGCGGTGCCTGCCGCTTCGTGCACGCAAGGGCAGGGGGGTACCATAGGTACCCCCCATGTGCACCCCCCACGCAACCTTCACCCAGGGGGCCCGCAACGGGCCCCCAAAGTGACTGTCCGTATGCTTTTCCACGGCGGAAAAGCCGCCGCGGAAAAGCATGACTCACCCTGCATCCTAATATGGCTGGCGGTGTCTGATAGACACCGCCAGCCATGTTATTGCTTTTCCGCCGTGGTCGCCTTCCGACCGCGGCGGAAAAGCGGCGGACGGATTGGGAGACCCACCAGCCATCCTGATTTGGCGGTGGGTCTTTCAGGCCTCCTCGGCGGATTTCCCGCATACTCCGGGCCGGCGGTGGCTTCCGCCGGCCCGGAGTATGCGGGAAATCCGCCATCCTAATGACCCCCTATATTTGCAGATATTCTGTACAGATTCATAACTCTGGCTCTAATTATTGGATTTTTGTTGTTTTGTTCAATGAATTAAGCTCTATTTTTCTAACAAGGTGTGGATTATTTTTGTGTGGTGTTTTCACTATTTACTGCATTAAGTATTGCACAAATACTTTGCATGTTGCCTCATAAATTAAGCCTGCCTGCTCTGTGCCAAGCTACCAGAGGGTGAGCACAGGTTAATTTAAGGTGTGTATCTGACTTATCTTGACTAGGATTGTGGTCTCTACTCGGACAGGTTGTACACCTCTGCCAACTAGAGACCCTATTTCTAACAGGCAACACACATGATTGTCATGTGTGTTGAGGTAAAGAATTGGAAACCAACCGAACTTGCCATGGAGAACTCAGCCATGCTCTGCAAAGTCATGAGGAGGACCTTTCCAGCTTAACAGATGGAAATCCCAGGACTTGGTCTGTCCCTAACATTAGCAAATATTCTGTAATTACCACCTCCTGATCTGTTCGTTCAGTGTTTAGCTTACTTTAATTCCAGTATGGTAGGTCCATTTGCACTATTTTTGGCATCCTGTTCTTTGCTTGATCTGGCTCAATGGATTTGTATCTAGGTGTATAGGTTTTGCAATTAATATAATTTTATTTCTCTCCAAACATCAGTTGTTGAAGAATATAATTGAAGGAAATTAGAAAGGGTAGTCTAATGCAAGTCATGTTTAGCCTACATTCTGTTTCTACATTTTCTCAAGCCAGATGTGAATGGTTTTAACCAATAGTATATTTCTTTTCCCTCTGCTCACATCTGAGCTTTGATCATTTTTAATAATTATCACATCTCAAAAGGATGCAGAAGTCTGTGCAGCAGTTGTGAGGAACCAATACGTGATAGTTTGCAGGCCCAACTATGCTCTCGAAGAAAAATTAGTATAAGGACTACCCACTTTCGAACTGCATTTTTACTATTCTACTTTCCAAAATTGTTTTTAAATTCAACATAATTATTGTCTTTACCAACAGTGCTACTGCTCCACTAAATCTGCATATAATATGCGTGTTCATGCAGTTTTCATTCCAAGGCCTGCCTGTCTCTGGTACTTCCCAGAAGCCGATAAGGCATCTGCAGCTGGCATTCAAGGCAGCAGCTTGCCTTTTGTTGCTAGCTCTAAAATGGGATGCAGTTAGCCTGCTGCTCCTCTCATTATAGCGGCCACCACTGAGAGCCGGGATGAATAGATAATTTTGGATTTAAAATGTACAGCTTTAAAGGGACGACATCGTGGTGTTATTTTTCATGTTTTGTTTCGTCGCATAGCCTGTCACCAGCCTCCCTCTCAAGGGGGCTTGGCCTTGGGGATCTGTTAGGAGGACAAAACCACAGATCGGTTTATTCTCTGTGTTCTTTCACCAAGGATTTAGAAGATACTAAGGCTTCTGCCAAACGTGTTTCAACCGCTTACATTTTATTTATAAAATAGAACATCCCATCGCTCATACACCTGTTCACATTTTATATGGTAATAGGCTCGTGCAGGAAAAAAAAGCATTATTTTTTCATTTATTTTTATACCGGCACAGTGTGCGTATGCATTGGAAGAATAAAGTCATTTATCTAAATAATTTGATTTACCTATAAGTGATCACAGTGTTAACCCAGATTCAGAGCGTTTCCATTGGTAGGTGTTTGATCAGCTATAATAAATGGTACCTATTTTATTCAAGGTACTTAAATAGTACAGGCCTAGCTCCAAGGAGCCACTGGGCGTCGATGTACAATAAAGCCTTGTTATAAGAGGCAATTCTAATTCCTTGGTTATATATTTTAATATCTTCATATGGCATACATTGATCCCAAATACAGTGAGTCTCTCATGAAATCGAGAACCTGTCACAAAATGATGGCATGTGTTCAGTGAAAACCATGAGAAATGTGTATGTTTGTGCCAGGTTTTCGAAGCAGACAATCTGAGTGTTAGGAATCAAACACTTGTAAATTAAATGTAAAATGAAATGACAATTCATTAAAGGCTCTTTTTCTACTGTTTGTGCAGCTTCATCAAAACGCGGTATGTTGTGTTCACGGTCCTGCCGATTCATGCCTCTTCATGCAATCTCCCGGTGGTAACTTATTTATGATGCGTTGCAAACACCCAGGCTTGCAGGCTGTGCTAAGGGCGAGCTTCGGAATTCTTTCATTTTGCTTTGCTGGAGTGCCAGAGTTACATGTGGGAGGCAACACAGCATCCGTCTATCTTAGTCCTGGTCCTTTCTTGCACTTTAGTTGGAATATATGTATCCATTTTCTAAGGTGGTTTGAAGCTTTAAAATAATGCAAGCGGCACCTGGCGATAAGCTGCACGTTTCCCCAGCTTGGGGTGCCCCAGATAGGCGTCTACCATTTGCATAACAAAGCACTCAATGGCGAAGTCCTTGGTGAATAGGCCTCACAGTAATTGCCTTCTGTTGGCTCCCACTGTCTCATTTATTCAGTGCAAGACAGTGGGAGCTGTTAGGAGGCAATTACCTCTACCAGGAGGAGAGGGTTTTATGGGCGGCTGATGATGTTGATCTAATTATTCGGGAGCCGAGCAGATGGTGCTCTATGCCTGGTTGGAGCGGCCAGAGGCCCCGACCCTGTTTGGCTAATGGTTAATCCTGCCTCGAATTGCTTTCAAATGGTCACCCTTGAGCTGCAGCCAATGGCCATGCAGTTTGCGTGCGTGGTACATGATTGCGGTTTCAAAAGTTTGGTATCCGAAGTGAAAAACATATATTCCCAAAATGCATCGGGAGTCTGAGGATGAAGAGTGGATTTATGTGTAATTAAAGTCGCTCTCTTGCCGCAGAGGAACTTTGTTTGTGATCAGTGCATGATTAATCTTTTGGGCCTTATTTATGAAGGCCTTGCGCCGCCGGTGCGTCACTTTTTCCCATTTTAAAAGTGGCGCACCGGCGGCGCAAGGCCTTCATAAATAAGGCCCTTTATTTTTTGGCGCACAGGACATGTTTTGGGATATTATTCAACTACAAGATTGGTCCTTAAAGCAATGTACAATTAATGGCAGGCACCTTACGGCATACGCAACTGAGATAAATAAACTGCATTTTGGCATAAATTCCCAAGCAGAATGCTATTCTGTCAGCGAGGCTACAACCAGAGACGTCACAGGGCTCAGCCAGAGACCTAAAGACAGCAACCGTGCAGCAGACAAGTTCAGTAACTGACATTCCACATATGCTAATCATAACTGGAAGTGGAAAACAAAGTAATTGTGCTCTGCAAAATGACAGCCTAGAAACAGCGAAAGACAGCTGACTTTAAAGCACCATAAAGCTGCCACAGGCTTTACTGGACAGGATGATATGATTTAAAATGCGATCTGAAAATATTTGATACAAAATTAAAGCAAGAGTGCCTGTAATTCATGACATACTTACATTGTTTGTCACAGCTGCCAACATATTCATAACACAATAGTCGCTGAAGAACAGATGATGTGTGATATTTTAGAGGGCTTAGATGACTACTGCTTGATGGCTGCATGTGTACAGTTACATTTACAAGTATATTTGAAAAAACGACATACATTTTGTGATCTTACTCGAGTTGCGAATTATTTTTTGGCCAGTATTAAAATGACTGAGCTGGAAAAAAATATGTAGTGTAGGGCTTTAAGTGAGATAAAAAAACTAGGGGGGTCGCTCAAATGGGGTGTGGCCAATGTAATTAAGCGTGTGGCTTAAAACACGTAAGCTAAAAATATGTGCTTACTTAGCATAGTTTCCCGCCGACTTGTATTTTGCTGTTTCTGTCATTGCATCTAGATATATGATACAAGAAGTAACATCATACCTACAACAAGTCAGGACTATTGGCTTTGACAATAGTTGTTAGTTGCATAAGATAAATAAGCAGCAACTATGGCTTGTATAGAATATTGAAAAAGCTTCCACTTAAAGCCCTGGTGACACCACGACATTGTTGCTGCTCCTGAGTTTCAAAAAGAGAATGGAAATCAAGAGTGAAAATGACTCTCTTTAAAGGATTTCCCTTCCCCTACAACGCTCACCTGGCATGACGTCATGTCGTAACTTCTCCGCTAGTGAGAAGTGAGCAGTGTGAGCACGCACACATCCATGGGCCTGCTGTCACTTGAGGTACTGGGTTTTTCAGAACCGGCACAGACACCGGTAAACCCAGCGGTGTCAGGGTACACCCAGAGACCTCGGGTTCTTCCTGATCCAGACCACAGAAACTCAGAGTCTTCTAGGTGAAGTCAAAGATTAGTTTATTGGCTGCAACCAAGGTAACAAGTGTCCTAGAAGTACAACACGATGAAGTTTTATTCTCGAGTGCAGACACATTACACGAGTCCAGAATTTTCAGTACTACAATCCCTCCTTTTGCCCTTACATAGGCAAATAATCTATCCTCATGTTAGTCTGAGTCCAGATCTATATTCCTAAAGTCATTGAGATGTTGCTGTAACATCATTCTAGTACTTAGTTCATCTCTTGACACAGGTTTCCTTACACATGATGTAACACAGAGGCCACATATTGCAGGAGCACACTGTATGCATAGACGGATGTATGACGTTACATCGCGAACTTTTACAACGCACACCGTTACAACGCAATTTTTACAACGCAGATACATTTACAACAAATGTTTTTACAACGCATGCCATTACATAGCAGATGCTATTACAACGCATGCCATTACAACGTAAGTATATGTAAGTATATTATTTTTTAAAAAAATGTAATGTATTAACATTTATTTAATTTAATAAATTAAATTATTTTTTAATAATTAATTTGTAAATATATATACTTTAAAAATAGTTTATTTTAAAAAAACAATTATTATTAAAGAACTAATATTAAAAAATAATAAAATTATCAAAATTAATTATTTAAATTATTTAAAATTATTTATTTAAAAAATGAACCCTAAAAATACCCGTTACCCTGAACCCTTAAAATACCCATGTACCCCATAACCCATACCTAGCCCTGAAACCTAAAAATACCCCTGTACCCCAAAACCCATACCTAGCCCTTACACCTAAAAATACCCCTGTACCCCAAAACCCAAATCTAGCCCTGAAACCTAAAAATACCCCTGTGCCCCAAAACCCAAATCTAGCCCTGAAACCTAAAAATACCCCTGTACCCCAAAACCCATACCTAGCCCTTAAACCTAAAAATACCCCTGTACCCCAAAACCCAAACCTAGCCCTGAAACCTAAAAATACCCCTGTACCCCAAAACCCAAACCCAGCCTTGAAACCTAAAAATATCCCTGTACCCCAAAACCCAAACCTAGCCCTGAAACCTAAAAATACCCCTGTACCCCAAAACCCAAACCTAACCATGAAACCTAAAAATACCCCTGTACCCCAAAACCCATACCTAGCCCTGAAACTTAAAAATACCCCTGTACCCCAAAATCTATACCTAGCCCTGAAACTTAAAAATACCCCTGTACCCCAAAACCCATACCTAACCCTGAAGCCTAAAAATACCCCTGTACCCCAAAACCCAAACCTAACCCTGAAACCTAAAAATACCCCTGTACCCCAAAACCCAAACTTTACCCTGAAACCTAAAAATACCCCTGTACCCCAAAACCCATACCTAGCTCTGAAACCTAAAAATACCCCTGTACCCCAAAACCCATACCTAGCCCTGAAACCTAAAAATACCCTTGTACCCCATAATCCAAAATTAAATATATACTATTACTTAAATTAATTTATTTAATTTACATTTAAAAAAAATGATTAAAAAAAATAACATACTTACCAATACTTACGTTGTAATGGCATGCGTTGTAATAGCATCTGCTATGTAATGTCATGCGTTGTAAAGGCATGCGTTGTAACGGATCCTGTGTTGTAATGGTGTGCGTTGTAACGGTGTGCGTTGTAATAGTTGCGTTGTAAGGGTTGTTTCCCGCATAGACAGAACAGGAAAAGAATGGCTAAGACCATCCCAATGACCATTAGAATTTTCCATCCCCAGGCGGATATCACTTCCCAGAACCAACCCGTTAACGACCAATCCCCTTTTTCCACATGAATAGATTCGGAAATCTTATGTAGTTTGGAGATGGCCTGGTACACTGTTGGAGCATTATCTGGGATAAAAATGCAACAACTTGATTGGATCAATCTGCATACTCCACCTCGGTCTGCAAGGATGACATCTAAGGCGACCCTGTTCTGAAGGGTCATAAGACGATCCGACTGGAGCTCAGCAGTCAAGTTACTAAGGGCACCAGCAGTTTCAGTCACGGTGGACTCAACTACCCTTGTCAATTGTCTTATGTTCCTACTGTTAGCCATGGATCCCCAGACCGGCAGAAAACCCTTTGCAAAGTCCCCAAATTCTTGACCTGCAGTGTCCTCTTTACTCAAGACACCTCTAACTACCCTTGTCCTGTGGTAATCCGCCGCTGCTGGGTAGGTGGGAGGTAACAGGAATGAAACAAAACATGAGCCCGAAAAGTCAGGGGGCAACCATGTGTAGGCTCTATCATGACAGATGAAATAAGTACCCTTAGCTGCTAAAAACGCTGGGGAAGTCTGAGATCCAAAGACATATGTTTCTGTACAGACACTCTTCCCTAACTGAGCTCTGGGATTCCTGCCAATACCTTGCAGACACAGGTGACCCTGATGGGGTACGATCCATATTGGGGATGATCCTTTAGCTTGCTGTCTCTCACTGAGAGTGGCTTCATATCCGGTCACGTTCCAATTTACATATGCAAGTATCTCATCATCAGGAGTATCTTCATAAGAAATTACTTCCTTAATCATGTCAACTATGCCTTTTACTAGGGCGCTAGTCTTGAGGTTGTCTTTTACAGAACGTAGGGGTTGGATTTCACGTGCATATATGAACATCGTTCTGTACGCCCATACAGAGCCATTACGACTGAAAGGCAAAACTAGATAAGGGATACCTTTATCCGTAGTGTGAGGCATAAGGCCACAAACCCAACAGTCAGTTGTGTTCATCACTAGCTGGTGCTGGTGCAATAGCTGAATGAAGGAGTTATTAATGAACTCTAATCTTCTATTGTATTCATGGCCAGTAAGGGGGTGGAAAGAATGAGAGGAAACAGTAGTAGGAGGTATGGGTGATGCAGTGGGTGCAAATGTTACACAGAAAGAGAATAAAGTGTAACTTATCAAAAATATCATCATACTGAATAACATACAAATGCACATTATGAAAAAACTTTTCTTTGTCATCGCATTGCATAACATGTTTTTACAGTTCGCTCGTTTGGCAGGTTTCTCCACATCAGGAAACTCCATCCTCTAGATTGCTGCCCGCGGTGGTGGTTGATTCTGCTAAAGGATGCTTCTGTCAGTCCAGGGCAACTCCCTTAGACCAACCAGAACCACCGACCTAACGTCGTTAGCTGCACCCAAAAGACTTTTTAGGCAACCGCGGCCCTAGCAGCGGAACCCGGATGGCGGTTCGAAAAACAAAAATAAGCAAGTTACCTAGATGGGAGATCTGCACTTTCAAAAATAGTACTTGGGGGAAAAAGAAGTATCTTTTTTATTTGTCCATGGATCTTAGTCTCAAATTGCAAAAGGAATGACTTTATTAGTTCGTTTTTCTCGGTCTCAAATTATACCGTTGCTTCCCAGATATTGTCTGATCTGGGAACAAAAGGGCAGTGTTGGAACTGGCCCTTCTTGCAGGGTCATCCCCAAACTTTTTGCTTCTTCCTCCCTTATTTTTCCTGACCCGTGGCTGTTGGCAATAGGACTCTGCGCACTTTACCACTGCTGATCAGTGCTAAAGTGCATATGCTCTCTGTGTAAATTGTTATTCTGATTGGATATAGATGTTTGGCATATTTGTATCACCATGAAGTCCCTAGTAAAGTGCACTGGGTGTGCCAGGGCTGGTGATGACAAATGCTACTGGTGGGCCTGCAGCACTGATTGTGCCACCCACAGGAGTAGCTCTAAAATGGTGTCTCAGGCCTGCCACTGCAGTGCCTATGGGCAGTTTAGAACTGCCATATCCTCCTGGTCAGTGTCCCCACTGACCAGGCCTAACCCTTCCCTTTTTGTGCACATCAGTCACCCCTATGGAAGGCCCAAGATACCCCCCTGGGCAGGGTGCAGTGTATGTACAAGGTAGAGCATGTACTAGTGCAGGTGACATGCTCTGGTAGTGAATGGCAGCCATTTTCGTTTTTCACTACTGTAAGGCTATCTTGCTCCATAGGTTAACATGGGGGATGCTGGCTACAGTGGTTAACAGCATTTCTTCCCATAGGAATAAGATAGGACATAAGTATCTAGTATCCCTGAACTCAGAATTTAATAACACATCTTTTAGGAAAGGTTGTTTTTAAACCCTGTGTTTGAGAACAGCACTTTTAGAAAGTTGCTGTTTTCTTGTCTGACCCTTCTGTGTGCCTGGGCCTGTTTGTGTATTGACTGTCTGGTTTGAGAGTGACAGGGGCTGGGGAATTCCCCAGGAGGCTGGATGAGTCAGCACTAGGCTGAATGACTGCAATTGCAACTGGAGTGGTGGGAGGAGTTAGCACCTGGGCTGAATAGGGCTGTGCCTGCCTTCCACAATGCTGGCTCCACCCCCCTGCTGGGCGGCTGAGGACCCTGCCCCTCACTCTGAAAGGAAAGATGCAGCCAGCAAAACAAAGTGCTCAGGATCCACCCAGAACTGGTTTAGACCGGGCTCAGGGCCCACATGCACCAAGAGAACAAAGACTTTAGGGGTATAAGTACAGGACCCCTGACAACAGAAAATTAGATCATCCTGGAAATCAAGAAGGAAACTCTGCCAAGGAGAAAGCTGAAACTGAAGAAGGAAGACTGTCCTGCTGTTGCTCTGCTGGACTGACCTGTTGCCTTGCTGCCAAGGAGAGGGGAAGGACTTTGCTGCTGAGCTGTGTCCCCTGTCTTTAAGGAATCTCCAAGGGCCTGAGTAGAGCTGGCTCCCTGTTTTGAAGTCCCAGGAACAAAAGGACTTCACCCCCAGCTTCCCTGAACTCTGCTGAGAGAGTTCTGTCCTTCCTAGAGTGCTTGATCCAGTTGTGGGGCCTCTGGAAGTTGTACCTGAGCTGGGAAGCTTGAAACTAAGCTTGAGTGACTTTTGAACTTGAAAAGTGTCGCATCGCTCGCTTGCGGAGCGCATCCCGGACAGTGCGAGAAGTTTCCCGCCGCTACGGAGGTCGAGATCGTCGCAGCGCCTGACGCCGCTGCCAGAATGTCGCATCCTTCGTTTGCGGGATGCACCAGACCGGTGCGGGAGAATCTAACATCGCTGCAAGTATCGTCGCAGAGCCTGTCGTCGCTGGGTGAGAACGCCGCACCGCTTGCTTGCGGACCGCATCACGTCGCTGCGAGTATCGTCGCAGAATCAACGCATCGAGGAGCTGCGAGAGAGAGGATCCACGCTGGACCGTGCATCGTCGCCCCGGAGATCGTCGCAGCCCCTACAAGATCGTCGCATCGTGCCTTTGCGAGAACAGACTTCCTACGGAACCTACGCATCGGAATCCATACAAGTGGCCTTCCTCCCCATACAGACCGGATTCATCGCAACACGCCCGCTGCTGCAGCGGGGCTGTCGCATCGCCTCCCCAGGGTCTCAGGAGCAACGCATCGCTTGTTTTCCACCGCACCAGCTTCTGCTTTTGGAACTTTGTTGCAACTAAAAGGTACTGTGAGTAAACGTGATGCAACTGTGAACTTTTCACGCATCAGTAGAGAATTCTATCGCAACGTAGAGAATTCTATCGCAACCTAAGAATTTTAACGCAACCTTAAGAACTCTTTTTGAAACCATATTCTTGAACTGTGTATGTTGGATTTTTGTCGTTTTGGTCTTGTGTAGTTTAGATTAAAATACCTTTATTTTTCTAAACTGTTGTGGAGTCAGTTTGTGGTGTTTTCACTGTGTTACTGTGAGTGTTGGTACAAATACTTTACGCATTTCCTCTGGTTAGCCTAGACTGCTCGTGCCAAGCTACCTAGAGGGTGAGCAGGGGTTATCTCAGAGGGTTATCTCCTTGCCCTGACTAGAAGCAAGGGTCCCTATTTGGACAGTGGTACCTACCTCTGCCAACTAGAGACCCCCAGATCTAACAGTCAGGCTCTGTAATGTTCACTCGCTTGGATGGTGGCACAGCCTTGTGCAAAATGTCTTCGTTTTCTTGTTCAGAGTCAGTTCCTTTTACATGTGAATCATTAAAAGGGACGGTATTTGGCACGGCATCAAGTTCTTTACTCTGGTCATAGGGCAGAGGTAAGGGTACCCTTTTACAGTGGACCCCGTGGATCCAGGCCTTCTTCCCTTCCACTCGAACTGCCGATCTGGTAGAGAGAAGGACGAGGTATGGTCCCATCCACCTGGGCTGGTCGTTTTTAGTCCTTTGGAAATTCCGCACCAGCACCCAGGTTACAGGGTCAATGCTGTGTCCCGGAGTCTCAGAGACCGGAGGCAGGGTGTCGTTGACCTGTTGATGCAAAACACGCAATTTAGCCGTCAATTCATACAGGTAATCAAGCAAAATAGGGTGTTCTAGCTCGCTGAACTTCGTGGGCCTAGGCACTCCCCATATGTTGGCTGGCCGGCCAAAGACAATTTCATAAGGACTGAGTTTCACTAGCGAATGCACAGTCATTCTGGTGGATAGGAGTGCTAAGGGTAGAGCGTCAGGCCATTTAAGACCTGTGCTCGCTTGGATTTTGGCCAATTTAAGTTTAAGCGTGCCATTGTAACATTCTACTAATCCAGCTGATTGGGGGTGATTTGCAGCGTGGAACTTCTGCCGTATACCTAGCCCTTCACACACTCTCTTCATCACACGACCCACAAATTCACTTCCGTTATCAGACCAGACCATTCTAGGCATTCCAAACCTGGGGAAGTACTCTTTCCCAAGGGCTTTTGCTGTGGACAAGGCAGTATTGTCTTTCAGGGGATATGCTTCTACCCATTTTGAGAAAGCACAAACAACAACGAGCACGTATTTTAAGTTGTTGCACCTCTCCATGTGTATGAAATCTAGCTGCAAAACCTCGAACGGATACGTAGGAGGTGCAAAATGACCAGCTGGAGTTGGGGTTCTCCTACCAGGATTGTGCTTCAGACATACCATGCAATTCTTGACAACATTCTCTGCACACTTGGGAATCCCTGAATTCTTCCACACTGGGGCCAACAACTCACAAATCCCTTTCACGCTGATATGAGCCATTCCATGAGCCATTGTAACCACTGCAAGCACATATGCATCGGGTAACAACCATCTCTGATGCTCTGTCGATTCAATCCAACAACCGTTTGCATCCATTCTACCTGTACTCTCTCTCCACGTGCTCAACTCTTTCTCTGTGGCCTCAGCTTGGATGGACTTCACACTCTCTATCGTGTCCTCACATATTCCAACATCACCAGTCCATCTTTCAGGGCCTGCAACATACATTCGGCTCATCACATTCTTGGCCGTTTCTTTAGCGATCTCATCAGCAAATGCATTTCCACGACCAACATCATCAGTCACCTTCTTGTGAGCACTACATTTCACAATCGCCATTTGCAGGGGCAAGGTCAGTGATTCAAGAAGCTCATTCACCAACTGACCATGCTGAATCTTAGCTCCATGCGAAGTCAGGAACCCACGTTCTCTCCACAATCGTCCAAAACTGTGAACCACTCCAAACGCATACTGACTATCAGTGTAGATAGTCACTTTCATTCCTTTAGACAATACACATGCTCTCGTGAGTGCAACTAATTCTGCAGCTTGAGCTGAACCATGTGGTACTCGTGCAGTTTCAACAACTGTTTGCAAAGTCGTGACAGCATATGCTGCAGTCACGTTACCATTTGGAGGCTTGAAGCATGAACCATCCACCCATAATGTACCATCACATTCAGCAAGAGGAGTGTCAAATAAATCTACTCTCCCTTTTGTCTCTTTCTCTGTTGTGAGAAAACAATCGTGCTGTTCTAGAGCATCTGATTCCTCTACAATTGGTAATAACGTGGCTAGATTTAAGGTACTGCACCTTTTTATGTGCACATGACTCGCTAGTAACGTCAATTCGTAACTGGGCAGTCGAGCACTAGTTAAGTGCTGTGTCTTGGTTCTATTTAACAATGTGTCTACTGCATGCGGGACCATCACGACTAGTGTATTATTCATTACTAGACCAGCAGACTGTCGAATAGAAACAGCTGCTGCTGCTGTGGCTCTTAAACAACTTGGCAATGCTTTTGCTACCAGATCCAAAGTTGACGAAAAATAGGCGCATGGGCGCTGCCTAACTCCAAATAACTGAGTCAACACAGACAATGCACAGCCCTCCTTCTCGTGGACATACAATGTGAAAGGCTTACTGTAGTTGGGGGTACCTAACACAGGAGCCGAACATAATGCTGTGCGCAATTTGAGAAAACTTTTCTGACACTCTTCAGACCAAGGAATGGGGTTGGGTATATTCTTAAACGTTAGTGCCACCAAGGGTTTGGCCAATAACGAAAAATTTGGAATCCACTGTCTACAGTACGATGTAATGCCCAAGAAAGCACGCACTTCTCTCTATGTTCTTGGCACATTCAATTTCGCTATTGCCTGAATTCTTTCCGGGGTCAGTTTCATTCCCTCCTTCGATAAGAGGTGGCCTAAGTAGGTCACTTCTTGTCAGCAATATTGCAGTTTGGAAAGTGACACCTTGTGATGCAGATCACACAGATGACGCAATAATGTCAACGTGGCCTTTTTACAAATTTTCTTAGTATCTGCAGCAATGAGCAAATCGTCCACATATTGTACAAGAGTAGCACCTTTAGGTAAAACAATCGTATCAAGCTGTGTTTTTAGAGCTTGACTGTATATTGATGGACTTTCACAGTAGCCCTGAGGAGCGCGTTTAAAACGGAAGCTTCGACCTCCTAACCTGAAGGAAAAAATATCCCTGCTCTCCTCAGCAATTGGGATATTGAAGAAAGCATTCTTCAGGTCAATCACCGAAAACCAAGAGGCAGAGACTGGAATCATAGTTAATAATGTGGTAATGTCGGGTACAACTGGAAATTGTGGCACAACAATTTTATTCACTTCTCTAAGGTCAATCACGAATCTGTACACAGGTGGCTTAGAAGGGTCAGTCCGTTTTAAAACAGGCAACACAGGACTATTGCAAACATTTCCTCGTGTTTCCTCAATGACATCCTTTTCAATCAATTCGTAAACTATCGCTAGCAAAGCTTTTTCACCCTCACTAGAAATTTTGTATTGGGGAATTCGTGGCATTTTAACGTTGGCTTTCAATGTTACAACATATGGTGGAATTTCTAAAAGACCTACATCATTTGGACCAGTGGCCCAAAGAATATCTGGGAGATACGACAATTCTGCAGGAATTTTATCCCTCGACAAATACATGGGAGAAACCACTTTCTTACCTAAAATAAGTTGTACTCCTGAAGGAGAACAGTACAAAGTCGCATACAATCTTTTTAACAAATCCAATCCTAGCAAGTTTTCACCACAACCTGTTGTCAGAATGAGGGGTGCTTTGAATTCACAAGGACCAACAGAAAGAGACAAAGGGTCAGAAATCGGATTTCTAACTGGGGCGCCAGAAAAACCTACAGAAACGTTCATTTCGCCAGACAAAGGTGTGCCAGGGAGTTTGGAGTGCATAATAGAATTTTTTGTAGCACCAGTATCCAACAGAAAAGGTTCTGACACACCTGATGTAATCACCTCAACGTAAGGTCCACTCTGATCTACTGGAACTGAAACAACTCCCTCTCTTTGTCTTTGGCTGTCCTAGCAATCATTATTCTCCAAATACTCATCTTCTGTATAGTAATCATCAACGTAGTATTGAGCTGTCCTATCAGATGCGTTATTTTGCTGATCAAACCTGTTCATAGAGTGTTGTGGTGGAAGGGGACGTGCGTTCTGAGGGGCGTTTCCACGCCCTCTACCTCTAGGTGCTTGCTGACTGCCACGACCCTTCACACCAGAAACTCCATTTGCACGTTGTAATAGAATAGGACAATTATACTTGAAATTACCCTCTTGTCTGCAATATGAACACTGGTCGGGGCCTACAGGTGCACAGGGTTGAGTATACTCGACTCTTTGCGAGTTCCTCTGATATTGTTGAGGCTGTTGAAAGTTATTCTGGTAGTGATTCTGGCTACCATTATTCTGATTACCACCACCACGTGGCGGATAGGCTTGCTGTAGCAAAACCTTTGTTTTTAGTTCTTTAGTTTTCTTTTCTACTCTATCTTTCTCGTCTTTGTCACTATTTTCGTAATATTGGGCAGTAGCTAATATCTGCGCTAAAGAGGAGACTGCCCAAGAACTTTCGGAGTCCTTTAATTTTTTACACAATTCTGGAAGCAGATTGTGCACAAATTTATCGACAAACAATCTCTGACCACCTTCTGTGGTCATATCTTGACCGCTGTGGTCAACGAATGTTTCTTCAAATCTGGTGAAGAAATCTGAGACTGTTTCTTCTTTCTTCTGTTTGCATGCAGACAACTTATCCCAATTTACACGTATTGCAGGTTTTATCGTTTTCATGTAATCTACTATTTTACCAGGGAGTTCTGCTATCAAAGGCTCAGGCTTGGCACCACCAACTTGTCGGGCATCTGCCGCAGTAATATTAGCCCATGAGTCACCTAATTCCTGATCATGATCTATATGATGAATTTTACCCCATAAAGGCTGTGGAACAACATTCCCAAATAGCATATTGATATCGGCTAAATTCATTATACATGACCCAGCAGTTTGCGACAACTCTTTGTAATATCCTGCAGGATTTTTACGCGGATCAGGTAACGTTTGTTTAAGTGCTAAAACTTCAGCTCGCTTCCATGGGACATGTACCCATACACGCTGAAAGTGTGGCAGAATAGGTGGGACAGCAGTCGTGTCACACTCTCTCCACTGTGGGGGAACTTCTCTCATAGGGTATTGTCGCGCCTTCTTCCTACTAGATGTACTAGGCTCAGATGGTGACCCAGAACTGCTTCCCTTACTCCGATATGATAACAACATTTCAACTGCTTTCTCCACATCTGGACCTACAATCATACCCTCTCCGAACTTAAACCGTACACGACACATCTCTTGCGGGATGCATTCCATATCATTGTCTTCTAAATCCTCGCAAAGGAAAACACACATCTGCTCGAAAACATATCTCTGTGTTGCTGCTTCCCATTGATGAAAAACTTCCATGACAGACTGTACATCATATTTGACAGTGTCCAAGACCCATTTCCGTGCTAAACTATTCAGTGAGTCTCTTTCTTGATAGTCAGGCAGTCGACTTCGCAACTGTCTTCTTCCCATGTTAGGGGTCATAGTAGGCGACCCGAAAAGAGGTAAAAGAAGGTTAGTAACAGTGCTGGCCATTTTCTGCCGAATGGAAGGTGAAACTGAAGGAAGAACGGATGGAAAAACGGGGTGAGATAAGGCAGGGGCAGAGATAGCAGTAGAGGTATCAGGTGAAATAGAAGGAGCACTAGGCAAAATCGTAGAGGGAGCATTAGGAGAAGTAAAAGGTACATTAGGCGAAATCGTAGAAAACACAGGTGAAGCAAGTGTGGTTGGTGGGCCTGGAGCAGGCTGCACCATAGAGACAGGAGTCAGCTGGAGAACAGCTGGAGGGTGCTGTGGAAGAACAGGAGGCGTAGTTTGCGCAACTAAAGGTTGCGGGGGTGCCGTGGCATTTTGCGCATAGAGGGGTGGCGAATTTAGTAAATGCGACATTAATGGGTCTTTTTCGCGCTTCTTTGCTGCCTCTTGCTGAAGAGACGGCAAAACTGGATAACACTTATCTATTGCCATTTTACGTTGCCTGTGCAACTGCTCGCTCATCTGCTCTTCTTCATTATCTTTAAACTGCATAGCAGCTTGCATTACTGAGAGTCCTTCTTCTCTCTTATTTTTCTTAGCTAATTTGATTTCTTTTTGTTTGGCTTCTTTACGCCATAAGCGGAAAGAGTCAAACATCGCCGGCCGGGCTTTCTTTTTGAAGAGTTTAACTTCAAGGTTGTCTAAGATTTCGGAATCAAAACTACCATATTGGGGCCATTTTAAAACACCATCCTTCCTGGTGTATTTAATCCATACTTCGTTGTAGGTGATGGGGCCTACCCCATGTTTCACATATAGCTCGTAAGTTGGAGTTCCAACTGGAGGAACCGGACATGAGTCCTCCAATCGGGAGTCCCTATTATTATAACCAAGACAAAACAAATTTCCAAGTCTAAGACTAGGCATCTTTGCTCTCTAGTCTAGTTCCAAACTTCAAAGGATAATCGATTACGATATTTCTCGTGAATACACGAGTCCTTCGGTTTTGGTGCTTGCAAGTACCAACACAAAACTTTTTATCCCAAGGATACCAAAACTAAGATCAACTAAGGACTGGGAGACGCTCCACTTATACTTAACTGAAATATCGATGACGTCACCAGAAGACTCGTCTTAGTGTTTCGCTCTACCAAACTTCAAGGTTCCAAATCAGGGCGATAGCCAGGGCAGCAGTCCTTGTAGCCGTCGGGAAGCGGGGAACCTCGCAGCAAAGACCTTCGGACCACGTCGACATGCAGGGGTCGATGAGGTGGTTGGCCGTCCTCTGGAATTTTCACACGAAGCTCCTCACGATCCTCTAGCTGACTGGTACCACTGGAATCGCCCCAAACGTTGGGCGCCAGCTGAGGTACTGGGTTTTTCAGAACCGGCACAGACACCGGTAAACCCAGCAGTGTCAGGGTACACCCAGAGACCTTGGGTTCTTCCTGATCCAGACCACAGAAACTCAGAGTCTTCTAGGTGAAGTCAAAGATTAGTTTATTGGCTGCAACCAAGGTAACAAGTGTCCTAGAAGTACAACACGGGGAAGTATATTCTCAGGAGACTGCTCGAATTTACAAAGTCAGGCTTCTCTTCTTATACACAATTTTAAGCTTCAGGCAAAACATTCTTGGTTGTAAAGTAAATAGTTAACATATCTCAAATACAAAGAAAAGCAGAGTCATGATGAAATGTCCATATTTCACTTCGTGCTGCCTACAACAAATCACCCGGCAAGGCCCAACATTTCATCAGATATCAGTGGACCCCCAATAAAAACAGACACCTCCCCATCATAAAGTAAGTGAAGCAAAAGAGTAAAGACAGATGTGAGCAAGATACGGCAGGTGTGTGCGCAATGAGGAGGTTTATGGCCGGCTGAGCCCTGATGCTATCTTGCTTGGCCACTGGAGGGGAACTGACCTAACGAGTTCGGCCTGGGGCAATGGTTCCAACTTGCACAGGTCATGGAAAAGTCGATTAAGGAGTATGTGTCCTTGTGGAATTGAATTCAACTGGATTAAGGCCTATGTAAAGGGCAACACACAAATGGAAGCCAAGGGTTCAGAACGCAAATGACGATTTCGAGGTGAAATCGTCACTCGAATATGCTGAAAATATATGTACATGATGTACTCGTCATTCTCGGTCTTTTGATACCAAATTCGTCCATTTACGATGAAGTTTTATTCTCGAGTGCAGACACATTACACGAGTCCAGAATTTTCAGTACTACACACTGCAGTCCGGAAAAAACAGACCGTCTGTGCAGGGCACAAAACAGAGCCAGATAGAGACCCGTTTTGAGGCTCCCTTTAAAAATCTGCCAGTGCTGAGCACCGGTGAGACCCGGCCCACTTAAAGCCCTGACTGAGTGGAAGATGGTGGGACATGGTTGTAGAGGATAAAGACATTTAAAGCAAATAAGGTAAGCCGGTTTGTTTCTGTCTGCATTGACTTGATATACATTTCTTTAACATCATATAGGTGAGGGCATCACCGGACTGGCTGTCCAGATATTCTGGCATTCTTACACATTAAGCTGCAAGCTGGAGGCTGGTATTAGGTCAGTATGGGCTGCCAGCTTGAGAGTTAAAGTGGTTAGCCATATATTTGAAAAATTGGTGTGTAATTTGCACCACTTAGCCCAAAATGTTACAACTTGTTTTTGGGAAAGAAAACACCCCAACACTTGGAAAGGGTGACTCTCAAAGTGCAATATAAGGCTGATTTCGAAGTTGTTGCAATGCTGGGTTTGATTTTCAGTCCAGCCCTGGGTGACAGATCAGTCTTGCATTGATAGCATATACTTTCACGTAAAATGTTCCTAAGGCAAAATTGCCAGTGAATGACTTGCCATTACTACTGAGGCTAGGTGAATTAGTATGTTTTCTGTTATTCTTCTTCAGAATATTGCCTGATAGTTGGTCCTCTAGCCCCTCTGACACTAAGAAGTTGGTAAATGTAGCAATATGAGACAGTCTCTCACAGTCCACTGAACACTACATGAGTAATGTATGTACTAGGGAGTAATCAGTCCTGCTAGACTCACAGGGATAATTACTGGAGCCCAAATAATTTTTCATAAGGAAAAAACACACTAGGAATATATTTTCAAGATTGATTAAAATCGAAACCCCCTCTTAATGAACACAGCATGAATAGCAGTTATAAAAACAAGCATTTGCAATGCAATCGGTCTCGCCTTTGGGACCTTATACGTACACTGCAAACTCCTTCTGCACAAACGTCCTCAGTGCTGGGATCCATTGACAACATGCTCTCCACGGTGCAGCCATTAACCTCAAGAGAGAGGTCTGGCAGCAAAATCTGGGTACTCACCGCGTGCGCCTCTGCCCTGATTGACTTTGATTTAGTGAACAGAACAGCATGCAAACATGTAATACAGCCCCTCAAGAGAGAGCACAGATGCGTGTTCTTGTCTGCCATGTTCGAATGTATCTGCACAGGTAGGAAAGAGCTGCACACACATGTGGTAATTGTGTAAGGTCATATTTAATGCCATATATCAAGATATCATGCGCAACAGCGTCCAGATAACATGACTGCCCACTCAACACGTTGCCGCTCCTCTGTGCTGCACCCTCGACCATCTCTTGCGAAGAGATTGATACTATAAGAAAGCTCCCGACCCCCTACAGTTTAATTTCACAAAGACTCCCGCTTTTAGGTGGACGTCCGGCAGCATTCCAGGTGTAGGTCTCCACGCTCCAGGAGACCTTGAGGGACCTTGAGATAGGGGAGACTAGCGTCATCAGGATGCAGGCACCACTCCTTTCAGTGGGTGTCCAGGGCCCAGCAGCCTTCAAGAGTGCCGGTAGACCCGTGTGTATCGAGATTATTTGCGACCCCACTGCTCACTGTGATGTCACAGATCCCATCTCGACATTGTGTCTTATTTGGTAGGACCCCCTCTGTGCTTTCAGATTTCACTTGGCTCCCCCAGACATTGTGGTGATGTGTGATCCGTGTGTGCATTGTGATGCTACAGGAGGACACGTGGGTGCCCTGAGATTTTCATTTTTAACTCATGTATTTTTTTTAACTTTTACGGCTTCCCAGTGAATAGCGACTAGTTGTGAAACTTGTGAAGGTGGCCCGATCATTGTAACAGCAAACAACACCTGTGCCGGTCTCCCGTATGTATCGAGATTATATTCGACCCTACTGCGCACTGAGATGTCACAGATCACACATCCATATTGTGTCTTATTTCGTATGACCTCCTCAGTGCTATCACTGGTACTGCGATACGGCGCTTGAGACTGAAAGACAGACCTCAGACGTGAGTCTCATTGCCACGAAGCATTTAAATGCAATTGCATTGATGAGGGTGTGTAAGAGAAAAAAGAAGGGATGAGATTGAAGGGGAAATTAAATGTATTGAAAAAGGGGTGTAACAACAATTACATTCATTTGATAACTTTATTTCGGTCAATGACCATAAAAGTGCAATAAAATATATACAAGCACAGAAGTAAAACCATAAATACAGACAGTTTAAAAAGTTATTAAACATTGAGTTATCAAAGATGTAAAAAAAAGCAAGGGGGCATTATTTTTTGTTAATAAAAACAGTTCTTCTCCGCCACATACCATATAAAAATCGGGAGACAGCGAAGACAATGGAAGGGGCAGTATCATATGTTAAAACTCTGCAAGCTTGTGCACATTGTCTAAGTCCCAAGTTTTTACACAATGGGATAATCCAACATTTCCGATTTTCACTATATGCCGGGCAAAAAAAGAAAATATGTACAATGTCTTCCTTGCTATAATTACAGGCAGGGCAAGTACCCTCCATCGACTTAACCCATTTAGATGTCAATGTCCCAATCGGTAGAGAACCGTGTCTCAATTGAGTATATAATTTTCTTGCGAGTAAAGGCTGCACTAAGTCCAAGAATACCTCCGTCTTGGGTTCAATTTTCATCAATAGGAACCCAGTAGACAGCCTACCCAAGGAAGTCGAACAATATAGTATTTTAAGGTTATAGCACCTTACAGCCGCCACTAGCGCAGACCTTTGAATCCTCGCGCAGCTATCCTCTGGTGTGTCCCACAATTGGGGCAAACCAACTTGGTAGAAGAGAGCCTTTATATGAACTTATTCTTTAGCTGCCCCCAAATTGCAATGAATTCTGCTCTAAAGGATACAAGCTCTGGCACAGACCAGAGCCTTCTCCAGAAGAGTAGAGGTCGTGCAGCTGCCAGTTCGTTGATGGGTTCCAGGCCCATATCCAACCGTAGTGGTATAAGAGGCGTGCTTTGGGGAAGGCCAACCAGACTACGCATGAAGGCCTGTTCTACCTTCAGTAAATTATGTGTGTTCGTGTGTCCCCAAAGTTCTGCAGCATACAAGGCTGCTGACCTCACCTGTGTTTTATAAATCTCGAGTACAGGGGCAACAGGTTTTAATAATAAAGTTCTATGGAATCTGCCAATACCCCCCATAATCTGCGACAGTCTCAGGGAAGATTTGGATACTTGTTGGTCCCATACAAAGTGCTCGGTCAACGTAACCCCTAGATAAATGAAAGTCTTAACTCACTCTAAGGGAGTGCCACTCAGAACGGGATTCGGGCGGGTGTGCCTCGGGGGATTGAAAATCATAAACTTGGTTTTCTCCAAGTTAACCTCCAATCCCCGCGAGCCACAAAAGGTCACAAACCCGTCCAGGACCCGCTGGATGCCCGATGATGTCCGCGACAACAGCAAGGTATCGTCCGCGAACATCAGAGCAGGCACCCGGCCGGAAGCCAGGCGCGGAGCTTCATTGTCCCTAACAATATTGAGTTCATCTATCAGTCCATTAACATATAGACTGAAATGTGTAGGGGCCAGTACGCAGCCCTGACGTACGCCCCGAGTTACAGGGAAACGGGTCGATAATTAGCGGTTCCTCCCACACCTCACCTGTGCATAATTACCTGTATGAAATCTAATTAGGGCATCCAATAAATAGGGCGGGAGACCTAATTCCTCCAACACCGTCCAGAGCCTCTCCTTAGGATCCAGATCGAACGCGGCCCGCAGGTCCACGAAGACAAGGTAGAGGCTGCCACCCTCTACTCTTGCAGTTTTCCAGTATAGGACCTAGAGCCAGAAGATCTGGTCCATGGTCGAGACGCCCGATCTAAATCCGGCTTGGAGGGTGGTCAATGTTTTGTTCTCCTCCATCCAGCCCAATAGTCTATCGAGTAGAATTCGTCCCATCAGTTTCTGGGTAGTATCCAGTAAGCTGATGGGTCTGTAATTGGAAGGAACAAGCGGGCAACCCTTCTTATAAATGGGAACAATCTCGGATCCCAACCAGGTCTCTGGCAATGCGGTACCCTGCAAGACCGCATTGAACAAGACCGCCAGGTATGGAGCCCAAATTTTAGGTTGGGAACGGAAAAGGTCCCCCGGGAACTTGTCAAGGCCTGGGGCTTTATTCGGGAGCAGTCTCTCAATTGCAGATTCCACTTCCTTAAGGGAAATGGAGTCTAGATTATTAGCGGCAATCCTCTCCTGGGCATCCAGCTGTCCTATCCGGTTTCCAAGGCCCAAGGCCCCCGGCAGTCTATGCTCGTGCGGGAGGTCTAGGGCCGTGGAAGTCCCGGAGACTTAAACCACTTCTGGCATCGTATCCTGGCCTTGAGACACAAGAGCCCCAGGCCCCAAGACCCACGGCAGCCTATACTCATGCGGGAGGTCTTGGGCCATGGAGGTCCGAAGGACCGTAACCACTTTAGGCATCTTGTCCCGACCTAGGCACACAAAAGCCCCCTGCTCAGGGCTTGTGTAGAGTGCCTTAAAATGCGCCTCCCACACTAAGGGAGCGATATTCGACACCCCAGCCTCTCTCTCACCTCCCTCCATCGAAGTGGCAATGGCCCAAAAGGTCTTAGCGTCCTTTGAGAGGAGTGCTTGTCTTAACTCATCCCATCTAGATTCCTCCCACTCGCTCTTACCCCTGGTGAGTTCCTTCTTGTAGAGCAATCTAGATGCTCGGATTTTTAGGGTATCTTTAGATTTGATTGCTGCAAGGAGATCTCTCTTTGCTTTTTTACAGGAATGTTCATGCCAGGGATGTGTTCTAATCCTAGGCTGCTTTGTCCCGCTAACGGGATAGAATACCTCCCCTAGGCTCACGGCTAACTTCTTGTGAATCTCTACAGCCTGCCCATAAGAGGTAGATCCCCCCATTTCACTTATGAGCGGGGTAGAAATCTGGTATATTTCTGGAAGTCGGATGGGAGAGTCCACACAGGTAGGCCATTTGACCCTTCTCCTGTTATTGGATATAATAAAAGGTGGCACTGCCATGTTAGGGCTAGAGTTAGGGTTAGTTAAACCAAATGCACCAGGCTTAAACGTCAGAACCAGAGCGTTATGGTCACTGTCGTGCCTTGGTACAACCCTGAAATCTTTGAACCTGTCCCAATGTTTAGCTTCCAACATGAAATAATCAATGATGGAAGTGCGGTTGGTCCTATTGTATGTGGATAGACCGGAACTGTCGTTATTGGACCTTCCGTTGCATGCCCACAGAGACGTTGCAAGGGTAAAGGACTTTATTTGTAATACCAACGAGGTTCAGGCCCTTACCAGGGCAATCATAGGGACCGAGATGCACCAGAGCGAGTCAACTTCGTCCTGATCGCACATCTCGGATCCACCCAGTCAATTAAAATCGCCGCCATGAATTATCAAAATTGCGGGATCAAGTATCTGAATAAAAAGGTCAAGCGCTTTAATAGTACTCGATTCCTTTCCATTCATGGTGGGCCTGGAATAGATGTTTATAAGGGCCACTCGAGATTTATCAAGGGGCATTAGTAAAACACATTGGATATCTGGGGAATTTGTTTCCATCTGGGTAGCCTGTATACCTAAGTGTATACCTACCCATATGGATAGACCACCCGAAAGGCGGCCCTTGCCCCCGGAGACTGCAGGAATATCATAAGTCACAAAGCCAGGGCTAGCACTCACCCAGGTTTCTTGCATCAAACAAATGTCGTGCGCGGCCATGAAGGAGGACCACACCGGTACAAGTAACTTACTCTTTATCCCGGCTACGTTCCATGAAAGGATCTTTATACATCCTTCCATTGCCTTTTCTAAGCCTTGCACATCCCCCTGTTCTTTTGAGGGGCCCTGATCCAAGCTCCGCTCTACTCTATTCCCCACCCTTATAACATCAATAGGACAAAGGTCATCACCAGTAGGCGTGGATAAAATCTTTTCCTTTGGTACAAAACCTCCCGTAAGTTCACCGTTATTAAATTCTGATGGGGGGTTCCCTTCGGAGTAAGTCAATCAACCTCCTCCAGAACACTGAACCTATTCCAGTGAGCTTGCAGCGGGTAAGTAGGAGTAGGTGGGAAGGTACCCTCCCCAAATGTCTGCCAGTAATGGATTCTATTAGGAGGAGAGTAGTGATTCCTATTGTGTTGGGGCCTCCTAGGATAAGTCAGTTTAAAATTAGGGGTAGGATAAAAATAGGACAGGTGCAAAGGGAATATTTGGGAATCTCTACAGGGAGGGACTTTGCAGATATGGTCCACAGCGGAAGGGTCTCTAAAGTTTATTGTAACAACATCTCCTGCCACTGTTTTTGGGCCCCTTCCAATCCAATCTATTCTTCTCACCGCCAATATTTCTCCCAAGATATTAGAAGGTAAGGGTCTGTTTATGCTCAACCACTGAATACACTTATTTTTTAAGTCAGTCTCATATTCTCTTTTCCCCTCGCTAAGGACCGGGACACCTACTAGGGCAACCACATATGGTTGTGCTTCCGGGGGTAAGTTTATTGACGGCAACTGGCAAGAGACTGCCTTAGGCAAAGCAGACCTCACTAGTGATGATGTGCTAGTTGTTCCCGGAATTTCACCCTCCTTAGGATGTGATCTAGATTTACCAGTTGGGTCCCCTGCAGACTGAGAGGTATGACCTAGTATATTAGAGGTAGGAGGGGGGTGGTTCAGGGTTTACAGACTTGGGGGTAGTTATTGGAGTCCCTAGATTTTTGTTCAGCGCTACTGGGATATTGGGCTTGACTACCCCAGGACAAGGAGCCTTTGTGGACGCACCACCAGATGTAGAGGGTGCTAGGTTACCATGGGGATTTGTTGACTTTGTTGTCCCTACCACCCTATTGTTTAAGATGGAGGCTATTCTATCCAGTTTCGACACCAGAGGTTTGAAGTGGGAAACAATAGTATGCTCCAAACTTGCCTGAAGATCAGCCACCATATTGGTGACCCAACATGGTATCCCTGGAGATGAATGCAGAGTATTATCAAACGGGGTCACCAAGTTATGGTTGGCCTGCTTCTTTTTACCCTTATTTTTTGGGAAACTATCTTTTTTCATCCTAGGGCCTGGCTTACCAGCTTTTGCAATTACCACAGGGGGGGAGAGGTCAGTTTAAGAAATGGGTCCTCATCATTTATAGGGGACTCTACTGGAACCTGCACTATTTCAACATCCACTGGAGTCTCAGCTGGCATCTGTGTGCAGGGCAACTCAGCATAGGTAGATGTAAGATAAGAGTCTAACACCGTAGGGTCAATTGCAATAACTGAACAATCCCCGCCGTGGTCTTGGAAGCATACTGTGGGTGTGAGGGATAGTCTCCTTTCAGTATTTTCAATTGCATTAGGCACAGCCCCTATAGTTTTTTGTAACACTTATCAATAGCCGTCAGTGTTGGTAAGGGCTGTGGCAATGCTGCCTGAAGTCTAGTGTTTGGGCGAGATACAGGTGGTTTTAATTTCTTGCCCAGATTGCTAATTTTTACTAAAAAGTAATTAGCAGCAATGTACCAGAAAGTAATAAATGGAGAAAAAGTCCTGCACCAATCAAATGTGGCACCCTCAGTCCTGTGCGAACCCTATAAATCAAGTAATAACGGCTAGGAGGATATATGTCCAAGTAGCAGTACCTTTGTAAAGAACACCTGTTCCTTGTATGTTTGGACGTCACATGTAAGGGGGGTGGCCCGTCCCATCCCCTGTAGTCCCCGGACGGCCACAGACGGCCCGCCCTTTGCCCGGGGTTAGCCCGCGCACGGTCCCGCGACGCAGAAGGGTCAGCCTCCTTATATGCGCCTCCAGGCGCAAAGGTGTCCGGCAGTAGGAGGTGTCCCCAGGCAGCAAGGGATGCTGGGCGTTGTGGTTCAGCCCTCTCCCCACTCGGTGGCCGCGTTTGCAGTGGCGGCAGTGGGGGAGAGCAGCAAGTTCAGCGGGACCCCAACGGTGTCAGCGGGTCCCGTAGCAGTGGCAGGTACGATGGATTATGCCCCCAGTAGGTGTTCTGAGCCCCCAACAACAACAATTACAAATTAGTGAAAAATGAATAAATGCTTACAGTGAGTAGCAGACAAAGAGAAAAGAAAAGCCAAGCTGTTATTTTGCGCTTCAAAGGAAGGGACATACACAGCCGTTCGTCACCGGCCATGCAAGCTAACACCAAAAACTTGCTGGAGAGAAGAAGTGGGTGCTTGCAACGAGGATGTTTTGCAGCTGCAGTCCCGACAGCTGAGGCAGGCAGTTTTTGCACAGTCGTGGCAGCGGGTGCTGCTTTTACACAGACACGGCGGGGTGGGTGCTCAGCTACCTCTGTACTGTCATGGCAGCGGGCGTTTCCCCCACCTCCTCCCGGCCGTGGTAGAGGCTGCATGTGTATCGCAACAGTAATGGAGGCCGTAACCTCTGCACACCCCCGACAGCGGAGGAAGATGCCGCAACACAGGCCCAGTGCGAAGGGGTGCGAGTGGGCTGCCTCTGCACAGACCCGTTGTCTTTGCAGACAGAGGAATGGTGCACCTGCCCCTTAAAGGTGCGGCCAAAGTAGAGGTTGCCTCTGCCCAGAGAAGACAGTTGGGTTGTCTGTTTTACCACAGTCCGAGAACGGAAACCTCCTCCTCACGGACTCGGGAGACGGGGTTGCCTCCTCACGGCAGGGCACAGATGCAGGATGCCTCGGGGAAATCTTAACCACGAGGCTGTCCTTATAGACAGTGCAGGACAACGTCTGCTGAGGCCTCTGAGCAGCTGAGCTGCTGGGGATGCTTACGCACAGACCCGAGAAAGCAAGCAAGCTCCCCACAGACACTTACATTATTGTAAGCTGGTCATCACTGTATGCGAAATTCAGCAATTTCTCCTGTGTGTGCGATCCTGAGGACTGACATCATTGAACCACCATCTGTTACAGCCAAGAAAACCAAGTGGCGAATTGGGAAAAAAGCACTGTTTTGTCGCGCATGCTTAAGATGTAAGGCATCGACATCATGTGAGACAAAGAGTGCGACCTCATCCACCAATCACACAACAAAGAAGCATTGAAATGCAATAGGACTCGGATTTACCCGAGACCTATTGCATTTTAAATGCAAGTGCCGGCATGAAAGAAGGCACGAACGAGAGGGGGTGGGGGGGTAGTTGTGGTACAAAAAGTTACGGACTGCGGGAGGGAACAGGGAGAGACAGAGAAACAAAACTGTTCTACAAGTAAAGGGGGTGATAGCCTCAGAAGAGGAACAATGATGCCATGGCAGTCAGGAGGCAGGACCATGGAGGCAAAAACCAATAAAAATGCAGAATGTATCATTGCAGCCAATCAAATTTATGGCCACAAAGTGGGCGGATCTTCCCCCTGTTATACTGTATACAGCATCTCTCAACGAGACAGCGCATGCGCTGCCTAGCCGAGACCTAATAAAATGGTCAGAGACCATGCTATTTTTTAATCAGGAGAAGAATGTAACATACTGTAACATTAAGGCTGAGATGTAGGATTCCTCTACATTGATTTCCCAACTCCTTCCTTGTTACATCTAAATAAACGTCTTTTAACACCATAACAGGATTATTTGAGTTTCATGGATGGCTTAAACCCACATAGCATTTTTTGCTCGCTCGCAGTCCTCCACGTCACGTTGGCAACAGTGAGCGAGCAAAATGACATCCCGGCTAGACTTTTTCCTTGTTCGCGATCAGCAACATCAAGTTGCCGATCGCAAGCATTGAAAATAAACCTCCCGGCGAGATTCTCAACGCGGGGAGTTCAGGTTTCTCATTGCGAATGGTCGGTATGCTCACGGCCGCTCGCAATGAGAAACTACCAGTTTGTGTTGAGAAAGCTGCCGCTCGAGTAAAAATCTACTCGAGCGGCGGAAAACGACCGCTTGCACTGTGCAAGATGCCGTTTGCAATGATTGCACAGTGCGGACAGGCAGCCAGCACTGTGCAATCATTGCAAACAGCATTTCCCTACTGCACTATGCAGTTCGCGTAGTGCTATGCATAGCTCGCATAGTGCAAAGTGCACTTCGCGTAGCGCTACTACGCAAACTACACCCAGAGTTAATGTTAAATATGGAGACATCTGTTGCTCTCCTCTCTTCATCTCACTCACTATGTTGTTTTTCAGCAGGCTGATAAGCATGTCAGAGGACTCTATGTGCCTTTGCTGTAGCTTTCAGCAAGCAAAGGTCTTTACAGCCACTGTGTGATCCTCAGCCTGGAGTCTCTGGAGAGAAGGTCCTCTCTGTTTAATAATGTTTATTTTAAGTTTATATACTCTATGTAAATATTGTGGAAGATTTTTAAAATAAACAATCAATAAAATCACCTCTAGTTTTTCACCTACTTAAATTCTGTGAAACACTGTTTACTGGTTAAAAGCAACAACATAAACTTCAAGATATTAAATTATGTGAAACCTTATTGATTGCTTAGGAATAATAGGCAATCAACAGATTACCAAATCATAACAATGTTAACAAAAGTCAGGACGTGCTAAAATAAACTTTAAACAATATATTTAAAGATGCAGAGGTATTGTATTGCAATAAATTAAATATTTCAACAATATTGGTAATTGTACATCTACATTTTAAAACAGACATTCAAATAAATGAACATATATAATTGAAAAAGGAGACACCGTAAATAAAAAATATAGGAAGATCAGAAGGATGGTTGAAAAATAACTATTCTATGTCCAGATTGCCAAGATAGAACATGATCTTTAGGGCTAGGGGGGATTGCACCCATTGTGTCTCAATACCACAAACAGTTAAGATCTTAAGGGGGTTATTTTGAATTAGGCTGATTGCACGTTCTATCTTTTCAAGAGTCCTGAGCCAAGTTGCACAATCTCTTGCAAAATTGCAAGAGGATAAAGGATCAATTTTCCAGAAGCCCTGATTAACTGTGAGAGCTAGAGTTTCACATTACGTACTGGTGAATCTCTTTTGGTCGCTGTAAACATTTGAGTTACTGTGTGCTGCTCTGTGCTGAAGTTACCAATTTAGAAAAGGCTTTCTCATTGAAAATTCAGCAATATCAGAAATGCATTGTCTTAATATTACCAGATAGCATATTCTCCACTTTCTTTCCTGTCAAGCATGGGCAGCTGTTTTTCACTTTGACTGTTTTGGCTTATTTTGTAACATAATGTCTCCCTCTTTGCTGGAGTTAGTACTCAAGGGTTTAGTAAGCCTTTAAAGGTATTTGGTCAATAATGACACTCCTTTCAACTTTCCTCTACATCTCTTCCCTTTTACAATGTGTCTCATTTGAATCAACTCTTCAGTGGCAGCCATTTTGGCCTTTCATTGTTAATTTTCCTTTGGTGCAGTCTCGGCTTCTTTTATATTTCTATGATTCTGGCTACAATTCAATGATAGTATGTTTCTCCGTATTCTTGAGTAGTATATTTTCTTTGGACAAGTCGGTGAACTAGGTGTAGGCAATTAGTGTTGTCTCAGCAGTAAATACAATTACTTCTTTGCTTTGGATTCTTTGTTCAAGTGCTAATGCAGCCTTATAATGTGTCTATTATAATTTCTCTTGGCATTTTTCCAACCTTTTGGGGCATTCCATCTGTTCCATGACATTCCCAAACCACAAACTAAGACTTCCTCAGGCTGTCTCCTTCGCTTCCCTTCGCTCACTGAGGGCCAGATGTAGGTAATTTTATTTTACCACTTCTTAAATACCGAATCATACCGATTCGGTATTTAAGAAGTGGTAAAATAGAAGGAGGGAGATGTAGGTAAATCCAGATGTGCATTTACCGAATCGGAAAAATGCGGTATTTACCGATTCGGTAAATACCGACCGGTAATGCCCATTCATTCCTATGGGCTTTGAAGCCCATAGGAATGAATGGGCATTACCGATTCGGTATTTACCGAATCGGTAAATACCGAATTTCACAAGGGTGCAGGGGGTGTCACTTTGACACCCTCTAGCACCCCCAAAACAGGTTTGGGTGCCATGTGGCAGGCATACCTGCCCTAAGGGCAGGTCTGCCTGTCATATGGCACAGGTGTGCATGCACACATGTGCATGCACACCGGAATCGGTATTTTACCATCAAATAGGATTTGATGGTAAAATACCGATTCGGTAAGGCTTGTGGGACTCAGAAGAGTCCCACCTACATCCCAATTTTACCGATTCGGTAAAAATACCGACTCGGTATTTTACAGAATCGGTAAATTTACCGATCGGTAAATTTACCGATTCTGTAAAATTGAGTGACCTACATCTCAAATTCCAATTACCGGTCGGTAACGGCCGAATTCGGCCGTTACCGACCGGTAATTGGCCACCTACATCTGGCCCTGAATGCGTTGTTCCACACACTTTTAAAGTACAATAATAGGTACTGCATCTCTGAATGAAATCTTCTGAATGGCCACATTCTTTTCTCCTTCTGGACATGGGAGAAGATGAATATGTATATTAGAAGAGGCAGAGTGAGGGGAACAGGAATTCTGGTAGTGAGTATTTACTACTAATGAGTCAGAGCTCAATTTGGCTGTAGCACCCATACTTTACAAATTACAAAACCTATAGCAAAAAGGAGTTCTTGATTTATCTAGTTAGAACCAAGTCTGATTTGAATTTAGTACATCCATGACTTTAGTTTCACAACGATTAAAAAACAATAGACTGGAACCTTACTCAGGGTAATTGCCAGTGACAATTTAATTGAGCATTACACACATCACTTTTTTTGGCTTTCTCACACTTTACAATATATTTAGGAAGGCAAGAATAAGTGAAATACTAGTTTTATTACATCATGCCTATATATAGGTGTGTTTTTGACTAAGTAAATGATTCTAGTTGTTTTACAGTAGTTAACTTCTCTGGGAGATATAAGATATCGTTTTAATAAAACAGTGTGTCCATACTCTATATAAGTTAAAATCATTGTTTTACCTGACAGCCTTAGGGTGGTCTTCCTCCAACATTTTGCCTGCTTCTCTCCATTTTCCTGACCTCATTTTTGCTGACTTTAGGACTCCGCACACCTTACCACTGCTAAACAGTGCTAAGGTGTTTGTGCTCTCTCCCCTAAACATGGTAGTATTGGTTCAACCACAATTGCCATATTTAATTTACTTATACGTTCTTAGTAAAGTGCACTACCTGTGCCCTGGGCCTGTAAATTAAATTCTACTAGTGGGTCTGCAGCACTGATTTTGCCACCCACATAAGTAGCCCATTAACAGTGTCAAAGGGCTTCCACTGCAGACTCTGTGTGTGCAGTTGTACACTGCAATGTTGACCTGGAAAGATAACCTCCTTGCCAGTCCAATCCCTTCCTTTTTTATACACACATGTCATCCCTAAGGAAGGCCGTGTATGACCCACAGGGCAGGGTGCAATGTCTTTAAAAGGAAGGACATGTACATTTAAGTTGTACATGTTTCGCTAGTGAAAAACACCCAATGTCGTGGGGCGTGGCTTGGACAGCAATGATGACAGGCGCCTGAGTCCATTACCTCCACCATCCCGAGGAAATAACGGCGATTTAGTAAGCAAAACAAACCAGCGCAACAGCCCAAACTGCAAGCACAGACTTATTAACGTCAAGCGCACAGACTGAGGCACCCCACCGCAGCCATAGAAAATCGCCAAGCAAAGAAACGGTCCTCAACGCAAGAGCAGGATAGACGCGAAGAGGAGCAGAAATGGCGTCGCACCGCTGCTAACCATGGCAGGAGAAGATCTAGCTCCGTGAAAAGGAAAGTGAAAAGGACCGGAAACGGAGCACTCACCTGAACTACCAAGCAAGGTTAGTGCTAAGAGTTTGGCAAAAAAGATAGCACATAACTGCGAAACCACGAAAGAGGGCTGATTAATAATCGGGCAAAAACTAAACTGAAGGCGAACACTTGCAGCGGCCATCTTGGCCAGCACACAACCACAGGACGATTTATAGTACGCAAGAACGCGCAGAAGAAATACAAAGGCGCGCCTGCCACGCCACGGGTAACATCCTAAAGCACAGCACTGGGAGCCGGTGAGACCACAAACCTGAGAGTGCGTACAAGTAATACTTATCGAAAGGCAACCACCCAATGGGGTATACGAAACTGAAAGTGCATGCTGGAAGCGGCCATCTTCGCTAGCAGACACCAACCAAACATAAGATCAACCCTGGACGATCGCACGCTGGCGACAACAAGCCAAAGGTGAATACTACCAACTACCAACCAACGCAGCCAAGACCAAGGCAAATGGCCCACACGAACCTAGTGGTGTCCACATAATCAATCGCCCAGGCCAACAAGGTCCGACCCAGTGCGGTAAAGTAGACTAACAGAACAGAAGGCCAAACGCGAGCCAGCAAAAAAGAGAGAGCAGTTAACTGTCCGTCCGAGGGCGCGGAGGAAGGAAAAGACGGCGACAACAGCGCAGACCATACGAGAAATACGAAACTGAAGGTGCACACTGGCAGCAGCCATCTTGGGCCAGCACACACGTACTTAACGCGGAAAGCTCAGCGAACAAGGCAGAAGGGAAAACGTGCACTGGCACAAAGGGGGAAAGCAACCAACAGGCCGACCCAGGGGGCGCAAAGTAAGAAAAAGACGGCGATTAAAGCAACAGCACCGAGGACCAGACGAAACTGAAGGTGCACACAGACTGCAGCCATCTTGGCCGGCACACACGCAATTAGCGCGACAAGCTCAGCGAACAAAGCAGAAGGCAAAACGGGTGCCTGCGTCAAAAAGGGAAGCAGCTAGAAGGCCGACCCAGGGGGCGCAAAGCAGGAAAAAGATGGTGATTAAAGCAACAGAACCACGAGGCATACGAAACTGAAGGTGCACACTGGCAGAGGCCATCTTGGCCAGCACACATACACTTAACGCGACTGGCTCGACGAACAAAGCAGAAGGCAAAAGGAGCGCCTGCATCTAAAGGGGAAGCAGCTACAGGCCCGACCCAGGGGCGCAAAGTAAGAAAAAGACGGCGATTAAAGCAACAGCAACACGGGGCATACGAAACTGAAGGTGCACACTGGCAGCAGCCGTCTTGGCCAGCACACACGTAGTTAACGCTACAAGCACGACGAACAAGCAGAAGGCAAAACTACGCCTGCACAAAGGGGGAAGCTGTTAACAGGCCGACCCAGGGGGCGCAAAGTAGGAAAAAAGACGGCGATCAAAGCAATCAATCAATCATGACATTTATATAGCGCGCTACTCACCCGGATGGGTCTCAAGGCGCTTGGGGGGGGGGGGGGTTCTGCTACTGCTCGAACAGCCAGGTCTTCAGTTGCTTCCTGAAGGAGAGGTGGTCCTGGGTCAGTCGAAGGTGGATGGGGAGGGAGTTCCATGTCTTGGCCGCCAGGTAGGAGAAGGATCTTCCTCCGGCGGTGGCTCTTCGGATGCGTGGAACGGCGGCGAGGGCGTGGTTGGTCGATCGTAGCTGGCGGGTGGGAGTGTAGAAGGTCAGGCGGTCGTTGAGGTACTTGGGGCCCTGGTCGTGGAGAGACTTGTGTGCGTGGGTGAGGAGCCTGAACGTGATCCTCTTGCTGACGGGGAGCCAGTGCAGGTCCCTCAGGTGGCCGGAGATGTGGTTGCGTCGGGGGATGTCCAGGATGAGTCGGGCGGAGGCGTTCTGGATGCGTTGGAGTCTTTTCTGTAGCTTGGCTGTGGTTCCGGCATAGAGGGTGTTTCCGTAGTCCAGGCGGCTGGTGACGAGGGCCTGGGTGACTGTCTTCCTGGTTTCGGTCGGGATCCATCGGAAGATCTTGCGGAGCATGCGGAGGGTGTGAAAGCATGAAGAGGAGACGGCGTTGACTTGTCTGGTCATCGAGAGGGAGGAGTCCAGGATGAAGCCCAGGTTGCGTGCGTGGTCTGTTGGCTTGGGAGCGGTGCCCAGGGCTGGGGGCCACCAGGAGTCATCCCAGGCGGAGGGTGATGGTCCCAGGATGAGGACTTCCGTCTTGTCTGAGTTCAGTTTTAGGCGGCTGTTCTTCATCCACTCGGCGACGTCTTTCATCCCTTCGTGGAGGCTGGTTCTGGCGGTGTCCGGGTCTCTGGTGAGGGAGATGATCAGCTGGGTGTCGTCGGCATAGGAGATGATATTGAGGTTGTGTTGGCGTGCGATGGTGGCGAGAGGTCTCATGTAGACGTTGACGAGGGTGGGGCTGAGAGATGATCCTTGCAACAGCATCACGGGACATACGAAACTGAAAGGGCACACTGTCAGCGCCCATCTCGGCCAGCACACAAGTACCCAACACGACAAGCTTGGCGAACTAGCACAAGGCAAAACGAGCGCGTGCACAAGGGGGAAAGCAGCTAACATGCTGACCCAGAAGGAGCAAAGTAAGAAAAAGACGGTGATTAAGCAACAACATCACGAGTCATACGAAACAGAAGGGGCACATTGGCAGCAGATAGCCTGGCCAGCACACACGTACTCAATCACGCCAAAATAGGTGACCTAAGCAGAAGGCAAAATGAGCGCCTCACAAGGAGGGTGAGCAGTTAGCAGGCCGACACAGTGGAAACAACCCGAAATATTTAGAGCAAAACAGCAAGGGTGCACGCAAAGAACGGAATACCTCAGACAGAAACATCAAGCGGAACTGGCGGGTGCTTAAACAAGGACAAGGGCCATCCGTGAGCCTAGCAGTTACAGACTAGACCACCAGCACACGACCAAAGCCACACCGGTTCCTAGAGGAGAGCACTCCAGCTCAGTCACACAACGCAAGGGCCACAGACTGGACAGCTACCTAGCCAGAAGGCGCCTGAGCGACATGTCTAGCCAAGAAGGGAAGGTAGCCAACGAAATAAAGAAATACAAAAACAATCCTGACTCGCCCTTGAAGCTCAAAACTGACACAACGCTGGACACAATCCTCAGGAAAGTCAATGAAGGCAATGAGGTTGCCAGATCCACCAAACAAACTATCGACAACCATGCAACTAGAGCTGGGAGCCATTAGAGCAGACCAACACAACACAAATACCAGGATGGACACGGTGGATGGGAGAATCAGCGAGATCGAAGACGCAAATACGAAATCCAGTAGAGCCCTGCAATCAATTTCCAAAGCCACCTACAACCTACAGAAACAGTTGGCCGAACAAGACGACCGCACAAGAAGAGGCAACATAAGACTCCTTGGCGTACCAGAGGGGGAAGAGGACAAACCCGGATCCTGCGCAGCCCTCCTAGAGGAGCTCATCCCGCATATCACTGGTCTCAACTTTGACAAACACTTCGAACTTGACAAGGCCTATCGAGTACCAGCGATGAAACTCCAAAGAGCACGTGGCCCCCGCCCGATTATCTGCAGACCCCTCAGATTGCAACAGACCGAGGCAATATTTGCAGTGGCCAGGAAGAACCAAACATTAAAGTGGAAAGACACCAAAATAATAATCACCTAAGATTTCTCGCGCCAAACGGTCGAAACAAGGAAAGGCTTCCTGGCTCTGCGAGACAAAATGAGAAGACAATATCACCTTCAGCTTTGCAGGCCCGGAAAGGCTGAGAATCGTGGACAAAGGGCAACCACTGATCTTCCACGACCCGGGAGAACTGAGAAGACACTTACGTTGTCCCCCGGTGGAGGACATGGAGTCGCAACGCACAGAGACGGCAAAGAGAAGAGCATCATCGGACAACACGAGTGCAAGCGACCAGGCCTGCAGCGGACAATATTCCAGGCACACAAAAGAGCACTAGGACACGTTCAACGCTTCTACCTCAACTAACATTCTACCTCACAGTACAGCCTGAATCGGGATCAAGTACGCACAAAGAAGACGCTCCCGCCCCACAGGGTGGACCCGGTCACCGTATCCGAGAACTGACACTACCTCAACCACCCTGGGACGTGGGGAGGTCAACATGGTACCAACTCCCGTACAGACCAATTATATATCCTTTTCTGATATTCCTGGGTTCATGCACGGCGCAAATATCGCAGCCAACTGTAAGCCTCGGGGAGGAGGAGTGGGGGGAAGTAACTTTGCTGTCGCACGCCCATCTATCGAAATGTAGGGGGGAGGGAGGGAGTGGGGTTGGGGGCAGGGGGGCAGGGGGGATAGACCAGTACAGACTATTTATTCCTTTTTTCTTTCCTTCTCTACTTCTTTCATTCTCAACGGACACACATACACAGCCACCACGCATCGCAGACAGTCCAGACGGGGCACGCAGGGAGGCACAAGGAGGGGGGCGGATAGGCCAAAACACATAGGAGCCATCCATACAGCACCAAGCATGGGCGATAACTTACACCCACGATGACAACGCACAACGACCCCCAACTACTATCTGACCTGAAAATAACCTCACTTAACGTCAAAAGGCTCAACCACCCGATAAAAAGAAGGAAGATAATGAACTACCTAACCAAACTTAAAAGCGATGTATACGTCCTGCAGGAAACAAAACTTTCTCAAGAGGACGCACAACGCCTAAAGGAGAGCTGGGTTGGACTAACGCTGTGCTCACCAGTCATACACAAAAAAAGAGGAGTAGTAACGATAATAATTAAGAAAGCCAGACTGACCTTACTCGAACACCAGGCGGACGAAGATGGACGCCTGTTAATCACTAGCCTGAAGCGAGGAGAAGAAACGATACACAACGCCAACATCTATGGCCCCAACACGGAGGATGAGTCCTTCTGGGGAGCAGTGGGAGACAAACTCGGCAATCTCCCCCAAGAGGAACTACTGATAGTAGCAGGAGACCTCAACCTGGTACTAGACCAAACTCTAGACAGACACCCACAAAGGACCAGTCACCAAACACCGCCCCAACACACACTAAGGAACCTATGTGCGAAACACCACCTCAGTGATCCATGGAGACTCCAGAACCCAGACGCCAGAGACTACACATTTTACTCTCACCTCCACAACTCGAACAGCAGGATTGACTACATCTTAATATCAGCCACTCACACTCACCTCATAGAACACACGGAGATTGCACCAAGAACAGTGTCCAACCACTCCCTCATTAGCCTAACACTTAGCGGTCGCCACAACAACCCAACTAGCTGTGGATGGAGATACAATAGCGATGTCATTAAGGACCCGACCAATGCAGCAGCAATAGAGGAAGCCATCAAAGAATATCTAGAAATTAACGACAAGCCAAACATAGACAAGAGAACACTCTGGGATGCTCTGAAGGCCACAATAAGGGGGAACATTATAAGCATCAAGGCCAAAATAAACAGGGACAGGAACAAAACAATAGCAGAACTAGAGAGACAAATCAAAGACCTGGAGATGCACCACAGCGTCAACCTAGCAGACAGGAACACACTAACTACCCTGACAAAGAAATAATACAAGCTAAACAAGATACTAAGCGAGAGAGCGGGTACATGTATCAACAGATACAAAGCCATAAATCTCTGTTCAGCAAATAAAGCAGGGAAGGCCCTGGCATCCTACCTTAAAAGCAAGCAAAGACAACACGCCATAGCAGCCATGACCTACACCAACAAGAAATCTCAAACATCCACCAAAGAGATCCTCAGAGTGTTCAAAGAAGTCTATGAGGTATTATACAAAGCAGACAAAGACCTCAACCCCGACGGGGGAGCAACCCTCCTAAGCAAACTCAGCCTACCCAAACTAACAGAGGCACAATGCGCATCACTAGAATCTGAAATAACGGGGGCAGAAATAGATCTAGCAGTAGCGGCCCTAAAAGACAATAAGGGAAAACTGTGGAAGGCTTGGGTCCTGTCACTGACCGGCTTGGACCACTACTACATGGAAAAACAAAGCAATGGCCGGGCAGTATTAAATTAACATCATAGTACACAAACCTAGTGTAATAAATCACCAGGTTGGACAACCATTTGTGTTGATTGACTTATTATTTTTTATAAAATATTTTGTGCAAGAATTTCTTTGGCATCAAAAAGATACAACACAACATTCATAACACAATACAAAAACCAAATTCAGTGAACTAAGAAACAATTATCAAAACAATGTGAAAACAATACAATTGTCATACATAAATAACATGGACAACTATGGAAAGGCCTCAAATTAATCACTTTACAGAGGCTCCAATCCTGGATGTAGAATAAACAAGGGGACTGTTAAGTTTGAAAAAACCTCCTCGTTACAACCATCACAAGATACACAGTAAATACCACATCAGGTGCTTAGGCTAGGAGCAACATGGGAACAGTTGGACAATTCCAAAGTGTGTTTTAGTTGAATCCTAGCGTGCCCTAGCAATTTGGTATCTTGGAGGTAAGAACGTCGACGCGTTTCGAACCCAGTGCTATTCCGCGGGTTCTCCTCAGGACAGGGACTGGGGGGTTGTTGTCACTGTGAAACAATTAAGACACGGTGTAAGTGAGGGGTCGTTTTAATAAGCTCATCGCATGGACTCACCCACTTTAAAATTAAAAAGGTACCTTATTTGTGAGATGGAGGGGTCACTGCCTACGGGAAAAAGAATGAAATGCGAGATTTACATTAGATACAGTCTGCCTGTGTTGTAAATATGTCGCAGACAGGTTGCTACATAAAATCAAAGCGTACCTTGACAGAGGGCGAGGTTGCCGCTGAACAAGGACGCGGTGCCGGCCGTGATCAGTTGTTCGATGTATAAATCTAAAGTCTGGAGAGAGGGTTGGGACTCAGTATAGCTCTTGTTACCAAGATGATGCACCGGTACAGCGCAGAATAAATGAGGAAAATCCTACCTTGTTTGACACAGTTGTTTATTTAAATTGAGCGCGTGGGAGGCGGCGGCCGCCACACGGGCTGGCGTGCTGTTAAAGAAAGAGGGGCACGCATTTAGATTGACATTCATATGACCGTGATTAAATTCAAGTTCAAACAGGGGATGCATGTCCCAAACAGATGACTTACTTCTCAACAGAGAAAGCGAGCTGCAGCGGTCCGGCACCCAGTGACTTCTGAGACACAGCTTGTTGCAAAAAAGGGGCGTGTCTCCCTGTATTTAAACGCCCAGTGGTCCCAGTGTATTATGGGATTTGAAGTTTTTAACAGTAGCAAGGAGTGTGCGGCATACGACCGATAGATCGTCTACATGTAAATTGTAGATTAGTGAATCTCTTGTGCCCGAGGTTTTGGTACGGCGCATTCACGAGAGTAGCAACGGCATAAGCAGACCAGCGAAGCGACCAGACCTTTCATTCATAGATTGCTGAGTTCGTTCAGATCGTTCAATCCTGACACTGCAGTGTTGAATTTCAGGATGAGGTATGCCTCTTTCTGTGCCAGTCTTGCATCAGGGTCTCCTCCGGCGCCCGGGACATTTTTTATGCTCGCCAAGATGGTCCACTTCAAATCGTTTGCGGCATGATCTTTTTTCAGAAAGTGCGATACCAGAGGCGCAGTGAGCACTTTGTTGTTGATTCGGGATTTATGTTGAATTATCCGCTGGCGCACTTCTTGTGTCGTCTTCCCTATATAGATTTTGCTACAAGGACAAGTTATGGCGTACACTGCGTATTTGGTTTTGCAGTTTGTGAAGTCCTCATGGCGCCAGTGTTTTGTTCCATCAGTGAAATGAGTGCCTTCAATCGTCAAACCGCAGACTGAACAAGTTCCACATTTGTGGTGGCCTTTCACTGGGCCCATGTTGAAAAGGGTGCTTTGTGTCTCCTTCCTGGTGGCACCCCTGGTGGATGAGATTTGCTGTCCTATACTCCGGTTTTTTTTCAATGCGAACAGGGGCTTGCCAATCTCAGGGATGATTTCCTCCACGAGGTGCCAATTGTTCCGGATGATTTTTTGTACCGGATTTGTATGGGGTCCGAATGTAGACACACACACCATCCGATCTGTTTGTAACTTGACCCTTTTCTGAAGTAGATGTTCTCGGGGTGTCCATCTCGCCCTCTTCATGGAGTGTTTTACAAGCTTCCCCGGATATCCTCTCTCTCTTAGTTTGTTCATGAGAGCTTCGCCATGGATATTAAAATCTTCAGTTTTTGAACAATTCCTTCTCACCCTAAGGAACTGTCCATAGGGGAGGTTGTTCTTCAGGGTTTTGGGATGGTAGCTTTTGTAGTGGAGCGAATTGTTCTTATCGGTTTTCTTCTGGTATAAGGTCGACTTGAGACCATCAGGTGTTACTTTGATCTCTACATCCAGAAATGGCATCACTCGGCAATCATACGCCAGGCTGAACTTTATATCAGGACTTCTATTATTCAGCCAGGTATGGAACTCTTCTAGAGATTGTGGTGTACCTTTCCAGATACACCACACATCATCTATATACCTCATCCATTGCCCAATGTGGGCTTTGTACGGGTTGTTGTTGTAAACAAACCTCTCCTCGTACTGGGCCATATACAGTATTGCCATCTCAGGTGCGAACGGACACCCCATAGCTGATCCTTTAATCTGTAGGAACATCTCCTCTTCAAACAAAAAGAAGTTCTAAGTCACCTGAGATGGCAATACTGTATATGGCCCAGTACGAGGAGAGGTTTGTTTACAACAACAACCCGTACAAAGCCCACATTGGGCAATGGATGAGGTATATAGATGATGTGTGGTGTATCTGGAAAGGTACACCACAATCTCTAGAAGAGTTCCATACCTGGCTGAATAATAGAAGTCCTGATATAAAGTTCAGCCTGGCGTATGATTGCCGAGTGATGCCATTTCTGGATGTAGAGATCAAAGTAACACCTGATGGTCTCAAGTCGACCTTATACCAGAAGAAAACCGATAAGAACAATTCGCTCCACTACAAAAGCTACCATCCCAAAACCCTGAAGAACAACCTCCCCTATGGACAGTTCCTTAGGGTGAGAAGGAATTGTTCAAAAACTGAAGATTTTAATATCCATGGCGAAGCTCTCATGAAGAAACTAAGAGAGAGAGGATATCCGGGGAAGCTTGTAAAACACTCCATGAAGAGGGCGAGATGGACACCCCGAGAACATCTACTTCAGAAAAGGGTCAAGTTACAAACAGATCGGATGGTGTGTGTGTCTACATTCGGACCCCATACAAATCCGGTACAAAAAATCATCCGGAACAATTGGCACCTCGTGGAGGAAATCATCCCTGAGATTGGCAAGCCCCTGTTCGCATTGAAAAAAAACCGGAGTATAGGACAGCAAATCTCATCCACCAGGGGTGCCACCAGGAAGGAGACACAAAGCACCCTTTTCAACATGGGCCCAGTGAAAGGCCACCACAAATGTGGAACTTGTTCAGTCTGCGGTTTGACGATTGAAGGCACTCATTTCACTGATGGAACAAAACACTGGCGCCATGAGGACTTCACAAACTGCAAAACCAAATACGCAGTGTACGCCATAACTTGTCCTTGTAGCAAAATCTATATAGGGAAGACGACACAAGAAGTGCGCCAGCGGATAATTCAACATAAATCCCGAATCAACAACAAAGTGCTCACTGCGCCTCTGGTATCGCACTTTCTGAAAAAAGATCATGCCGCAAACGATTTGAAGTGGACCATCTTGGCGAGCATAAAAAATGTCCCGGGCGCCGGAGGAGACCCTGATGCAAGACTGGCACAGAAAGAGGCATACCTCATCCTGAAATTCAACACTGCAGTGTCAGGATTGAACGATCTGAACGAACTCAGCAATCTATGAATGAAAGGTCTGGTCGCTTCGCTGGTCTGCTTATGCCGTTGCTACTCTCGTGAATGCGCCGTACCAAAACCTCGGGCACAAGAGATTCACTAATCTACAATTTACATGTAGACGATCTATCGGTCGTATGCCGCACACTCCTTGCTACTGTTAAAAACTTCAAATCCCATAATACACTGGGACCACTGGGCGTTTAAATACAGGGAGACACGCCCCTTTTTTGCAACAAGCTGTGTCTCAGAAGTCACTGGGTGCCGGACCGCTGCAGCTCGCTTTCTCTGTTGAGAAGTAAGTCATCTGTTTGGGACATGCATCCCCTGTTTGAACTTGAATTTAATCACGGTCATATGAATGTCAATCTAAATGCGTGCCCCTCTTTCTTTAACAGCACGCCAGCCCGTGTGGCGGCCGCCGCCTCCCACGGGCTCAATTTAAATAAACAACTGTGTCAAACAAGGTAGGATTTTCCTCATTTATTCTGCGCTGTACCGGTGCATCATCTTGGTAACAAGAGCTATACTGAGTCCCAACCCTCTCTCCAGACTTTAGATTTATACATCGAACAACTGATCACGGCCGGCACCGCGTCCTTGTTCAGCGGCAACCTCGCCCTCTGTCAAGGTACGCTTTGATTTTATGTAGCAACCTGTCTGCGACATATTTACAACACAGGCAGACTGTATCTAATGTAAATCTCGCATTTCATTCTTTTCCCGTAGGCAGTGACCCCTCCATCTCACAAATAAGGTACCTTTTTAATTTTAAAGTGGGTGAGTCCATGCGATGAGCTTATTAAAACGACCCCTCACTTACACCGTGTCTTAATTGTTTCACAGTGACAACAACCCCCCAGTCCCTGTCCTGAGGAGAACCCGCGGAATAGCACTGGGTTCGAAACGCGTCGACGTTCTTACCTCCAAGATACCAAATTGCTAGGGCACGCTAGGATTCAACTAAAACACACTTTGGAATTGTCCAACTGTTCCCATGTTGCTCCTAGCCTAAGCACCTGATGTGGTATTTACTGTGTATCTTGTGATGGTTGTAACGAGGAGGTTTTTTCAAACTTAACAGTCCCCTTGTTTATCCTACATCCAGGATTGGAGCCTCTGTAAAGTGATTAATTTGAGGCCTTTCCATAGTTGTCCATGTTATTTATGTATGACAATTGTATTGTTTTCACATTGTTTTGATAATTGTTTCTTAGTTCACTGAATTTGGTTTTTGTATTGTGTTATGAATGTTGTGTTGTATCTTTTTGATGCCAAAGAAATTCTTGCACAAAATATTTTATAAAAAATAATAAGTCAATCAACACAAATGGTTGTCCAACCTGGTGATTTATTACACTAGGTTTGTGTACTATGATGTTAATTTAATACTGCCCGGCCATTGCTTTGTTTTTCCTAAAAGACAATAAGGCACCAGGCCCGGACGGATACACAGCCAAATTCTACAAACACTTCCTCCCCCATATTAGAAACACACTGAAAGAGGTTTTTGCACACTGTATCAAAGCAGGAAGGATGACAAACTCAATGGCAGAGGCCAATATCATAGTCATACCCAAAGAAGGCAAAGATACGCAATTTCCTCAGCACTATAGACCCATCTCTCTAATTAACGTAGACTGCAAAATATAGGCTAAAATAGTAGCGGGTAGACTCAACGCGCAACTCCCAAACCTCATACACAAAACGCAAGTGGATTACCTTAAAAACACACTATCCCACGACAATACAAGACTCCTCTGCCAAATAATTAACGGTGCCTCCTCCAACACCAAACCAGCGGTGATGATCGCGCTGGACGCATAAAAGGCCTTTGACAGAGGTTCATGGCCCTTCCTGGACCAGTGCATGCAGAAGTTCGGGCTAGGCGTGAAATATAGGTCAATGGTCATGGCTCTGTACAAGGTACCCGCAGCCCGAGTCGTAGTTAATGGAGGCACATCTGAGGCCCTATCTCTGGAAAGAGGAACAATACAACGTTGCCCTGTTCCTACTGACCCTAGAACCCCTACTGACCATGATTAGGAATAATACCGAGATCAAGGGGGTGGAGGTCAATGGGAACACGGTCAAACTAGCAGCATATGCCGATGACATACTCATTGTGACAGAGGACCCTGAACCCTCAATAGAAGCACTAATGAACACCATCGAAGTCTATGCCAATGTAGCAGGGTACAAGCTTAACAAAAGCAAGTCAGAATGCAAGCCTCTCAACGTTCACACCACCAGGGAGGTGTTAGGAAACTCCGGCCTACTCTGGCAGAAGAAGGCACTGAAATACCTAGGTATCTACTTTGACAGGGACCTCAGGTCAACACTGGAGCATAACGAAAAAACAATACTAAACAAAATAAAAGACAGACTTGACACGTGGTCCCCCAAGTACGTTAGCTGGTGGGGCAGAGTAGAAAGCTTTAAAATGATGCTAACTCCAATGGTCAACTACCTGCTGAGTATGCTGCCACTGATAGTCACGGAAGAATTCCACAAAAAACTGAACACAATGATAAACTCGTTCCTCTGGAGGGGTAAAAAAGCTAGGATCAGCCTCCAGAAACTCAGGCTCAGCAAGGACCTAGGGGGGCTTAACGTCACAAATTTTAAGACTTTCCAAACAGCCTGCCTGGCCAGACAAGGCATATACTGGCTCACGCAAGACCAGGGTTACACACCAGTCTGGCTGGAGCTAGAGAAAGCTCTGATGGGTGGCATAAACCCGACGGCCCTCCTCACGGCTAAACAAAAACCCGGCAGCCACCAACATAATCCTCAGAAACACCAAAAAGGCCCTACTGCACGTAGACAAAAGAATGGAGAAAAGTATAAAAAACACAAAAGATGAATCCATTTGGTTCAACACAAAAATCAAATACAAGAACAGCGTACTTAATATAATCCCCTGGCTCCGGTGAGGTATTCACACCCCATCCCAACTAGAGGAACGAGGGTCCCCGACCACCTTCTCCAATCTACAAAAGACGCATGACCTCCCTGACATAGAATTATATACCTTCCTCAAAATCAAAGCGGCCATCACCAGAGCAAAACTAAGCAAAGAAGTGCCAACAATACACCAATACCTGTCAAACCTCAACAAACTTGGACACCAAACATCACACCTCAACAAACTACCTAGGGCAAAAACAACAAATCTGAACAGGAAAGTCATTTGTTGCTGGGAGACACTAAACGAGGGATGGCTTAGCGAGAAAGAAAAGGCCCTCCTCTGGGCCTCGGCTAGCAGGCACAAAGTCACCTCAACGCTAGCGCAAACAAAATTCTGGCTCCTACACAGGGCGCACTAGACCCCGGCACGGCTAGCAGCGGTCGGCCTAACTGACAACGACTTATGCTGGAATTGTCAGAAACAGAGAGGGGACCTAGAACACATGATAGTCCATTGCCCTAAAGTTAAAAATTTCTGGGGGAAAGTAACAGAGTTCATCCACAGTGTAACTGGGTACACCCCAAAAATAGATCTCCTCAGCATAGTTTACGCATTCACGGCACCGCAGATTCAATCTGCCAATGACAGGAACCTCAGTGACCTGGTCCTCATGGCGGCAACCAAGACAATCCTGTCTAATTGGAAAAATTACAGGGAGAGCCACTTTTAAAGTATGGTTCAACTGGGTCACCTTCCTAAGGGGAGCTGACAACATAACGAAAAACCAAACACCACAAGTTGGACGCAGCAACAAGATGTGGCTCTCCCTGGACAAACACCTTGCCTCACAAAAACCGCCGTGAATGCACCTCTCGTCCCTGCACAGACCCCCCCACCCCCGCCCCGTGGCGCAACCCATCTGCAAAGTATCGCTGGCCATACAACCGCTATCCACCGCACCTGTGTCCGTCCTTTCTCTCACTCCCTCTCATCTCACTCCTACTTACTTCTACACACTATTTCTTCCGACCGTAGGGGGCAATGCATTGACCGGTATGTAAAGACAAGGACTCAAGCAGCCTATGTATAACCAGCCCACTTTAGCCATAACTAGCATGTATACATTATTACCGATACTTATGTTTACACTTACCAATGTTGCCTTCGACCGGCTTACTCTGTACTGTTTTGTAAAAACTTCTTCTAATAAAATCTTTTGAAAAAAAAAAAAAAAGAAAAACACCCAATGTCGCTCTTCACTACTGCAAGGCCTATCTTTTCCATATGCTATTATTGGGATTACCTTATTACACATTTTAAGCGTAATTCCCAATTCTGAAGAGATAGAGTTTTACATTTTGGTGTTCTTGGACTCACACTTTTAAAATCACAACTTATGGTGAAGTTGAATGTGAAATTACAGTTTAGCAACTGCCACTTGTAGAAAGTTGACATTTACTTACTTTAGCTATTTAGTGCCTTCTGCCTGTCTCTGGAATACACGTCTGGGGTGGGTGACTGCTGGCTTCCTGCATTCCCTCTAGACAGCCACACACAAAGAAAGGGTAGGTGTGACTGAGAAGCCATCTGCATTTTGATGGCTCATCCTGAGCAGGATGGGAGGAAGGAGCTGACACTTTACGCCTGAAAAGGCTGTGTCCTGTCCCCACACAAACGGTTTCATATCCCATATAGTAAGTATAAGCAAGGGCAGGAAGGGTGGACCTCTGTGCCCCATTTAAAAGGCATAATTTGGGATGAGTACTGGAATCCTGACTCCGCAACTAAGGTACACTTCTGGACCGCTGGCCACTCTGCCACGAAGAGAAGGAACTGCGTTGCTGCTAAAGGACTGCAACTCTGCTGGATTTACTGTTTGCTGAACTCTTGCCTTGCTGTGTTGCCTGCTGCTCTCTTTCTGCCTTGGTGAGATGGTCCGGACCTGCATCACTTTAACCCAGAGTGACTCTTAGGGCTTGCAGGCTTGCCTCCTGTTGTCTAAGTCTCAAGGACACAAAAGACTTAGAACTCTCATTTTTAAACCCGTGGGCTCATCTGCTTGTGAGTCTGCACTGCCAAGTGGTGCCAATCAAGTTCTGGGCCTTTGGAAGTGGACTGAGGGGTATGCTCCAGAAAATTCTGCAAGAGCAGAATTGAAGCACCAATTCTGGTGTGGGAATCAGATCTAAGTCTTGCACTTGGAACCTGCCACATTGCACTCAGACTTGCCATTTCAGAACCAATGCCTCACCACTACTGTGTAGAGAAGATTGACGCATCAACTCTGCAGGAGAAACCCAGCACATCGCCTTTGGAACCGCCACACTCGGGGACCGATGCTTCGCTCACTGACCCATCACCACTGCTGCAGGGAGAAATCAGGCGCATCATCCCAACTGCATGAGGATAACCAACGCATCTCTCGGCTGCACCCCACATCTGTCAACGCAAACCTAGGGTCAAGGTAATTTTGTTCAGCGAGCCTAAATGGGTCTCTATATCCAGCTGGCATTCCATTTGCGGTTGTCCTGACCTCTAGACTTTGTCAGAGTAAGGGCTATTTTTGGATTTATTCTTTAAAAATTCATATCTAAAATTCTACTTACTGGGGTTTTGTTGTTTTGGTCTTGTTTTAAATGCAAGATCAAACTTTATTTTTCTAAACTGCTGTGGAGTCTTTCGTGCAGTTTGCACTGTTTTACTGTTTAAGTGTTGCACAAATACTTTGCACATTGCCTTGTAAGTTAAGCCTAACTGCTCTGTGCCAAACTACCAGATGGTGAGCACAGGACAATTTAGATTGTGTAGTGATTTACCCTGAATAGGACTGTGGTTCTTGTTTGAACAGGGAGCATACTCTGCCACCCAGAAACCCAATTTCTAACAATCATTCATACTGGTGAATAACATTTTAACTAGTATGTGATGAATATGTTTAATCCTCTTTCTCTTGGAAACCCCATACACTTTCTTTAACACTGGGATACATTTTATACTAATAACTATGTATTTTAAAATGATGAAAGCATAAACAATTTATGCCACAGAACATGCTGCATAGTTTACCTTTCCTTACAGCAAAATCTATTAATACTCAAAAGTACCATGTAATATAGTTCTCCACTGGCTGATATAAAATGAGTACATGGAAGTGTCCTTCTGCTTGCTCTGCCAAGACGTCTCCATTGTTTTACTAGCAATGCATAACCCACATCTATGAAAGTTTGGCTGGCTATTTTTATGTAAATTATTGGGGCATCATCTTAGAATGGGAGCCACCAGTGCACCTTGATTACCAATAACAATAGCTGAAATAATTTTAAATTACAGTTTTACCTAAGTCTATTTTATCATTTGTTTATAATGTTTACAGAGTGGACTCTTATCCCTGAAGGATATCCCATCACTAGACAGAGTTATGACTAAAGAAAGAAGGACATGGTCAGGAAAAATGCATAGTACCAGAAAAGAGCAGCATAATTTCTAAAATGTAAATGTTAATCTGACAGCCTTTGGTGTGGTCTTCCCTTAAACTCTTTTCATTTTCTCCTCCTGTTTCCTGAAATGTATTTTCGTTGACTTTTGAGGACTCTGTGCACTTTACCACTGCTAACCTGTGCTAAAGTGCTTGTACTAATTTCTTTCAGCATGGTTAAATTAGCTTACAACCAATGGACACATTTAATTTACTTATAAGTCCCTAGTAAAGTGGTACTTCATGTACTAGCGCCTGTAAATTAAATGCTACAAGTGGGCCTGCAGCACTCATTGTGCCACCCACTCAAGTAGCCCTTTAAAATATGTCTCAGGGCTGCCATTGACCAAATAAACCTCTTGCCAGACTTAAAACTCCCCTTCTAGTGACGTCACCCCTATGGTAGGCCCTAAACAGCCCAATGGGCAGGGTGCGTTGTATTTAAAGGGGATGACACATGTTATTGAATTCTACATGTCCTTGTAGTGAAAAACTCCCCAAAGCTTTTTTCACTACTTGAAGCCTACCTCTTCCGCCATAGGATATCATTGGGTTACCTTATCACATTTAAAATGTGCTTACTTTCGAATGGAAACAGGTAGAAATGTCATACTTGGTCTAAAAAGAATTGTAATTTAAAATCATCTTTAATGGTAAAGTCAGATTGTGAGTCAACATTATAAAAAAGCCACTTTTAGAAAGTAGTCCTTTTATTTTCCTAACCATGTGGTGCCAACAGCCTGTGTCCTGGGTCATATGACTGTGGATAGTTGGAAGTTGCCTTTCTGCATTCCACCCAGACAGTGAGACAAAGAGGGCCAAAGTATTGGCACGGTGGGCCATCCTGTCATGTAAATGTAAATGTAAATGTATTTGAGCTTGTAAAGCGCACTGCTACCCGTCCGTAGGTTTCCTGGCGCTGTATAACTCTGGGGAACCCATCCTGGCTTTCCCTGTGGGATGGTCCCTGCTGGGAGTCCCCAAGGTGGAGCCAGGCATCCCTGGAATTGATGGGGCCGTTGTGGAGATTAGGCAAGCTAATGCCCAGAGTTGCCAAGTGGAACCCCTGATTAGAGTAAGCACCGAAGCGAGAATTATCGAGTCCGCTGACCCAAGTCCACGACCCTGCCGCGTCGGGAATTGAACCCTGGTCCCGGGCCGACTTCTGCTCCCGGGTCTGCCGCCTCTAACAAGTGAGCCACACTACTCCATGATGGGTGTGCCGGAGGTGTTCCCTGCCTGCTTACATTTCAAAGTCCTGCCTCCAGCACCCTCACAAAGGAGCTTGACTTCAACCTATTATCAACCTAAACCACTTGTAGCCTGGGCAGGGGAATGACATTTCCAGAACCATATGGGAGACAGCCTAGAGGTTTCTCCCACCTCACAGTCTGGCACCAGGTATACATATTGGATCCTCAAACAAAGCATTCAGTTAACTCCTGGACTTGGAGAGCATCCACAGAAAGACTGCCTTGGACTTCAGAGGACTGCCCTGTGACTACCAGAGGACTGCCCTGCTGCTTGGGGCCTGCCTTGCTGCTTGATCATAGAACTACCAGAGTGAATCCAATGGCCACCTGTCTGGCCCCATTGGGAGCTACAGAGGCATAACAAGCTCCAGAGACCTTGAACTCAAACTTGGCTTCTGCCTAGAGTGAGTCGAGACACCCTAAGTGGTGCCAACTAGTTTAGTATCCTTGGAAGTGGTGCTAAAAGTGCTTCTCCATCCAAAGTCTGAAATTTGTGCCTTAGAAAACGTTACACCAATATGTAGCCTGAGAACTGATAGGAGAATGGAACCTATCTGCACGATACTGGAAGAATTTACACGAAGGGCATATCAGGAGTTTGATTTAAGATTAATTTAACCTGATTTTTTGACCCTAGAAATCGGTGCATTCCAGTATAGGCAAGCTAGCGGGCTAATAATTACATCTAAAAAGCTTCCTGCTGGCTTGCAGGTTAGATACTAGGACTGGTGCCTTGAACATTTAATGAGGATAGGCATTTCTCGTTTTATACTGTTTTGTTTGTACTAATTGTATATTTGTAAATATGTTTCACTCACGGTGATTGTACAGTTTATGTCTAATAAGCATATATTTTATGTGAATTTGGTTGTCATTTGATTGTACCCTTCTCCAGCCATTTTTTGAAATGAACTGCTAAAAACGGAAAAATAAGTAAAAATACTAAACCATAAGTGTGTCCACTTAGATTAATTTGGTAAGTGGTACCAGACTTTGTTGTTAAAATAACCTACCTGGTCAACTGTTTCTACATTATTTTTTGCAGCAGCAAATCCTGTTCAGTGACTCCGCTCGGAAGGAGTATCTCATCTCTTGGAGGCCTCTTTAGCTACAGCCGCAAGCTCGTACCTCTGGAGATTTTCAACCTCCAAAAAAAAGTGACAAAGTCTGAACAAAGAAATCTTCACTGCAACTACATCCAGTAAGACACAGATGATGACGGCTTCTCCTCGGACACCGGCGGCTGCCTTGCCCTGCTGAAACTTTTCTTCTCAGAAAATTCTTCAAACATTCTTTTAAGTCCAAAGGTAAGCTGGCACCAGGCTCTGGCCCAATCCACCTCATGTATCAGAACTGCACCCAATCTCAGTCGGCCATAACTTTGACTTTGGACCTGTCTTGTGCAACTAAATGCTTTGATCTTTCATGTGCCATTTTGTCATTAAAACTTTCAAAATTCATAACTTTCATTTTCATGATTAAATTTAATTAATTTTGTTGTCAAACATTTTATTAAAATGTTTTCTGTTTTCAAATTGTTGGATTTATCTTATTCCTGGAAAATGGTTGTTGTTGGATTTTTCTTATTCTTGGAAAATGGCCCTCTTTGAAGGGTCACCCCAAACATTTTGCCATCCACCTCCTCTGTTTCAGACCTTGATTGTGTTAGCTTAAGGACTCTGGGCACTTTACCACTGCTGACCATTGCTAAAGTGCATGGGCGCTTCCCTCTAAACATGGTATAATTGGTTTGCAACTGTTTGACATATTTGATTTACCTGTAAGTCCCATGTAAAGTGGCATTCCATATACCCCAGGCTTGTAGGCTTGTAAATTAAATGCAACTAGTGGGCCTGTAGCACTGATTGTGCCACCCAGAAAAGTAGCGTTTCAAACCTTACTCAGGCCAGCAACTCCAGGCCCTGTGTGTGCAGTTTAATGCCACTTCGACTTGGCATTTAAAACTACTTGTAAAGCCCGGAACTCCTTATATTATTTACACATAAGTTACCGCTAAGGTAGGCCCCAGGTGGCACTAAGTGCAGGGCACTATGTAAATGAATACTGGGATGTTTTGCATATCCTGGTAATGACAGACCATTTTGTTTTTCACTACTGTCAGGCCCAGTCTTCTCTTCTCATAGGTTTGCACTGGGAATTTCTTAATACACTTATAAGCTGTAATTCTATGGCAGGACCAGAGACTTCGGATTATGCCTTCTTCCTTCACTTTATTTTCACAGCAGCAAGAAGAAAGACAGTAAACAACTACGTTTCCCATGAACACTCGGGAAACAGGAAACTTGAACATAAGTCCTTTGTCAGTCTCTGCACTTCAGCAGCTCCCATCATGCCCCGCTGCTGCTTCCTCTTCCTCTTTCTTCGCTGCTCTGCAGTAAGTTAAGTGGTTTTTCTTTGCTCTCCTGGGTTTTTGGGGACTGTGTACATAGCATTTTTGGAGTGCTATTAAGCGCTGGTGTTTCTAACCCTCACAGATTCCCCTTGTGATCGCGGGACGCTTTTGGCGTCCTCACGCGATTTGTGGCCCAGTAGGAGTGCGGTGTGGTCCGTCCGCCGCTAGGGGGCAGGCTTCTCCTTGGCTGCCAGCGCTGGGGGACATTTTAAACAGCGTTTTTTCGCGCGTTTGGCAGCAGGCAGCAGCTCCTACCCCATATAACCTGGTTTAACACCCGAAAGGGTCGCAATTTAGGTTGTTGGTTCTCTGAATGAACGCCCTGTTTGGGTTGTATGTGGATTGGTGAACACCCTGAGGAGTTGTAATAGCGCGGTGTGTTGGTGCAAGGGGACGCTTTTTCCGGGTGGTGCCCTGTGATATTGAGGGCTGCAGCGTCCCCAGGGCTAGTCCCTTAATTGTGTGCCTTTGTGCCCCCATATTCTCTGGGCTAGCTCCCAGGCTCAATTGAGTGCCCGTGAGGGTCCTGGTAATTTGCTGGGCCGTATCTCTATTATCCCTGTGGAGCCTAATTTACCTCATCATGCAGGGGGAGTCAGGCCAGAACCCAGAGGAGGACCCTCTGAATTATGTCTCTTGGGATGAGGATTTTTACCAAGCAGTTGATGACTCCATCTATAGGGCTGTGGTTCATGCCATGGTTCCCCTAGAGCAGCGTCTCACTGCACGGTTGGATGAGGCGTACGCAAAACTTGCGTCCCTTATTTCCGCGCCGGCCCCGGCCCCCTCCCCGTCACCGTCCCCTCCCCCCCTTAGAAGCCTTGCACACAGGGGGTTGACACAGAGGCTTTTGCATGGGTTAAGAGTGCCTTTATGGCGCACGAGGGGTCCCAACCCGTCCCTGTCCTCCCAGTGGAGGTGCCTCCCCCTACCCCACGCACTATGTCCCCGGAGCCACAGCAGGATGATGATTCTCCAGATACGGATGAAGAGGCCTGCTCCTCTAGGTCGTGGCTCCCGTCACAGCCTTCCTCATCCGCGGGTCCTTCGGACATGTTGGACCCGGATGATATCGTCCACCCCCGGTCTTTGGACTGGGTCCCTGGGGATAAGGTGGCCCTATATGTGGCGAACCGTCTCCGTAAGCCCCACCCTACCTTAGATGGGAAGGTGGCGATGACCCCTGACATTGACCCGAAGATGGCCACGTTCTTAGCTAAATTTGTCAAGGACCCTAGGAAGGGCATAGATAGGTCCTGGCGTACATGCGGGACAAACTGCTAGACGCAGTGGGCCCCTTGACCAAGATTCTCGACATGGCCGAGGAGACCAAGGTGTCGGGGGATCTTATATCCCCGGAGGTTCTGTCCAGTTGGGCGCAGCAGACCATTATTTTTGTTGGCAATACCAACTGCACCCTCTCTACGGAGAGAAGGAGGTCGCTATTAATTAAGATCGACCCTAAGTTGGGTGACCTCGCCTCTTCCGAGGCTGGTGCGATGGCGCAAAGTGGTCTGTTCGGGGAACCGTTCATCAAAGAGCTCGGCAAATTTGTAGCCACATTCACTTCTCTGGACCGAGCGCAGTCCAATATAAAAAAGGTTTTCGCCCCTCGGGTTTTTGAGAGGGCCGGACGTGGCAGGGGCCGCTTGTTCGGTCGTGGCAACAGCTCCGATCGGGAGCAAGGCTCCGGCCGCGGGCAGTTTCAGGACACCTCCCGCTTCAACAATTTCTATCCCACGAGAAGACAGAGGTTCCGAGGCCGCGGGGGCCAGGGAGGCCAGCAACAGGGTGCTGGAAGAGGTGAGTGTGTTACCTTCTGTGAATTTGCGGGTATGGGGGCACCTAGCGCAGTTTTTCCCAGCATAGGTTTCCCTTACAAGCGATGCTTGGGTGCAGCAGATGGTTCAGGGATCCAGCTGCAGTTCCCATGGCCGTCCGTGTCAGCTTCAACGTCCCCGTCCCATTACCTTCTCGCAGCGAGTTGCAGACTTGGTGCGCGAAGATGTTGCCGCCCTCCTCCACAAAGGGGCGATTAGTTGCGCGTGCGAGCACCCTGGAGGTTTCCTCAACAACCTCTTTTTGGTCGACAAGGTCGACGGAGGCCGTCGCCCAGTCATCAATTTGAGGGAATTCAACGAATGGCTGGTGTACCGCCATTTCAAGATGGATGGGATTCACCTCCTGAGGGATGTGTTGCGCCCATCCGATTGGATGGTCAGGCTCGACTTAAATTACGCTTATTTGGCGGTCCCGATTTTCCCTCCTCACCCGTTGTTTCCTCCAGTTCAAGTGGGACGGTCAGGATTACGAATTCACAAGCTGCCTTTCGGGCTCTCCTCGGCGCCGTGGTGCTTTACAAAAGTGTTACGCCCGGCTGTAGAGGCTTTGCGGGCACGGGGTATCAGAATGATAGTGTATCTGGACGACATGCTATTCATGGACCAGTGTCCGAAGCGGCTAACATCCTAGCTGCAGTTTGCAGTCGACCTGCTTCAGGATCTGGGCTTCGTTATCAATGAGAAGAAGTCCCTTCTGGTTCCCGTCCAGTGCGCAACCTTTCTCGGGTTCAGCATAGACTCTGTGTCTTCCACTTTGAGTCTTCCCGCCAGAAAGACAGCAAAGATCAGGCATGAGTTACGCCAGACCCTGGTGAAGCCTCTAATTTCGTTGCTCCAACTGGCGCGGTTGGTAGGCCTTCTGTTATCTTCGATTCAGGCCATATTCCCAGGTCCTCTTCATTACCGGGACATGCAGCATCTAAAGACGTACCATCTCAGGAAAGGTCTAACGTACTCTCAGCTGATTCCATTTTCGGAAGACGTGAGGGACGAAATGCAATGGTGGCTGACGCACATGGAGGCCTGGAATGGCCGTGCAAATTTTGGCTCCACCTCAGACATAGTAATAGAATCGGACGCCAGTCGTTCGGGCTGGGGAGCCAGATGCGGAGATTTCTTCACGGGGGCGCCTGGTCCGCCCCCGAGCAATCGTTGCATATCAACTGCTTGGAGTTGCTGGCGGGGTCCTTTGCGGTCCAGTGCTGGACCAAGGACCGAGTACATTCTTGTGTCCTCCTCTGGATGGACAACGTGTCCGCGGTCCTATATATCAACAATCTGGGTGGCACCAGATCCAAGATGATAGCGGACCTTGCGATGAAGTTTTGGCGCTTTTGCCTGGACCATCAGGTGTCGGTCACGGCGGAGTATTTGCCGGAACGGCAGAACAAGGTGGCCGATTTGCACTCCCGGCACCTCTTGGATGCCAGCGCGTGGAAGCTGGATCTGCTGGCGTTCTCCCGGCTGATGGACCAGTGGGGTCCCTTCTCCGTGGACCTGTTTGTGTCGCGCCTGGACCACCAGCTTCCGAGGTATTTCAGTTGGCGGCCGGACCCCTCAGCGGAGGCGACGGATGCTTTCCTACAGGACTCGGGTGAGCAGGGGTATGCGTTTCCCCCGTTCTCAATGATAACGCGAGTGTCAGCGTTGCTGCGTTGCCAATCGGCGGAGGCGGTGTTGTTTACGCCATGGTGGAGGTCTCAAATTTGGTTCCCGGTACTTCTGGAACTTTCTTGGGATTTTCCAAACCTACTCCCCCACTCTCCTCACATTCTCCTCAATCCGGACGGGGTTCCCCACCGGTTAGTCCAGGAGGGATCGCTGAGGCTGATGGCCGGAAGGACCTCCTGCGTCGCTGGACACTCCCAGGCCTTTCGGGAAAAGCAGAGGACCTGCTTTCTAAGGCATGGGCGGATGGCACGACCAGGAGATACCGATCAGCATGACACAGATGGCGTCCCTGGTGTGTGCAACAGAGTATCGATCCCGTGGGGGCAGATGTAGTCCATGTGCTTAATTTCCTGGCAGGTTTGGCTGAGGATGGTCTGGCCTATCGGTCAATCAATACTTTCTGTTCTGCAATCTCGGCTGGACATGACCTTGTGCAGGGTTCCCCAGTTGGGGAGCACCCCTTGGTCTGCAGACTTTTGAGAGGGATTCGCCTCTCACTGCCGCCCGAACCGCGATACTCCGTCCTGTGGGACGTAAACAGGGTTTTTAATTTATTTCTATCTTGGTAGCAGAATAGGTTTCTTTCTCGTAAAGAGCTTACAGCTAAATTTGCGATGTTGTTGCGCCTGATAACCTGCAGATGGGTCTCGGACGTACGAACTCTTGACATCACAGCCAAAGTTTTTTCTCCGGAAGGGGTGTCTTTCACAGTGAGCAGGTGGACTAAGTCCCTCACACGGGTTATTTCATACCCGGCTTTTTCCAGATTCCCCTAAACTGTGTGTAGTGCAGTACCTCCGTGCTAACGAGGATATGACTGATGACACTCGCCCTCCGGGCGTAAGACAACTTCTCATTGCCCTACGTAAACCGTACAAGGCTGTTTCTTCCCCAACAATCGCCAGGTGGGTGCGTTGGGTGATACAGGAGGCGGGGATTGATACCAAACATTTCGGAGCTCATTCGGCGAGAGGAGCTATGAACTCCAAAGCTTTTGCCCTTGGGGCTTGGCTAGAGGATCTGATGAGGGCGGCCGATTGGTCCTCAGATTCCACGTTCAAGAGGTTCTATTTTAAGCCAGTGTTGGAAGTGGCTCGGCTGGTTGTTGACAAGCTTTGAACTGGCATAATCCGAAGCCTCCGGTCCTGCCAGAGAATGAGAATTTGCCTAACCTTCGTGCTGGTAAGTTCCAATTCTATTAAGGACTCGGAGGCGAGGATTATCCCCCCAATGACTTCCAAGAAGTGGACCCTTCCCATATGGAATGTAAGTAACTCATTCATGAAGTTTCTATTGCCATGTACTTTATGTTGTGCTCAGTAGACGGTCGGTATCTGACGGTGCGATTTTTTGCAGGGAATAATGGTCCCAAGCAGGATGCGTGAGAATGCCGGAACATGGGCTTTGCGCGAAGAAAGAGGAAGAGGAAGCAGCAGCGGGGCATGATGGGAGCTGCCGGAGTGCGGAGACTGACAAAGGACTTATGTTCAAGTTTCCTGTTTCCCGAGTGTTCATGGGAATCGTAGTTGTTTACTGTCTTTTTTCTTGCTGCTGTGAAAATAAAGTGAAGGAAGAAGGCATAATCCTCGCCTCCGAGTCCTTAATAGAATTGGAACTTACCAGCACGAAGGCTAGGCAAATTCTCATTCCTGATAAGAGAAGAGTAACTTTTCATGTCTCATATGTTTGGAATGGTAATGGTAAATTCTCCTTACTTGTAAAGCTGGATTTAACATTACTAATTTAGAAATACCACATTTGCAAAGTGGACATTTCTCTGTGCTTATAGCTCTGTACTTTGCAGCCTGTCTCCAATACAGATCTGAATCGAAAAAGAAAGGGACCGCCTGCAAAGCACACTATGTCCTAGGGCAGGGAAATTACAAATGGGCACAAATAACCTAGGCAATTAAATGGTCATACGTTGACTCATGTTAGACTCCTTAATGGTGGCGAAGCTGAAGAAAAGCCAGGAATTGATCAAGGACCTGTCTGCAATTGGCACGAGTGTCGGACTGGCGTCCACGCCAGCCCGACACTCGTGCCAATTGCAGACACCGATCAGACACCAAATCGAGGCAAGACGCCAGCAGGCGAAAGGTCCTTGATCAATTCCTGGCTTTTCTTCAGCTTCGCCACCATTAAGGAGTTTAACAAATTAACCAGCAACACACCGAAAGAAATCATTGTGTCTTCACCCGGTTCCTTTTTTCAGTAGTGCACACTCATACCAAAGTTATGAGGTCCTGATGAGAACCCCCCCACTTGTTAAGGGTTCGAAACGCATAGACCGCCTATCTACACCATAAGAATGCTATTCTCCAAATAGCTCATCTCGATTTGAAAAAACTTTGTAATCTCACCAAATAAGTCTCTTTGGTGTTTTTGTCAAAAATTATTTTGTGACATTCAAAATTGTAAATATTGATTCGTGTATGTATGGTATGTGTGAGAGAGTGAGATTCGAATGTGAATGTTGACCAATCATGTATGTATGTTTTGTTTCCCCACTAATGTGCACTTTTTATGCAAATGTCATTTTTATGAAACTTGTATTTCGTATTGTTCGTTTTTGATAATTGTTGTGAACTTTCTGGTGAACTTTAACCAACGAATATTTTGAAAACCTTCATGAATATTAAAAGTGATTCATTCCTGACAATTTGTCCAAACTCGCACTTAGTTTAATTCTTCGCGCGCAGAAATTCAATTTATTCTCTAAATAGAAGTTGCAGTTCTGGCTTCTGTGTAGTTGTTTATTGATAGAGAGGCTTGGCCTTACTGTGGGAAGCCCACACCCAGTGTTGTTTTTTAACCCTGAATGAAGGCATTCATATAAACCTAGGGCTTCATTTATGAAAGCCTTGCGCCACCAATGCGTCACTTTTTCCCATGTTAAAAGTGACGCACCGGCGGCGCAAGGCCTTCATAAATAAGGCCCCTAGTCTCAAGCCTTTTCTACAGTTGGATTGATTCACGACTCTTCTAATTGATTATGATCATGTGGACATCAAGCTCATCTGCCGTTGCACTTCCTACTCTTCCTCTTTTGCCTTATGCCTCTGAGCTCACCCATACATTTTAGTATGCAGCTCTTTCCTTAAAACCCTTTCTAGTCCTGATCCTTGGGAAGTGATTGTGTGCCACTTTACCATATAATGGTCAATGGAGCACCATGTCTTTTGATACCCTAACTCCAGGCTTGTTCCTTGGAGCCCCCACCGACAACCCTCCACCCTATCCTGGTCAATTGACACCATGTCCTTTCTGATTTATAGGCTTAGGCACAAGAGGCATCAGAGACATGTATTATGGTGTGATGTAGTGGAAGTCCTGATCAATTACAGAACCACATAGCCAACATTTTTCTACATTCTAAATTTGAAAACTGACACCTTAATCCTGCAGCTCTTGAGTATTATCTCAATATACCATGTAACTGAACATTGCCCATTAACACTTAGACAAATGGAGAGAAGCAATTTATATTGCTTTTATGTTCATGCCATACTGTACATTATCAACATTGTATGTTTGGTAAAGACATTAAGTGCTTGTTACGCTGGGCAATAAACAAATGACGAGTTAACAGCTTTGTCCCCAACTATTTATTTCTTATGAGGAATATCAGGCTAGTAGGTATAGCATTTCATGTGGGTGTCCGTCTTCAGTCATTGTCCCCGCGGCATGTAGGGAAATAGGCATGCCCTCCTCTGGGATTCTTGGTTTTCCAAGGTTATTGCCGGACAAAACAGGAACAAAGAAACAAACAAACAAAAGAAAGAAGGTAGGGATGGATCCTTAAAAAAAGAAACAGCAGATGCTTAGGGTAAGGTGTGTGGGAACTGAGACCTGTTTTCCTCCACCAGTAACGCGCATTGAGAGCACGTTTCTTTAGCAGCACTCTCTGCTGACAATGGTCCCGCCCTTATTTCTGGAGTGGATTCCTAGTGGGAGTCCTCCTTCCGCAAAAGGTACAAACCCGATCACGTACCTCTTGAAGCCATGTTCCTCCAGGAATGTGGCAGGCGTGGTCCCGGTGCCGGATAGGGTCCGGCTCCCTCTTCTCAGCGGCATATGTCTCCTGGGAGGCTTCTCGTCATGAAGGGGGATCTGCTTCTGCAGCTTCAGGTACTTGGCGACTGGGCAGCTCCACTTCTCTTCCAGTCCTGTAGCAGAGCTCTTCATTGTCCTGAGGTTGGGTCGGCATAGTTTTCACTTCTTCTGGTTCCCCATACTCTCCACTGATTGGAGCATGTTACTACGTCACATGGTTTGGAGAGGGATCCCAGGCATCAGCTGTCTCAAAGGGGTAGTGCAGAGGGGAGATATGAGAGGGAAGCTGGTCTGCATTCTCTCCTGTCTGAAAGTCACAGGTAGGCTCTGTCGTGTATTTCTATAGGTTCTGAATCGATCCCCCTATTCCTGACCCTATTCTGGTTAAACTACCTAGCTAGTTAACTAACAGTCAGCCCATGAGGCAAGAAAACCCCCATGATGCAGATACCGTTATCTGACGCAGTCACACTACGGCACAGGAACGTGTTATCTGATTAGGTCATAACGCTTGAGATCTAATTAGACAAGCGACATTCCTCCAGCCCCTGATAAGGCATACGACGTTCTCATAACAAATCAAACCTATGACAACCTGGATAATCCGTGCGGCCATTGTTTTGATTTCACAGAGAACTTTAGTAAAGAATGTGCTAACGAGCAAGTCGTATGACATCTTTATTGACGTACCTATGTCCATCCTTACGTCAATCTCGGCACCTTTAAGGTATAAATATTGCCGACCTTGCCCTATGCAAACACACGCGTGGTGACAAGACGGAGCAGCCATACTTGCCGAAGCCGAGAGCAGAAGCAGACCCCGCAGGCAGCAGCCCCGCCTTCCTGACGCGCTGAGAGACGCGCTGCTATCTCAAGCCGAGAGACCCAGCACCGGCGCTTCTGGGCAGCCCTCGCAGGCAGCCTGGAATATCGAGAGCAGAGAAAGAGATACCATTCCTCATTTCATCCTAACTTCCAGGTACAGAACTGAATAACCCCTCCTAGAGAATTCTTTAGTTATTCACTTGGCAAAAACAAACTTAACTTAAACTGTAACTTTCTATTCCCGCCCACGCATTAGACTTAGGTCAGGTACACGGGGTAGGCGTATTTAGAAACACCAGTTGAGTACGTTTAGTCAAATGTATATGTGTATGTAAATATATTTTAATCATTTTTAAACATCATATGGCTCAGAAACCATATCAATGTTTTTACAGTATTATTTTATACTATTGCTTCTAATGTATGCACTTTACTTAACTATAAGTATTGCAATAATATCGATCCATTTCTCTTGTACGAGAAAAGAGACTGATCAATAAATAACATCTTTTATTGAACACGCCCGTCTCTTCCTTTTCTCTACATTCTGATGAGACTAAGAATGCACGTACTGACTGAGTAAAATAATTGCCTTGTGCTCACACGACTCTTGAGATTGACTCTTGATTAGGGGAGAGCAAAGTTGTCATGTTCTATGGTTGTCAGAAACTAAATCCCTTCTTGTCTAATCAGGGGAGTTAATTCCTTCCTTGAACATTCGAGAAAGTTTCTAGCGAACTCTGAGCTTAGCTGGCAAACCCAAAAATTAAGTCTAGTATCGACAGTAGTAGAACTAGTTAACGTCTGGTCTAGGCCTTTACTGCTGTAGGTACTATTCCAATGCGCAGAGCCTATTGGGAAAATAGGAGCTACACTACATGGCGCCCAACGCGTTTGGAAAGGGCGATAAAACTAACGTAAGACATTTAGAGTAACTCAGTCGTGCTTTCTCACTCAGACCCCTTTTCCCAAATACTCCAAAGACGTCTGGAGTGGGTGAAAGGTTATAATATCCTCCAAAACCTCGCAGGAGGGAACTCCTATGTATGGTTCTTGGTCTAGTCAACGTTGAAGGATAAAACAGTTCCAAAATATTGTGCATCTAATCTCTGTTCCCATAAAGAAACCTGATCTGCAAATAAACATAATACCATCCTGTCAGCAAAATGGACAGCGATGAAGAACGAGAGGTTACTAGATTAGCTACTGAAATAGCAGATGCTGATGCTACCATGCAAGCAGCAGACGCGGATATAATACTCATTCCGGTCGTCAAAAGGAGATCTATAACCTTAAAACTTATAGAAAATGGACTGACACCTAGAGGTGGCACAGTCATATTCGTAATCGAGGCACACGAATATCGGCAGACAGAGGTATACTATACATGGATACATTTTCCAGCAGCTAATACTATAACAAAGTACTTCCACTATTACAAAGTAGAGGAACCTCCTAATGAGTACACTCCTTTCGAGGAAGTGGAAGTACCACTCAAATTCCAAGAGCATTTGCTCTTATTTGATGGCGCCCTAAAACATAATAATCACATTACAAGGCTCGGTCCTTTAGGAAGACCAGGAGCAACGTGGCCGGTCCTAGCCGGATACACACCATATCCAGACATCGAAAGAATGCCTGCAGCAGAGCTGTTAATACAGCTAAAACAACTACTAAAAATTCACAGACAATTAGTTCAGTATGTAATGCGGACTTCAACAATTCAGCCAGCGATTAAACTTCCACAGCTGACCCCTCACCAGGGGAACACAAATAAAATTACACCACAGAACATCCAATCCTGCCTAGGTAAAGTTCCAGCTAAACGGGAACAGATACCATTCTGGTTGGCACAGAAAATTACCCAAATAGAGGCGGTGTTTCCTGACACCACCCCATTAGAAAAACACAGAATTCTGACTATATGTCTCCCAATGGGAATCGCACCACACATTGAGGACTGTGACACTTGGGGTACAGTCTTTGCTTCCATCTACACAAAAACGCACGGTGTCCCATCCATTTCGGTGATACCAGATGTGCTAAAACAAATTCAAGATGAATACGGTCCAGAACCTGCTTTAACTCTTGGTATGAAATTACTAAAAGACTTCAAGCAGGTCTCGGCTATATTACTAGCCAACATAAAGGGTGAAGCAGCAAACGTGGCGATCCGCCAGAGGTTAAAAGAGACAGATATAGCAGACCAACCAGCTGAAATTGCCAGAATCATAGAAAAATCCTATGAAGAACTAGGCAGAGATAGTCTAGGTGGAATACCAGTAAAACCGCAACTGACTACAAGTCCAGAAAAAATATTTTTTAATAATAATAATTCACCAAAAAAGAACTGGGATGGAAACAAACAATCCAATCCTAAAGAAAAGAAATTCCAGTCCAGAGGAAGGTCTCCTAGGCGAAGAGAGAAATCTCCAAACCCGAGACAAAGGTCACCTCAGAGTGAACCCTCTGGGAATAGATATAACCTTAGAAATAGGGATAATATTAAAAAACCTGATAGATATCAAGACATTGATACACGTCCCTCTCAATCTTTTCAGACTTCCTCGCAGAAATCGGAAAGAAGAGGACGATCAGAAGAGCACGCCAAGTCCAAAGACAAAGAACCTGCTCAACTGAAAAAGAAATTACAATTTCCCAAAAAGAAGGTAGCCAGTATCAAGGTACTTAACAATGCCGAGAATACTGAGGACACAACTGAAAAACGGAGAATGGGCTCAGACAATGCTAGACAGCGCAGCAGAGGTGAGCATAGCTCGCAAAGTCCTGATGAATCATCTGGAGACAGTGGACACGAATGAATATCTTCAAGTGGAAACTGCAGATACCAGAGTTAGCAAGCCCCACAAAATATACGAGATAACATTACGTATAGAGGGAGATAAGACTAGGAAAATAAGGGGACTATTTTGGGATAACCTCTCAAAGGGTTATGACATACTTCTAGCTGAAAAAGACTGGCCACCAGAGTTTGTCAGGGAGTGCCCTCATGGCGAAGAAGTAATTATGCCTGCCTTCTCGAATCAAATACCGATTCATAAAAAATATACACTTGCTAGAAAGTGGGCAGTGGCCTTAGCACCTGCTTTATATAAAAATCATGTAGGATGGGATGAGGATTCTCCTCCTCACAAAATCCAGTTAAAATCACAACCTACTGCACAAAGGCAGTACCCAATTAAGCAAGAAGCTAAAAAACAAGTAAATGAAATACTAGATCAGCTAGAATACCAGGGGGTGATTGAAACTTGCACCTCACAAATGAACAATCCTTTGTTTCCGGTCTCCAAACCAGACAATTCGTACCGTCTAGTTTTGGATTACCGACACCTTAACACATGTTGCAAAACTTTTGCAGTGCAAAACTCACACAGTGCTGCACTAATGAATAACATAGTGCGCAAAAAATACAAAACAACCTTGGACATCTCCAACGGATTCTTTTGTCAAAACATAGCACCAGAGAGCAGATGTTTAACTGCATTCTCAGTAAATGGCACTCAAAAACAATTCTGTCGGTTAGCCCAGGGGTACAAGAACAGCCCGGGGGTATTCTCAGCAAGAGTAACAGAATTACTACAACTATATGATGATGAAGCATTATCTTATGTCGATGACATTTACTTAACAGATGATGACTTGGAGACTCACTTGAAAAGAGTGAACACCATAATACTTGGTTTCGCTGCAGAGGGTTACAAATTCAACTTCAAAAAGTCCAGAATTGCCCATCTGACGGTCCTATTCTTAGGATATGAGTTATCAAGTGAAGGCAAAAGCCTGGCAGACAATTTCCTAGAGAAATGTGCCGTAATCCAAGCTCCTAAAACACTAAAAAACCTACAGTCAATTCTAGGCTTCCTAAATTTCGGAAGAACTTATATTGCAAATTACGCAGAAAGGGTCAAACCCCTTTATGATCTAATTAAACCAGACTTTAAAAGATCCAGTTGGACTCAAGCACACACAGAAATTTTGAGATCCTTACAAACAGACATGCTAATTAAAACAAAATTAGAAACCCGTGATAATACACGCAACCCTGTGATCCGAGTCATCCCAGGGAGATGCGGATTCACATACCTAACCTCTAATGAGGGAGATAAGGTACCAATTGCATTCAAATCACATTTGTACACAAAAGCTGAACAGAGATTCAACAACAAAGGAAAAATTGTTCAAGCAGTTCAAACCGCAATAGCTAGAGAAAAAGACATAGCTGACGGTAGACATATCACAGTCAGAACAGCTGAATCAGCCTTTGAGGCATTAACAACACCGTGTAATTAACCAACAACAACATTGGATCCAGAATGGTTACAATGGGTAAATTCAATCACAACGGACAAAGTATATTACTTCTTTGATCCAGAACTAGAAGAATTGGAAAATCTAAAATATGAAAAGACGTATCCTCTGCCAATCGACATTCTGCCTCTACGACATTACGCCTGTGTAATATATACAGACGGACATGCTCAACCCTCAGTTTGGGGAGAACATGCATACAATCCCACATGTGAGATTACAAAAGAAGTGTGGCACGGAGGTAAACTAAGACCTCTATTAACAAAATCACACTCAGTAGAAACTAATTCAGAACTACAAACTGAAATATTAGCTTTGAAAATGGCGCTAGATAATGCGGATCGCGAATTCCCGACACTTATAGTGTCAGATTCATATTTCTGCGTCAAAGCATATAACAAGGATTTGCAGACCTGGATTCAGAACGGTTACAAAGATGAGACGGATGCACCAATAAAGCAGAGACTGCTCTGGGAACAGGTAGCTCTTTTGAAAAAAGAACTACCAAAGACTCACGTGACACACTCACTGAGTCACCAGCGTGATGGCGTTCACGTTGTAGGGAATTCATTGGCTGAAACAGCCGCAGCGGCAGCCAGTAAACCGGCTCCCGTAGATCGAAAAAAGCGTACATTAAAATACATTGACGGCGAAACATTGCTGGCGGTGAAAACGTCATCAAAAGGCGACTGCTCAGCGTTACCGATCAACTATCCACTCAATTACACATACATCATAGATGCAAACTCCATTCCTTTTGCTCGAATCCCTGGAGTGGGGGATAGAGTGATTCCAAACATGGACAGGAGAAACTTGTTAATCGCAGACGCACACATGGGCGAGGGTCTCAGACACCATAAATTAAAAGATTCTCTGGAAGAATTACAATCACGGTACTGGTGGCCAGGCATGAGCCTGCACTACACCATGTTTGTAAAAAACTGCCCAAACTGCAACAGAGATCGCAGTGGGGAGAGAAGCAGTTTAATACCTCGTCGTAGCAAGGCGGATAATATTACCGACAAAAAGAATGGCTTGCGATTAACATATACAGGCTAGTTTCCACTTATAATGTAGATCAACAGCACTCGGCTGACGTCCGGACTGTTATACAAGATTTGCGAGTCTAAATGGCATATACGCTAAGAGCATGCTACGTTCGACCATTTTTTTCTTTTTCTCAGGCAATCCAGCCTGGGGGGGGGGAAAGAATGGCCAAATGAGCACAGCCCAGCGGGAATCTTCTCACTTCCTTCCTGAGGGTATGGGATGGTGTAAAGAAAAAACCAAGACAGAAAGCAATCTATAATAGAAAGGATATTAGGTTCGGGAGCTGGGTGGGTCAAACATGTAATAAGTGTCCAACGTAGTCTAAATAACTTGCCAAGAAATTCTCTGAAGGGATTCAGTCCGTACGAATTATTATTCGGAACTAGGATGTTGATCTCTGACCTTGATAGTCAGACTTCAGTGGTAACAGAAAAAAGCTTTGATGTCAAAGACCGTTTGGCTATTTTGCAGGACTTAAACAAAACAAGAAAAGACCTGAGCAACATACAGTTGAAACAACAGCCAACGACCACTGAAGATTCACCACCTGTCCCAGCAAGACCTGTCTGGATTCCAAAAGTCGGGGATCTAGTCAGGGAGAAGATCGCGGTAAAGAAGGAATTTGGGCCTTCTTACAGAAAAGCAGTTCCTGTATTGTCTGTCAACGGGACAAGATCAGTTGTACTACCGCCACTTGCTGGAAAAAAGGAGAACCGAGTTGTATCCATCGACCTGGTAAAACCACAACATGTGGCCGATAACCAACGGTAGGCCAAGTGGACTCCCAATAAGTAGCAGAACACCAAGGTTTGCTACCAGTACAGAGGTCCTATCAAAGAGGCTCATCACATTTGAAACGCCAACAGAAGAACAACAAGGACTATGCAACAATGCAATAGAACTAAGACCTCTGAAAACCCAAATAAAGACATTTAGCAGAGACACACCAATCTATACAGAAGTACCAAGTGAAAATGCAAGAAACAAAAATCCTGAACCAATTGGAACAATTGATAGAACTGCATCTGGTTACTTCATCAACTTCGATGATTCCTCTGACGGCTTCGGTGAACAAAAGACACAGCCATCACCAAAATCCTTTAAAGACAAAGCAAAGGAACTTTTGAAACAACTAAAAGAAACATATCTGATTTCTCCATGGATTGAATTTTGGGTGGGTTTTGGTGCATTTATCCTCATACTTTGGCTCATCATGGTATTTACCTTGGGACGCTTCATTGAGGGAAAATATGCTAAAATGGACACAGCAAGTCAGAACATCAACTTGGTCCTCAAACCACACACATCTTCACACGTCGAGAAACGAGAACTTTCTTCAGAACTTTCTTCAGCCAACTTCACAGCAACTCCAATACCTGGTGGGGTAGCCTGGGACAACACTGACTATGAAATTTATGGTCCGGTCGAGATCCTGAAATATCCACACCAAATTAAGATCTCTTTGAGTGACTTTGCAAAACCAAACTCATTTGCTGATGATTGGGACTTTGAAAGTATTAACAATATGATGTCTGACTTAGTAATGTCTGCTAAATTTACAAAACATGATTATTTGCAGGGTTCTACAAATTATGACAGCATGTACTGCTATAACCATTATGGTAACCATTTCTTGCATAAATCTGCACAACCTAGAAATGTTTTAAATTTTAATCAATGGGAACATTGTGCTACACCTCCAAAAGGGAGCTCTAGAACCGTTTATGACAAATATTCATATTTTTCAGGTTTTAACATAACTAATGCTGAAACATTTTATTTTAAATTGTCAAACAAGACAGGGATGAAAACCATGATAACCAACACAAAATTGATATATTCAGATTCATTCTTTGAAAAAATGAATACTTTTGGATTTGATTATTGGGACAAAAATGTTGATTTGAAAAGTGTTTGGGGTACAAAAGAATGGCAAGTACAGGGTTTAGAAGCTTTGTTTAGAGCCTGCATGATCCCAGAACAAATGATATTTTTAAATGACACTGTTCAACAAACCACCTGTCTTGGCTTAGCCAAAATCAAAGATTTAAATAACCCGTCTATTCCAAAGCCAACAATGTTTAGCAATAGCTCTGATACAGATGAAGAGATAGACGTAAACCATATACTTAACCAAAACAGAACACATCCTGATTGGAAACAATGGTTGATCTGGCCCACAGATACAAATCACTGTCAAGATAGATTCCTGAATAAAACACAGGGTTTCAAAATGACCAGGCCAGACCCTAGATATCCCCAAAGACATCACCCAGGGATAATAACAACCTACAGTGTGGGCAAATTATGCCTTCAATGGCTACAAACTTCCACACTGCCTGAAATTAAGCAACACCTAACTTTACTTACTGATGGTGCTGACTTGCGTGATTTCATAATGGGACCACGCAAACAGCGTCAAAAGCGTTTCATAGCAGCCTCTGTATATGCAGCATACAATGAGGCCTGGAAGGTTACTCAAATTGAGACAGCAGAAAGAATACGGGAAATTGACCGTATTAATTTGGAAAAATCACTTTCTGTAGTGGACAATGGGTTAATGACTCTGTCCTCCAGAATTTTTTCATTGGACAGCATTGTGTCTTCAGCAATCGATATATTATCGCAAGACTTACTGTTATTACAACATGGTCAGTCACAATTGCGTTCTATTGTACAGCTTGGCTGGACGTTACAAAATCTGCGTTCAGGCTACGTGCCTTGGCGTTTAATCAACACAACGTCACTATTCCAAATCTTTAACCTTACTGATAGACAAATCGGTATGGCGCAGAAGGGTGCTGATTATACAATCTTGAGCATTGAAAAACTAGAAAGATTACCAATGACAATGTCAGAACGACCTGTCAGTGAATGGATAATCCACGGAATCATAAATATTCCAATCTCAACCTTCAGGTTTCAATACTGCCAAAAATATATACAGGCTGGCATGTACGAGAAATTGGGAAAGGGGTACCTTAAAACAACATGGAACCTGCCCTATTCACATGCATGTGTCAGTAACAAAGGACAGAAAGTGTTTCTTAGTGGCAACAATTGTGCTATGTCACTAAGCGGCACGCTTCTATGTAACGGTATTAGTTTGCACGGAGCCTGTGAAGGGAATTCATACAACCTTTCATGTCACCAGCAAGGCGCACCTGCAACTGAAATAGAACCATTCTTTCAAAGACTCTATAATGGGAGTTACATTCTTATTGTAGACCGCAGATGTTGCAGTCTTATGCCCGGGACTCCTTATCTAGTAACTACAACAGCGAAGGTCAAGTGCTGTGGACCTTCTTTGTTCCCCAGCTCCTTTCCAGACAGGGAGGCGAGGGCATGGCCCAGTTTGAAAATTACTTCTATTCGAATAGACACTTTAAGCAGAATGAAAACAGTGCTTCTTCAGACGCCTACAAGGCTCACGTCATCAAAAGAAACGTATGATCTACAAGTCGCAAGGACGACTGCAGAGATACATACATTATTATCAACCAATTCCCCCGTACATTTCGCGGAAATCCTGAGCGAAATCTTAAATATTTCTGATACCACAGGGGTCTCAAAGGTATTTAAGACAGTATTTTCGATGGCATTAACACCATTCAAAGCCATACTGGGTATTTTTCCAGATTTCGTCCATTCGATTTTTGGCGGACTTCCCCTGATCCTGGGACTAATTGCAGGAATCCTATTCCTAGTCCTTATTTTTCGTTATGGCAACCCATGTCACAGACCAAACTCTGACGACAATGGAAGAAACGATCCTAGCCATTGGATACCGGGACCGGATATCAAAAATCCTGGGACTCTCCCGGCTTAGAGACCTGAACATGACTTGGTTTCTATCATTTCGACCAATGTGGCAAAGGTGTGTTTTACCTGTACTAAGGTGTCTGCTATGCGGAGAAGAATGCGTGTTAGACACCTGTCTGACGCTACAATCGGATGCGCCGGTGGATGCAGATACACTGTTGGTTCCTACCAAGGTTCACGCACTGTGCTGCCCTCAAAGGCTGCCAATTCTGATGACGGCATTCCTGGAATCTTCACCACTGCGATTGAAGAGTAGTGAAGTTCAAGATGAAAGCAGCATCGAACAGGTACGACCTTCTGTCAGCAATGCAAATCAGAATGTCAATGGAGACAATCATGCGCATGAATGCATGGTTACCCCTATTTCCGACTTAGAGGAACTTTCCCATGAAGCTGTTGACAGTTTTTTCGAAAGCCTGAATGATATGATGTTCTCTCCGGAACAGAAATAGAGACTTTTGAGTAAACTCGCACACGGCGTTCCCTGAATTCGGCCTTCAACTTTAACAATAAAGTCACATGAACAATTACAATCCAGTTCACGGACAGCAACTTTTTTCAGCAAGCCCCTAAAATATTTTTCTATATATTTTTTCCCGGGACACTGATCTTCTGCTTAAAGTAAGAAACTATTCCTAGAGAACTAAGATTTCTATTTTTTTAGATACTTTATAGACTTTATATAGACTTTAGCTGCCCGCTGGTATGTTCACAATATATTTTATGTGATGAAATGGTTTCGACTTTTTTTCTGTATAGCCATATTAAGAGCCATTTCATGTGTATTTCTCATATACCAACAAGCAATAATGCATAACAATGCGTGTTTACTTTTGCATTTAATTCATAGCTTAAGTGCATACAATATATATGACTGCAATTTTTCAGTATATTTGAAAATTTCAAAATGCATTTATGTATTTTGGGGTGGTAAGGTATACACTATACTCTATAGTATGTTGTACTATGTTATACTATGCTTAGATTAGTAGATATGACCATAGTTAGCGTGGAGTGGGTGTCGTGTATTTCTATAGGTTCTGAATCGATCCCCCTATTCCTGACCCTATTCTGGTTAAACTACCTAGCTAGTTAACTAACAGTCAGCCCATGAGGCAAGAAAACCCCCATGATGCAGATACCGTTATCTGACGCAGTCACACTACGGCACAGGAACGTGTTATCTGATTAGGTCATAACGCTTGAGATCTAATTAGACAAGCGACATTCCTCCAGCCCCTGATAAGGCATACGACGTTCTCATAACAAATCAAACCTATGACAACCTGGATAATCCGTGCGGCCATTGTTTTGATTTCACAGAGAACTTTAGTAAAGAATGTGCTAACGAGCAAGTCGTATGACATCTTTATTGACGTACCTATGTCCATCCTTACGTCAATCTCGGCACCTTTAAGGTATAAATATTGCCGACCTTGCCCTATGCAAACACACGCGTGGTGACAAGACGGAGCAGCCATACTTGCCGAAGCCGAGAGCAGAAGCAGACCCCGCAGGCAGCAGCCCCGCCTTCCTGACGCGCTGAGAGACGCGCTGCTATCTCAAGCCGAGAGACCCAGCACCGGCGCTTCTGGGCAGCCCTCGCAGGCAGCCTGGAATATCGAGAGCAGAGAAAGAGATACCATTCCTCATTTCATCCTAACTTCCAGGTACAGAACTGAATAACCCCTCCTAGAGAATTCTTTAGTTATTCACTTGGCAAAAACAAACTTAACTTAAACTGTAACTTTCTATTCCCGCCCACGCATTAGACTTAGGTCAGGTACACGGGGTAGGCGTATTTAGAAACACCAGTTGAGTACGTTTAGTCAAATGTATATGTGTATGTAAATATATTTTAATCATTTTTAAACATCATATGGCTCAGAAACCATATCAATGTTTTTACAGTATTATTTTATACTATTGCTTCTAATGTATGCACTTTACTTAACTATAAGTATTGCAATAATATCGATCCATTTCTCTTGTACGAGAAAAGAGACTGATCAATAAATAACATCTTTTATTGAACACGCCCGTCTCTTCCTTTTCTCTACATTCTGATGAGACTAAGAATGCACGTACTGACTGAGTAAAATAATTGCCTTGTGCTCACACGACTCTTGAGATTGACTCTTGATTAGGGGAGAGCAAAGTTGTCATGTTCTATGGTTGTCAGAAACTAAATCCCTTCTTGTCTAATCAGGGGAGTTAATTCCTTCCTTGAACATTCGAGAAAGTTTCTAGCGAACTCTGAGCTTAGCTGGCAAACCCAAAAATTAAGTCTAGTATCGACAGTAGTAGACCTAGTTAACGTCTGGTCTAGGCCTTTACTGCTGTAGGTACTATTCCAATGCGCAGAGCCTATTGGGAAAATAGGAGCTACACTACAGCTCTTCCTGACACACCGCCTCCCCAGATTGTTCCCATTCGGGGAACACGAGAAAGGAAGTCAGCGTTCCCATTGTCAACACCTCTGCAGTGTCTAACCTCAAAGGAATAGGGCTGCAAAGAGAGGAACCACTGCAGGATGCCGAAGTTGTTGCCCTTATTAGGGCTCAACCAAAGTAAAGGAGCGTGATCCGTGTATAAGAGAAAATGGGAGCCCTCAGGATAGTAGCTAAGTTTGTCTACTGCCCACTTGATAACAAGACATTCCTTCTCTATCACTGGGTACCGTTGCTCTTGGGGAAACAGTTTCCGGCTGATAAGCAGTACCGGGTGATCTATTCCTTTGTCTGAGGTTTGGGAAAATACAGCTCCTGGGCAGATCTCGGAGGCGTCGGTTTGGAGGATAATAGTTTCAATCAAGTACCTCTTGGAGCCACGTACCTCCAGGAACGTGGCAGGCATGGTTGCGTTGCCAAATAGGGTCCGGCTCCCTCTTCTCAGTGGTGTATGTCATCTGGGAGGCTTCTTGTCGTGGAGGGGAACCGCTTCCGCAGCTTCAGGTGCTTGGTGACTGCACAGCTTCACTTATCTTCTGGTCCTGAGGTTGGGTCGGCCTCGTTTTCACTTCCTCTGGTTCTCCATACGCTCTGCTGATTGGAGCATATGACCACATCACATGGTTTGGAGAAGGATCCCAGGCATCAGCTGTTTTAAAAGGGTAGTGCAGTTCCTGTGGCTTGTAACCAGAGGCCGACTGGAAATAGAGCAGAGGGGAGATAAGAGAGGGAAACTGGTCCGCTACCTCTCCTGTCCGAAAGTCACAGGTAGGCTCTTTGTGACAGTGATGAAAACAATAAATTGAACAGAAACTCAGCACCCTCCTGTGGCCTCATGGATACCACTATACAAAATATTCCTTAAAAACACTCATGAACAGATCATGGTACTCCAGGTTAGGTATCAAAATGATGTTCAGATTGCACAATACTAACACTACTTCCATCCATTCTTATGCATTATCAGGCCATCCTATTTTGAAATGTAGCTACTCATTTGGGGCCATTCTCAAAAAGTATGTTCAGCTGTAATGTACAATTTCAGAAAGAAATATCTTCATCCTTGTATTTTTTTAATTGAAATCCATATATTTTCAAAAATTAGCATCTTAATATTCATTCATAAAAATTCATCTATAACATATAACATATAGCAGGACATATAATTTAACATAGAATACCAATCAGGAATTCAACAAGCTGACAAATCAAAAGCTGCATTTTAGGTCAAACAAGATCAGCCACCTGTTGTCTTAAAACAAAGTCCATTGCCACATATTACTAACAATTTAAACAGATCCTTAGTTTTTACATTCCTAAAATATGGACCAAGTTAAAACATATATAAAAAATGTAGCTTGCTCCTATAAAGTTTACTAAAAACGCAAAAGCTATTCTAAACAAAATATAGTGCAACTGCTTTCCCCCCTACAGATCATGAATGTCAGGATACCCCCAATGAAAGCTCGAATACCAATTCTGCAGATTAAGCATCATCATTAAAAAACTCAGCCCAAATCTTCTCGAAGTTTTGAGCCCACCCATTCGTTCACTTCTTTTAACCTGTGCCATTTTACGGACCCATTCATGTTTGGATGGTATGAAATCCGATCGCCATTTTTGAAGTAGAAGTGATCTGGGGACAGCCATTCCAATATATAAAAGTTTAATCGTTTTGTCTGAGGCTGAGGTCTGGATCATAACCAAGCACTATCAACAGAGCATTGGGGACACTTAATAATATGCATTCTGTTGCTAAATAATCAAAAATGTAAATCCAGAATTTCTGGATCAGAGGGCACTGTAATATTATGTGCGTCCAATTGGCAGAAGGGTAATTGTGGTACCGAAAACACTGCTCCGATTAATTCGTATAGGCCGTAGCTATATAGCTAGGAGTTCTGTACAGAAGCCACTTGCTGAAGAATAGCATCCTCTGCCAGTTAGCCCTGCTGACCGTGCTGAAATTTAATTTATTAATTGTATACCAAACATTTGCATTAATTTCCAACTCCTCATATTTTTCCCATTTAATTATAGCCTTGGCTTCTAGATCTTTCCCTTTGATTGAGGCTAGACATTTTTTCCATTCCCAAGGTTGTTTAAAAACCGTATCTTCTAATAAGTCATGAACTAAACTTTTCTGATTGATAATCTGGGTCAAGTCCAGATTACTGAAAAACTTCCTAAGAGCATTTTATGACCCCAGGAGAAGAAAATCACGGGGAATTAATCAAGACATTTAGCTTATATTTAACCATCTATCATTCTGCAGGAAATCTGAAAGTTTCCGGAACCCTGCCGTAGTCCAGTTTGAATGATTGTAGATGAATCTTTAATTCCTGCCGTGGCAAAAAGACCCGCTATCGGAGTTGAACTATTAATTGAAGAAATAGAGTATCTTCTATATAAAGCCTGACGTTTATGATAAAACCAATGTAAACACTTATAACAAACTAATTTAGAAGATCTAAAAATTGATAGTGGGCAGTGGATTTGATTTTCTTTACAGATGAAGTTCATACATTTTTTTACAAAAAAACCTGAATGTAATTCCTGCTTAAATCTAGACATATATTGTGCAAAGTATGCATAATAATATTCCTTCAAATTAGGGAGAGCTAACCCGCCCTCTGCCCGCTCCTCATCTAAAGTGCTCAGTGTGAATCGGGGGACCTTCTTGCCCCAAAGCAATGATGTAAACATAGACTCTAATTTTTTAAAGATGGAATTAACTAGGACACATGGAATTGCTGAAAAGAAAAAGTTAACAAGTGAAAGCACTGAAATTTAATCAAAGCCACCCTGCCTGAAATAGATAATGGGAGAGAATGCCATCGGGTAAACAGGTCTTGAACTTTTCTTAGTAATGGAACAAAATTTAGATCATATAATTCTGCAATCAATGGTGAGAAGTAAACCCCTAGATACCTCTTCGGATTTGTGTTTAAACATGAGATGATATCAGGGTGCAGATCAATGGATGCCCCGCCACCTCAAAGTAATATTTCAGTTTTTTTAAAATTAATTTTATACCCTCCAAATGCCTCGTATTGTTCACAAATCAGGAAGGCCTTTACCTGCACTTCCTTCTCTGGCTTTATAATAAGCACAATGTCATCAGCATATTATTTTATTTAGTCCAAATTAGGCAGCAGAGGACAGATATCCCTGTTATTCCTAATAGCTATCGCGAGGGGTTCAATAAAAAAGGCAAATAGCACCGAAGATAGCAGACATCCCTGTCGGATTCCCCTTTTAACTTTTACTTGGCCAACCTTAGCAGCATTAATAATAATGTTGGCCTTGGCCTTTAAGTATAACTTCCTAACCAGCTCCGTAATTTTAGAGGGGATACCTAATCTGCCCAGGATACAAAATAGAGATTCCCAGATCACCAGATCAAATGCCTTTTCGGCGTCTAAAAAAAGCACTAGTGCTGGTATCTTCTGGGTATCAAAGTAGTCGAGTGCCTCCACTAAAACGTGCGTGTTCGTGCCAAGTTGCCTTCCAGCAATAAAACCATTTTGATCATTGTGAATTAAATATGAAGCAATTCCATTAAAACTATTAGCTAAAAGTTTGGTTATTATTTTGTAGTCAGAGTTTAAAAGCGTAATGGGGCGATATGAGTTTTAACAGAGGAATAAGCCCACCCTCTAAAATTGAATTTATAACTAATAATAGATAATCCCCAATTAGACCTAAAAAGTCTTAAATAATTCAGCTGGCAGACCATCCGGGCCGCAAGCTTTACTATTTGGAAGATTTTTAATGACCTCCCCTTACTCATCTTTTGTAAAAGGACTCACTATACGCCCTTTATCCTCCTCCGCTAGCCCAGGTAGATCATGTTCCTGAAGAAAATCTTCCAATGACGATATATCAATTTGTAACTGTTGGCCATAAATATTCCTATAATGATGAACCATTATATCTCCTATTTCTCCCAGAGCCTCAGTGCGAGAACCGTAGATGGGGTTATTTGGTTCTTTGTGGCCCATTCCCTAGCTTGCCATGCCAAAAAACTCCCTGTGTAATTGCTTTTTTCATAAACCTTTTGCCTTTCCTGCTGGAAAAGGGTATCACTTTTGGCATAGTATAATTCAGACAAGTTCCACTTAGCCTGCTCCCACTGACGTTTAATTAGGGCCGAGGGATTAGAAAAAAATCTATCCAGAGAACCTTGCACTTTTTGCTCTAGTACCCGCTTTTCTTCCTTCCTTTTCATTGAATTCTTTTCATCTTTACCTATTACTAGCTAGAAAGCTTTGAACGAATCCCATACCACCTGGAATGGTGCGGAGCCATGGTTTCGCTCAAAGAACACTGAGATTTGTATTTTACTAGAAGAACCCAGTTTTCCTCTAGAAAATATTGTTGATTTAACAACCACCTTCTGATTACTGTACTGCCTTTACCCAATGCTAACTCTAGAACCACCAGTGCATGGTCTGAAAACCCATTTTGGAGAATTTTCTTCTGTAATAAGACCAAATTCCTGGAAATAAGAAAAAAATCAATTCGTGAAAAGGTGTGAAATCTCCCTGAGAAGCTGGTATAAGCAATTTCCGTCGGAAATGCAGTTTGCCAAGGGTCACCAATATCAACCATTGAAGTATAGCTATGGACAGTTTTGAGAGCTTTTCATTTTAACTGTTTTTTTGAGTTAGATGAGGAATCGATCTTGGGGCTCATTAACAAATTAAAATCTCCCCCACAATCAAATCTCCCGGGACTTGGATTAATGATTGAAAAAAATACTCATATGGGGGATTGTCCTCAACTGGGGCATATAAACTAGCAAGTGTCAAAGGCCGATGATCTGCATTACAGGTGACGCAGCACCATCTACCACTTTGATGACTCGCAAAAATAACCACCTCAGCCTGCAATTGTTTACTCAGAAAGATCGCCGTCCCCCTATGTGCTGCTGAGGCTGAGGGAAAACCTTGATAGGCTGCCCAGGATCTTAACATTGCAAAATCTGAGATTTTCCCGACTGAGATATGGGTCTCTTGTAATAAAATGGCAGAGGGATTCTCTGTTTTAATCCAAGCCTCAATGGCCCGCATTTTCCTCTTGTTATTAAGGCCATTCATGTTAAACGAAACCACTTTAAGTATTTCCTTATTTCCCATTATGTGGACAGAACAATTTTGTGAGTGACTGCAATCTCAAAAGACACGCCTTTTACAAACTAGAAAAAAGCCTCCAGCCCGAATCTAAAGGCCACCCTTTTTTGCTTTGACATAACAATGAACGGATGAATGTGAGCTTAAAATATGGATTTCATCTTTTTCCCCAGGCTCCCTTTCCACCTCTGTGACCCATTGTCGCCCGAGCAGATGACCGCCCCTGCTCAGAGCCAGACAACCTACCCCACCCACCCACCCTACTAGTGGCACAATGACTTGGTGCCTGGTGCAGCTAAACAGCCCGCCCCCTCACACTCCCCTACCTTCCCTTCCTGAACGAAAAAGCAATATTTTAACAACATTTTAACAACATGAAAACATCATAAAAAAGAGGAACAAGAATGAAGAAGCCAACCTAGAATAGACCTAGAATACACAAAAGTGCTCCTCTGTGGACAAGTGACTTTTGCTTTACCAAAAGGAGAAGAGAGAAAAAAAATGCCTAAATGACATCTACTTTAAAGCCATTAGGGTTTCTCCATAGAGATCTGTTGCAGTAACTCCTGAGCATCTGGCACACTGCAGAAGATGTGGAATTCACCCTTAACTATGACCCTCAGATTGATCTGCTGAGCTATCATAGCTTGGGCCCCTTGTGACTTAAACAAATGCAACATTTTGACAAAATATTTTCGCCGCGGAGGCTGACATGTCTGAAAAGATGCGACATAAAGGCACTTCTGCAAAGGAAAACTGTCTTTGTTAAATGGCTCTTGATAAGATCTGTTCCTTGACTCTACAGTCCCCGAAGTTTACCAGGATAGTCCGTGGGAATTTAGCATTAGGTGGAAGGTGTGCTGGAACACGATGGGCTCTCATTATAGTCAGATCACCATCAAATTCTGGGATGACAATTTTCTTTATAAATGAGTCAATCCATTTCAGGGTCTGCTGACCCTCATTGCTCTCCAGGATGCCCGGGATACGAAGATTTGAGCGCCTGGAGTGGTTCTCTAACTCCTCCAATTTAAATTCCAGCGTAGTTCTCTGGGACTGAAAGGTGGTAACTTTGAGGTTCAGAGATGACACTTGATCCTCCAATTGAGAAATCCTGGCCTCTGCCTCCGAAAGTCGTATCGGGATCTGAGCCATGGTTTCCTTAATCTTTGTCAACCGGGTGTGGAATGCAGCAATATCAGCAGATTGGGAGGTATTTAACTCACAAATGTTTTCAAGAATTAAATTAAGAAGACTCTTTGCGTCCCATTGCATAGAAAAAGAGCTACTGCCTAGAGAAGGATTAATCTGATTAACATTAGGCCTGTCCTCCAACTGGGAGCCCTCTTAGACAACCTGCTCTGAATCCTATGATAAAGTCAAAATGGACACTTCAGGGGCCGCCAGCATAGAGCGATCCATGAGCCCTCCTCCAGCTGATGGATTTAACATGTCTGAGGATAGAAGGGTGGGGAGGGACAGATGACTGCCCGTCACGGAGTTTAAAGTTTCCGGGCCTGAATCCAAAGAATTATCCATGAATAAGAGGTCATTCCCTTCCATCTCCTGCTCTACTTCGACCAAGGACCCGCCCTGTTTGGCTTTAAAAAAATGGGGTACTTTCTAACTTCTGCAGAGTCTCCCACTGTCCTGCCAGGTGTTCGGGACTCAGACTGTGCGGTCCCTTTAGCTCCTTTATTAAGTTTTCCCATAATGTACTGCTCACAAAGCGCCTCTGCAAATCGCTGACCAAACTCGTTGACCCAGCTCACTGTCAAGTTTACTTAAAGGACTTTTTGGGACCTTCCCAGCGACCCTCAGCCAAGGTGAGTAAGGAGAAGGGCTTCACTTACCCCCACTTGGTTAGAAACCTGGAGTCCCTGAACATCAATTTCCAATCCTTGTGCCCAGGATCTTGCAGGGTCTTGCAGCAGTCGACACACCTGAAATCAGACCAGAACCAAAGAGCCCTAAAGTAGGGAGAGTCTTTACAGCCAGCCAGCCCTAGAGTCAGCCAGCCCCAAAATGTTTCTTCTTCAGCTTCCTTAGCTGGCTCCACATGCTGAATAGGACTAGGAGCACACAAGCTAATACATTTTTTTTTTAAAAAACAGGACGCCCAGATGGGAAAAGAATCTAAATCCTCTCCTTTTCCAGCAATGTCATAGGCCTCCGGTTACTAGGAGTCAGCCTAACCGCTGAGGAGTCAAAAGAAGCCGTCTTCTAAGGCACCGCGGCTCAGGGGCATGGGTTTAGTCGGCAGCTTCGCGGCAACTCTGCTGCTGCTGCTGGCATCTGACATCACGGGAAGTGAGGGGGAGTGGTTGCGGCCGCTCTCTCAGCCTCTCAGCAGCCTGCCCAGATGAATGCCCCCCTCATCCTTGTATATTGTATGTAAATTTTCTGGCATTCTCAAATGCTATCCAATGCCATCCCCCCGAAATATCATTGACAATCTGCTTCCAGGATGGCAAGGAGAATGTATCAACTCCAAATTTGGCAGGGGTGTAGAGGAAGGGCTTTCTCTATGAGGAAATTGTTTCCTAGTGAAGTAAAAAAAGGTGCATTTGTACAGAGCACTCTATTTCCCCTGTGTAGAACTCTAAGCTATATAGAAATCAAAGCAGAGGGAATTGGAGCCCACTGAGAATGTTAACAGTAAACCTGAAAACCTGCTGAGGGCACAGCTTTTCCATGTGCACTACTTGAATAGTTTGTGAATAGCTAAAAAAGTAATTCTTCAGTCACTATTAGGAGTACTTTTAAGGGTGAGGATTTACTACATCTTTGGTAATTAGGTCCAATGTGTCCATCCTGCCAGTGACACACCCTGTTTCACTCCTACATGTTAACCTTGTACCTCTTATGCCCATTGTGTCACCATTACTCATTGTTCCTCCGATGCCTACCCTATGTCTTCAGTTGTCTTTTTGCCTTTTTCACTTTCTGTATCTCTATGGCCCTTGTAAGCCCATGCATAATTTACTTCCCTGTACCTTCATGTTTCTTGTTCTGCCTTGTGTGACTCCATTGTTTTATTTTTCCCTGGGCCTTCTCATGTCTTGTCCCCTTTGCCTCTCACGCAACTCCTATGGTCCTCTGTTCCTTCAGTGCACTCCTGTAATTCCAAGCATGTGCCACCTGTTCTTCTCTGGTCATGCTTCTCTTATAGCTCCATGCCTACACCCTATGTGCCCGTGCCACCCTTTTACTCCCTTTTACTCCCTTTTACTCCCTATGTACACCCAGCACTTCCTAAACTCAAAACAAAATAGGGTGTGTGCCCCTTATTTCTTCCTCACTGTGACTCACCTGTGGCCTCCTGTCCATATTGCTTCTGCCTGTTACTCCTTGCCTCTGCTCCCATATGCCTCAATTAAGGGTGAATGGTGGACTCCGCCCCCCACCGTGGAGTTTTGTCCACTTGGCACACCACTAGCATGTGGAGTTCCCAAAAATTTTGAGAAGTGCTGTGGAGCAGAGTTATTCCTCTTGCGCAACTTGCCTACGTTAGGTTAGTGAGCACGAGCGAGGAAAATCATACGCTAGACCACCTCCCAGTGAGATTTTATCAACATGGGTAGTTGCGTCAGGTCTCTACTGCTTGTGTTGAGGAAGCTGCTGCTCGAGTAGAACATCTACTCAAACGTCAGAAAGAAGCTGCCCTCTCTTTTGCTGCACGTGGTGCAGTTCGTGCTGATTTTACAGTACAGGACAAACTCCCAGCACTAAAAATCAGTGCGACTTACCACACTCTGCTGCTTGTGGAACTCCAAGGTGCGCAACCGAGTTTTTTTTGGCACTTTGCTGAGTTCTGCATTGCAGAATTCGGCCCAGGCCTAGCCGCAATAGAGGTGTTTCCGATGCTACCTTGCCTGTGTTCCCTTGTGACTCGTTGTTGCAACCCCCCTGGTCTTCTTGCTCATGACCCAGTGCCTACCAGCTTACACACAAAGGGGTCGATTCCGATTCGGGAAAAACCGCTCCTAATAGCCGTTCGGAGCGTTTTTCCCTCACCAATCGTACCCTGCAACGTCCCCAATACGTACGTCGAAGTATGATTTGTACCAGGAGCCGTACTCTGTACGAGTAGTACAAGACACCGTACGACTCTAATCTCCGTACGATTCTCCCTCGGAACCCGCTGTACGCGACATCTGTACGGTTCGCGGCTGGTTTTTGCAACCCAGCAAGTACTATACGTGTCGGGTATATACCGTACAACCCTTTTTCTATGGGAGCTGAAAACAGCCGTAAAAGCAAAGTTCGCGCCGAAACAGGTAAGGAACGGCCCCCCAGGTATGGTGCGTACCCCCCATGATCGCAGGGGTACGGTGGGGTGTACGAGCCGTACCCCCATTGTATGATCGTACATGGGGTACGGCTCGTACACCGATCGTACAATGGGGGTACGGCTCGTACACCGATCGTACAATGGGGGTACAGCTCGTACACCGATCGTACATGGGGTAGGGCTCGTACACCGATCGTACAATGGGGGTACGGGTCGAACACCGATCATACATTGGGTACGGCTCATACACCAAGCGTACAATGGGGGTACGGCTCGTACACCGATCGTACAATGGGGGTACGGCTCGTACACCGATCGTACAATGGGGGTACGGCTCGTACACTGATCGTACAATGGGGGTACAGCTCGTACACCCCATGAATGCAGGGGTACAGTGCATACCCCTGCGATCATGGGGTGTACGGATCGTACGGTGTGTATGTGTTTGTGTGCTTTTCCGTACAAATCACGTACAAATCGCGTCCTCATACCCCTGTCCGGATCGTACTCGTCGGGTCGTACGGCATGTGTACGAGTCATACGGTATGTGTACGAGTCGTACGGTTCACGGTTTCAGCCTTGCAATACATACGGATCGCGACGATTCGGATGGATTCACGGAATACGGATCGTACTTCGCGACTCGGGCGGACGGGTACGATTCGTACGGAGAGGGCTCCGGATACAAATCGTACGGACGTTTTTTTTCCCGAATCGGAATCGACCCCTTAATGTGCTTTTACTTTAATTGCTCAAACCGAGGTTACTTCAACACAATTTCAATACCTTTCATGCCATCACTTCGACCACCTAATCCTAACACCAAAATGACCATTATTTTGAATTTATGATTTTGGCCTTCCATCACGTGAATTCCCTATTGTTGACACCTAAAATAAAATCATCCTATGCTTCATCTACATCATTTCAACACCAACTCTGTAGATAACATTAGCACAACTCTAAGTTTAAATGAGCTAATTTTGAATATGTTTTTTTCAATTTAATTGTAAGCCTAAATTAAAACTGCAAAAAAATAGCTATCTCTTGAAGTGAAAATGTAATATTTCTCATGAATGGTAATCCGCAGTCCCCCTGTCTACCTAGCTGCAGTTCTTTATCGGGGTTTCGCATCAGAAGCAAGCATAAGCTCTCTAAGTATGTGGAGGTAAAACTTTTCTTGAGGGACATTCCTCAGTGCACATTCCTCTTTGCGCTTTCTTGATGCTTAGATTCCCAGTTAACATTGAAATTGAGGGAGAGGTTGTTCTGGCAAGGATGAGAATTATTTTTATTCTGCTGCAAAGTGTTCTGAGCTAGTTTAGCCTCATAGACTTTATTATGTTGTCCATAATATTGCAATTCGCACTTCCCCTACTACAGTATATCACTTGTGTGGATCAAGGGCACATGTTTGTTTGCCGCAACTCTTTCAATTATAAAGACTCCCAATGATGGGGCGGGTCTGGCAGACTGCCGGGTCATGTAATACTTTGATGGAAGGAACATTCCAATCTATGTCATTCCGAATTCTGTCTGTAAGCTTCTGTCACCAAGGATAACATGGAAATAGGTGCTTGATATAATTAATTAGGTTATTTAAGGTGCCTAGATTATGAACTCACATACAAGTGTTTTAGTATTTTATTATTTTGCTGAAAATTTGTTGCAGCATTGTAAATTCAATCATGAAATATTGGGGAATAAATATATCCTTTACTTTTTTTTTTATTATGTTACCAAATACAATGCTTTCTATCGGTTTGAATATTTTGGGATAACAAAGTGATCAGACATCTACCAAATGGTTCATTGTTAAAATAAATTTCAGCCCACCCCAGCTGGTTATAATTATATTTTGACATTGCTTGTTAAATATAATTGTAAATTGCTAAGCCAATTATACCCTACTTACTAAATGCATTCTGCTACCTTGAAAAAACACATAGGGGCATATTCTCAAGGACCTGCAGCCAAAGTGGTGATACATTTATCGCCCCATTCTCAAGCTGGTGCTAACAGGTGCTGGTGCTAACTTCTTGCTGGCAGCATGTTATTTGTATAACGCGAGCTCTGAGACGCTCTTTGCACTTTTAAAATTACCCGTTTTTCTGCTATTTTAATTCTGCTTCATTTTAGCATAGTATTCTTTCTTGTCACTCACCCTCCGCAATTCAGCATTATAATTTGTGTCCTCACCGCTGTTTGGGCGGCCCTGACCCTCGCTTCTTGGGATTAGTGGGCGCCATCTTGGGTGGGTGTGGGAAGCGCTGCGCTATTGGGCGCTCTAGTAGGCAGGCAGGCAGAGTAGCCAGAGGCAGTCATTGACATCGTGTATAAAAGAGGCTGAAGGTAGGAGCGCTTTCTTGCTGGCAGCATGTTATTTGTATAACGCGAGCTCTGAGACGCTCTATGCACTTTTAAAATTACCCGTTTTTCTGCTATTTTAATTCTGCTTCATTTTAGCATAGTATTCTTTGTTGTCACTCACCCTCCGCAATTCAGCATTATAATTTGTGTCCTCACCGCTGTTTGGGCGGCCCTGACCCTCGCTTCTTGGGATTAGTGGGCGCCATCTTGGGTGGGTGTGGGAAGCGCTGCGCTATTGGGCGCTCTAGTAGGCAGGCAGGCAGAGTAGCCAGAGGCAGTCATTGACATCGTGTATAAAAGAGGCTGAAGGTAGGAGCGCTTTCTTGCTGGCAGCATGTTATTTGTATAACGCGAGCTCTGAGACGCTCTTTGCACTTTTAAAATTACCCGTTTTTCTGCTATTTTAATTCTGCTTCATTTTAGCATAGTATTCTTTGTTGTCACTCACCCTCCGCAATTCAGCATTATAATTTGTGTCCTCACCGCTGTTTGGGCGGCCCTGACCCTCGCTTCTTGGGATTAGTGGGCGCCATCTTGGGTGGGTGTGGGAAGCGCTGCGCTATTGGGCGCTCTAGTAGGCAGGCAGGCAGAGTAGCCAGAGGCAGTCATTGACATCGTGTATAAAAGAGGCTGAAGGTAGGAGCGCTTTCTTGCTGGCAGCATGTTATTTGTATAACGCGAGCTCTGAGACGCTCTTTGCACTTTTAAAATTACCCGTTTTTCTGCTATTTTAATTCTGCTTCATTTTAGCATAGTATTCTTTGTTGTCACTCACCCTCCGCAATTCAGCATTATAATTTGTGTCCTCACCGCTGTTTGGGCGGCCCTGACCCTCGCTTCTTGGGATTAGTGGGCGCCATCTTGGGTGGGTGTGGGAAGCGCTGCGCTATTGGGCGCTCTAGTAGGCAGGCAGGCAGAGTAGCCAGAGGCAGTCATTGACATCGTGTATGAAAGAGGCTGAAGGTAGGAGCGCTTTCTTGCTGGCAGCATGTTATTTGTATAACGCGAGCTCTGAGACGCTCTTTGCACTTTTAAAATTACCCGTTTTTCTGCTATTTTAATTCTGCTTCATTTTAGCATAGTATTCTTTGTTGTCACTCACCCTCCGCAATTCAGCATTATAATTTGTGTCCTCACCGCTGTTTGGGCGGCCCTGACCTTCGCTTCTTGGGATTAGTGGGCGCCATCTTGGGTGGGTGTGGGAAGCGCTGCGCTATTGGGCGCTCTAGTAGGCAGGCAGGCAGAGTAGCCAGAGGCAGTCATTGACATCGTGTATAAAAGAGGCTGAAGGTAGGAGCGCTTTCTTGCTGGCAGCATGTTATTTGTATAACGCGAGCTCTGAGACGCTCTTTGCACTTTTAAAATTACCCGTTTTTCTGCTATTTTAATTCTGCTTCATTTTAGCATAGTATTCTTTGTTGTCACTCACCCTCCGCAATTCAGCATTATAATTTGTGTCCTCACCGCTGTTTGGGCGGCCCTGACCCTCGCTTCTTGGGATTAGTGGGCGCCATCTTGGGTGGGTGTGGGAAGCGCTGCGCTATTGGGCGCTCTAGTAGGCAGGCAGGCAGAGTAGCCAGAGCCCTATTTTAATCGGAGCAATGACGCGCAGCGTGTGCGCGCAGCGTGTAAGCCTTCGTTACGCCGGAGTCACGCCAGAGTCCAGCCCGTCTGCGCTGAGGACGGGCTGGACGGCTGGACCCATAAGCCGGTCATGGGTGGCCATGTCGTTTTAAAATATTCTTTACAGGATATGCTGCGCCTTAGGCCCATCACTGCTCCATGCTTCCACAGATTTACCCCTGAGGACCTCTCCATGTCTAAGGTATGTGGCTGCTTTAGGTTGGATTTAGCTGGCGTAAATTCCGCTCTCCCTGTTCCTTTCCGGGAGCCTCGTGCGCCAATACCTCTGAGTAAACTGAGTGCTAAGGGCCTGCTCCTTAACGCGCGATCACTTATTAAAAATAATATTGTGTTTAAGGAGCTGGTCCTGGAGAAAAATCCGACATGGGTTTTCATTACGGAAACGTGGGCTAAGGACTCCTCGGGCCCAGACCTTATTGAAGCGGTTCCTGATGGGTACTGCTTGACTCGGCAAGACAGAGTAGGCCGAGTTGGTGGTGGATTAGCCATCCTTCATAGGGACAATGTTCAATGTCATACTTTGCTTTTGTCTGATCTTAAGGATGCCACCCAGGTCCTGTATTTCTCATTACAGGATGCCTCTAACTCTCCCTTTAATGGGATTTTGGTCTACCGTCCGCCCGGGCCAAGAGCGGATTTTAGCCTAAAAGTGCTTCAACTCCTTGAGCCCTACTTTGGTCGGGAGAACTTAACAATTCTGGGTGATTTTAACTTCCACTTAGAGCTATTGGAATCACATGACACTTCCACGTTGGTGGAAGCACTTTCAGCCTGCGGACTTTTCCAATTAGTGAAAGGCTCTACCCACCGAGCGGGACACACGCTCAATGGGATTTTCTCCAACGACCAGAGACTTTTAGTTGCGGATCCCTTTTCCCTCTCCTGGTCAGATCACCTGGCTGTTCCTTTTAACGTGTCTTTCCCTAGCCATGACACCTCCAGGAAAGTTCCAAGTACTTTTGAAGTACGTAGGAATCTTAAGAACATCGGGGAACATTCTTTTGACCCATGGATTCCTAGTCTGTCTCCTATTTGGGAGATGGATTCCTCTTCGGCCGCTGCGCATTATGATAATACTCTTACAGAGGCCTTAGATGAACTGGCGCCGGCTCGAACGTGCCACTCAGCCAGGAAAAGACCTTCCGCTCCCTGGTTCACGGAACAACTTAGAACTCTAAGGCAGGAAGTCAGGAGGCAGGAACGGCGATGGCATGCAAATTGGGATCTCAAAGACAGGGAAGTTCATAAAGCCCTGCTTAAGAGATATAAAGCGGAAGTCATTGGGACCAAACAAGACTACTTTGGGACCCTGACTTCCTCCCTTTCATCTCCCAAAGAGCTCTTCAGGATCGTGGACTCCCTTACATCCTTTCAGGTCCCCGATCCGGTTATTCCATCTCAGGAGCTCTGCAATGACATAGCCCTCTTCTTCCAGTCCAAAATATCGGACATCTATACTTCCCTGGAGTCACAGAGACTCCTAACGGCTGAACCTCCGGCCATTGTTGTTCCGGATGTTTCCGTGGCGGAGCCTCCTGTGGCCGACTACTTGGAATCTTTTCCCCTGCTTTCCCTACAAGATCTGGACATGTTGCTTGAGAAGACGAAGTCAGGGTCTCCACTAGATGCCTGCCCTCTTAAGATCTTGAAGCAGTGCAGAGAATCTCTCTTACCCCCGTTACTTGAGATCATGAATGGGGCTATGAGGGAGGGTGTCTTTCCACAGCAGTGGAAAAATGCTGTGGTGAGGCCTCTCCTTAAAAAACCCTCCCTAGATCCTGGGGTATTAAAAAACTTTCGCCCCATCTCACTGCTTCCGGCCCCGGCAAAGATGCTTGAATCCCACCTAAATGGGCATCTGGTTGCCTTTGTGGAGAAATCGGGCTGCCTGGACCCTTCCCAGCATGGTTTCAGGAGGGAACATAGCACCGAGTCCGCCCTCACTTTGGTCCTCGACTCCATTCGTATGAGTGTGGACGAGGGTCGGACATCCCTCCTGATACTTTTGGACCTTACGGCCGCCTTCGATACCCTATCTCCCCGGGTCCTAACATCACGTCTGGGGGAGATTGGGGTCCGGGGGGCAGCCCTGGGTCTGCTCTCCTCCTTCTTAGATCATAGGGAGCAGAGGGTGATGCTGGGAAAATTTCTATCTCCATCCCTGTCTGTGCAATGTGGGGTCCCTCAAGGGTCGGCGCTTAGTCCCACCCTTTTTAACATCTATGTGACCCCCCTTGCCAGACTTATTAGATCTTTCGGGATGGAGGTAGTCTCCTACGCGGACGACACTCAGATCCTCGTGTCTCTCTCCCAGTCAATAGAGCTGACGGCCTCCAGATTTAGATCTTGTATGGAGGCCGTCGGCCAGTGGATGATTTACAACTCACTTAAATTGAACGGGGAGAAGACCGAGGTGATGGTGTTCGGCGGTAGGGAAGACATCTGGTCCATGGAGTGGTGGCCTGACTCGCTTGGTTCCTGCCCTAAACCCACCTCTTCGGCCAAGAATCTCGGGGTGATGATTGACCCTATGCTCGATATGCACCAACAGGTCAGCAGGACGGTATCTACCTGCTGGGGTATAATTCATGTCCTTAGAAAAATCAGGACCTACCTCTCCCTGCAAGCAAGAAGGCAACTGGCTGTCGCCCTTCTGGGGTCTCGTCTGGACTACTGCAATGCGCTGTATGCTGGACTGAATAAGAGTCAGCTGCAGCGCTTGCAGGTGGTCCAGAATGCGGCAGCCAGGTTTGTTCTTGATCTTCCCCGACGCTCTTCGGCAACGTTGGCCAGAAAGCAGCTCCATTGGTTGCCGATGAAGGAGCGCATTGTCTTTAAGTCCATGTGTATGGTCTATAAGGCCTTGGCAAAAAGCAGACCTACAGGCATCAGGTCCATCCTGACCTATTACAATCCTGGCAGGAATCTTCGCTCCTCCAACTATCTTCTTCTCCATGTCCCCCGTACTCGGAAAGCCAGATGGGGTGGCAGGGCCTTTTCCAGCCTGGCTCCTAACTGGTGGAACGATCTCCCATTAGAGCTCAGGACCCTCCCCTCTCTGCAAACTTTTAGAGCTGCTCTTAAAACCCGTCTCTTTGCTCAAGCATATAATTTAAGCGCATGAGTGCTAGCTTTCTGATCTTTTTGCTAGGCGCCTGGACACCTTCGGGTTTTAGTTTGCGCGGTATAAAATGCATAATAACAGCCCATATCACCAGTTTACCTGCGCTAGCAGCCGCAAAAAACATCGCCACAGATGACCCCCACAACTATCGCTAATGAGATACAGAGAAGGTGTTCCCGTGCCAAAAGCAGCAACACCACTCCGTAACATTCTCAACGACCAGCCAGATAGGCGATAAGAACCCAAAAAATCTGATAAGGCACGTTAGCAGCAGGAAATTAACACCTGCTCTGACCTGGTGTAAAGCCGAACGACAACCTGCACCACAAAAGGGAGCCCAGCCCAGACCCACACCTGAAGATCAACAGATGCCATGGAGCCGACGATCATGCAGCTCGGAGCCCCAACCAGGCCACAGCACCCACTGCCACTACCACCAGGACCCCCTTACCCTCCTGGTCCCCCCCTCCCCTGGACCAACACTTAGGCAGACAAAGACAGGGACCTTCAGAAAACGCACCAACCCCACAGACCCAAAACCAGAGAATGTCATTGCCCACTACAGGCTCAAAGGGACAAACATCCTCCACATTCTGACCACCATTGTCCACAGGCTGACGGTACCAACACAGCGAACAACCAACATCCCACCTCAGACAAAGCTGCTTGCCCTGCTGCACATGTTGGCCACGGGTATCCTCCAACCAACAACCGCCTGATTTGGAGGAGTCACACAGCCAGCCCAATCCAAGTCCCTCACAAGGGTCATAGATGACACCATCAGATTGGTACCCCACTATCTACACTTCCCCCACACGGTGAAGGAACAGCCGAAGACCAAGGAAGGAGTCTACACCACAGCTGGCTTTCGCGCGTGTCAGGGGGCAATTGACTACACACAAGTCCTACTTGTGCCCTCTGGCAACACTGCACACAATAACCACAACAGAAAGAGCACGTATCCCACCAATGTCCAGGCAATATTGGACCACCGGGGAATCTTCACATGGTCGTCGCCTGCTACCCAGGCAGTGTGCATGATCCCTACATCTTCCTTCAGTCCATCATCAACCAGTGCTACCACAATGGCACCCACGGAAATGCACTGCTCGTTGGCTTATACCAAATGAACACACCACACACCTCAACTCCACAATTATGCAACTCACAACACTGGGAATGCACACATCAAATGTCACAAGCTCACATGCAACATGCCAAACAACATGCACATCCACCCGACATGACAGCACAACTTATTGTGGAACCTGGGTCAGCCATGTACATTAGCCAGCAACGGCATGGCACCTCAGCCACACAATAGCAGAATGTGGGAAGAGGTGGGGACCAGGCATGTGCAGAGGAGGCAAGTGACTGATGAATGAGAATGAACACAATGCAAAGTGTGGTGTGGATGTGCTGGAGAAACTGCAGTATGGTCTGCAGTATGCAGACCACACACATATCCATGCCGACACACACCCCTGGTGTATGGAGTGTAGAGGACAGGAGATACAACCATGTCACCCCAGCCAGTGGGAAAGATCGCAGAAATGAAGCTTGTTACGTCCCCCGTACGCATGAGCGGAGTGGGCTGGCCCGGCATACGCTAGGCCAGCATAGAGGTGTGAATAAAAAGCAGGTACCTCCGGCCATGGTCTTTTTCCGGAATGTCCAATGTCTCTGCCAGGGCAGGACCTCTCGACCCACCACGAGGCCGACGCCGTTGCTGTGAGCGGGGTTGCCGGTGATCCTGTGCGCCTGCTGCATCCCGGGACGCTGGTCCCCGAACCAGTCTTGCCCGCCCCTGCACACCTAGGCCTCACTGCTCACCTGCCAACTCTGGCGTGTGTCGAAGAGGGCTCACCACTTGCCGGTGCAAGCGCCAAGCCCGAGTCCCGCGACATTGGCAGCCTCCTCATACCATCACGGCCTCCGCAACACAGGCCCGCAGTACTCCTTTCTCATTGACATACTCCACCGGCAGACACAGCGGACTAGTAGGTCACACATTTGGAACTGAGTCTTAATTACACCATGGCAGAGAACATTAGTTATGGCTGAGTTTATGTCAGTATACTCCCTTCGATGTAAGTAAGTAAGTAAGTAATTCTTTATTGTTTGATTAATTAAAATCTTACAATACTTCCATTACAAAAACATTTTCAATTTATGTAATACAATACAATACAATAAAAAGAGAAAGCATTTCTTTTATCCTTAAAATTGAGATGATTGGACTTAAATAAAAATATAGTAAAAAAATTTTTTTAAATATCTATTTATCTGTTTATGATTTCATAAAAGCTTTTTTCCTCATCTACTTTTCTAATTCAGTAGTTATAATTTTTAAAAATTTTACAAAGGCAACGTTCATAACTATATCATTTGGATCAAGACAAATTTCCAATGCCTGCCTGCATGTTCTTGTGGCCCGAAGATTAAAATGAGGTTTAAGTAATGCACATCTTTCCCTGCTAAGGCCAGGACAGATACATAGGAGATGGACAATATTTTCTTCTCCACCTTTGCAAAGTCTACACAATAAACTGGAGTTAAATTTTTTCCATGGCAGAGCGTGACTGAGGCCTGGCAAAATTCCAAATCTTGCATTCATGAAAAATTGTTTACTTTTCTCAGACCACGGTATCTCCAAGTATTCTTGCACTTTCTTTTTTTCATATCCATTTATTACTGTCCACGCGTGCTTCCTTTTTGCCAGCATGTTTTTATCATATAATAGTGATAATAAACTGGTTGTTTGATTCACTATTTTTTTAAACGATCCATTGTTTATTGTATTGTTCCATATAGGCATCAATGAAAACTCCTCTAGTGCATCATGAAGATATCTCCCAGCAAGTGATTTTTTATTATTATTTACTTCTTGCCAGAGTATTTGTGAAATTTGATTATCATGGTCATTCTTAAACCTATACCACATTTTAATAAACTGACCTTTTCTCGCTAACTCTTGATTGGTCAAACCAAATTCTAGTCTTATTTGTGCTGGTGAAGCATTCTTAGGAAGGTGGAAGAGAGATCTATATACTTTAGAGAGTGCCTTATTAATTGGTGCCGCATCCTTACCCATCAATGCCTCACTTCCATATGTAATAGTTGGGAGCAATTTAGCACCTATGATTTTCAATAGTGGGCCATAAGTTGAACTTCCAAGGGATTTTTGTGCTATCTTAAATGCTGCTGTTAGTGAGTTGGCTTTCCTTTGGATGTCCTGTTTCTGTAGGAGATAGTTTCCCTTCTGGTCAAACAGTACCCCCAGGTATTTGTACACCTCTATTTGTTCAAGTTGATTATTTCCCATGTACCATTTATTTTTTTGTCTCATATTTTTATTCCTGGATACCACCATGATTTTTGTTTTGGTTTCGTTAATAACCATTCCATTTTCATTTGCATACAAGAGTGTACTGTTGATTAAACGCTGGAGACCTATTTTAGTGTGGCTTAATAGGATCGCATCGTCCGCATACATCAAGTTGGATATCAATTTTCCCCCCAACTTAGGGGGATGTGCATTAAGATCGTTCAGGTTGACCGATAGGTCTCCTAAAAATAGATTAAAAAGGAGGGGGGCCAGAACACATCCCTGTTTCAGCCCTTCCAATGCAGGAATTTCCTTTGATAATGTCTGACCATCTCCCATCCTTACTCTCACCCAGGTTTTGTTGTGCAGCAACTGTATAAGTTTTAGTAGCGCGGCCGGGATGCCTTTTTCAAAAAGTTTTTTCCACAGTAGATTTCTTTGCACACAGTCAAAAGCAGACTTAAAGTCTACAAAGCATAGATATAAGGGCAATTTTATTCTCAGTGATTTTTCAATTGTTAGCGATAATGCCATGATGTTTGTCATTGTTCCAAGCCCTTTAATGAATCCGGTTTGATTCATTGGTAAAATATTGTTTTCTGTTACCCATTCATTTAGTTTGTTTAAAAGTACACCAGCAAACAGTTTAGCATCTGTATCTTGTAAGGTAATGAGTCTGTAGTTCTCTGCAAGAGACCAATTACCTTTCTTATATATAGGAGAGATTAAAGATCCTCGCCATGAATCAGGGATTTTTCCCGTCTCTATCACTTCATTGAATACCTTTACTAGGTACGTCGACCAAAAATCAGGATTTTCTTTATATAGGGCAAATGGAATCCCGTTTGGACCTGGCGCTCCATCTTTCTGCTTCTTAATCAATCTTATCAAATGCATTTTAGACATTACAAATTGTTCTTGCATCTCATCACTGGCTATAAAGCTGTTTTGCATACTCACAGCGATTTTTACTGCACCATTGTTGTTTAGATGTTTTTCTAGGAAAGTTACCCATTCTTGTTCGGTTATTGACGACGAGACTACCAATTTGCTTGGCCGTACTAATCTGTTTATGATTTTCCAGAATTCTCTCGCATTAGCCTGTTTACTTGCGTGTAATAGTTTGGACCATAATTCCTGTTTTTCTTGATATTTCTCATTCCATATAAGTTTCTTGAGGTGCTGGTTCAAAGTTTTTAAATTACTCAGGGTCTCCTCACTAGTCATTTTGGAATTTTGTTGTCTTCTTAGCCTGTTCCGTGCTCTTTTTAACTTTGTAATTGTATAGGGGAGATTCATGTGTGAGTCATTTTCATCAGCATCCTTATTCAACCTCATATTGCTTGTGTTAGTCCGGGATTGGGGTTTCACTAATTTTCTGGTAAATTCCACCCATTGTTCAACGGCTGACTCATTCCCATTGCCAGTGAAGCAACTCTTTATAATATTTTCAACTTTTTCATTCATGCAGTCCTTATTGAAATTGGTCCAAATTAATTTTTTATAATTTATCGTTCCAGTAAGACCTGGCATAGTATGATATTGTTGATTCATATTGTTTGTAATATTGGTGGTTATTATCTGCTGGCAATGGTCACTGTCTTCAACTTTAACCAATCCATAAGAGATTATATTCTGAAATATATTCAATGAGACCATTGTATAATCAATTCTGGAGCTTATATTATGGGCTATATATGTATTTGCAGGCGGACTATCATCTTTAAATCGTCCATTAAGGACTCGCAAACCCAGCGCTTCCATATCCTTAACGAATGTTGTCCCTATATGATTTCTCCTCTTAATGCTCGAAATGCCAGGCTGCTCTTGCTGCGGTATTAACCATTGTTGGTCCTGGGATTGTGTTACATCATCCCTTATAAATGGTGTTAATAGGTTCAGATTAAAATCCCCAGTCAGCACATAGTCTACTAATGGATTATTTAACATTTGTTCCAACAGTATAGTATTAATGGTGGCACATATATCCATTCTGCTCACTTTTGTTGGTTGGATATATACATTGATCAAAATTATTGACCTATTATGTTGCTCAGTATTTTTGTATTTCATTTTTACTATAAGAATGTTTTTACTATTAGCTGCAATTTTTTCATGTTCTACTTGCAAGCTGCAGGAGACAAAGGTTGCTAGCCCCCCACTTGCTCGACCATGTCTATGATTTTTATTGCATTTTCATAGTAACCTACATATCCATTCAGTGCAAACGGGTGGAGTTCCCAGGTTTCTTGTAAAAATAAGATTTGACATGTTGTGGGTATACATCTTATTTGCGAGTTAGAAAGTTTGGACCCTACTCCATTTATGTTCCACGAACACATTCTCAACTTAGCTGTTTTTAATTCAAAAATTGTTTTTTTAATCCTTCATTGTTCGTCCTTGTTATGCAGGGCTTGCACAATCCATTTTTCATTTATTCCTGATGGAATATCTTTCAAGGTAGGTGGTGATGCCGCTCCTGATGTGCTAATGGATCTACCCCGAGCATTCCTAAGTATAGTTCCTTTTTGTTTGGTATTTTGCTCTGTTAGGACCAAGTTTGCCTCTTTGGTGAACGGGATTGGATACACTTTCGGGGCCTGCTTTGTAATAACTATTCCCCAAGCCTTAAATGTTGAAATTTCTTTTAGTATTTGATCTGCTATTGTCATCGAATTAACCGTTACCAGTGTACTTTCTTTGGAACTGTTCTTACTAGCAATAAATTCAATGGAGTTAATGTCATCATTCTTGATATTGTTTAATGCTGGGATTGATTTGAATAATCTGAGAATATTCCCTCTATTCAGAGTATCGCATCTACCTCTGGATTCATATTCAGGGTTAAATATCAGTTGAATTTTCTCCACTACCACTTGATTTTCTTTACGTGATGAATCCTTTGTTTGGGTTGTTTTATATTTGATTGTTTTTTCTCCTTCTCGTTTTTCGATTACTAATTGATCCCAAAGAGGAGATTTAATTTTGTGCTCTACTATTGTTTCAGAGTTCCTTCTAGGTACATCATTCTTGATTCTCATCAAACATGGCTCTATGTTACCATTATAAAGCCCGTCTTGTTGGTCGGAGGATTTACTCATTGTTTTTAGTGACTGAGAGTTTCCATTCGTATGATCCTGTTTAGAGTCATTCACCTGGGCTTCAATTTTCTCAATTCTGTTTTGTTTTATACAAGGGGGGTTCATTCTAGCCATCTCATATGATCTTATTTCATTTTGACTTTTTTTATCCACATTATGTAATAGTTGTTTCTGTGGTGGCTCTTGTATGAATATTGAGAATACTTTCTTAGGTTCTTTGATGGACAACGGAGGACTTTTTCTTTCTTTACTATTTTCTTCTTCTTGTTTCAGTACTCTATTGTTTGTTAGACCATCAGATTTTATTGTTTCTTCTTGTTCCTGGTGATTGGTCTCTATTTTATCCTCATTTTTTTGGTAGTTAGACTTTTGGTTTTTTCTTGACTTACGTAATTTTTTCCTTTGCCTTTTTGTCATAGTATAACCTTTTGAGTCTTGCCTCTTACAGTCATATTCTCCTATTTCTGCTGTATTTATATCTTCATCATGCATTACATTCTTTTGGTTGATTACAGATAAAGGGTCACTTACATCATGTGTTTCTTCTTTGTCCTCTGACAACCTTACTACTGCTTTTTCTTCTTTGTTCTTTTTAGCAGTAATTTTAACCTCCTCCATATTAACTATATCCCCATCCTTTTTTTTCCTTATACCCAGTTCGTGCCCAATCTCTTTCTTTAGCACATTTTTTGTGTCCTCTATTATAGTGTGCAGGACCTCAGGTATTACTGCAAGTTTCTCCAATAGGGGCAAGCAGATACATTCCATGTCTATTTTTTGTTTATCATTTTGGACTCTGATTATCAGATTATTAAGCTGCGCGAGTTTATTGTCTATCCCTGCAACTGATGATGCCATCATGGTGAGGAGATCAATCTGAATGTCCATCTTATTTGATTGGTGTTTTAGTGCCTCTAGAGTTAGCGTTGATGTTTGATAGAATAGATCCCATTTTAATCCGACCGTTGGCATTTTTGTTCCGATCGGGTTGTTTTCCAATGGAGTTTCATTTATAGGATCTAATAAAGAAGAAGAATCTGTTTTATGAATGATATTTGCCTTTGAGAGCAACTCCTCTCTTGTGGAGTTATTTTGCCCTATTTTCAACATTTCTTGATTTCCGTAATCTTTATTATGTTTGAGTAATTTGTTGTGTTCGGTGTGACTATCATCCTTATAAGACTGAGGTTTCTTCCTAATTTCTACATTTACTTCCAATGGTATTACTGTCTGTTTTAACTCCATCATGCTGTTGGCACTTAGTAGATTTTCTTTTTCCAGCGTTCCTGGAGCGTTTGAGTCAGCTAGGTCGACATTATTTGAATCCTCAGTGATGGTTACATTTAGGATATCATGATCATTAATTTGGAACTCATAGTCATTCCTTTGTAGGTCACAATCTCTTTTTATGGGGGTGCTTTCAATAATTTGCCTCATGTGCTTTTCGGCTGTCATCGGATTTATAGGCGTTTGTAGATTATCTTTTTCCATATCCTTATGCATGAGTATGAGAGCACCAGCTGGGTCTTTCAAGAACTCAAACTTGTCCGGTATTTTTCCTGATTTTGCAAACATTCTGGCTATCGGAGAAATTAAGGTTTGATTTGATCTTGAAATATTGGCTTTCACATTTGGCTGCTGGAGTTTTTTTAAACGTCTGGCAGTAGTCCCTGTTGTTCTTACTTTGCCTGAACGCATTCTGGTTTTGCGTTTTGTACTATTTGATCCTTAGTGCCAACTACGGGTCCTCAAGCTCAGGGGAAAGACAGATTCCTGCGTGTCTCCACACTCACGCCAAAAGTACAAGAGTACAAGAGTACAAGAGTACAACAAATATTCTAGCCCTCAAACCCACAATTCCTTGTTCGTTTGTTGATGTCCACTCTCTGGGTGGCCTTTTCCCCTTGCCTTGTTGTTGTTGCACTTCCTTGCCTTCCTTGCCTTTCCTCCCACTCCCTATGAACGCACCCTCCCAAGCCCGTCTGCCCAATCAGTAAGGGTCAGCTGCTGTCAGGAAGGGAACAGAATCAAGGGCAGGGAGGTTGGCTGGCGCTGCAGCAGTTTAGCAATAAAACAACAACAAGCAGTAGAGCAGGAGCCCTACCCAGAGACAGTTGTCCTCGCACCTCCTTATGTGCTTTTAAACTTTTAAACTTATGGGTCACGTTCACTCTCACGACCTCTGGCGCCCCTTAGATAGATATCCGCTGTTTATAGCAATAAAGCGCCTCTGTTTGCTGTGTAGTGCTTTATAGTGCTTTGTGTACTTATATGAGCTCTATATGAGCTGTAGTTAATAATCCACCGGGGGGGGGCCTGCTAGTGCTCAATGCCTATTACCCCACATTGCTCACCGCTCACCGCTTGAAGTCATCAGTGGTCCGTGGTGATCATTCGTGGCCTGCAGCGGTCTGCCGCGCCTCTCCCTCGCCCTCCCTCAATCGTGGGCGGGAGGCTGTATGCACAAAGTGGTACAAAAAATCAGAGAGCAGAAAACACGGTCCAAGTCTGCCACAGAGCACAACAGTAGTCCACAAGCAGACCACAAGCACAAAGCAGTCCCCACTTCGCTGGAAGAAATTCGGTGCACTGTCCCCTTTTGTGCTCACCGTTAATTCTGCTCAAAACGGCTCCGCCGCTGCACCTCTTCCTCTGCCTCCGGCCTCCGTATAGAGTCACTAATGACGAGAGGGGGGGAGGGGGGGGCGGCGGGCGGGTGCCTCAGGGGTGCTTCAATTGAGCGCGGCGTCTCCGGGTTCTCCGGGTTCTACTGTGATGTAGCGAGTACCAAAAGCGGCTCCCTCGGCACGCCTTAGCCTGCAGCTTACACAACTTTCACAACTTGCTCTGACAGTCAAAGTTGGGATCAGAGCCGGTGCCGGTGCCAGGAACCCTCCGGAGCTAGGAGCCTTAAGCCTAAAGCCTGGGTTTCGTTGTATATTTGCGGCACACACGACACACGGAACACATGGAGCACACTGTGGCTGCGTCTTCACCGACCGAGATGGCGTTCTGGCGTTCTGGCGTTTGCAGGAAAACAGCGCTCTAGCACCCTCTAGTGGCAGTAAGTGAAACAGAAGACAGCCACAAACTCCCTCCGATGTGGTGCCACCAAGTCTGTGTTTGGAACTCCAACCAAACATGTCTGTGGGCCCACACTGACAACTGCCCTCGCTGCACTCGAGTGGGTCACACAATTGGAAATGACCATCGATTTTTCAAAAGGCAGAGCACATATCATTGCACGTAAGGAGAGGTGTAAGAGGATGATGCATTGTAGTCGGGAGGAAAAAAGGATCACCGTTACAGAGGTGATTGAACACAACCAACAAATGCCCTGGTGTCACTAACTCTGTGCATTGCAAGCCAACGACATGTGGCTGTGGGCCACTGCTGACCGCTACCTCCGGCCCACATAGGTCATACATTTGGGACTGAGTCTTGGTTTAGCAATGGCGGAGTTCATATGATTGTACCGGCATCATCGAATACTGCATATACTTTCAGCCCCGGTGCCACTAAGTCTGTTCTCCGACATTCAGGAACACTCTCTGGTCGAACTTTGGTGGCGTCTGAGTCTATGGACAAGGGGGTAGTTTTCATCCTCATGTAGCTGATACCGAGTTGGTGGTGGAAACGAGGCTGTAGAATTCCACTCCTCCATTTGCTGCTGCCGGACGGCTACTGCCCTCTGCATCATGCCCTAGAGGACACCTTCCACTGTCCCCCGTGCCTCTCCGCCACAGTCCACTTGGATATCGCCGAGGACCCGCTCAGTCTGCGTGGCCCTACCTCAGTGGACTGCAAGTCAACGACCCATGGCGGTGTGCCTGTGCCAGCCACTGGGCTTCTGGGACCACTAACTCTGTGCAGCTCAAGTCAGGGACCCTGTCTGATTGAATATTGGAACGCCTCTGAGACAATGGCCTTGGGGTCATCAACGCCATGTGTCTGGGGCCCTTCGCTGTCCGCTGCTTACGGCATCAACTGCGGTCCACCAGGGCTCACACATCCAATCGAGTCATGACTAGCCTGGGCGTCACATCACAGCAGGAGGCACACGCCACCATCGCTTGGACCACCTCAATCCGTCATCTGCCAGAGTCAAAACAGTGGTACATTCAGACTAACGGAGTTGGTCACACCTGTCATAGATGCCATCATCTGCCTTATACCCTGCTCAGCACTCCAGGTGCCACTGACTCAGTGCACCGCAACACATGGACCGTTACTGATTGAGTTTTGTGCTGTAGGGAGGTTGCGCAGCAATGTCACCTCAGGTAACGTGGGAGACCTGGAACGTTGATGAAAAGATGATGCAGGTGTAACACACCCTACTGCATCTGTATCAGGAATATCCTGAAGAGACACAAACCTAGACATTTTTTTCACATGAGCGTGCTCAGATCTTGTGCCCCAACCTCAGTGCACTGCAACTCACGGACACTTCTGTTTGCATGTTGGGTGACCTCTGTGCTTGCCTTCATGTTGCTCAACAGTTGACTCTGTTATGCTGGTGTTTTCCATTTCCGTTTCAATGGTGTTCACTGTTCACGTTGTTCAGCACCAACCCTCCATGCGGGCTGGCTTACACTCACCCCACACACATCCAGCACAGGCGTCACTGTACATGTGGCCCTGCCAATAAAGGGGCCGGGTGCACGTGCCCGTAGCCAGTTCCAGAATCCACATACTATCTGCGTGTGTCCCTGTGGTCATGTTGTATGCAAGAGGGCCCTGGGCCCTACGACATTTCATTGTGCTGTGTACAACAGACGCAGACATGTCACTGCAGGCAGCGGGTTAGAGCTTGGACATGTAGCTTTGTCGTCACCCACTCAATACATAAGTACAGGAGTAGACTGGGCCATCGTACACAGAGCCAACGTAGGTGTGTGACTGATAATTGCATCAATGTGCATCTGTATGTGTCTCTGTGGCAGTGTGGGTCTCCTTTGTGGGATGTAAGGTGTCCCTGAAGGGTATTAGACACCCACGTATGTGATATAGTTAATCTTCCATGGGTTCGGACCCCACCCGCACCTGTGCAGCCACCTCCTTTTGGCATTCTGACAACTGGCATTGGGATGCAATATGTGGGTCGGTGAAGTGTCGGGAGCCAGCCATGCTTGCAGAAGCTTCCTGCTGTGTGGTCTGTTGCAGGAGCTGTGTTCTCCTCCTTGTAGCTTGGCTGCCCTGGTCCTGGTGGTGGGTTACGTGGGATGTCCATGGGCTGTTATAGGGCGTCGGTGTCTTAAGTGTGATGGTCCTCTCCGTCATCACTGATGAGTAGTCTGCTCTGCTCTGCTGGAGGTGTTGTGTGTCCCTCTGCAATGTGAAGGGGAGATGCATGTTGACATTGTGTTGACATGTATGTTGGCGCATTGTTCTTGTTTATATGCAGACTCTATGACAATGTACATTGTGACAGTTTTGGAGGTGCTGGATTTAGATGCGGGACAGTGGCTATTTGGACTACATGACGGATGTGAGGTTGTATGCGAACATTTATATCTCACATTTTCCAGCTCTGTCAGATGTAGTTGGCCTGTTTCTGCGCATGTGTGGAGCCAGTTGTGTCCTCTATTGCACATTGCAGTGTCAGGGTTGCACATTGTACCACATTGTCGTTAATGTGGATGTGCTGTTATTGCTATGTGTGTGTGCTGCAGTGTGCCACTGGGATCTGGGACATGATCCAGGGTCCTTGTGGGTGTGCAGTGTGCTTCACATTGTTGTGCATGTGTACTATTGTGTACATCTCCCCCGTCCCCATTCCCTGGTCGTTACTCACCCTGTTGATGTTGTGTCAGGTCAGCTCGAGCTGTGTCCGGCCTCCCGACTCCTTGCACAGTCTCCACACTGATGACTGTGGCCTCTGTTTCCTCCAGCTCCTCCTGTGGCACAGGACTCCAACCTCCTGTCTCCATTGCTGCCTTCCTGTTGGCAGCAGCTTTGTGCCTGGTCTAGATTTTCACATCATGCCAGAGTCTCTTGGCCTCCTTCATTGACCTCCTTGACACTCTGATTGCATTGACGATAGTCTATTTGTGGGTTAGTTGATAATAGTGTTCTGTCACCTCCGTGACGCTGATCTGGTTTTGCTGTGGCCTGCACCCCATCTTCCTCTCCCTCTTCCCCTTGGCCTTCCCCGACCCCGTTGTTCCTTGTTGGTGGTCTGCGGGGCTGGTGGGGTTTGCGTTGGCCTCTGCACTCAGTCAGGGGGCATCCATGTTGGTACGCGCTGTGGATTGTTTTTGGTGTGTAGTTTTTGTTGCTTTTATAGTGCATTTTCCCGCCAGACACGTGAGAATTGCAGGCCTCCCACTGGTTTTCACAGCTTTTTTTGTATCGCGATTGGCCTCATCCCAAGTTTTCTTGTGTTCGTGTTTCACATTTTTGCGTAGTTGCGTTGACTTTATCGTGGACATTTGACTTGTTGTCGAGGCCTATGGCATGGAGCCTCCGTGTTGCGAATACTTAGTTAACACTGCATAATTTTCCCGCGATAGACTGCGATGTTGAATGTTGCGTTAAGTTACTTTTGTGATGGTTATCACACGTTCTTGAGAATATCCTCCATAATGCATCGGAATAATTCACTCAGCGTTTCTGAAATAGGTACAAATCACAGCTCAGGTTCTCAAAACAAATTTTCTTTTTACACAATTGCAGCCAATGATAAACAGAAATTGCAATAATCTCCATGTAATCTATTAATTATAACTACAACTCATTCCCTCGGCCTCTTTTCACATTTACTGAATACTGTAAACATGTAGGTATGTTCTGTTGTAGGTGGCAATACATGGATGTCCTGCTTCAAATCTAAACTTCCATGAATGCAAGAGTGAGGTGAAGCCAGGCATCAGAGACCTACCCAGGAAAGACTGACAAGAGAACTTGTACCAGACCAGTGCTTAATTTAAGCAGGTGGTGGCCAGAGCTCAACACCTGCATTTAATGTTCAACACTTGTACTTATGACAGTCCACCACATTGTGGCACTGTTTGTCTAATTGAGCACAACAGGGCATTCCTTTAGATTTTTGTGGGCTGATATTGTCCCACTTGTAGGATTGTGGTTCTGGCATTCGCAGCACTGGCAGGGTCAATGGGTGATCATGCTTCAGTGGCATTCTGAGCAGGACCCTGGCACTCACATTTTTACAAATTAAGCACTGGACCAGACACCATCAGGGCACTATTAACCAACCCAAGACACCTAATAAGCCCCAGAACCCTTGAACGTTTAGCAATGTCAACAGCACTCTTTCTGAACAATTTAAATATTGAGTCCCAACTTGCAGTCTCCAACATGCCGGAGTTACAGTTACTTGTGGAACTCGATCTCATGGAGTAGTAAGTAGAGACTCGTTGTCTCCTTTTAGAAACTATGCCTTACTTGGTGATTTGTTCTGCTATATGTCCTTTTGTCTCTTTAGAGGTGTTGCTCGGGTTTCACCCTCACATAACCTCTCGAAGGGGGTATCCCACCCTGGCCAAATGTAGATAACTGCGAGACCAACCTTGGTGGTTGCATTGCTAAAAGAATCAGAATGAAGCGTTTTGCGACATTTGCAAGATGATTTAAGTCTGCCCGACTTTATAATGTGTATCGAGACCTGTAAATAATACAGAACATGATTCTATATGCACAACCTAAAATCTTATCAACACTGTGAGGGATATAGGGATAACAAGAAGTTTGCAGCATGGGTTTTTTTTTCAAATAAAATGTGTGGAGTACATTTCTACAATCCCAAAATGCATATCATAACGAATACGTTTGAGAGCATTTCTGCGTCCACTGACATATGAACGCCTGGAATGGGTAATATGTATATGGAATGGACGTATACCTTGCATACGTAAACCTGAATAGAGAACCTGTTCCTAGAACACAAGGTAGTTCATTGGAATCTTCTAAGTCCTGATGAAAATCGAATGAAATGCCACACAATGATAGACCAGCTGAAACATTAAGACGACCCAGATGTAGAGTCAAAATTAATGCTCTCATCGCATCTTCTTTGATTTTAATTTGCCAAGGGTGTTCTTAAATAAATATTATTAGGGTATCCAGTAGCCGCTCATGGAGGGAATGCCACGGGGTGGTGGGGCAGGGCGGGGGAGGGGCAGGGGCAGGGGTAGTAAACTCCAGCTCACGGCCTACTGGAGTAATGTAAATAAATAAATAAATAAAACAAATTTCATTGCGCACACTGAAAAGCCAATTGCGTTTCAGTACGCGCAATGAAATTTGTTTTATTTCTTTACATTACTTCGGTCAGCCGTGAGCCAAAGTTTACTACGCCCCACCCTGCTTTTCCCCCGTCCCACCGCCCTGCGGCACTCCCTCCACGACCCGCTACTGAGCGTATCACTGTTAGGTGATTGTAACTTTTTTCAGGATTCCCACAATATAGAAAAACTGATGATTGGTAAAACCAAAGTACTCCCTCCAAAAATGGGGTTGAGCCTACTGAGTGGTTGTGAATACACCGTTGATGAAGCATACATCTTGTGGGTGAGGGTCCTTCAAAATAAGGAATTGATTCCCCGGCCCTGTATGCTAGAATTAGGAGCATAGGAATACTCTCTAGATTAGAAGGAATTTCACAGCTCGCACTGAAAACTTTGCGAAAGTCTTTTGTTAATTTGGTCATTTGATCAATGAAACCACTTGCCACTACTTGTACCAAATGATCTAGGTGCTGAATTATTGTCACATTTTTTGAATTCTGGTATTACCAGCACTGCTCCAGCACTTGTGGGAAGCTGGTGGGTTAGATTAATGGGGGTGCAGTGCGGCTAGGAATGTTTGATGAGTTGCAGATATGCATGTGACCAGTCCTTAATTTGAGCCGGTGGTTGCAGATAAGGCTCATCTGCACTAATTCTTTGGACCAGCATTTATTTTCCTCAACTTACTTTGTTACAGAGCAAGGAGAAGAAAAACATGAATGTGGTAAGAAGGAGGAATAGACAAATGGAAAAACAGTGACAAATGCAGAAAGCAGAAATGAAAAAAGAACATGCAAGAGTGAGATAAAGACATAGGGATCATTTGATGGTCAAACTAAAGAGGCATGAGGTTGAATGAAGGTGTAGCTAATGTGAAAGTTGCACAAATCAGGCTAGGTAAACATCACTTACAACAAAACTTTTACAATGCACTACCATTACAACGCGGTCATTACAACGCAAACTATTACAACGCATTGCGCTGGGGGGCGCTCTAGGATAGGGAATAAGTTTAATTTACTATCCAACACCTTCCCTAGTGTCCACGGGGACTGGGGTTGGAATAGTAAATTAAACTATTCACTATCCAGCACCCAAAAGCGATATGCGTTGTAATGGTATGCGATGTAAAAACCGCGTTGTAAAGGCAGGCGTTGTAATAGCCTGCGTTGTAACGTCATACATCCATCAGGCTAATCCTTCTCCCCACAGAAGCATGTATATTAAATTGGCATAAACAGAAGCTTCCCTGTTAAGAGGCCCATACAATATGGTAATTGAATATCACATTTAAAATGTTGGGCTTCAGAAATACTGTGGCAAACATACTGACAACCAAAATATCATCAAGGTAAGTATAGGCTTACTATACTTAATACCACATATGTACCTTTCTTTATACATATGTTCAATGTTCGTAGTTGTAGAGTTAAGAATAGTACATCTGTGCAAATCAATGTATACCGTTTTTTAGTTAATGCTTTTGTTACGATTATCTTTTAGCATGATCATTATTTAAGCAATATTTTGACATATAACTAAATCCACATTAAAGCGTGATATACCAAGACTCATTTTGCTAAAAGTAGTAAAACGTTTTGCACATTGACCTATGTACTAATGTATAGCATTTTGTGGTTTATGAGCTGTGTATTGCTCCTGGTTTGCTAATGTACTTCTATACAAATGAGAAGGTGTCCTGTATGTTTTTGCGTAATATTTGAGTTGAGTCCAAACGCACTTGTTTTTGAATAGATTAAAGTGGAATATAAATGAGTCCCACAGGCCTATTTTTGATTGTATTACATTTGCCCTGGTTCTTGTGGGTGAGAGAGTTGTCCTTGCTCTGTTTACATGTCTATGTAATAATATGGGGGTTCACAAAATTCCCATTTAGAGTTGGTGGCCATTTGACCTGCCTCATGAAAATGAATGAATTACAATTTGTAACTCACTCCAATTGGAGGACAACACGGGGATGGTGTCCTGGTAGGGTCAGCAGACTACTATGTTTGTGATCGTGTTTAAATAAATTAAACATCATTTTTACAATGCAACCCATTTTAAGTGATTGAAATGGGCTGCATTTAAAAAGAAAAGTTTTCTTTAAAAAAAGTTCTTTTGAGAGTTAGCAGTGATACCATGAACCACTGCCTACTGTTCCAAAAACATTTTGTAACATTTACAAAGGGGAAAGTCCCCTCAGGGAACCTCTTTCTTTTTGCAAAGCAGTTACTGCCTCCTTGAGATGACAGTAACTTCTCAATGATATGCTACCGGAATTGTGATTGCAAACCATTGATATATCTGATACCAAATCGCACTTTGAAAGTAATGCCCTAAACAGACCCCTTCTAAAATGCAATTGCAAATATCCATTTCTAAACCTATTGGGCAATTTGATAAGCCCTTGCTGAATCACATAATGGTTTAGTAAACACTAAAAAGTCATTTGGCAGATATAATCCACCAAATTTCCTGAATCATAGGGTTTGGCTTTTGTATCCCTCCCCAGGAGTTACCATTACTACGCTCCCGTGAATTTTGAGGGAGGAATTAATAGACATTATGAGTGTTTGGTAAATAAGATGTGGACACAGATTTTTATTTTTTGTAAATAGCTCAGTGGGTTACTGTTTTTGTTACAGAGATCCTTTTGTTATCTAAAGTTCATGAGTTATAATCCTTCTAATATAGAACATTGATCTATGATCTGGCATCAACGCTCTGCCTGCAAATTGCAGGGCACAGGTTTAAAACCTTAATTTTCCTCTCAATATTTCTTTATTCTAAGGTTGCTAGAAAGGGTTTCTTTGGGTAGTAATGCAAGTTTATTAGTATGACGCCCTCAATCAGTGTGTTAACTTTTAAATACTGAGTTTATGGAGTGGATTTATTAACACTTGCAAACCTGGTACAAGGTGTTATTTTGGGGTTTATTTTCAAGCACACATCCTTAAATGCATTGGAAAGTAGCCCTAAAGTAATGTAAACTCGCACTGTGCATTACTTTATGTCAAGAGATTGTTCTATTTTGGTACATGAACATTCCTATGCACTCATAGATTTGAGTAATCTCTATCTACGAACTTTGGTAGACAAGGATTTAAAAAAACATATGCCCCCATTGCCGGACTGGCCGTAGCTGGCACTGGGAATTTCCCCCGATGGGCCACCAGGGTGGGGGCCGGTTTTGGGCCCCTGGGAGGCTGTTTCTGTTACAGGGCCGTTTTTGCAGCATAGCTGCCATATCGGCACTTGTAACAAAATCGGCTGAAACCAGCCCTGGCAAATAGCTCGGTTGCACACCCAACCCCGTGGGGGGCTAGCCGAGCACTTTGCCAGGGCCGGTTTTGATTCCCAGTCCAGCCCTGTGTGCCACCTCTAAACAAGCGTAAAGTTGGAAAACAGATTTATTTTTTCCAAACCTTTCCAATTTGTATTTGTGCTGTACAGTTCAGCACACATGTAAAGAGTTAATCTTTGTCAAAGCTTAGCTTTTTGTGATGGAAGGGTTCCCTTCCAGTATTAAAACCTTGGTTTGACATCACACACACATCCTTGCACTATGGTGGACGGGTGTGTGCATTGGTACAAGGAAGCCTAAGGTACACCAGAATGAGAGCAGAAAGGAACAGAACAATATCTTATTAGATATGGTACTGAAATGCTCTATCTTTTACACAGAGTGCAGCGTAGCATCGTTGGTAACTGTGCTGCAATAAAACTTAGTAAATCTTCCCCTTTGTTTCTCTGGACTAAGCATTCTTCACTCATAATGACTAACAGGATGGATGACATATGATTCCTACACAATGCAGTCCTTATTATCTAAAGTACAATGTCCTAAACATTTGATTTACAAACATGTATGTCTCATTGTCTTTGTAACATATGTTTGTAAAGTGTTCTGACACTCTACATTGGGATGAGTGGGGCTAAAAAATAAATAAATGTTAGAGAGGGGGTAAGGAGAGATGGGGCATGTCAACAAAACTGGTCCTGATTCTAATAATATTATTAACCTAGAATGGTGATGGAAATCACTTGATTATTTCCTTGTCAACTTTTTGTGCCACATGTGTCTGAGAAGATGTTAACAAAGTCTCCTAAACTTATGTCTCGCAACACGCTAACCATTACAGTAATAACAAGCACTTTGGGTTATGTTCTTCAATCAATAATCTTCCCGAAGCACTGTATGTAATGTAAAAATGTAAAACATTCTTATATAGCGCATGCTGTCACCCAGAGGGTATCCTGGCGCTTTGACTCAACATACAACACAAGCAGGGAGGGATCACGCAGCCCTAGGAAAAAGATGGGACTTCAGCCCCTTCTTAAAAAGAGACAAATCATTCAGACTCCTTAAGGAAAGAGGAAGGGAATTCCAAAGCTTAGCAGCAGTGAAGCCAAAAGAGCGGCCACCCATCCGTGTCCTCAGAATTCGAGGAACTGCCACTAAGTAAGCAGAGGAGGATGATGGAGTCTGACTGCCGAGTACCATGTGAATAAATTCTGAAGTGCCATAGGCTCCAGGCATTGGAGTGCTCTAAAGACAATGCAAGATGCCTTGAAGCAGACCCGATGATGTTTAGGCAGCCAATGAAGGTCCCTGAGTGCCAAAGAAGAAGAAGCTGAGCGCACACGCGGAAGGGCCAGCTTGGCTGCCATATTCTGGATCCGCTGCAATTGTCTAATCAAGGAGACAGGGCCGCCTAGAAGCAGTGCATTGCAGTAGTCAAGTCTACTGAGTATAATACTACGCACTACTTCAGGTCTGGCCAACGTGGGCAACATGGGGAGAATCTTACGCAACATTCGTAACAGTATCATACAGGTGCTGATGGTCTTATTCACGAAGGCATCAAACTGGAGATGTGGGCCAAAAATAACACCCAGATTGCGAGCAGCATCCGCAGCTTTGACAGTGACCAAGGTAGCAGGAGGCCAAAAGTCCGCAGGCAGGGGGAGAGGAATTTTATCCAGTGAGCAATACAGTACCTCTGTCTTTGATCCATTGAACTGAAGGGAATTATATCTCAACCAATCCGAAGTGGCTAACATACAATGATGGAAGGTCTCCATAGAGACAGCATCCTTACCTTCAAAAGAGAAAATAAGATGCGTTTCGTCAGCATAGTTTATTACAGTAATGCCAAAGGATTTAATCAGCCTGATCAGGGGGCAGAGATAAAGATGAAATAAAATGGGGCTGATCGCCGACCCCTGGGGCACACCTTGCCCCACCAGTCTGGTGTCAGACATAAATGGAGGTAAAGCCACCACTTGATGTCTATTGTGGAGGTAAGAGGCCAGCCAGTCCCGGGCCGAACCGACCACCCCATTCTCTTCCAATCTACTGATTAGAGTAGAGTGGTTCACCGTGTCCGAAAATGCTGCTCTACCACTGTCGACACGTGAACGAAGATCGTCCAGAACCACCACCAGTGCAGATTCCGTGCCATGAGCTGGCTGTAAGCCAAACTGGGCTACATCTAAGCAGGTGTTTGCCTCTATGAAGCTTGATGACAACTTAGTGATGTATTTTTCCAAGATTTTAATTGGATAGGGCAATGAAGAGATAGGCCTAAAGTTCGCAGGACAAAGGGGGTCTAAAGTGGCTTTCTTCAGGAGAGGGGATACCACCGCCAATTTCCAGCAGTCAGGAACCATGTCAGTTCTGAGCGATTGGCAGCAGATGGAATATAAGAGAGGAAAAAGCTCCGCTTGAAACAGCTTCCAAAGGTTATGTTTCAGAAAGGGGGTGGTGATGGACAGAGCATATGAGTTAAACAGAACCCTCACACCCAGTCAAAAGATCAGGGCTTGATCCATCACCGTCTTTTAGCTCACTGCACCATCCCAGCTCAGAACCTGGCTACATGCAAATTAATCTGTCCCTGGCCCAGTGCATCATGGGAACAGGGCAGACCAAACTACCAAGCCAATTCTTTACTGGAAAGGAAACAAGCTTCCGGGGACCGGTTTCTGGCATTACAGCCGTCTTCGGCCCAGCTTGCTTGAATCCTGATGGTGCAGTGAGCAAGGGACTCACATCTGAGCATACCCTGCCACTCCTATAGTGGCCAAAACGATTCAGAAAGGGGGTGGTGATGGACAGAGCATCTGAGTTAAACAGAACACTCATACCCAGTCAAAAGATCAGGGCTTGAACCATCACCGTTTTTTAGCTCACTGCACCATCCTAGCTCAGAACCTGGCTACATGCAAATTAGTCTGTCCCTGGCCCAGTGCATCATGGGAACAGGGCAGACCAAACTACCAAGCCAATTCTTTACTGGAAAAAAACAGGCTTCCGGGGACTGGTTTCTGGCATTACAGCCGTCTTTGGCCCGGCTTGCTTGAATCCTGATGGTGCAGTGAGCAAGGGACTCACATCTGAGCATACCCTGCCACTTCTATAGTGGCCAAAACGATTCAGAAAGGGGGTGGTGATGGACAGAGCATCTGAGTTAAACAGAACACTCATACCCAGTCAAAAGATCAGGGCTTGATCCATCACCGTTTTTTAGCTCACTGCACCATCCCAGCTCAGAACCTGGCTACATGCAAATTAGTCTGTCCCTTGCCCAGTGCATCATGGGAACAAGGCAGACCAAACTACCAAGCCAATTCTTTACTGGAAAGGAAACAAGCTACCGGGGACCGGTTTCTGGCATTACAGCCGTCTTCGGCCCGGCTTGCTTGAATCCTGATGGTGCAGTGAGCAAGGGACTCACATCTGAGCATACCCTGCCACTCCTATAGTGGCCAAAACGATTCAGAAAGGGGGTGGTGATGGACAGTGAGCTAAAAAACGGTGATGGATTTAGCCCTGATCTTTTGACTGGGTATGAGTGTTCTGTTTAACTCAGATGCTCTGTCCATCACCACCCCCTTTTCTGAATCCAAAGGTTATGTGGCAGCGGGTCCAATGGAGAACCCGAAGAGACACTATTGGCCAAGGTACAAAAATCCTCATAAGATGGAAGGGGAAAGCTAGACAGCATCGCGTGAGCAATACTCTCTCTATTATCAGCTGGGGTCAGTATAGACAAGGACTCGCTAGTAAGCTGACAGTTGAGAGTACCTAAAGCAGAGAGACCACTCAAGATGGCAGTGATCTTATCCTCGAAAGTAGAAGCCAGAGAATCGCACAGTGCCTGCGAAGTGGGAATACTATTAGTAGCACAAGGCGTGTTGGAGAGATTGTTAACAGTTTTGAAAAGGGGTTGTGACTTGTTAGCCGCATGTGCTATCGTGATCTCTAAGTACTTGGCTTTAGCGCTTTTTATCTGAGCTTTATAGCCCAGGAGCAGCTGCTTGAAAAGAGTTTTTATCTGACTCAAGATGTTGCTTCCTCCAAGTTCTCTCAGCTTGTCTGCAACGCAGTTTCAGCTGAAGGAGTTCATTGGAGTACCAGGGGGCAGCATGTTTGGGCCTATCCTTTACTTTCCTTAGAGGAATCACTTTATCTAAGGATTCAGTAATCTGTTGACAGAGACTCAGATAATTCTCCTCAATTCCTTTCTCCAAGGCAAGACCACACTGCAACAAAGTAGGCAGTGTGGAGCATTTCAAAAGTTTAGACCACTGTCTACTGAATTTAGTGTTACCTGTGCTGTTATCCGTATAGGAGTCATGAGGAAGTTGCAGTGAGAACTGAACAAGGGCATGATCAGTCCAGCATTGAACAGTTATATCCTTAATCTTGACCCAGGTGTCCTCAGCAAAGACCAGATCAAGGATATTGCCCTCAAATGAGTTTGGGAAAGCACCAGCTGTTGGAGGTTGATATTACTACAGGCCTGGCATAGTTCTTTATAGGCTGTATCCAAGGGACCATTTAACCAAAGATTAAAATGTCCTAGAATCATAAGCCTGGCATGAGTATTTGAAAGATCGTAAATTAGATCCACCAGCTCATGTGAGACTGTCATGGCACTGCCCGGAGGTCTATAACAGAGCAGGCCGGAATACAAAACTCCCTTATGATCTTTAAGTGAGAAGCCCATCAGTTCAATACCTTGAACGTCCTTGACCTCAAACTCTGTCAGGACGAGTGCCTCCCTGAAAATAAACCCCACACCTCCCCCTCTGCCACCCACTCGAGGGTTATGTCTGATCTTATAGCCAGGGGGGCAAGCCAGACCAAAGTCCACCCCACTGTCAGCTCTAGTCCAGATCTCCGTGACAAACAGCACATCCAGACCCTGAGATTCGATTAGGAGTGATATTTCGAGGTGGTGTTTACACAAGGACCTGACATTGAGCAAGCCACAAGATAGCACGGTAGGAGAATTGGTAATCGCTAAGGAATGGCTAAGCAAGCTGGATTGCTGGCCTACCTGGATAAGCTCTTCCCTGGAATAGGCATACTGAGCGGGAGCAGTTTTGGCAGCATGGCTGGCGCTGGTCGCGGCTGGAGCGTGGACAGGCGCAGACGGGCTTGTCTCTGGCGCGCCATCGGCACGCCCGCTGTGTGCGCGTGCTGGACGCTTGGAAGTTCTGAGTTAAATCCACCATTAGCCACAAAAGTCGTATGAGTCAACCTCTGGACCCGCGACCAAGATGGTGCCTGAACCCGGCACCTTCCTAGTTCCCACACCCAAGATGGCAGCCAAATCGCTGCGACGCGGTTCGAGATAGCCCTAAATTGGCCTGAATCCCGCTAAATGCGGGGTGAGAAACCTTTTAATATGCGGGTAAGAGCTAAAGGACCATTTAGCAAGGCAAAGGCAGCAAAAGTAAAAAAATGCTACAGCACTATGCAGCAGGTAGCGCAATTACACAAAGGTGCTATATAAAAGATTAAAAATGCTTTTCAGCTATGGAGAGGAGCTACAAAGTGAGCACACGCGCTGCAGGTCAGGTAAGTAAAGTCTAACCTGTGAGTAGGCGAGGTCCTGCTTTTCAATCACCCCAACAAGCGCGGACCCGCCAAATCGCCGCGACGCGGTTCGAGATAGCCCTAAATCGGCCTGAATCCTGCTAAATGCGGGGTAAGAAACCTTTTAATATGCGGGTAAGAGCTTGTTAGAAATGGGATCCCTGGCTGGCCAGTGCTTGCGCCAAAGTCAGTCAGAGACCACCACTTCCACGTCAGGGCAAGGGAGTTACAGGCCAAGATAACCCCTGCTCACCCCCTTGGTAACGTAGCATGAGCAGTAAGGCTAAACTCGGAGGCAATGTGAGTTAAGTGTTTGTGCACGCACCCCCAGCAACAACACCCAAGGCCCACCACAAAGGAAACTCCACACAAGGTTATATGTAAAAATAGCCTTTGTATTATACCAAAACACATTAGATAACAACACACACTTTACAATGTGCCAACAGGCACGGGCCGAATTTACAGGGGATATGTACAAGACAGGGCCACATGAACCACTGTCAGGAATAGGCACTTTTAGAACTAGAAATACTGTTAGAATTAGCACTTAGAACATAGAGTATAATCACTTTAGCACACAATCAGTAATTACTGGTACCAGGTAGGTACCACCCACGCAACCCTAACCAGCTTAGGAGAATATTGCGCAGGGAACCAGGACCTCACAGAAACACCTGTACTAGGAGAGAACAACCACCTAAGTATCACCATACATTTAGGGGTATAAGCATAGGAACATTACACATGATGCATAAACAACACATTCAGAGGTGTAGGAACAAGGCACATGACGCATAAAAACATTCAGAGGTGCAGGAAAGAACCATTGCGCAGAACTCACATAAGTCACCACCTGTGACTGTCCCTAGGCCAACTGGCCTTGTTGGGGCTAGGACGCCCTGTGTCCCAAAGTCAGGGGCCTAAACGTGGCAGCTGCCCACGAAGTGCTGGGAAGCTGGGGAGACAATGGGGCCAACGCTGGAGCCTTCTGGCCCTAAACAAATACAATGCCCCCTGAGCCTCTCAGGCGCTGAATACAAAATGGCCCCGTGAGCCTCGTGGCTCTGAATACAAAATGGCCCTGTGAGCCTCGTGGCTCTGAATAATGATGTGCCCCCTGAGCCTCTCCGGGCTCCTCAACAACAGATGGCGCCTTGAGCCTCTGGGCTCAGAAAACAACTGTGGCGCTTTGAGCCTCTCGGGGCTCTAAGAACAAATGGCGCCGAAAGCTGGAGTCCCCCTCCTGGGGTCTCCCAAAGACAATGATGCGCTTCTGAGCCTCTTGGGGCTCTTAACTCAAGTAATGCCCCCGGAGTCTCTCAGGGCTCCAATCACCAAGAATGCCTCTGAAGCCCTCGTGGGCTTCACACCAACAATGCACCCGAAAATCAGGAGGGGCACTTGGTAGGAGGGGACGGGCACCGGCAATGTGCCCCAACGCCCCCTCTAACAATACTGGCCCCTTCGATGGAGTCCCCCCTCTGGGGATTCACTAAGCCACAACTGCTCCCCTCTCCCGAAGCGGCCCCGCACTCACCGGTCTGCTTCCCGGAGGCAGCTCTCTTCTCCGGCTGCGGGGCTCTCCCTTCGTTCTGGGAGCCTCGCGGTCAGACTTCTCCGGTTGCTCCGGTGCGGAGCGGGCCACGTGCTGGGTCAGGTGGAGGCGGGGTGGGCTCTCGTCCTCCCCCTCGATGGCGATGCACCCTCGGTCGTAGGTGGGGCTCTCCCAGGGCACAGGAGCCCCGCGAGGGGGTACAAAGTCCTTCCGGCTGCCTTGCCTTCACGTCCGGGTCGTGGTGGGAGAGGGACGTCCGGCCCCTCTCTCTCTCTCGTCATAGGCTGACTCGGCAGCCAATAGCAGCGCGGCCTCCCTGACGAGCCTCCCTTCTCGGCTCTGGTCGCGCTGCTGAGGCAAATCACGGGTATTACACGGGGCGAGAAATGCCGGGTGGGCACCGGCCAAAGCAATGGCAGCGCTCCCCAAGCGCTATAGTACAATTTAAGCACTTCCAGGCGCTTTGGGTGACCAGAAAAGCGCTCCCAAGCGCTAGAACAAAATAAAGCGCTCCTAAGCGCTATGGGCAATGGTAAAGCGTTTCCAGGCGCGGTGGCATCAGCAAGGCCACCCAGAAGCGCTCTCAGCACTAGGGCAAACAAAGGTCCAGCAAAAAGTCCTTGCAAGAATGCAGCAAGTTGGGGGGGGCAAGGCTGGGCCCAGAGCCAGCTCACTGGGCCTCCAGGCAGGGACGCAGTCCAAGTGGCGGTCCTCCTGGTACCCAGCAGCAGCAGCAGCCCCCCTCAGATAGGATCCTGGAAGAGAACAACATTTCTGGGGACACAGCCCCTTTTTATACAGTTAAACCCTTTGTCTGTAGGTGCAGGGTGGGGGTGAAACCAGTCGCAGCTGGTTTTGGAGCACTCTTGATGTGCTCAGCCCCTCACTCTATTCACTGGCAGGGTTAGGGACATTAGACGCACCACAGGGGGCGGAGCCAGCATTGTGTGGGGAAAGCCCAGCCCTATTCAGGACCCAGCTGCACTCCTCCCCAGCCATCAGCATGCTAATCTCCACACTCACCACCTGGCAGAACCATCATGACTCATGGAGCCTGGCACCCCAGCCAGCTCCCGCCAATCACACACCAGCACCTTTACAGCACATGCACAGCCATGTCTAGAAGTGGCCCTTCCACACTAGACACATACACGCCGCATACATCATTTTGCAGCATTCAATCACACGAGTCCGCACATACCAGACTCGAGCCTGCTCACCCCACGCATCAGGAACTACCAGGGACACATACATTCCCCATGCATTCCTATGGGAGGGCAGGCCTATCTCACCACATGCACTCAGAGTGCGCACACACTTTCCATTGGGACACAGTGAAAGTGCGCAGAAACCAAAATCACCATCACCAGGTCACCATTAAAAGCAAAAAGTTTAGGGGTGAACCTGCCAGAAGGGCCAAGTCCAACAGAGCTAAAGGATCATTTAGCAGGGCAAAGGCAGCAAACGTAAAAAAAATACTACAGCACTATGCAGCAGGCAGCGCAATTACACAAAGGTGCTATATAAAAGATTAATAATGCTTTTCAGCTATGGAGAGGAGCTACAAAGTGAGCACACGCGCTGCAGGTCAGGTAAGTAAAGTATTGACATGCAATAACAATGTTTCTTAGAGTTAAATCATAACTCGCTGATTATTTAGAATGAATCCTCATGCTGATTAACAGTTTGCAAAAAGCACATGTAAAAGCAGTTTAATCATCTGTGTCACTGATCCATAGAATAACAGCCCAAACAAAACCAGACACAATATTGAGAATCGAAAATATAATACATAGTTAAAAAAAAAACATACAGCAATTTCTAATCAGAATACACAAAAAATCAGAAATAATAATTAGAAATTAAATCACTAAAGCAATTTTAAAGTCAAGTAGAGTCAGGTGGTGTGGAGATAAAAAGTCAAGTGTCAAGGTACTTGCTAATCAATATAATTTACAACCGTAAAACTTGTGCATGTTTTTAAATTAGATTAGCATAATGTGGTAAGAAGAAGGCAGAAGAAAGCAAATCAGATAGGCATCTAACTGCGGTAGGTAGCTCAATCAGGAAACATGGCCTAAGATTTACCACGCATCTTGGCCTTGTACTATTATTGAGGGTAATATTGACATTTATTAATAAAACGCATTGCATATGATGCAAACTGACAGTCATCATTTAGAGGTCATTAAACCTTTTACAATCAAACAAGCAGTACATTTGCAGAGCGTGCTGCCCACCTGTGCGGGTCTCAAGGCGCTGGAGTGCTGCTACTGCTCGAAGAGCCAGGTCTTGAGTATCCTGCTGAAGGTTAGTAGGCCTTCGGTCTGCCGTAGGAGGATGCGGAGGGTGTTCCAGGACTTGGCTGTGAGGTAGGAGAAGGATCTGCCGCCGGTGGTTGTTCTTCAGATGCGGGGGACGGTAACCAGGGCGTGGTCAGCAGAGCTGAGCTGGAGGCTCGGGGTGTAGAAGGTGAGTCGTCTGTTGAGGTATGCTGGTCCGGTGCCGTGGAGTGCCTTGTGTGCATGGGTGAGGAGCCTGAAGGTGATCCTTTTGTTGACAGGGAGTCAGTGCAGGTCTCTAAGGTGGGGTGCGATGTGGCTTTGGCGAGGGATGTCGAGGATCAGGCGTGCAGAGGCGTTCTGTATGTGTTGTAGTAGTTTCAGCGGCTTGGCAGGGGATCCCGCATAGAGGGCGTTTCCGTAGTCCAGCCTGCTGCTGACGAGGGCCTGGATGACGGTTTTTCTTGTGTTGTTGTGGATCCACCTGTCGATCTTTCAGAGCATGCAGCGGGTGTTGAAACAGGAGGACGAGATTGTGTTGACTTGCTTGGTCATAGAGAGTGTTGAGTCTAGGATGAATCCCAGGTTGCATGCGTGGTCGGTGGGTGTTGTTGCGGTTCCCAGGGCAGTCGGCCACCAGGAGTCGTCATAGGCTGAGGGGGTGGAGCCGAGGATGAGGAGCTCTGTCTTGTCTGAGTTCAGTTTCAGACGACTGTTCTTCATCCATTCGGCCACGGCTTTCATTCCTTTGTAGAGGTTGGTTTTGGCGGTGAGTGGGTCCTTGGTGAGGGAGAGGATCAGCTGTGTGTTGTCACCTAGGAGATGATGTTGAGGTCGTGTAGTCTTGTAACGTGGGTTAACGGGGCCATGTAGATTTTGAACAATGTTGGGCTGAGGGATGAACCTTGGGGTACGCCACAGATTATCTTGGAGGCTTCGGATTGGAAGAGGAGAGGCGGACGCTCTGCGTTCTGCCAGAGAGGAAGGAGGTGGTCCAGTCCAGTGCTTTGCCTCAGACTCCTGCGTCGTGGAGGCGAGTGCATAGGGTGCAGTGGCAGACATTTTCGAAAGGCAGCTGACAGGTCCAGGAGGATGAGGGCAGTGGTTTTGCTGTTGTCCAGCAGGGCTCTGATGTCAATGGTGGCGGCGATGAGGGCCGTTTCGGTGCTGTAGTTGCTGCGGAACCCAGACTGGGATAGGTCCACGATGTTCTTCTCCTCGAGGTAGCGGGTCAGCTGTCTGTTGACGGTCTTCTCGATGACCTTCACCAGGAACGGAAGCAAGGAGACAGGCCGGACGTTCTTGAGGTCCCTCGGATCCGCATTGGGTTTCTTCAGTAGGGCGTTCATCTCTGCATGCTTCCAGCTCTCTGGGAAGCTTGCGGTCTCGAAAGAGATGTTGATGGCCTTGCGGAGATGGGGTGCAATGGTGACGCTGGCCTTGTTGAAGATGTGGTGGGGGCACGGGTCTAAGGGTGAGCCGGAGTGGATGGTGCTCATGAATTTGAAGGTGTTGTTGTCGTTGATGTTAGTACAGGCGAGCAGGGGGTCGATGTGGGTGGTGGTCATGGGGTCTGAGGTGTCACTGGGTGCCGTGGTGGTCCGGTTGTTGAAGCTGTCATGGATGTCTGCGAACTTGCGGTAGAAGAAGGAGGCAAGGGAGTTGCACAGGTCTTGTGATGGTGGGATGTTATTGGTGTTGGAGCTGGGGTTGGAGAGTTCCTTCACAATGTTGAAGAGCTCCTTGCTGTTGTGTGCGTTGTTGTCTAGGCGGTACTTGAAGAGATCTTATTGGAGAATCTGATGAGTTGATGGTGTTTGCGCATGGCGTTCTTGTGGCCTGTTTGGTTCTCCGGTATCTGTTCGTGGCACCATTTCATTTACAGTAGGTGAAGCATTAAGGATTGAGTGTTCTTTCCAAATGTCTTTAAATTCCAAAAGTGTGAGAGTTTGTTTTACATGTCTTTTGTGACTGTTTATAATTAAATTGCAGGGCCCGTCTGATATCAGGTTGCTACCAATAGATCAACTAGAGGTGTCCCTCTAGCTAATGTCTAGATCATTATCAGTTAATGAGAGTGCACATAGAATCAGTGGCACCTCATACGGCCCTGGGTGGTGGGTAGGGGCATTAAAATAAATTACAAAAATGAACTTACATTGTCCGCCATGCCACTGCATGCCTCTACTGTTACTGCAAGCCTCTCCTCTGTCTGCTGAAAGCACCGCACTCTCCCAACCAATCACAACGCTGCAGGAGCAGAGTCGTGATTGGTCTGAGCATCCTGTTTGGGTGCTCAGGCAGGGCCTGGGAAGGCTTGGCATGTTCTCCACGGGGTTGTGCAACACAGTCCAATAGACAACATGCCAAGTGCGCATGGCAGTTTTGCAGGCCCTAGAGAGCCGGAAAAGCTGTTATGTGCACTTAGAGGAGTGCAAACCACTCCTCCCCTGTTCTGGCGTCATGGAGCCAGCCCGCCTTGGCTCCTGCATAGAAATAGAAAATGATAATAACATCATGTGATTATCATTTTCCTTTTCTTTTTTTCACTCCTAAAATAGCCTCAGTGGAGGAGCCACCACTGCATGGAATAGTCCTTTGATTGGTGATACTTTGCGCTTCATCGATAGAAAGATTATTCTGCATGTAGTAACTGGATACCTTAAGAGGTTTTTTCATTTCTTCATGGAGCTGAGCTATCTCGGAAAGATTTTATTTGAAGTTCGAGGAAGTTTCACAGCTTGAGATCTTGCATACTTAATGCTTGGCATCTCTGGATGTTGTGCCTGAGTGTAGCCTACCCATCTGTACTGGTAATGCCAGATCTTCATTTTTAGGCCGGGGCACATTGGAGTGTGGTTTCTGGGATTGTACTCTAGTACTGATTTGGTTGTAAACTGTGGCTGTTGCTGTGCATCCTCTTCATAGTTCCAAGTTCCCTGCTGCTCAGCCAATGTGAGTGTGATGTAATGGAAGTTGATGAGTGCCTGGTTGGTATAAGTGTCAGTTGGAGAGAGTGGGCTGAGCAGCAAGGATGATTGCTCCTTGTGGGGCTATTGATATAACCTGTAAGTACATAATTACTTCTATAATAAAAATACATCCTTAACCTACAAGATCTGGTCACAAGACATCTTTCTTTACAACCCTGGCAGTGATTTGGAAACTAACCTACACGTGAAAGGAGATTGAAGAGGTAGATACAGTCTACAAGAAACAAAGAGGAAGAGTGATTTGAGCTTAAGTAGAAAAGGGAAACATCCTGAATGCCCCACAAATGTTTTTGTGACCAGTCTGCAGTCAATAGAACTCTTGGGTGTTTGACAAGCTTTATTTTGAAATGTATGCTGATTTATTGTGACTGTAGTGCCTACAAGGTTGGAATTGGCATATATAGATTTCAGATTAGCAAGACATGCCGGTGGGTAGTACAATGGCAGTGTAGAGGAACAAGGAATACAGCATTTTGTGATGTGAGCAAACTGGAAGTGTGTGGAGTCAGCCACTTGAGGCCTGAAATGCAGCTTTGTTGGTGACCAGTCAACTGGCAGTCAGTATATTTTGAACTTATGTGACTGTGTGTATGGGGAAAAAGTCAAGTTAACTTGCCACAGTGCTCGGGCTGGGAGGAAGGGACCCTGCATGTATGTCCGATTCCCAAGGAAATGTTTTCATACACCCTCGCACTAGTGTATGCGTTCTGAGTCTGACACCAATGAAGGAGAGATTGCCTTTACAAATAAGCTCAGAGCAACATCTGCACGTGCTGGTGTAACAACCTCTACTTTCTCAAGAAACAGAAGTAAGGTGGTGCACTGGCGGCCATTTTAGTGGATTGGGATGTATGCTATGGATTCCGATGGTGACTACAACATTTGTATTCATACAATGAACAACTTCTATTCTACTCCTCTTTCACTTATGTACAGCTATTATTCAGCTGAATGGAACATTTCATCAGTTTGATGAACATCAAGGTGATGGGCACAGCTACGAGTTGAGTGCCTTACACAGTGAGTTTTCAGCACTGGGTAAACATGTCTATTACAACTAGAAGCATTACGGTGATAAGCATACCTTGAATGTCTATGTGTCTGAGCCTTCACCAGTGATTTAAGGCTACCGGTGATAGGCACACCCTTTAAAGATTGAAGGCATACATAAGTGGAAGTAATCCCTCCTCTGGTGTTGAAGGATTTCAAATGTCTGTTTGGTTATTTCACTTTGCACCTGAAGTACTGTGAAGTGTCTACGAGCATCGGTACTTGAGAGTAATTTCGGGTTAGAGGCTCCCTAACGGAGACTTTGGGTGTTATTAGTAAATATTGTTCTATGCCATACTGAGTTTGTTTGTAATGCCATGCAAAGTATATGCCTGAGTGTACTTTTTAATGCTATTATAAATTTGATGCCTGGGTATTTTTATTAATGCCATGATTAGTTTGCTGCCTGACCACATTTTCAATGCTGTTCTGATTTTTTCTTTTATACCATGCTTAATTTGCTGCATTAGTGTATTTTTTCAATGCCATTTCTCGGTGCCAATGCTGTGCTGGATGTTTGACAATGATGTCATGCTTAAGGTCTGGAATCCTTTTTTTTTTTTTTTTGCATTTCAGCTCCTCTAATATGTGCAGGGGTTTGGGTGAAGTATGTAGTAATTATGTTGTGTATTGCATACGTACCCCTGATCTTGCTGTTGTATGCAGAACTGGCTATGCACCTCTAGTCCTGTTAGGTGTGTGGCATGTTTGATGCAGTTTAGGATGTGTGTGGGTTGCACCCTAGTGTTGCGAAGTGTCCTTCCTAAGGGGGTTAACGGGTCATGTGTTGCACTCTATTGTTACAAGTGTCCTTCCTAAGGGGTTAAGGAGAAGTGTATGGGGTGATGTGTTGCACCCTTGTGTTTCTAGTGTCCTTCCTAAGGGGCTAAGAAGAGTGTAGGGGTCATGTACCCTAGTGTTGCAAAGTGTCCTTCCTAACGTATTAAGATGAATTTACAGGGGCATGTGGTTGCACCCTAATGTCGCTAGAGTGCTGCAGTATTGGGCGATTGTTGCACCCTAATGTTTTAGGGTGTTGCAGTATAGTGTGAGTGTGTGTGTTGTTCCCTAGTGACGCTGAGAGTGTCCTTCTTAAGGGGATAAGGATTAACTGAGCATAGTAGGGTCTGTTATTTTTAATTTTTTTAATTTAATTAATTTTAAGTTAAGAAGTTTTCTATATCGCTGGCCAGACCCAGGGGTATCGGAGCGCTTTACAGTAGGAACATAACATATAATCATCAGATACAAAAAATTGAAGAGCGACATATCAATAGAGGAGGGCAAAAATAAAAAGCAACATATTTGCCTTCAGGGTTCTTCAGTGTCTTAGAGCTGTAGCAGAGCTCGATGTTTGCTATCTGCCCCACGCTATCCACTTCTTAGGGAGCGGTTGAGGAGCAGGGTTTTGAGTTGGCTTTTGAATTCTACAAAGGAGGGAATGGTTCTGATGTGAGGGGGAATGGAGTTCCAAATTTTGGGAGCGCTTCCGGTGAAAGATCGATCCACAGTTTTTTTTCTTCTAGTTTTAGGTGGGATGAGTAGTAGGGAGTTTGTGCTTCTCAGGTTCCTGGACTGGTTGACTTTTATGAGTTTTTTGGCCAGGTACTCAGGTTTGACGGTGTGAAGGGCTTTATGGGTGAGGCAGGCTGTTCTGAAGCTAATCTGCATTTTCACTGGAAGCCAGTTAAGTTCCTTGAGTGAAGGGGAGATATGATCAAATATCTTGATACGGGTGATCATTCTGGCGGCCGCATGTAACGTTGTTTTGATGGGAGCCAGGTGTGATTTTGGAATTCCTGAGAGGACTGCATTCCCATAGTTCAGTCTTGACAGTACCAGAGATTGGGTGGCCTGTTTGAGATCATTAGGCGGAATGTAGGGTTTTATTTTGTTTAGTAGTCTGTGGTTAAGGAACGCACTTTTGGCCGAATTCTTAATGTGTCTCGTCATGTTCAGTTTTGGGTCTAGAGTGATGCCTAGAGATTTGACAGAGTCCGCTAGAGGGAGATTCCCATTGAGTACATCGATGGCCTTCAACCATTCGGCAATTTGGGGGTTATCTTCCTTATTCGAGATGAGGAGTGTCTCAGTCTTATCAGGATTTAGTTTCAGGAGGTTTCTTGTCAACCAGTGTTGGACATCTTTCAGGACATAATTAAGTCTTTGTATGTCTTTGGGAGAGGTAGTTTCCAGATAGATCTGAGTATCATCAGCGTGGAGATGAAAGCAGATGTTGGCTTTTCTGAGTAGTTTGGAGAGAGGTTCCATGTAGATGTTAAAGAGGGACGCCCTTGTTGACTTGCAGGAGGTCGGAAGTGAAGTTTTTGATTTTTATTTTTTGTGTGCGATTGTGAAGAAAGGAGGAGAACCATTTGAGGACTACCTCACCAAGACCAGCTCTTTCTTGGGGAGCCCTTATGAGGAGTTTGTGATCAACAGTATCAAATGTTGCCGAGAGGTCAAGTAGAATGAGGAGGCAGCATTGGTCAGAGTAATCCATGTATATTGTCGATGATGTAGAGAATCGCGGTTTCTGTTCCCCAAGTACTTCAGATAATTTACCTGTTTTTATTATTCATGATTTTAATGTTTATAGGACTGTGATCATTTACTTCCATGTTTTGTCCTTTTGCAATTGATTATTTTGAATATTAAGGGGACTGATTAGTTGTTTATTTACACCTGGAGACCCTTGGTATTTTCAATTGAAGGAGATCTGTTGTAACCTGAGGTTGTTGCTGTGCATCCCCTACATAGTTCCCAGTTCCCTGCTGCCCAGCCAGTGTGAGCTTGATTTTATGGAATGTTGATGAGTGCCTGGTTGGTGTGAATGTCAGTTGGAGAGAGTTGGATGAGCAGCAAGGATGCTGCTCCTGGTGGGGCTATTGATATAACCTTTAACTAAGATATTACGTCTACAATAAATCTATATCCTTAACCTACCATTCTTGTCTACGTGACATCTTTCGTTACAACAGATTTACATATCGAGCATGGTGATTTGAACATTAAAGAAATGTCGCAAGCGGCTTCATGTGGTCAGACACGTAGATCTCTATGAATGCTTCAAAGTTTCAGTATTTATTTGGTAGGTTTCTCAGTGTTGGTTTTGTAAAAAGAGTAAGAACAATCATTTTATCACCCAATGATAAGACTGAAGAAGTAAGTTTGTTATCAGTTTGAAGAGAAGAGTCGTCTTTAATGTCATCATGTGCTTACAGGGTGAAAGAGATGCACAGATTGAACCTGATTCCTATGTCTTTACTTCCTGTTTTGAACTGATGTCTATCACTGAGGAGAAGGGATCAGGTCTCTCCAGGACCACACATGACCACCTACATTTTAGCCTGTAGTTGAAGAGGATCTTATAGCCTGCCTTGCAGCTGGTAGTGAAAAGACTGAGCAGGGTTAGAGGGGATTATTTGTCCTAGTCAAGTTAGGCATAGAGCTCTTATCTTGTGGTGTCAAATTCCATGACAGTTGCTCTAAATGTTCGATAGCTTGATTATTGTGGATTTCATTGCAGCTCTGACATTGCTTCATGATCTCACTTTCCAGCATCTTAGTAGGTTACATGATGAAAGACTCTGCACAATAGTTAGAAAGTTGCTTCTGATAAGTTGGTGGTGAATCCGTGAGAAATTGTGACGAATTCCGTGACAAGTAACTGGAACTTTGATCTGCCACAATCATTTGTGCAAAGTATCTGAACTCTGGTTGTGATAGATTTAAATCCTACCTATTATCTAGAGCATAGGTAATGACCTTATTGTCAAGTACAGAGTAGGATATTAAAATGCATACTAAATAGTTGTTACTCTTACTGGTGAGGCTGGTGTGTTATAAATAGACGCACACAGACCTATGCCTGCATTACATTCATTTGCACTCCACATTAATGCAAGGCACAACATTGATCTGTCAATTTCATTTCTACCCTTAACATAGAGATGCAATTTACATTCTTCACATATTCCATGAGGGGCCTTTATGACATGATAATGTCAATGGTCTTCCTGGACTACATGGATATAGAGGGTGTGGACCAGTTGACATAAGAAGCCTCAGTCTATCTAGACTCATGGAACCTAAAGACAACTAAAGCAATAGGTATACATTTGTTGCTTTCGTTTTCATGATGCTAAAGGACAGAAAAGAACCCCTGGACCTATGTCATGTCTAGACCCTCACATCACTAATCCACACAATTGTTATCAGTTACACGTTTTATTACTTAACATTATTCAACACATATTACACAGTCATAATGAACATTGGCAATAAATATTATTTTTTTGTATAGAAAGGGAAAACTTAATGTCATAGCAGCATACAATAATGAATGATAACAGAAAATAATTCAAAGAAATTGTACCTAAAATTGAAAATAAAAGACACACTTCAACAAATGTGAAATTAATCAGTTAGACCAACTAATTCACAGACGATTCACCACTTCTTAAAAACCATCCTGGTTAAACAAATGCTATATAAACAGTGAATCGGCCAGTTCCATTTCAGTAAAGTAATTCAAAGACCTCCTAATTATAGTAATTATAATTATAATGAAATGGTACTGAGCCTGTGTAAACATTTCAACTGAGAATGCATCCACACCCCCTTTCCAATACAACAAGTGTTGGTGTTTGGGGTCTGTAAGTACCTGCCAGGGGGGTGGCTTCAGGGGGGTGTTTATATGTATACATGTATTTTCTGGTAAGTGGTTGGGTACAGGTGCTTTCAGTCGGGCATGGTGAGGTGTCTGTTGGATTTCACCAGTAAGTTTTATAAAGACACAGTCAAAAATACACACACAATCTCTCCCTCTCTCTCTATTTTAAAAGTCCTAAAGAATGTTGGCTATTTTACAAAATATTTTGGGGCTTATTTATAAGGCCCTTGCGCCACTTTAGCGTCATTTTTAACATGGCAAAAGGGACGCAAAAGTGGCGCAAGGGGCTTGTAAATCTGCCCCTTTGTTTTCTATCATTTAGCACTCTTATCAGTCCTTATTCCTCTCCCTTCCACTGCCCCTGAAACTCCTCTCATGCGTCATTTACATTACACGCCAGTGTGAATGTTGGAAAATTTGAAGTTCAGACACCCCCAATCCTACCGACCAAGTCCCTGGTCCCTGCCTCTCTAAAGCAGTTGGATGTGAGAACGTGCCTGCCTGTAAGGGCCTTTAGTGCAGTCTGCCTGCCTATCCATTGATAGATTATAAAGTGCTTAGATCACAGGCTTTCTAAGTGAGCAGATACATATGATTTTCTAGGAAAGTAATTTAAAATAATTTTCATCCGAATCTGACTGCAAGTTCGGGTGGAAGCATACTTGAATGCAAACATTGTGAGCAAAGAAATTGCACTAGCTTGTAAAGCCCAGCCATATTGGCTTTGCCAGTGCTTGTTTTTCTTAAATGTTCCACCATTGACATGTACCATATTGAAATTAGTTCTCATAATTTATGCACTAGGTGACCTCAACTCTTGCACGGAATAATGCTTATCTTGTTTTCACTGAAAGGCAGCTGATAAAATATCTCTACAAGATGAAGAATAGAATTATAATGCATTAATAACAGAAGCATAAAGGTAAACTTTTCGTGCATATTTTGTTGTATACAGTGAAGAACAGAACATACCGCTCCAGTCAAGAAGAGGACAGACAACACTCCCAGCTTGTATTACTTTCAGGGATTTTATGGACGCAATTGTTAGGATTAGGCTCTGCCAATGCTGTATAAGCATCTGCATTGCGTCCAGCAAGGGAACTAAAATAAAGAGCGTGCTCCAGTTGTGATATTAATTTCCCATTCCAATGTGCGTGTAGCCTTGCGACATATTATGATGGAAAGCAATACATCTTGGGCATCTAACCACATACCCTCAGAAAGGCGCAGATTTTCGGGAACGAAAAATAACACACACACAACTAAAAAAAAAACGTGAGTGCGGGGATGCAGCTGACACTGGCATGCCCTAACACTCATAGTGAGGAAGGGCGCAGCCGCATTCCTTCACTGTGCCAGAGTCCAGGGATTTTTCAAAGGTCTTCGCATTTAAAACCTCCAACCTGATCTTTCATTACATGGCTGCTGCGGCATGTCTAAACCTCTGAATGTAGACATCTTAGCAGAAGATGGAACATTTATTTTAAAGGGCAATATTTCACCCATTCTTTTACATATTAGTTCCAAATAAATCAGTTTCTCTAAGTGAATAAAGCCTCTAATTTCCACACTTTATAACAAAATTCGATTTTGTTTGTAGTAGTTCTATAGTACAGACATAAGCCTGGAGATTAATTTAGGGCCTTATTACAATGTCGGTCCGAGTGCCTCCAACCGACATCATATTGGTGTAGGAACTGCCCAACCATAGGTTGGCCATTCCACACACCAAATTATGATTTGACCGCACATAGTGCAGTCAGAAACCCCCATTTCTCAATGGGAGCTTGAGCAGTGGGCAGAAACCATCCACAGCACAAACTCCCATTGAGAAATGGAGAAATGGGAGTTTGTGAAAATCCCTGCACCGTGTGGCAGGCACATAAGGTGCCTGCCACACGGTGCAGGAAATTTTAGAGGGCACCATCGTTGCCCCCCAGGCCCAGATGCTGAGGGCCAGGGGCGAAGGGGGCCTTGCTAGGAGCCCCCAATGTCGCTATCCAACAGCCTTTGCATGCCGGAAAGGTCGACATGGAATGTCTTTCGGAAATCAACATCATAATCCCGATGGCGGAAATGTCGACACTTAAGGATTATGAGGAGTTTCCGACCAACCAACAGGCTTCATGAGCCCGTTGGAAGGCGTCGGTTGGTCCCTCCAACTGCTGCCTCCGACTGCACGCATTCTAATTTGTCAGTCAGACCGCAGCAGTAGATGCGGTTCGGACCGCAACCGACAAGCCATTGGTTGCTGTCAGAATCGCATCATAATGAGGGCCAAAATATTTTACAATGCAATATAAATAGCTGAACACCATGGATAGTAACACAGTCAAGACAGGAGGTATTACCGTGGATGTGGGAAAATGATCCAATATTGAAAACGAAATGTGCAGGGATAAAAATAAAAATGGAAAGTAAATGGGCTTTTGCATTGTTGCTTTAACATGAAATACTTCGAAAAAACAAGACAAAGGAGGCATTTAGCAAAACAGGAAAGGTTTGCTTAATTAAAAGATGCAGCTGGGAGCACAATCACAGGCTTAGAGTCTGAGGACTGACTCAATTTACAATCGGTCTAACATAGACTTTTATACAGCTCATTGAATGCAATGATATGTTTCTGGCTATCCTTTTTTGTTAAGGAATGTGCACCTCTTTCTCTCGAGTGATAAACAAAGGTATTGGATGAGGAAGCCAGGTGGACCTTGAATTTGCATGGACACAAAGTGGCCAGTGGGCAATCAATCTATCAATGAGACATTTGTAAAGCGCACTACTCACCCGTGAGGGTCTCAAGGCTCAAGGCAATGTTTCCAGATGTCCGGCATGTGGAGCACATAATCTCTGCATGTACTGTGTGTGCTGTGTCTTGATTGGTTAAGTGTTCGTGCGTAACTTCATGTGGCATCTGAGTTTATTGTATTGCATAGTAATTGTATTTATATGGTGCTTTCTACCCCTTACAAGACGTCAAAGCACTTTTTCGACGAGTAGCAGGCTACTCTGGAACCCATAAAGGATTAGTGGTGAATTAGTATAGTGAAATATGAAAGTAATTTGCGTGGTAGATATGTTAGTCTTTTATTTGGATTGAGAAGGATAATGGATGGATAGAAAAGAGAAAAAGGTTTGCATTTATATACTGCTTGCTACCCCTGATGAGATTTTGAAGTGCTTTTTGGGAGAGTAGCATGCTACTGCGAAATCGATTGAAAAGGATAGTGAAGGGATAGAAGAGAAAAAAGGTTTGTATTTTTGTAGCGCTTGCCTCCCCTGGTGAGGTGTTCAAGCACTTTTTCAGCGAGTAGCACGCTACTCAGAAACCCATAAACTTTATGCTGTTTTGGTAACTTGTGCACCCCTCCGGCCATATTGGCTTTATTGGGGTCAATCTCTCTGGACCACTGTGGTGTCCCTGCGCTTATCTGTGGGATCTATCTGGGATGTCGTTATTCACATGTTTGTCTGCTAGCTACATGCCACCCCACCTGTGATCTGTCAATCAGTGACCTCGGGCCTGGGTCTCAGGGCCTCTATATGTCGGTTGATATGGAGTTCACAATGGGTGAATTTGTCAATAAAGATGCAATATCGGTTTACATATGAATGTATCGTGATTCATATTAACATTGACTATTTCAATAATTAACATCATTTTCCTGAAGCTTTGCAAGGAGGGAGACAGTGTGAGGTGAATGAGAATATCCTTTTGTCCAATGACTTGAGGCATGCCAGAGAAGGGTAGCTGCATTGATTCTAGCCCCTTGTTGATTCACAGATATGAATCATGTCTGCTGGCCTAATACTTTTGTTATTGAATATGTTTGTCTTGTGCAGGATAAAAGGCACTGTGCATTTTCTTGGATCTTTTTATAGAGTAACCTTTATTTTCTATAACTATGACCCTGGTTATATGCCAAGAGTTAAGAATAATCCTTGTATTCCTCTTTTAGTCAAAGTAAAAAGCTACGGCCCCCGATGTACAAAGGTTTTCCAAATCACATATTCATTTTGTGACCACAAAAAAGATCTTAACAACGTTCAAAAAGGCAGAAAATTGTGAGTCAATAAAGTTGCATAATGGTTTGACTCAATACCGGTTTTGCAAAAATACAACTTTATATTGCCGATCTCAAAACGTGATTTGCAAACCCTGTGTACAAGTAATTCATAAACTGTGAATAGTCACAAAATAGTCAAATTACACATGCATGCCAAATACCATCAGATGGCATTGAAGTGGAAAGTACCAAACCACACCTAAAATGGAGCACAAAAAACCACAATAGCTCAATGTGATGCTGATGAGGAAGTGTACAGACGTCCTGCAATGGAGAAAACTTGAGTTTGTACTAGCCAGGCAAACTCTACACTGAAAAGCCATCCTTGTACCTTTTCAGGTTTTGTATTCACTGCATCTTCAGGCATCGAGGAATTACACAGCGTCTATCGCAGTAACATGTGGCATATCACAGAGTGCTCTGTCAAGGATGTTAGAAATTTCACGAATGCCTTGAGGAGGAGGATGAAAACACATATCGCTTTTTCAAGTAACCCAGGTGATTTGGAGACAATGAAAATGCAAATTTACCAAAATTATGGATTTACAAACATTATAAGATGTGTAGATGACACACACTTTCCATATGCCCCCATCTGGTACAGAAAACCTAAAGAGCAACAGAGAAAAACAGACTCCTCTGAACATCCAGAGCGTGTGCATCACTGACCTAGTCGCCTTTTACATTGGGTGCAACGGGGCATTTTCAAATTTCATCATTGTGCACTGTACAATCAACTTGCAAGGGGAGAAGTAGTAGATGGTTGTTTCCTATGTGAGTGTCAGATTCCACAGTATTGTGATAAGCGGCAAACCGCGCCCTACATATCACCCATACGTTTGTTACTGGTCACCGTACATATAACATACATCAGTGTTTCCTCAAGCAATTTCTGAATCCAAGAGCCCTGAGGAAGTGTTGCTATAACACAGCAATTACCAGACTAGAGCAGCCTTTGAAAGAATACTTGGACTTTTTAAAGGAAGAATTTGTTGTTAATATAAAAGTGTTGGTGCCTTTGAGTACAGTGTCCAACAACAAATGCCTCTGCCGACAAACACCAAAACGTTAAGCAGACCTGGGGTAGAGTTGCACAAAGAGTCAAACTCTCACTCACATGGTGTATACTTTAACACTCATATATAGGCTTATAGATGAGTGTTAAAGTATACACCATGTGAGTGAGAGTTTGACCCTTTGTGCAACTCTACCCCAGGTCTGCTTAACGTTTTGGTGTTTGTCGGCGGAGGCATTTGTTGTTGGACATTGATTGAGTGGGGGGCTGCCTCCTCCTTCTTAGTGCTTTTTTCCCCCTTGAGCTCCTTTTGTTGGCCTTTGAGTACAGTCCTGACGGCTATTACCAAATGACTGCAGTCTGTATAATGCTCCACATCAATGTCATTCACAATGGCTTGCCAGAAGACTATCTGCATGAAGACCCACGTGATGAAGAGAGCCTATCTTCCTGACATAGTACACCTGGACAAGCAATGAACAAACTACTGAAAGAAACACACGTGGTGAGAGAAACAGATATATATATATATAATATTTCTTTACTCTTGGCGCCAGTTGGGTTGGTCAACCTCACTTGTCTTACATACCCTTGCACCTCACCACCCCTGTTCCGGCTGTGTGTACTAGCTGCACTCTCTTGCACTGAAGCTATTATCCAAGAACAAAAAAAAAGAAAAGCAGTCCAACCCAGCTCAAAGGAATGAACCTGGATGGAGTTAAACCATAACCTTCCCCAACTCCAAAGACACTCTGAATTTCCCTAAGCACTAATCTCATGCTCAAGGAATACATCGCCCCCCCAAAAAAAGATATCATGTGACCAGCTCTCGCTTCTTAGGAAAGTGAGACCATATTTCCCAGAAAAAAACTTCAGAGCTTCTGTTTATGATTTAATATTTTTGCATCTGGATTATAGCGTTGTGCTTCATAATAGCCGTGCAGACTTTACACTAGCCCTCTTAAGGTTGACCTGCATGCAATAACATGCTTAATTATCGGTTCGAAGAAATATGACCATATTCTCATCAACTGAAAGCAACTTTGCTGGCTCCACTTGCCAGCCTCCATTATCTTCAAAATCACATGGACAGTCTACAAAGCCATCCCAACCTGCACAACTACCTACCAGGCTGGCACACCAATTATTGCTTGCAGCTCTTGCTGCATTAACAGCCAGAACATCATCAGGATGGTGATGAAGATTTTCAAACAAGAAACACAAGGTCACATCGTTCTCCTCTATGCACCTAGAATCTGAAATGTTGTCCACATATCCATGCCGCCAACTGTGTTCTAATGTAGGAAAGAGCTGAAGACTCACCTCATGCTCACCCCATAGACATACAAAAACAGTACACCATGGTTCGATAATGAGAAAAAAGCTACCCTTTTATCATATTTTTGGTTGTGTCTTTGCCTTTGACCCTGTGCTCCACTGCCTCATGACTAGGTTCACTCTGAATAAATATGACATACATAAATACTTACATTTAAGTCAACCTTTGTTATGGTCCCTAATTTTCACACCTCAAATGTAAGCAAATGTAGGACATCTATATTCCCTTCCATATAGAAATAAAACAAAATTAAGGACCTCTAACCAGCTAAATTCCAAATACATGAATTTTACCAACTCATGTAACAGTAGACCACTATCTTTCTACATGCGTTCGGGGGTAAAGATCTCTGCCTTAAACTTTTAAAAGCTCTAAACATTCACATGAAGAAATGAAAGTGAAAGATAGGTTGAACTGCAAACATTGGTAACATATTCTCATAAATCTAATCTGTGAACACATTTCTGTTCTGTATGTTTTAATTGGGCTGTTGGCCGAGGCACCATTTACAGAGACAGGTTTCTAAAAGTTAACCCTTTTGAAGAAGTTTTACATTATTTATTGACAAGGAATGCCATGGGTTATCCTGATATCTATAACAGTAGTAGTCAAAGAGCACTGGGCCTTGAAACCTAATCTCTTAGTCAAGTTGTCATATATTTCCACCCATTTGGCCATTTGGACCTTTGTTAGCTGACATGAAGCATTAAAAAGGAGTCCTCATCAATTAATTTCTAGATTGCAAAGCCAGAATGGCTCCAAAATAAGGACAAGGAATCACTAAATATAGTTCAAAGAATTTATTTTGGATCTGCAATCAATCCAGTATATACGCACACCCCAAACAAGTTCAGTAAATACAGGAATACAAAAGGTAATCTGAAGTATCTCAGTAGGATAAGGAGAAACAGAATAATACATCAACTTGCAATAATAACAGTGGTATAAACACAGATTAAAGTAAGCGGGTGCTCCATAAAGACACCTTGAAGCGGAAGTTTCTCTCTCTTAGTATAAACTAGATATAAGGTCATCTAGTAAAAATCACTAACTAGGGAGGTTAGGCCAAAAGGGAAGAATGGTGTCAGTATGATCAGACTTCAGTAGAAGTCCAAAAGAAAAGGAAATCTGTGTTTAGCATAAAGTTTCACTCTTACAAGAACAGGGCAAGCAGCGATATCTGTACCTCTCCAAGCCTAAAGAGAATCTGCCCTGCTCTACCTACAGCTGTGAAAATACCAATTTAAAAGTAAAAAGAGATTCAGTACATTATTATCTCTCACACCACCAAGAACCAATCAGGTCACTGCATGAATGCATCTGCAACATCAGTCTAAGTTCACACTATATCAAAGTGCAGCTACGTTTCTCAACCTTAACATCTTGCCATACTGGTACATGATAAAAAGAAGGCTTCTTTCAACCGTTCCCTCAAGTCCACTGCCAAGTCTCCTCTCAGGCCTCTCTATCAGTCATCTAATACAGATCATAAGCCTTTGTCTAGTTAAGAATATCATGATGATAACCTGCAAGGGAAAAAGAAAACCTGCTTCTAGCACAGCTAAAATAAATTTCAACTAAGGCCTGTAGTTGGGCTAACTTTAATTCCGCATTTTAATGTTCAACTCAAATACATGATTATAGATGCATGTGTAACTTTGGGAATAAGTACAAAACGTGAGTAAATGAGTACATATGCAAACGTCACTTACAAAGTAAATGCAGTCAACATGAAATGTAAGTGTTAAATGTAACGGAGATTTACATATCTTCATGTTTAAAGTGAACATTAGCGCACACACATATACATTTCTGATTTCTACAGTGAATATGTTTCAGTAAAGCATTTAAATGCTTCACACATCTTAAAAAATGTAGGGCACATAGTGTATGCAATGTCAAGTGCACGTATATAGTCTGTACTTCTGTGAAGTATGAGGGTGAAGTCTAATGATGCTGCTCCAGCAGATATTCAGGAATAACTTAATTTGCAAAGATTTTTTACACTGATATTCCATGTGGAATAACCAGAAACATAAATTGTGCATAATTTTTCATTTGCTCAATTGATTAAAATATTTTATATTGCAGAGAATATCTCTCAAAATACTTATTAAATATTGGTGGGTCACCTTTCCTTTCCCACCACTTACTGTGCCTTTTTCTGCATTCCACTGGACTACATTTGCATGCATTTCCAGAGATGTAATCTATGTGAAATTGATGAAGCAAAGCTTTGCATATTTTGCGGACTTGCTGTACTCAAGAACCTCGTTTATGTGTAACAAGATAATAAGTATACGTCTTACTAACATTTATATTAAGTTTGAGTAAAGTTTATGAAGCTTGCTTACGTGTATTTCTAATGCATTTAATCCGTGTACTTAAAAATGGCCGCCGCTTGTATTTTAGTTACTGCGCATGCGTCAGCCACACTCACGTGTCCTGACGCGTCTGCAGAAGTGGAGGGAAATTTATGCGCATGCGTAATACATAGCTGTGCCCATCATGTGGTACTGCTCGTGCCACTGCTCTTGTGATTGTTTCCATGTAGCTAACATATAGATTGCATAAGTATATTTCTTGATGATAAGTTAGAAGTACAAACCCTGTGATGTGTTTTCATGATGACATTATTATGTATTAATTTGTTTTCGCTTACTTTTCATGTACCGCGGGGAATGGGGGTCTGAGAGAGAGGAGAGCCATATTGGAGGTCCCTTCTGCGCCTGCGCAACTCTCTGCGGCACAGTGGACCTTGACTGATGGAACACAGCCAGTTGGCAGTGATGGGCAAGATGTTCCTGAGAAAGTCACCTCTGCCTGCGAGAACAGCGAATGTGGCTCCTTATATGTTACAATGTAATATTGTGCTATTGTTTGCCGTGTAGCTTCTCATGGGAACCCCAATCTTACTAGGCGGTACCCAAGTATGCAAATACAGGCTTGAAATATTGTATTGTGATTGGTGTGTTACCCAAATCCTACCTTAGGACCAATCCGAATTGAGGGATTCTGACACTTTGCAACATTGGGGGGTGGTACACTGCCCCAAAACGTATATCTACCCTGGGTTCACCTAGGGAATCGTCCGACTTGTCTGGTTTAGCTGACCTGTCACTGACCCATCGCACTCAATAGGTGACTGAAGATACAGAGAGCTGCGGAGCACTCTGTCCGAAATTGACCATAGACTAAGGTTCTACTGAACCTTAAAGTGCTGGCAAAGCACTTTGCTGGGAGTTCGCTGACCCAATCGGGGTCTTGATCGATAGCTGCAGAGAGGGTGGAGCGCAGGCGTTGCTTCCGAACTGTGGGTTCCGGTCCTGTCCTGAGGGTTTGCTGTCCTGTCCTGAGGTCCTGTCCTGATTTCAAATCCGAGGGTATCCTGTCCTGTCCTGGGTGTCCATTCTGCACCTGCTGTCCTTTGAGGGGTATCCTTCCTTGAGGGTTTCCTGTCCTTAAACTGACCCGTGGCCAGGGTTTGGTTTCCACACCAGTCTAGGTAAATACTGTTCTAAAAACTTGCACCTTTCTATATTTCTACCTTTTGCTTTAATAAAGCGATACCTTGGCATATGTTATTTTTCCATGTCTTTCCGCAACTATTGAAAGTCATTTGCATTTTTCTCATAAATTTGTTCTTATGTCTTCTCACTTGCTAGAAATTATATTTTGCATTGCAGTTTGTCATTTTCTGATATGGTCTAGAACCTCCTTACCTAGACTGTTCAAAGGCCCGTTCACTTTAAGTTTAGCGTGTTACTCTTTATAGGCCTTCCTATAGTTACCCATGCATAGTCTGTCCATGCTTGAAGATTTTGAGATTGTGTAGTATTCTTCATTTATATTCAATAGCAATTTTCAATGATTACCCTGTCATTATTTCTCTATAGTTATATCATTTACATTTTACTAGTCATTGAATGTCTCATTCTCGTGTATTTGATGCAAGAAAACAATGAACTTTCGATAAACATTTTAAAACTTCCCGTTGTCCGTGGTCATTTCAACAGTATTGAATGTTATTGGTTGGGTTTGTATTTTGCTGCCTTTCCTTTTACAGCTAGCTCCCTGATTCATTGTGGTCATTAGGTACCCGCATCGGTGGATGGTAAGTTGGGTGCACTGAGAAACAAATAGTAGGGAACACACACAAATTGGTAGAGCTCGTGAAGTCACCTGGTCAATGTATATGGTGATTTGAAAGTATATGGGCCCTGAAGCCGGAAACGGCGAAAATTATTGGTCGGGTGGCCTCGCGCGCTCTAACAGTTTTACTGGTAGCAGAGGTATGGTTAGGGACTAGCTAAAGGTTAAGCAGGATTGGTTAGACTAGTTGAGTCGGAAGCTGCTAGTACATTAATGCTGCTAGAAGAGCGGCTGTTCTAAGAGACCTGATCATTCTCTTGTGAATACGCTGCTTTGGAATTCATGAATTGTTGTATTGCCATTATTCTTGTTCTTATATTGTTATATGTATTAATCCATGCGTTAGTAAATCGTATTGTTTCGTGTTGTCCGAACTCCCCGGGGAATTGAAAGGGCAAGTGGTGAATAGAATCCATTGTCCTGAGGTCACAGGCTCGAGGAAAGTTAGGTGCAGGTTAAGATAACCGGGAAGCACTAACTAGGGTTTTTCTGAATACATGTGTGAATAAATGTCAGTAACGGGGTTCATTGGCAAAATTCCCATAGTGGCGTAACCTAGTAAGGGTCACATCGGAAGAGTAGCAGGTTCCTCGGAGCTAGCGTGAAAGCAGAGGGGTCCGCTGGGAAACCTTAGACTCGGATATATCCCGGAGAAGTGGATGAGTTTAGGGGAATAACAGGTTCACCGATGCTAGAGTGAAGGGTAGGCGGAAGAGATCTACCCGCAGCGCGTGAAAAGTAAATGGAAGTAGTTTACTTGCAGTAAAATAATTCTTTCTCTGTCTAGACACTTGAGCACTGTGGCGAATGTGTATTCGTTGTAAAATAACCAAGCACTGAGCACTTTAAAAGAAAGAAAGTTTCCGTTACCTTGTGAAGGGAGCGAGTCAGTCGCGAAGCGCCTCTGACGTCACTCTGTGCCGCGCTGGGATTGGTGGAAGCAGCGGGCGGGTAGCGGAGCTGGAATTGTAAAGGAGGGGTGAGCGCCGGAGCGTGGGAACTGTCTCACGAAGGGGCCGCGCACCCATTGGCGGAGATTATTTAGAGTCGCGCACCCATTGGTTGCACGGATTTCTGAAGCGCGTTCTGATTGGAGGTAGTTTGTAAACAAAGTTTAGCGTAGAAGTCGTATGTGGCACTCGCAGCCTACAGGCACTCGACCTGATCCAAGGCACCTAGGGTTTGAAAGGGATCAGTGGAAGACTAATAGATACGATATTATGTACGGAACAAAGAGAAAAATGTCCCTTGTAAGTAAGGTGAAAAATTATTTCAAAACAGATAAACCGATTAAATCTAGGGAAGGTGTTCTTGTCCCACCACCAAATACTCCTGCCTCATTCATGATGTTTGACAGAGGGTACAACACCTGTGTGTGGTTGGAGAATTGGGTAAAGTACACAAAAGATGACGGAGTATTGGCCTTTCCGTTAGACGGTACTTTCAATGGCAGGATTTTATTTAATTTGAGAACCCGCATGAATGAATTGCATCCCAGACCGAGACTAACGCAGTATGAAGCATTAGAGGAATGGGAAATAGAGGCTTTTGAAAGAGAAAGACCCCGAATGGACAAAGGTCTGACCAAATGGTACCCCAGGCAAAAACAGGAGTCCAGGGATAAAAGGATGAAGCAGTGGAGGCAGAGTATGATTGTTGAGGGTCTGTTTCCCATGATGCCGGCATGTCATAATCCTGCAGCGGGTGAGAAAAGTACCGAAAAGTGTAAGCATTGGGGGGCCCTTGGGGAGTCAGATGATGAATTGTTAGATGACATCTGTACCAGAAGTCCGCCACCTTATAATGAGGGGGCCCGTCCTTCCAGTGTAGGAGATGCTCCCCGTCACCATTTCCTAAAGGAAGAAGACCGATCCCTAGGACTGGGAGGGGGTGGTCAGGTATTGCCCTATTTTGAGAAACCCGAACCGGCGGAAACAAGGGATATATATCCCAAAGTGCCCGCAAGCCAGGAAGAAAAATATTCACGTACGAAAGTTTTCTTTCCCAAGCCCCTAATGAAAGCGAAGAGAAACCATCGAGTTCAGGACTGCCTTTTGTTCAACCTCCATATGAGGAAGAGCGCAGGTCCTTTAACACCGGAACCTTGTTCCCAAAACCGAATTATGGTGGGGGACCAAGTGAAACGCATCCTACTGCCCCGAGTTTTACTCCTCCATTGACCCCACAGATATTACATGACACGACTTTAAGAAGGATACTAGTGGAAAAGGAGCAAGAGGCTCTAGCTAGACAAAGGACAGAAATAATTCAGAAAATATCCCAGTTAAATACCAGTCCTGAGGCGTTGACTATTCCAGTAACTATTGGACCAGTGGTTCCGTTATACGGAAATAGTCAGGGAAATCCGATTACTCCAGTTATGACCCCAGTCATGGCACCCCCGAGACAGGAACCGATAATCATAGATGATCAGTCCAGTGAATGCGAGTCTGAAGTTGCGTTCTTGGACTTGCCAAACAAACAGACCGGAAAGGGAATACAGCAGAGGCATAACCCTTTTAATGCGAAAGAAATTAAATTAGAGTCAGCAACAGGTACTAGGAGTGTCTCTCTGGTAACTCCGGATGAAATTGAAAGTTGGAGTCGCGAATTAGAGAAACAGACTCCGCAAACGAAACCTTTAGACCTCTACAAGCTGAGGGTAGAAATAGAAGAATTAATGGCAGGAAATGTGGGGTTGGATCGATTGAATACCTACTCTGAAGAAGAATTGTCGTTTATGTGTAAAAGCTTTACAAGAAACACCAGAGTGCTCCACGAAAAACTGACAGACACCGCAGCCAGTATGGGGGTAGATATTTCAAAATCCAAGCCCTTGCAGAAACCGTACAGAGCAGACTTCTCAGACAAAGATATAGAGCACCTGAATGTAGCGGGGAAAAAGTTGCAGATTAAAGAATTATTGGGGGTACTGCAAAAATGGGGAGATGTGGAAAGATGGAGAAGCAGGTGGGCGAGAAAGAAAGAAGAGGCTCGCTCCCGACAAGCGACTCCTGAGTTTGCTTTGAGGGAGGTAGAAAAACCTGAGCAGTTATGCCCCATGCGCGAAGTACCCGGAGGGAAGTATGTGCATGTCCCTTGGTCCAGACAGGATATTGTGTCCTTTACGAATGATTTTCCAAAATTACGAGAGAAACCAGTAGACTGGTACAGGCAGGTGGAAAGGTTCGTGAAGGTACAGAAATGTCTGTGGAAGGACCTGGATGGGTTTTTCGACATTGTGGTTCCTGTAGATTTATGGACCCAGTGTAAAATAGCCATAGACTGGCCTAGTGAAGAGTACCCAAGGAATAAAGAAACAGGGGAGCCATCAAAGGATGTCATGCGAAAATATGAGCAGGTAATTCAGCATTTGAAAGAAAAGGTGCCCGCAAAGGAAACTGATTGGACAAAAATAGATAGGACAACACAGGAAAGGGATGAGACAGTGCACTCCTTCTATGAGAGGTTATTGCAGGTATTCAAAACATACAGTGGTATTGATAACATCGAGATGAAAGACATGACGCATTTTATTTACAGGTTTGTAAATGGTTTAAGACCCGAAATTTGTCAGTGGATAAAAGATAATAAAATCTGTTGGCATACAAAAAAGATGGATGAGGTCCTGCGGTATGCAAAGTACTGCGAGGACGAGATGGCAGAAAAGAAAAAGGCCCTTAAGGAGAAAGTGATGTGGGCTCAAGTGAAGCTCGCAGAACAGCAGGAAAAACAGTTGAGTAACATGGTTAAAAATGCTGAGAACAAAGGTCCTGGGGGTGGGGGTGGGGGTGGAGGAAAGCCCCGGCCCAAATTTAGCAGGGAAGAGGCTATGAAGAAATTTCCCTGCCATCAGTGCGGCGAAATTGGACACTGGCGTAACGAATGCCCCTATCTAATAGATGATAACGCCAAAACACCTGATTTAACTCCACAGACGCAGAAAGAAAGACCAAGAAAGACTCAACCACAGGTAAAAACAGTTCAGGTGCCTCGAGCACCAAAGCAGGTGTACAGGGGAAAACAGGGCGAGGGTGAGGAGATAGAAGTTTGGGAAAGCGGTGAGAACAGAAATACAGCAACTTCGCAGTATCTGCTGAATGATACCTTCCTTTGTAATGATCAGTACTGACGGGGCCTGAGAGGGGAGGACGAGGAGTGCGTACTTGGCGCTTCCTTGCCGGTAGACCAGTCTGGACCATACATTGAAGGAAAGGTTGACGGGAATGATGTCACCTTTCTGTTGGACACTGGCGCTACCCGTTCTACTGTAAGAACAGTGGACATTCCAAACCTACCCCTCTCGGGAGAAAATATCCAAGTAGTGGGTGTATCTAATCAATTGATTAGTACTCCTGTTACCGAACCAATGGAGATTTCAATTGGAAATTTTAAACAAATGCATAGATTTGTCGTCTGTGACACCAGTCCAGTGAATCTACTGGGCCGTGATTTGTTGTGCAAAATGAACTGTACCATCTTTTGCACACCAAAAGGGGTTGAAATTCAGACCCCGGATGAAGATGGCATTTATAAATTATTGTTGCTCAGACCTGACTCGGAAATTAAACGATTGACCCTGCAAGACTTGCCCCAAGAACTCCAAGAAGCAGTAAAGCCAGAGGTGTGGGACTTCACTGGAAAAGATGTAGGATTAATGAAGGATGTAGACCCCATACAGATAGCCATCAAGGATAATGCAGTATACCCTAACACCAAGCCCTACCGAATGAATGCTGAAGTGAAAGCCGGTGTCACACTGGAAATAAAAAAGTTACTAGAAGGAAACATCATACAGGAAGTGATGAGTAGCCCATGTAACTCACCGATTATGGGTATCAAGAAGCCTAGTGGCAAATACAGGGTAGTGCAAGACCTGAGAAAGGTAAACAAAATTGTAGTTCCTTGCTGCCATATTGTCCCGAACCCAGCAGTGATATTGTACCAGATTCCTTGGGATGCTGAGTGGTTCACTGTGATTGATTTGTGTCATGTATTCTTTTTGATACCCTTGCACCCCGACAGCAAATTTCTTTTCTCATTTGCCTTCGAAGGTCACGTGTATTGCTGGAACCGGGTCCCTCAAGGGTATACAGAGAGCCCCTCTATCTTTAATCAGATCTTGAAAAAATGTCTAGAGACTTTGATCTTACCTGGGAACTCTGTCCTAGTGCAGTACATAGACGACCTCCTGCTGGCGTCTAAAAGTCATAGGGACTGTGTAGTTGACACCATTGCCCTACTAAATCATCTGTGTGAGAAAGGGCATAAAGTGGCCCCTGACAAACTACAGTTCTGTGCTAAATCAGTGAAATATCTAGGACACCAGATAGAAAAGGGTGTCAGAAAAGTCACATCAGAAAGAGTGAGAATAATTCAAAAGATGCAGTTGCCCCGTACTCAAAAAGACATCAGAATGTTCCTGGGTGTACTATGATACTGCAGGCAGTGGATTCTGGGATTTGCAGTCTTAGCCAGGCCTTTGATAAAAATGACCAAGAGAGGAATGCCAGATATTGTAGAATGGGACGATGAAAGCCTAATGGCCTTCACAAGACTGAAAAACTGTCTGTGTACAGCCCCTGCGTTGGGAATGCCAGATTATTCCAAAGAGTTTGCCCTATTCTGTGACACTCGCGATAATTGCGCATTGTCAGTCCTAACTCAAGAACATGGCACGACCAGAAGGCCTGTGGCCTATTTTTCTGCCACCTTGGACCCAGTAGCTGCTGGGTTACCAGGCTGTCTGAAAGCAGTAGCGGCTACCTGCGCAAGTTTAGAACAGAGTGAGTCCATTGTCATGGGACATCCTGTGACTGTGTATGTTTCACATGGAGTGGTAATTCTATTGACCAGAACCAAAACGCAGTATCTCACCCCTAGTCGGTTGACTAAATACGAGAGGATTCTTGTGGGTGCAGCAAATGTAAGCATTGTTAGGTGCGGTATTCTGAACCCTGCCACTTTACTCCCAGACCCCCTGGAAATGGAAGGTGGGGATGATGATGAACATGACTGCATTGATCTGACAGAATTCAGCACCAAACCACGCCCAGACATAAAAGAAACGCCATTGCCTGAGCATGATAAAGAACTGTTTGTAGATGGTTCCTGTCTAAGACATGAACTAGGAGGCCTGAGTGCTGCCTATGCAGTAGTCTCCTTAACAAAAATTGAAGAAGCAGGTTACCTATATAACATAAAGTCTGCAAAAGTAGCCGAATTGATTGCTATGATAAAAGCTTGCCAAATTGGGAAAAATCTACGCATAACAGTGTATACGGACAGTCAGTACTGTTATGGTGTTGTGCATGACTTTGGCCAATTGTGGCTACAGAGGGAATTCCTGACTTCCTCAGGTACTCCCATTCGAAATGGAAAGGTTGTTCATGACCTTTTAGAGGCCATCCAGTTACCCAAGGAACTGGCAGTGGTAAAATGCGTTGCTCATAAGAAGAGCATGGACAAAGTAACACTGGGAAACGATTACGCTGATCGAGTGGCCCAATGGTGCGCCAGAGATCACTATATCGTTAATCCTAAACGAGGGGGAATCGGAGCCAGCTGCCAACTTCAAGTGTTTGAAGAAGTGCCTACTTGGGATGAAGTGAGAGAGTGGCAGGAAGCGGCCCCTTGGCAAGAAAGAGAGAAATGGAAGGAGGATGGGTGTAGACCGAGACGTGTGGATGGTGTCATCTTGGGCCCAACTGGTATGCCTGTATTACCCCGACACTTGCTTGGCACAATGGCAAGATTAATACACGAGGGATCACACATTGGTAGGGATGCCATGATTCTGGTATTCCAACAGACTTGGTACAGTAAAAAGTTCAGGAAAGTAGCAGAGTCCCTCTGCCAGAGGTGCCTGTCATGTCAACAAATGAACCCAGGCAAGAGGACAATGGTTGAACTGAGCAAAATTGGGAGATCAGGGGGTCCCTTTGTAAGGATACAGATTGATTTCATCACCATGCCCCGTTGTGAAGGGAAGCGATATGTCCTTGTCATTGTTTGCGTATTTTCAAAGTGGGTAGAAGCTTACCCTACTCCCCAAAGTGACGCACTGACAGCAGCGAAGTGTTTACTAAAAGAACTGATACCTAGATTCGGGGTGCCATTCATTATTGAATCAGATAAGGGTGGACATTTTCAGAATGAAATACTGGCTGAACTCTGTAAGGCCTTTGGAATAAGGCAGAAACTTCATTGTGCATACCACCCAGAGGCTTCTGGAATAGTGGAGCAAGTAAATGGAACTATCAAAAACAGATTAGCAAAGCTGACTGATGCAACTGGCATGACCTGGGTGAAGGCCCTGCCCCTGGTCCTGATGGGACTGAGAAGTGTTCCTGACCGCAAGACAGGCCTAAGTCCTCATGAAATCATTATGGGAAGAGTGATGAGACAAGCATGGGTGCCAGGAAGCAAACTGTTGAGTATTACTGATGATTTGGTGCTTGAATACTGCAGAAGATTGGGTGACCAAGTGCGTTCTATCTCTCGCCAGATTGGAGACGACGGCATCCTCAATCCAACGACTCCTCTCCACAACTTGGTTCCAGGAGACTGGGTCAAAATAAAGAAGCACACTCGGTCAAGCTGTCTGGCACCAAGGTGGGGAAAGAAACGTCAAATAATCCTGGTAACAACCACTGCAGTGAAGTGTGCAGGCATTCCCCAGTGGATCCACGCTGGCCACACCCAGAAGGTATTACCAGACGAGGAACCTGAAGAAGAAGGGCGTCCAGCAGAGGACTCTGCAGGAGCCAGACCAGAAGTAGCTGACAACGAACAGCCCAGCACCAGTCAAGCTGCAGGAACAGCAGACGTTGGCCCAGGAGTAGTTGACTACGAACTGCCAAGAATCCAGCCTGCTGAAGAGGTCCAGGAAACTGAGCCAGGAGTAGCTGATGACGAGCTGCCAAGCATATGGCCAGAAGAATGGATACCATTGATTGATCTGACCGAAGATCCCATCCGAACAAGAGAGCGACTTTGTGAAGGTAGAGAGTGGACTAGTCAGGAAAAGCAAGGCACAGGCGAAGAACCTCAGCCGCTTGAGATTCACATCAAAACTGAGGAAGGAGAAGGTCAGACAGGGACAGAACAGGTGTTCGATACACCTCCACTCACTCCTGATGTGGATAAGGGACAGCTTAGACATAGAATAATAGTTCGAGCAGAAGAAAATCAAGAGATCGAAGTGCTTGAACAGGATCAGATAGAGTTAGAAGAACGGGTTCAGGAAACAGAAACAGAAACAGAAACAGAGACAATCGAAAGCCAAAAACAAAATATTCCTGAACAAGGCCAGATTAGTAACCAGGCAGAAGAACTAGATGCTAGCCCTGGAACTAGCCAGATAGGGGAAGAAAAAGAAAGTGAAGCAGAATTGCCACAAGCTAAAGAGAACAAGAGGATAAGAGAGGAAAGCGAAGTCCAAGTACCAACTAAGAGACTCAAGAAAAGAAACAACCTTGAGCCTAGGTTCGTAAAGAAATTGAGGCTAAGGATAAAGACGGTGGAAGAAAAACGTGCAGAAGCAAGGAGAAGTGCACGGATAGCAGAGCAAGAAGAAAACTCTTCCAAAAGAAGGAGTGAACGAATAAAAAGACAAAACAAAAAGTACAAGTCACCTGAATGGACACTCGTTTTGGAAGAACTTGAAGATCTTGATATAACTGACGTAAGCGACGGAGAGCCCGTCCCTGAGTACTCTGCTGAAGAAGAAGACGAACCACCGTGAATTTGCACAAAGTAAGCTAGTTGTGTAAAGACACAAAGAGGGGTCGAGAAACTTCTTCTGAGCCGAAATGTCTGATTCAACTGTGAATGGTAGACCTAGTTGCAGTCGTTGCAAGACGTGCTGCAAGGTGTGTATATGTAGTATAGTAGTACTGATAGTGATCTGGATAGGACTAACAATCTTTATACCCTTTACTGTAAGTAAAGATACTAACATTGTCCCTACTGAAATTGTAAATACTGACAGTGAGGAGTTGACAACACAGAGTGTAGCGAGACGTGAGAGAGCACTGAGACAAACAAAACAAGACTTAGAAGCATCAGATGAGGGAGGACTACATTATCATGGAATTAAGAACAGGACACACTTAAATGTTTTTGCAAACTTGTTAATACACTATGTAGAGACTATGGAAATTGAAGATTGCTATGTCTGCATGAAGCTACCTACCTCTGTAGCTGAAGGCGTGACATACCATCACTTGCCATTGACATATGGAATCTCCTGTAGCATTTTAGCTAGTTTATTTTACAAAAGAGGACCGTTACAGTACTATTATCTAACAATGACGTGATCTTTTCTGAGCTTCCTATACGTGGGAACTTGAATCCTGTACATACCAAAAGCGACACCATAAGATATATGGGAGACTACTTTTTGACTATAGGTAACATTGACATAGCTGATGCACACAGAGATAACTTGACTTGTTCTTTGCGTGAACAGGAAAAGATGTTCCTGAACATGGTAGAGAAAAGGAGGATTAAAATACAAAAGAAGGCTAATGACGAAAGTCAGAAAAAGCCAAAGTGGGCTGAGAACATGGAAGGCACCTCAAATGGTGGGGCGGGACCTGCTCTGTTGCTGGATTTTGAAAAGAAAGGCAAGCTATGTCTTCACCGCGAGAAGACTAGCTATTATAATAATGTTTTCATTGGTTCCAGTGAATGCGAACATAATTACAAGGTAATTGGAGGTTGGGGTTTCAAAAATGGGTCAGAGCCTGTCTTTCCTGGAATTTATTATATTTGTGGGGACAAGGCTTATTTCAAATTGCCGGATCACTGGTATGGAAGCTGCTATTTTGGCATTGTCTTCCCGAAAATATACCATGTGAATGGGAAAGCTGGAAGCAATGAAAATACTAATGGCTTAGTGCGTAGTAAAAGAGAAAGTATAGGTGAAATTATGGGTAGTATTTTCTGTGCACTGATACCTGGAGTGGGAGTGGTTCTGAACACTCACAGAATTTGCAAATTATCTACTATAGTGGATGTCTTGTCTACTGAGACAGCTCATAGATTTCTGCTGGTCAATACCGAAATGGTTGCGATCAGATCAATGGTTTTGCAGAATCGACTTGCTCTTGACACCTTATTAGCAAAAGAGGGCGGAGTCTGCCGGATGTTGAAGGCGCAACATTGTTGCACTTATATTCCGGACAAAAGTGTACAGATCAAAAGATATGTGAAAAACATTACTAATTTGACAAAGGAACTCAAACCACTCGAGGTTGATAGTGCCTGGAAGAGACTGGTAGATGGTCTCTCAAATGTAGGTCATTGGCTTGCTAGCGTAGGTAAAAGCTTATTGTTCAAGATACTGATGCCAATTGGAATTATAGGTCTTATCATATTTCTCATTTTTATCTGTTGTAAATGCCGCAAGCGCACCAAAAAGCACGAGGTAAATGCAAGAGGGTTGAAACAGAGTGTAGATGAGATTGAATTGGAGGAAGTGAATGATCAGATATACAAGAAGGTGAAGACTTCTCACCCTACCAGAACTGAAAGAGAGAAGTTGGAGCGATTGTTGGAAGAGATAGAGCTGTATAAAGTGTGAAAGAAAGTTGGCATCTGGTTCCATTTAGTTTGTGATGATAGTAAATATCATCAAAGAGGGGATTGATGAAGCAAAGCTTCGCATATTTTGCGGACTTGCTGTACTCAAGAACCTCGTTTATGTGTAACAAGATAATAAGTATACGTCTTACTAACATTTATATTAAGTTTGAGTAAAGTTTATGAAGCTTGCTTACGTGTATTTCTAATGCATTTAATCCGTGTACTTAAAAATGGCCGCCGCTTGTATTTTAGTTACTGCGCATGCGTCAGCCACACTCACGTGTCCTGACGCGTCTGCAGAAGTGGAGGGAAATTTATGCGCATGCGTAATACATAGCTGTGCCCATCATGTGGTACTGCTCGTGCCACTGTTCTTGTGATTGTTTCCATGTAGCTAACATATAGATTGCATAAGTATATTTCTTGATGATAAGTTAGAAGTACAAACCCTGTGATGTGTTTTCATGATGACATTATTATGTATTAATTTGTTTTCGCTTACTTTTCATGTACCGCGGGGAATGGGGGTCTGAGAGAGAGGAGAGCCATATTGGAGGTCCCTTCTGCGCCTGCGCAACTCTCTGCGGCACAGTGGACCTTGACTGATGGAACACAGCCAGTTGGCAGTGATGGGCAAGATGTTCCTGAGAAAGTCACCTCTGCCTGCGAGAACAGCGAATGTGGCTCCTTATATGTTACAATGTAATATTGTGCTATTGTTTGCCGTGTAGCTTCTCATGGGAACCCCAATCTTACTAGGCGGTACCCAAGTATGCAAATACAGGCTTGAAATATTGTATTGTGATTGGTGTGTTACCCAAATCCTACCTTAGGACCAATCCGAATTGAGGGATTCTGACACTTTGCAACATTGGGGGGTGGTACACTGCCCCAAAACGTATATCTACCCTGGGTTCACCTAGGGAATCGTCCGACTTGTCTGGTTTAGCTGACCTGTCACTGACCCATCGCACTCAATAGGTGACTGAAGATACAGAGAGCTGCGGAGCACTCTGTCCGAAATTGACCATAGACTAAGGTTCTACTGAACCTTAAAGTGCTGGCAAAGCACTTTGCTGGGAGTTCGCTGACCCAATCGGGGTCTTGATCGATAGCTGCAGAGAGGGTGGAGCGCAGGCGTTGCTTCCGAACTGTGGGTTCCGGTCCTGTCCTGAGGGTTTGCTGTCCTGTCCTGAGGTCCTGTCCTGATTTCAAATCCGAGGGTATCCTGTCCTGTCCTGGGTGTCCATTCTGCACCTGCTGTCCTTTGAGGGGTATCCTTCCTTGAGGGTTTCCTGTCCTTAAACTGACCCGTGGCCAGGGTTTGGTTTCCACACCAGTCTAGGTAAATACTGTTCTAAAAACTTGCACCTTTCTATATTTCTACCTTTTGCTTTAATAAAGCGATACCTTGGCATATGTTATTTTTCCATGTCTTTCCGCAACTATTGAAAGTCATTTGCATTTTTCTCATAAATTTGTTCTTATGTCTTCTCACTTGCTAGAAATTATATTTTGCATTGCAGTTTGTCATTTTCTGATATGGTCTAGAACCTCCTTACCTAGACTGTTCAAAGGCCCGTTCACTTTAAGTTTAGCGTGTTACTCTTTATAGGCCTTACCCATGCATAGTCTGTCCATGCTTGAAGATTTTGAGATTGTGTAGTATTCTTCATTTATATTCAATAGCAATTTTCAATGATTACCCTGTCATTATTTCTCTATAGTTATATCATTTACATTTTACTAGTCATTGAATGTCTCATTCTCGTGTATTTGATGCAAGAAAACAATGAACTTTCGATAAACATTTTAAAACTTCCCGTTGTCCGTGGTCATTTCAACAGTATTGAATGTTATTGGTTGGGTTTGTATTTTGCTGCCTTTCCTTTTACAGCTAGCTCCCTGATTCATTGTGGTCATTAGGTACCCGCATCGGTGGATGGTAAGTTGGGTGCACTGAGAAACAAATAGTAGGGAACACACACAAATTGGTAGAGCTCGTGAAGTCACCTGGTCAATGTATATGGTGATTTGAAAGTATATGGGCCCTGAAGCCGGAAACGGCGAAAATTATTGGTCGGGTGGCCTCGCGCGCTCTAACAGTTTTACTGGTAGCAGAGGTATGGTTAGGGACTAGCTAAAGGTTAAGCAGGATTGGTTAGACTAGTTGAGTCGGAAGCTGCTAGTACATTAATGCTGCTAGAAGAGCGGCTGTTCTAAGAGACCTGATCATTCTCTTGTGAATACGCTGCTTTGGAATTCATGAATTGTTGTATTGCCATTATTCTTGTTCTTATATTGTTATATGTATTAATCCATGCGTTAGTAAATCGTATTGTTTCGTGTTGTCCGAACTCCCCGGGGAATTGAAAGGGCAAGTGGTGAATAGAATCCATTGTCCTGAGGTCACAGGCTCGAGGAAAGTTAGGTGCAGGTTAAGATAACCGGGAAGCACTAACTAGGGTTTTTCTGAATACATGTGTGAATAAATGTCAGTAACGGGGTTCATTGGCAAAATTCCCATAGTGGCGTAACCTAGTAAGGGTCACATCGGAAGAGTAGCAGGTTCCTCGGAGCTAGCGTGAAAGCAGAGGGGTCCGCTGGGAAACCTTAGACTCGGATATATCCCGGAGAAGTGGATGAGTTTAGGGGAATAACAGGTTCACCGATGCTAGAGTGAAGGGTAGGCGGAAGAGATCTACCCGCAGCGCGTGAAAAGTAAATGGAAGTAGTTTACTTGCAGTAAAATAATTCTTTCTCTGTCTAGACACTTGAGCACTGTGGCGAATGTGTATTCGTTGTAAAATAACCAAGCACTGAGCACTTTAAAAGAAAGAAAGTTTCCGTTACCTTGTGAAGGGAGCGAGTCAGTCGCGAAGCGCCTCTGACGTCACTCTGTGCCGCGCTGGGATTGGTGGAAGCAGCGGGCGGGTAGCGGAGCTGGAATTGTAAAGGAGGGGTGAGCGCCGGAGCGTGGGAACTGTCTCACGAAGGGGCCGCGCACCCATTGGCGGAGATTATTTAGAGTCGCGCACCCATTGGTTGCACGGATTTCTGAAGCGCGTTCTGATTGGAGGTAGTTTGTAAACAAAGTTTAGCGTAGAAGTCGTATGTGGCACTCGCAGACTACAGGCACTCGATCTGATCCAAGGCACCTAGGGTTTGAAAGGGATCAGTGGAAGACTAATAGATACGATATTATGTACGGAACAAAGAGAAAAATGTCCCTTGTAAGTAAGGTGAAAAATTATTTCAAAACAGATAAACCGATTAAATCTAGGGAAGGTGTTCTTGTCCCACCACCAAATACTCCTGCCTCATTCATGATGTTTGACAGAGGGTACAACACCTGTGTGTGGTTGGAGAATTGGGTAAAGTACACAAAAGATGACGGAGTATTGGCCTTTCCGTTAGATGGTACTTTCAATGGCAGGATTTTATTTAATTTGAGAACCCGCATGAATGAATTGCATCCCAGACCGAGACTAACGCAGTATGAAGCATTAGAGGAATGGGAAATAGAGGCTTTTGAAAGAGAAAGACCCCGAATGGACAAAGGTCTGACCAAATGGTACCCCAGGCAAAAACAGTAGTCCAGGGATAAAAGGATGAAGCAGTGGAGGCAGAGTATGATTGTTGAGGGTCTGTTTCCCATGATGCCGGCATGTCATAATCCTGCAGCGGGTGAGAAAAGTACCGAAAAGTGTAAGCATTGGGGGGCCCTTGGGGAGTCAGATGATGAATTGTTAGATGACATCTGTACCAGAAGTCCGCCACCTTATAATGAGGGGGCCCGTCCTTCCAGTGTAGGAGATGCTCCCCGTCGCCATTTCCTAAAGGAAGAAGACCGATCCCTAGGACTGGGAGGGGGTGGTCAGGTATTGCCCTATTTTGAGAAACCCGAACCAGCGGAAACAAGGGATATATATCCCAAAGTGCCCGCAAGCCAGGAAGAAAAATATTCACGTACGAAAGTTTTCTTTCCCAAGCCCCTGTATGAAAGCGAAGAGAAACCATCGAGTTCAGGACTGCCTTTTGTTCAACCTCCATATGAGGAAGAGCGCAGGTCCTTTAACACCGGAACCTTGTTCCCAAAACCGAATTATGGTGGGGGACCAAGTGAAACGCATCCTACTGCCCCGAGTTTTACTCCTCCATTGACCCCACAGATATTACATGACACGACTTTAAGAAGGATACTAGTGGAAAAGGAGCAAGAGGCTCTAGCTAGACAAAGGACAGAAATAATTCAGAAAATATCCCAGTTAAATACCAGTCCTGAGGCGTTGACTATTCCAGTAACTATTGGACCAGTGGTTCCGTTATACGGAAATAGTCAGGGAAATCCGATTACTCCAGTTATGACCCCAGTCATGGCACCCCCGAGACAGGAACCGATAATCATAGATGATCAGTCCAGTGAATGCGAGTCTGAAGTTGCGTTCTTGGACTTGCCAAACAAACAGACCGGAAAGGGAATACAGCAGAGGCATAACCCTTTTAATGCGAAAGAAATTAAATTAGAGTCAGCAACAGGTACTAGGAGTGTCTCTCTGGTAACTCCGGATAAAATTGAAAGTTGGAGTCGCGAATTAGAGAAACAGACTGGTATATTTTCGGGAAGACAATGCCAAAATAGCAGCTTCCATACCAGTGATCCGGCAATTTGAAATAAGCCTTGTCCCCACAAATATAATAAATTCCAGGAAAGACAGGCTCTGACCCATTTTTGAAACCCCAACCTCCAATTACATTTTACTAGTCATTGAATGTCTCATTCTCGTGTATTTGATGCAAGAAAACAATGAACTTTAGATAAACATTTTAAAACTTCCCGTTGTCCGTGGTCATTTCAACAGTATTGAATGTTATTGGTTGGGTTTGTATTTTGCTGCCTTTCCTTTTACAGCTAGCTCCCTGATTCATTGTGGTCATTAGGTACCCGCATCGGTGGATGGTAAGTTGGGTGCACTGAGAAACAAATAGTAGGGAACACACACAAATTGGTAGAGCTCGTGAAGTCACCTGGTCAATGTATATGGTGATTTGAAAGTATATGGGCCCTGAAGCCGGAAACGGCGAAAATTATTGGTCGGGTGGCCTCGCGCGCTCTAACAAAAGAACCGTGTGACTATACCCACAAACACATGGGTTTGTGGGTGTTCACCTACTCCTGAAGTGTGATCTAACCTGGAACATCCCCTGCCCTCCCACGTCATTGTCTGATTATTTACACTGGAATAGAATACAACCACACCACCACACCTTGATGTAGTCATTGATTTGTGTCCATACATACAGACTGTAACAAAATGTTGGTAGTGGGGATGTGTACTGTAACAAAATATTAGTGTAGGGAATTAGTGAGGTTTCACTGGGAAGTCTAGCCTGTCAATGAGAAGTGATGACAAATTACTGCATTTGTAAAAACCTACTGGCTCTCTTCTCACTACACTTTGTCCTTGAATCTTAGTGACAGCACAAGTTACCATTCCTATCTGAAAGAAGGTTGCTGTCCTGTTTGAGAGCTGTGCTGGAGCACGCTACACCTCATATAGGAAGATGAGAGTGTTTATAGTATTGAAGAGAAGTTCTCCTCTTGGAAAGACAAACAATTGTTCTTTCCATCTGAGTCTACGGGTCTCTTTGCCCTCACTTTCTGTGATTGTGTCCAGTGAGCTGTTGCAGGAGTCTTACCTCAGATCACTGAGTTACCTTGTTCCGAAAAACGGTATATATAACTCCTGGTACTAATGCAGAAAACAGACCCCCAAATTTCTCTTTGGAGACTGACAATGTACTTGAAAATATTATTTTCTCATTGCCCAAAGACTTAATCTCGATGGTTCCAAAGTTGGTCAAAGACAGAGATGATGAGCAAAATGTTCAAAGAAAAAGATATAAATGCATCTAAACTTTTTTTTTAGTTCAAAGAAAAGTTTATTAAGATAATCAAATAATGACAGCATAGTATACAAAGTGAAAGCAACAGGGATGGCATGGATAATAACTGAGAACATTATAAAAAGTGTGATGAAAGAAAAAAGAAAAATGGGGGGAGGGGCAAGGAGGGAAGGGAGGAGAGGGAGGAGAGAGAGAAAAGGAAGATATCAATGAGGCTAAAACTTTAAACAGTACAATCCTTAAAGCTATATAACCTTAGAGGCAATGCATAAATATAAATGCATCTAAACTTAAGTGTTTTAAATGCTGATAAGAAATCCATTTGGGTCACCGTCTTTTTCACCAAAAACAACTTCTCCAAGGAAAAAAGTGCACTAAAGGTTTAACTTTCTGCTCCTGAGCCACCAATCACTAAATCACTAAATTCTGGGCGCTGATCTTGGATGGGATCTACAACTAATGTTGGCACTCAATAAATATCAATCGGAACCAGGGCACGTCTTTCTTAAATAAATGGGGCCCGTCCAAGATCGCCTCAAGATCACACAAAATCTTGCATTCTCTCACCAGATTTTATGCGACCTCGCTTCCGTATTTACATCAAATAAACAGCAAGGCACATTTTGAATAGTCTCACCTCCCAGGTGCGACAATATGGCAGACCACAGAAACGCCTTGCACTTCTCTCTAGACTGTAGCTGAGTGCCCCAAAACAGGCTGACACAGCTGTGTTCCTTTAAGGGACCTGGACATAAGGCCAATGGGATGTGATGATGCTAGCATCTGGGGTAGGGGACTAATACATTCATGACAATACAAATCTGCCATATTGGAGGATTTACCAACTTTCAAAAAATTTACTCTATGATTATAAAATTGTGTGACTTGGGATGGAGAATGGTCTTAAACCTCATCAATTATCGTCGAACTTCGTGCCACAAAAGCAATGTTTGGATTCCATATCCTTCCAAATACACGAGAATCCTAAACCACTCTATGACTTACTACAGGTTGCTCCACTGCAAACTCAAGCAAAGCCAAATGTCACAACAAGAGCACCTCACTTGTCACCACGCATGACACCAAAACACTTCCACATCCGTCACTAAACACAGCGATTAAGCAACTCTTTCTCTCATACCTGTACTGCATTTCAAGCCCACGCACGGTTACGTATGACACAACAAAAGCACCTCTCTTGTCATCGTGCCTAACAGCAAAACATCACAAAACGCTTGTGATTGCCAATCCAAATGAAAAATGTCGATAATCGCTCCCTTCTCTCTTTCCTGGTGCCTCCCGTTTCCTCTTCTCTCTGTCTCATCTTGTAGACGCGTGTATCTTCTTGAAAGCAAAGACAATAAATGAAGCGTTTTAAGGTTCTATTATGTTTCCTGCTCGCTCTTATATTTCCTGCAGCAAAAGGTGTAATTTAAAAGCATCTTTGTCGGCGGACGGACGCCTTATCTAACATTCTATGTGGACAGTGTATAATTAGTCGGTCTGCTTAACGAGTGCCAAGCACGTACAGTATTCGCTGCTCTGCAAGGGGGGCAGCGCGTCATGGTGCACAGAGACAAAGATGCCTGACTACCAGGTCGACTTCCGGGTCCTTGGACCCGACAGGGCATGCAGTGCTGATTGAGTAGCTCATCAAGCCCCGAGGCAAGGACTAAGCAATTCTATTCTGAAGAGGCAATTAAATAGAAATTCTACAGGCTAGCAATTGGTTTGTGTTTGTTTTGTTTGAAAGATAGCCCACACTCACTGAACCGCGAAAAGGATCTAGTGCCTCATATAGTGAAGATTCATGTATTCTACACTGCCCTGTGAGAATACCTCTGGGTGTTAATTTGCTTTTTTTGTTTTTTTAAATGCTGCCTCTTCCAAAGCAGTGATATCTCCAGAGGGGAGTGCAAGGTCCCTGGGGATTGTGTTGTAAAGGGTTTCTGCTGCCTAGGAAAGGAAGGACTCCTTTTTATGGAACTTCAGCAGCCTCAGAATGTCTTTTACCATGCATAACCCAAACTTATGTCTACAATAGTATTATAACTGTGCAGACCTATCTCTTTTAAACCGTTCCATTGGTAAAACTGTGAACTAACGGTGATAACAAATGGAACGTTGGTATGAACGTAAATCCTGATCACCGTTTACATTCTAATAAATAACATTAAGCTAAGCAATATCATTTATTTGTATTTAATTCAGCTGTTCATTGAAAACACTTAAAAAGTAAACAAATAAGAGTTGTGCTTGGAATGGAAGAGAATCCTCATTCTGAGACGAAAAGGGCCAATCAGTCACAACGCCATGGGTTGAAAAGTCGCAAGCCAATGCCTATAGGTTTCCCTTCTGTTTGGAGCAGGTGTCGTACTTGTGCGTGATTCTCAAAGAATCCTCCAAGAAATCTACAGCACTCGCAGATTTCCAGAGGTCTCATACTTTAAAAAGTGTGCCTACGTAGATGTTCCAAAGGTGGAATATCTGCAGTAGTATTTCATGCAGAAATTCATTTTCAGGTGTAGTTTTTGATTTTTTTTCTTTTCAGAATTTTTTTTTTCTCTCCCTAGAAAAACAAGCATTGGAAATGCAATAGGTCTCGCAATAACGCGAGTCTGAACTATTAGCATTGTAAATGATAATGCCCTTTATTTTTGCGTACTGGTTTTTGGAACATAAATAAAAGGCTTTGTCATTTACAAGGCCTATAGCTTAAATTTGCGTTAAAACGAGACCTATTGCATTGCAATGGTGGTGGTGCTGCTGAGTTTTCTCTGAATCTGCACCCACAATCTGCACTCTGAATCTGCACTCTGAATCTGCACTCTGAATCTGCACTCTGAATCTGCACCCACAATCTGCACCCACAATCTGCACCCACAATCTGCACCCACAATCTGCACCCTGAATCTGCACCCTGAATCTGCACCCTGAATCTGCACCATCTGCTCCCACAATCTGCACCCACAATCTGCACCCACAATCTGCACCCTGAATCTGCACCCTGTATCTGCACCCTGAATCTGCACCCTGAATCTGCACCCTGAATCTGCACCCACAATCTGCACTCACAATCTGCACCCACAATCTGCACCCACAATCTGCACTCTGAATCTGCACCCACAATCTGCACTCTGAATCTGCACTCTGAATCTGCACTCTGAATCTGCACCCACAATCTGCACCCACAATCTGCACCCACAATGTGTGAGTGGCGTTGCGTGTGTGAGTGGCGTTGCGTGGATGAGTGGGGTTGCGTGGGTGAGTGGGGTTGCGTGTGTGAGTGGCGTTGCGTGTGTGAGTGGCGTTGCGTGTGTGAGTGGCGTTGCGTGTGTGAGTGGCGTTGCGTGTGTGAGTGGCGTTGCGTGTGTGAGTGGCATTGCGTGTGTGAGTGGCGTTGCGTGTGTGAGTGGCGTTGCGTGTGTGAGTGGCGTTGCGTGTGTGAGTGGTGTTGCGTGTGTGAGTGGCGTTGCGTAAGTGAGTGGCGTTGCGTGTGTGAGTGGCATTGCGTGTGTGAGTGGCGTTGCGTGTGTGAGTGGCGTTGCGTGTGTGAGTGGCGTTGCGTGTGTGAGTGGCGTGTGTGAGTGGCGTTGCGTGTGTGAGTGGCGTTGCGTGTGTGAGTGGCGTTGCGTGTGTGAGTGGCATTGCGTGTGTGAGTGGCGTTGCGTGGATGAGTGGCGTTGCGTGGGTGAGTGGCGTTGCATGTGTGAGTGGCATTGCGTGTGTGAGTGGCGTTGCGTGGGTGAGTGGGGTTGCGTGGATGAGTGGGGTTGCGTGGATGAGTTGCGTTGCGTGTGTGGGTGGTGTTGCTTGGGTGAGTGGCGTTGCGTGGGTGAGTGTGGTGTTGCGTGAATGATAGTGGGCTTGCGTGGGTGTGAGTGGCGTTGCGTGTCTGTAAGTGTTGCTGTGTGGGTGAAAGTGGCACAGAGCCTTTGATGTGGCCTGGCGCAGGAGAAATGCTGCTGCTGCTAATTAAATACAAGAGAGGCCGGGAAGCCGCACAGCACACGCTGGAGAAGCCCTTTGATGTGCTGTGCGGCCGCGATGCGCGCTCTGTGCTGGGGGAGGGCCATTAGCCTGAACTCGCGGCAAGATCAAACGAAGGGTGGGAGGGACATTGAGGAACAGATGGCCATGAAAGTGTATGGGCCAAAAGCGCGTGCCTGTGGCCACGTGCACTCGAAGAAAACGCCACGAAAAAATGCGGTGGTTTGACAATCAGTTCGAGCACTTGAATTCTCGCCATTTCCCATTCCTTCGGAATGGTAAAGGACGAGACCTAAAAAACCTTAACTATTAGCCCCAATAAATATGATCGTCCCACGCTGGAAAAATGTTTATTCATGCCTTTGAAAAGAATACATCTGCACCAGACTGAAAAAGTACTTGCTAAATTTACGAGTTTCTGATGTTCACTGAGTTTTGCAAGATCATCCTCCTTTACTCCATCGGAGTGCCCTATTTCCTACCCCTTACACTTAATTTGTGATGGTGGATTATATCTCATACCTCTGTTCTCCCGTGTCAAAACTACAGACATTGAGATGCATTGAATCAGGATTAGGGGGGGGCGTGGCTTGGCCAGCTCCTATTTCCACACAAGAGGCACCATGTCGGCGATTTTATTCATTTCGACAGCCGTCCCGCAAACCGGAATGTGAACTGCGCTCGGCGCTCTCGCTGTTCCTGTTTTCTGCGGGCAAACGAAGGAGTTATCTGAAGGCTTCCTCTCGCGGCTGCTGCCGCCATTTTGTGCGCCGGCCGCGAACGCAGCGGCGGCCGGCACCTCGCCACATCTCTTTACTGAGCCGACCCTCGGCTCCCATGGACGAAGTTTCACCTCACCTTCAGAAGTGCACTATTTGCAAATGCGCCCCATGGTAAGCCTTCTGCAACAAGCTTTATGAATTGTTTTTTCTTTCCCTCAAGCTTGACCTGAATCACGTTCTGAGGCATTTACAGACTGTTACCATTTGTGACTTTTAACAGCAGTATTCCATAGCGGCTCTTGTTTCTGCCTCTACTGCACTTCACTTTCAAGCCTTCTCAGGAGATCTCTTAAATGCAGTGCAACATACGTTTAAGGCTTCATTCTTTTACCCTTCAGCTACCAATTTCTGCGTGAACTGCATGGGGTCTTGTATTTATCCTGCTGCCAAAGCGTTGCACGCACATGGAGTTTTTTTTTTTTTCCTCAAGGAAGGCCGCTCAGCACCTGTGTTCTCATCTTTTCATGCTCAACTACGCTCCTCTGCAATGTTCCTCCTTTATGATGCTAGTCTCTTGACTTTTTTCTGAGGCACCCTCTTTTCTCAAGCTATATCAGTGACGTATTTGGATCTTTTTGGGATCTACTTACCTCCTTTTATCCTCAAAGGTCATTACCTACATGAATTTTGCCATACGCTGCTCTCCTGCAACGCTTTTGTTCATTAATTGGTGCTTCTGTTCTTTCCATGCATTAACACTTTGACAAGACTTTTCCTCTTGCCACTTGCCTTCAGTCCCGTGTTTTTGGCTGATCTCTCCCTGTGGATTATTTCTTCTAAGCAACGTCACCACTACTCATCACAACATTGATATTGCGAATCTCTCCTATCCTCCTTATGCTCCTGGCTTTTTGACTGCCTTGTATGGGGAAACTCCGTACTTTGAAGATCGCTTCTTTGCCGAAACTACCATCCGGATCTGATTCTGATTCTCCTGGCCAGGAAATGGAGGAGAGCAAATCTTCGAAATCTGACTCAGCCCATGGGGCTATTCCTAAAGCTCAAACTGGAGGTAAGGCACAATCTTCTCTGACTTCATCCAAGCGGCTGAAGAAAGATCCACCATCTCCTGGGAGCAATTCCTCCTCCATGGACCTCATTCTAGAAGAACTCCGTGCCTTCAAACCCTTTATGGAAGCCACCACAAAAAACATGCAGGCTATGCAGGAGAAGTGGTCATCTTTGGATTCCCGTGTCACGACTCTGGAGCAATCCTCAGACTCTTTACATTCCTCCTGCTCCCGCATCCCTTCAATAGAGGCTGAAATTCATCTCCTCAGGCGTCAGACTGAGGATTTGGAAAATAGAAATCACAGAAACAACCTTCGCTTGTACGGCCTTCTGGAACTTTCAGAGGGGTCCAATCCTACCATCTTTTTCCAATCTTTCCTTGCGAAGATATTGGACGCTCCGGCCTTATCCTCCATCAATATCCAGCGAGCGCACCGTCTTGGACCCAAGGTTGCTACCAAGCCTAGAGGTGTTATTATGCTGTTCTTGCAGTATACTGATCTCCTGCAGGTCCTCTCAGCCGCCAAACTCAAGAAGCAGATCATTTGGGAAGGTCACCGTCTATATCTTTCGCAGGATGTTTCCAAGGCCACCGCAGATCGAAGGAAAAGATTTTTAGACTTAAGACCTCAGTTACGAGCTATTAATGCTAGATACGGTCTTCTTCATCCTTGTCTCTTCAAGGTTACGTATAAAGATAAAACCACCACATATGAAGACCCTGCGGCTTTGCAAGCCTTCCTTCGCCAGTTGCATCCGGATGTTAACACTGGCTGAAGTTTTTTGTTCTCCACTGTCTGATATTTCTTCATGATCTCGTCTGATTATGGTTCTCCTTCTTCTTCCTTAGTGTTGTTTATTCTGGTTTAATTGTTGTTTCTTATTCTAATAGTTGTTTTGTTTAATCTATTCTACAGTTTTATATACTATTATACTTAGTCGAGTCATGTTTCCACTGTGATTTCTTGATTTCTTATATTATTCCCTAATGTATGTCTCCTTCCTTTAGATATTACCCCCGTCGACCTCTCCTGATGCTTCCTATTGTGTTTTTGTTTTACCCATTCGGACCTCTACATATTACTGGTCGGTGACTCGCTTTGGTTGCTGACGTCGTCATCTCCCGCACCCACCATTCCAATTCCTGTCCGTTTTTCGTAAGTATGTCTCTCAGTCGTTTGTTTCGAACTTGTACTGTCTCTACACTCGTTTCTGCCCCCTTCCTCTTTACTCTTTTTCTTTTCTTGCATTCTCTTTTACCTTTTCTTCTTTCTTCTATGTTTCAATACTCTTTTTGCAGCAGTTCTCTCTCTCTTTTTTCTGTGCCTTTTCCCTTTTCATTCCTTCTCTCTTATCTTCTTCTCTTTACCATTGGATTTTCATTACTCTCAATTTTCTTAGTTTATTCTTTATGCATTAATAGGCATGTTGCTGCTAGTTGTTTTTCTCCATTGTTTAATTCCGTGTAACGACATGGAACGTTAAGGGATTGACTAATCCCATTAAGAGGCAAAGAGTTCTTTCACATTTGGCAAGACTTAAGACTGATGTTGCCCTCCTACAAGAGACACATCTTGCTGAAGCAGAAGCTCTAAAGCTTAAACGTTGTTGGGTGGGTCATGTTATTTGTTCCCATACGGCAACGAGAAAGAATGGTGTTGTAATTCTGTTGCATAAAAAGTTAAATGTCTCCTCCATCGTTCATGAATGTGATGTTGATGGCCGTTGGGTTCTTGTTACATTACTTATTGACAACATTCCTCTCACTCTTTTCAACGTGTATGCCCCTACTGGAATTGACAAGTCTTTTTGGCCCTCTATTTCTTCTAAACTATCCTCCCTGTCTGGAGATTACATACTTCTTGGAGGAGATTGTAATCAAGTTCATGACCCTTTCCTTGACCGTCAGTCAAAAACCAAATTTGTACCCTCTCGAATGCACACTCAATTTGTGAATTCTTTTCAAAGTAATGCTTTAGTGGATATTTGGCGACTGTGTAATCCTGATGCTAGAGAGTATAGTTTCTACTCCCCCCCTCATCAGTCCCAATCCCGCATTGACCATGTTTTCCTTAGCAAATCTCTGTCCCAACATGCCATCCGTTCTGAAATAGGTTCCATTCTCCTTTCCGACCATGCTCCAGTATTTGTAGACCTTGACTTAATCCCATTTTCTCCTCACTCAGGTAGATGGCGGTTCAACAATGCTTTACTACTAGAACCCGCTTTTTGTACCGAATTTACTGCCTTTGCCAACACATTTTTTCTCTTAAATCATACCCCCGATTCCTCTTTTGTTACAGTTTGGGACTCCTTTAAATCAGCCTCTAGAGGTTTTATCATCAATTTTGTGGCTAAACAAAAGAAGCTTCGAGAAGCCAAATCGGCAAAAATTTTAGCTGATATCAAAGCTTTAGAACTTGCCTATTACGCCTCTAAATCAGATTCTTCTCTTAAATCACTTATTGATGCTAAGATTTCATTTAACAAATATACAACTGACGCTGCTTCTAATACCTTGCTAAAATGTAACTCCAGATATTACAGTGGTAAGATGGGCAAGCTTTTGGCTAATTATTTAAAAATAAGAAAAGAGCGCACAAAGATTGAATCTATCAAGACCTCTTCTGGAAATTCTACATTTAAGGATAAAGACATCCTTACAGAATTTGTCAAATTTTATGATAACCTTTACACCCCTGAACAATTCCCCAAGACTGATGATCTCATCTCTTATTTTCACTCTCTTCCCACTCCTACACCCTCCCATGTGGATTTCCATTCCTTAGAGCAAGATATTTCGATCGCTGAAATATCCCATGCTGTCTCTAAATTACGTCATGGTAAATCTCCGGGCCCTGACGGTTTTACTATTGAATTTTATAGTCATTTTACCTCTCTTCTTCTCCCCAAACTCCTCCTTCTGTTTCAAACCTTCATTGGAGCCGGTTCCTCAGGTGGTTCATTTCAACAAGCTTTAATTTGTTTGATTCCCAAAGACGATAAGGATCATACATTATGCAAAAACTACAGACCAATTTCCTTGGTCAACACTGATTATAAAATTCTAGCTAAGATATTAGCATTACGCATGGACCCTCTTCTCCCAGATCTACTTGGTCCGGAGCAGGCAGGTTTTGTCAAAGGACGCCTTTCCTCCGACAACTTCCGTGTTTTCCTCAATATACTCAGCAAGGCTTCCTCTCTAACTTCTCCCTTCGGAGCTATCTCTTTAGACGCAGAGAAAGCCTTCGATAGGATTGGATGGGATTTTATGTTTCAAGCTTTACGCTGGTTCAATATTCCCTCCAAATTCATCTCTCTGATTTCTTTACTTTATTCTGACCCCCAAGCTTCTATTTTTGTTAATGGGCTGTCTTCAGATTATTTTTCCTTACATAGAGGTGTTTGACAGGGGTGCCCTTTATCCCCTTTACTTTTTGTATTAGCATTAGAACCTTTTCTTACTAAAATCCGTCTAGATGACAACATTTCTGGTTTTCATTTTGGCTCCCATCAGGTTAAGCTCTCAGTTTATGCTGATGACATTCTTTTTTATTGTTCCAATCCTACTTCCTCTATCCCCTCCTTCCTTCAACAAGTCTCTTCCTTTTCTGTGGTTTCTGGTTATCGTTTGAACGCTGATAAATGCGAAATATTACCCTTAAACCCCCTCTGCCAGAAACATCTTTTTACTCAAACGGGTTCTTCATGGCAACCAACCAAAATTAAATATTTGGGAGTTTGGTTCGCCCCCCTCCTTTCTGACACTCTTAAATTAAACTTTGATTACATCTCCAAAAAAATGGACACAGCCATTACACGTTGGCATCCACTTTTTCTATCCTGGTGGGGTCGACTCAATTCTATAAAAATGATGTTATCCCCTCTTCTTCTTTATACTATTTCCATGCTCCCACTTCGCATCCCAGTATCGGTCTTCAAAAAGATTGATTCTCTACTATTGAAATTTCTTTGGAACGGTAAACGTCCTTGGATAGCCCTTGCCTCTTTACGGAAAGATAAAGCTCACTCTGGAGTACGTTTTCCTGATTTTAGGGAATATCATCGAGCCTTTACCATGAAACAATCAATTCGCTGGGTATCTTCTGATCTCCCTCACTATCCTCCCGTCTGGTTAAAAATGGAAACTTCCTTCATTTCTCCTTTCACCTTTCGTGAATTTCTATCCTTTTCGTCTCCTCTAGCCCGTCTTCGCACACCTGTTATTTCTCATTCTCGAATTCTCCTATCTCCATTCCTATCTTCATCTTATCCATCCCTCCTTTCCATTCATGACCAGCCAATCTGGAACAACTCACTCCTCAAAATTAAAAGCCGTACTTTCTTTTGGAAATCTTGGTATTCTCGCGAAATATGTTGGATCTCCCAATTAGTATCTCAAGGTATACCTCTCTCCTTTCAAGAGCTCCAATCCCATTACTCATTACCTGCTTCTGCCCGAGCGCAACACGCTACCCTTTTATCTGTTTTGATCCCCCATCTTCGCTCCTTGTCATCCTCCAATGATGTTCCTCTAGAACATAAATCCACTTCTATTTTGCTAGAGGCTTCTCCTTCTGCATCCGCTTTGTATAATTCGTTCCGCTTTGTTGCTGATAGACCTAAATCGCGCATAGAACTTGCTTGGGAATCTGATCTCTCTCAGACTTGGTCTGTACTTTTTTGGGAAAAAATCTGGACTAAGCTTCATAAAACCTCTAGAGCTGCGAATAACACCCAAACTTTATATTTCATTTACAACAGAACCTTATTCACTCCACTAGTTCTATCCCGTTATTCACCAGATACCCTTTCTACTTGTTGGTCATGCCCCTGTTCCACTGCAGACCTTAAACATATGTTGTTCGATTGCCCTCCTACTTCCCAGTTCTGGCACCTAGTTTGGAAGCAAATACAGAAAATTTTTCAATTTCAAGTTCCCTTTTCCCCTACACAAATTTTTCTAGGTTCTCTCTCACCAGCACTTCCTCTTTCCCCTAATCACTATCTTTTACTCGACCTCTTAATAGCCTTAGCTTTTCACACCATCACCTCAAACTGGAAACAAGCTGCATCCATTTCCTACCAATCTTGGTGGAATGCGGTCTGCTTTCATCATCGTTTGGATACCAATTATGTTACACCTATATCTCTAGCTATTAAACGAGACTTGATTTGGCTTCCCTTAGTAACATACCTTTCCTCCTCTACTCCTACACATCCCTCCCCTGATCCTAACACAGTTGAAGTCCGTAAACCCCCATGATTTTCTTGTTTTTGATAATTGCAATTATTCAATTTTATCATATTAATTTTGCCTTTTATCTAATGTAAGTATTACTGCTCATAATTCTTCATGCTTGTTGTGCATACCTTACATGGAATTCATTACTGTATTGCTTATTTTGTATATCTATTCATTGTAACTCTTCCTCCCCCTCTCCCCCTCACTCCCTTTCCTTTATTTTTCTTCAATAAATCAAACTTAAAAAAAAAAGAATCAGGATTAGAGTTTTTTTAATCTCACATTGTTTATTATAGGTACCTAAGTATGCGTACAAAAACCTTTTTGAAACAAGCCCCCCCCCGCACCCACTTTCTTGCTACGGTAAACACTAACTCAAGGGCCATTGTTTTTACACCTATGGCCTGATTCCATTTAAAAGACTGCTAAAATTGTGAATTGCTGCATTAGAACATTGAAAAAACACAACCCACTGTTGAAAATGTAGATCTTAGACAAAGAAAGGGAAGTTCTGGCTGAGTTGCCTCTACAAAAAGCAGTGAATGCCTTCAAAAGTAAATGTTTGTGCATATTTACAAACATTTTACAGCTACCATATGCAAAATTCGTCTCAACAAATGGAAAAATGGTTTGTATTTATGAAAAGGCTTAAGGATAACCCTTGCGCCTAAAACATTATTCAGCCATTCTTTTATAATAACTTACGCTAAGTTAGCTCTGAAGCAGTTCTATTCTTACATTTGACTCCCAAGGTCGACTTTACTGACAAATGACACAACAAAAAAAAACAATGATTCTTTCAATTAAACCAGTAAAATCACAAGGGAGAAAGTCAAGGTTTTGAATTAGGACAAGCCTTCCGATATGCATTATAAATAAAGCTTTTTTTTCAATTTTTCAGCAGCAGACCAATGGAAACGTCAATGACTCTAGTGGGAGTCATGCTTAAGTGGGTCACAACGCACATCTTCTTCAAAACAAAAGGTTAGCTTTGAACTGTCTTGCAACATCTTTCATTGTTACTTGAACACTCAACTGGCTTGAGTGTTAAGAGTGAGAAATAAGAAGAGGACATGTTTATGTTTCTATTGTTTATTTGGGAAACAGGCACCAAACTGGCTCTCTGAACTGATTGATAGTGTCACAAGTGAGGCGGATTGACCATCATCTGTATGTTTTTATTATCTCTATCTTTTGAGCCACAATTCCCCTTTGTTCCCTCTCATTACCCTTGCCCAATATTTGACTTGGGAATGCAGGCCTTCCATGTTCTTACATGTCTATTTCTGATTGTTCATAAATAATTCCTTAAGTAGAGTTGAGAAATAAAATACAATATATATGGCAATCAGCTCTATTGTTCTGCAGCAACTGTGACCTCCTCAATGTTAACATTTGCTAAACTCTTGAACATGTATCCATTTAAGAACATATTTTAATAAGTTAACCTTTTCGTACATGCTTCCCCCTTCCCTTTACCTTTCTCTGTATTTGGTTAAGGAAACTGTTCCAAATCGTCCGTAGTTGTCAAAGTTTTGTTTGCTCACCACCTTAAAAGAGGTAGCCGCTATTTTTATTTAATATTGAAAGGTTTGGCACTCTAAAGGAAAAAGGTGGATTGTCCTCTTGTAAAATTTGGAAGTCATCTCTGTCCTCTTCTTCTTCACAGGAAACTGAAGATTTCTATAGCAAATTAACTGATGATAAAGGCTGGTGATGTAATTTAGAAGCTCACTGTCACTTGGATCCTGTTTGGAAGTCCCGGAGTTTGAAAAAAGTAATAGTAGCCTAGTTGGTCTGGACACATCATCAAGATGTGATAACTGGCTGCGTTTGTTTAGGAAAATAAAAATAAATGTTTACATGATAATGATGTTAACAGAACAATAGAGATTAATGTAGAGAAATATGCAATAATGATGTGTGCCTGTACTCTTGACTATATCGGCAGGATGTCCAGAGCAGAAAGCACTGTATTTATTCAAAATCTATTGTAAAATAGGCCCTTGCTCCGCGGAATATTGCTAGGGACATCATCGTATTATAGAAATCTTTATTTGTGATTGATTTCTAATTCGGAATGTGTGCCATAGATTATGAAGTTCCAGAGTTTTGTGAAGTTTCTGCATCTCACACACACTAGTTGCCAAAAATTCTGTAACCAAGAATGACTTGTTTCCTGTAGAATAATAGCGATTGTACCTGTAAAATTCAATCAAATACTTTGAAATTAAACAAAGGAAATTATGCACTTATTGATCTCTGTTTATTTTTCTTGCACATAAACGTACGTGTATGATATCTGCTTTATAAGGAAATATTGGCTATAGTGTCAAATGTCATATCAACTAATGAACCTTCTCCTGGAATATAGGGAAATATTAATGCTTTCACCTGCTTAACCAAGGTATCTACCTTGTACACCATCTGTCGGACTTATGCTGTAATTTAGTATAGGTTTGGTAACGTTGGGTAACTTTTGATAATCTTCTTTATAGAATTCATCCTGTTTTGCTCACTCCATAGTAGTAAATGCATTAGCGCCCCCCAGGAATCCCTTTGTGAGTTTCTGTCAGAGATAAACGATATTTTTGGCTGTAAACTTACATTCGCAACCAAAAAGAAATTTCTGACTAGGCCCTTAGTTAACTCAGTCAAAATAAAATGGTTGGGGTGTAAATGGTTAGGGTCCCCCAACAAATGATTATTCTGATGGAAAAACATCTTTGGAAGGATAAAACTCTCTTGACATTTATCTAAATCAGTATTTCATATAAATTCAGATTCAAAACAAAGTGGAAAATTCCACACTTTGGTATCCCATGAGTGGTACATGGACTTTCCCACCATACCAAGGGGTTTTGGTGCAAAGCACATTTTACTAACAATGGTAGACAGGTCTTTAAGCCAAAAAAGGCCCTCCTTAAGGCAGGTCTAACAAGGGGAAATATTTCGATTTCTCCTAAAATGGCTAACATTTCATGTGTGCTGCACTGTATAGCAAACTTATAATGTGGGGGCAGTTTTATTATGACACTGGAAAACCTTTGCTAGATGTCTAAGCTGCAAAGGTGTGTGAGTGCACTAGGCAGCCTGTTTGAGCATCAGCCCTGGGGATGGTACCAATAGCACCACATGTTTGTAGATATGGCTATGTGTTTTCCCAGCAACAACCACTTTGGTTGCTGAGCTGCATTGAACAAATGTCAGTGGTATCCTGATTCTGTATCCACTTTCTTCTGTCTTTATAGGCTTGTCCATTTAACTTTTCTTTCTAACCCTGATTAAAAGGTGAACAGATAAGTATTCCCGAGTGGGTTAACACTTGACCCAATTATAGCTGGCCCTGTGTTCTCTAACCACATGTTCGGTATAAGGCAACTCTGGACCTGCTCATTAGCCATAGGCTTGATATACAAGTACAACGCGGCACTGACCACAGGCTTGCTCATCCTCCCAATAACATGGAGGGAGCATGTAAATCTCTCTGATGACAAGCCACATACTGTGCTGTAAAATGACACTCTCGACCCTACTCATAATCAGCCTCTGTGACTTGCTCACCTCTTTTGCTTTCCTTTTAAAGTTGCTTGAAGACAGATTGGATACATGTTGTCTTGGCACCGGAAAAATGCTTTATAGGCAACTCAATATCTATAAGACAATAGCATTATAATTTACTGCCTTGCTACTCTTTTTACATCTACTTAGATATATTAAAAAGGCTTTCTCCATTATCTTTCTTCTTGGTTTTCCTCCCATGTCCACACTTATAGGTAAACTAATTGTTGTATGGACAGACAGTGTCATTGGTAGAAGTTACAGTGTACATATGTGACTATCTTTTAATAATCACAACCAGTATTCGCATATTCAAACACCACCACCGGTGGAACGAGAAGAAAATATATTTTCTTTTGTTTCAATACGATCATCTCCACAAGTTGTTTAGTCTTGCTTGGAAGACAGCAGAACATTATTTGATGCTGGTCCTAGCCAAATTCATGCCTTGACAACATACAGTTAAAAAAATGGTAGTCGAAGTATTAATCCCAAAACAAAATAAGTGGTGAGGATCTTCATCAGGGCACAGTATTGCAACATTTATAAATAGTGACCCTCCTGTGTGGAATTTTAGTTCGTGTACTGAACATCATCTACGCCATCTTGCAGACTCACGTATGAGCATACACGACAGCCATTTTAGGTACCATGGTCTCCCTGTTCACGATCGCCCGTCAGCACACTTCCCTGAACCTTGCAAGCCTTCCCCGCGCACCCTGGCTGCCCCCGCACTCACATGCACAAGTCATGAACCCTCCCCTCCCATGACTCTGTCTCAGGGAATCACACCCCGCGCCTGACCAACACCTCCTTTCCGTCCATGAATACCCCTCCTTTGATGACCCCTTCCTCTGAGCCCGACTGCCTGTACGAACCGCTGGTCATCCTTTAGCCTGAGGATACAGTTTATTGCCCACTACTGTATGCACTCGCTTTTCCTGAAAGGAGCCACTATTGATCACGACCTCCCCACCCCCTGAGATTCGATCAGGCGCACACATTCCAAAGGAATCGTCAGAACACTCAGCTGCGTGATAGCCCCCTCCCAATCATATGAGGGGAAAGGGCCTCTACTGTTGTCATGTGTTGGTAGGGGCCGGAACTGGGGGGTGCCGGGGATGTCGTTCTCATACTTCACAATGTCCTTGTTGTAATAAAGAACGTTCACATGTCTTAAACCAGTGTATAAAAGACCAGGTCTCAAAGAGGCTGAGAGAGCACCTCGAGACGATACCTTGTTGTCCGATCTGATGTGTTCTACTCCGTCGGAATAAAACTTCTTTCCTGTCTTCCTGTCTCCAGCGCCTACCTCTTTATTGGATAACTTCGTATGGTATTAGAGGCGTTTTACGCCGGGCAAATTTAACTTAGGAAACATCAACTGAAATCGCCTGACCATTTTGAATTGATCTTTATCACCTGAATGTAATTTGCAAATGTTTTATATTACTGTGGATTGAATATTCAATGTTCATTGTAATTTAAGGTATAGAAACCTTATATGCACAAATCAAAAACATGCAACAATGCCACCTCTGATCAGTCTCAGTTGTATTATAGTTTGAGAGTGTCTCCCTGGGCAGTGAATCTCAGCCCCACCATCCCATCGCTCTTACCTGTACCGGCCGCGCCTGCTCATATGAAAGTCCATTCTCTTTTCTCTCAGTTGGTTTGTGGAAGTTGCCCTCTCTGATTTCCTACCTGGAAGATCGTTATACGTTGTATGGGACAAGGATGAGGTCTGGTAGAATATTGTCTTTCCTGGTCACTCATGTTTCTGCCTTCTACAGCTGATGTTGGTCTTTGACTGTCTGTTTTCCTTTTTGTGTGGGCATTCTGTGGTGGGAGAGTCACTGTTGTATTACCTTGTGCAGCTGCTCTCCTTGAGTAAACGAGTGGCGATGTTTCTTTTCTTTACTCTAGCATGCTCTGTAACTAAGTTTATTGGGACCTATGTTGTGATGCTGCCTTGAGACTTGCCAGATGTCCTGAAGTGGGTTGACCAGATTTTGAAAACCAAAAACCAGGACAGTGACTGGCTTAAATTGCAGCTCTCATCAACACAAAACACAGAGGTGGTACTAAGGTACATAATCAAATGCAACTTTTAAACCTAGCCTTGTGTGTGTTTATTATACTGCTTTCTTTTAAGAGCTATTATCTTGTCATACCGGGAAATGTGCAAAAGTTTCCGAAACTTGTAGGGACATCAGGAACATCTGGTGGAAAACTAGGCCTGTCTAGCAAATCCCGGACTCCTGGGCACTCTCTCCTGAAGTCTCCATGGGTTTTCTTTGGATTATGTTCCTGCAGCTCATTATTTCTAGGCATACATTTAATTTGGGTGCTGACAACAACGGCTGATTGCTGGAAGCTAAATGGCAGTACAGATTTGTTTCACATCTCCTCTTAATAACCGAACTTCCAAATTTGGTAGAGGCCCACATTTATTTTTCCAATTTTGTTGTAATTTGTTTTTCTCCTCTTTCCATTATCTTCTGTATTTGTGCTATTCTGTGGGCATTGTTGCACCCTTTATTAGACTTGTGTTCCTTTACCTATTGGTGCGAGTGGTGAATATGGTTATTTTCCATTCTATTCTTCCCCACTCTTCCTTGTGGGCACAGTTTATTTCCATTTGTAAGTATTGGTTGCGCAATTTGGGTTGGTCTTGTTCGTCTACAACCTTTACACTGCGGTCAAAACACTGCGGTGCCATTACGACGCGTCTTTTACAACACAAGTCGTTACCACGACTTGCGCTGGAGGGCGCTTTAGACTAAGGAATAGTAGATTTACTATTCCAACACCTTCCCTAGACTGAAGTTGGAATAGTAAATCTTACTATTACTAAGTCGAGCACCCTACATCGCAAGTCGTGGTAACGACTTGCGTTGTAAAAGATGCGTTGTGATGTACCGCGATCATTTTGATCGCGTTGTAACAGCGTACATCCGTCTTGTTTGACTCTTGGGTTTCCATGCTTGCTCATCCATTTTGGTAGATTTAGTTGAGCCTGATGGTTCTCCGTGTGTTTGGGTTTGTTGGTCTTCTATGTGACCTCTCTTTTGATCTCTGCCTTATCAACCAGTGTCATTGGTTAGTGAGTTGCTGCCCTATACCTTGGTTGCTTAGTTTGTGTGTTCCCTTCTGTTGCGCTCTACAGTTTGTTCATTCTTGGGGTCCCTTCTTTGGTATGGTGAAACCTGAGATTGCATCTGTTGAGTTGGTCCTGAACTCTCTTTTAAATGCATTTCTTTGCTGCTTTCAGTTTGGCTGTATTTGGCCTTTTGATGAATGCACCTCTGGCTGCTTGCTACATTCTCAGATATTAGAACTGTGACAAAACAGTGGGGAAAAGTGGCAATGCCTTAAATACTTACTGGTAATATTCATTACACAAATAGCTACTCCTTCACATCATAGTTCTGCTTCCCTCCTGAACTACTGGTGGTTGTAATTGCATTGATTTGCTGATTCATGCATATTATTTTCAGGACGTCCTTAGGGAAGGTTGATCTTATTTTGCTCTCCACTGGAGGGCGGAAGATCAGCTACATTTTTATGGTTTAAATCTTTTTATTGTTTATAAAACAGACACATGACAAGGACCCTCTGCTCCTCAAACATGGTGCAAATATAGACAACAAAGTCGCTTTATCTTGTTACCATCTGCAATAAGCTTTTAAAGATACATTTTTCTTGTAATTAGATCTATATGGTAGCTTTGCCTACTTTGGGGTTATCCTGCTAGGCAAGGCCTGTGAAGAGGAATAAGGAGGACAATGTAAATAAAAGGACAGTGATAGGTTATGGAATGGCAAGGCTTTTATTGATGAAAAATAAAAAAATTCTGAAACACCGTATATCATCATAGTTTGAATAAAAACATTTAAAGTATTTAAGTATATGTTAGCTCTCCCAAATTGGATACCAGCCACGTGTGTACATATCATAAACGTTTTCGTCCTGACATAAATTCCAAGACATGCAATCCACCTGCATCTTCTTATAGTCAATTGCAGACCATACTGAAAGAGGTCCTTCCAAACCCAGACCATAGATTAAAATCCTTAGTTTCACTGGTCATATTTCGGTGGCAACTGGTTGTTTTACGCCATTTTTTGCTTTGCCTGACCTGTACATATGTATTCTTAGATTTACTAAGCCACTGTAACAACTGAGCATATCCTTTCTGTGCAATAATGTAACCTGGAACATGCTTCCTGGTAGTGCAGTACTCATTATGCAGAAGCAATGGCACCGAACTGTAATAATTTATGATCTACACAATGAACTTTTACCAAGTACACATACTTTTGTTTCCTTTGCTGTTTCTTTGACCTGTAAGAAAAGGTTTCAAAATTAGACTGAACGATTTTAGGTAGTGGGTGACTTTTTCTCGAGAATTTGGCGAATTTAAGATTGGCTGTAGGGCTGTATTTCAATACACTAATTATGCATGTATATGTTCTTGACTTCTGAGAGAAGACTGAAATCCTTTATCTTTATTTTCAGAAAAGTACCCTCTCCTCCCCCACATTTCTCATCTCACTGCGGAAGCAATGTCTTTTGAACTTAAAGCTGGCTGAGCTAAAACTGCGCCTCTTCCAGTTTTCATCAGCAAGCTTTTAACACTGAGGGGAAACGTGATATGTGCGACGGGAGGGCCTGAAGTGAGTTAACTAATTGTTCTGAGGCCAAACTCCAATCCCTGTCATGAAAGCAGGATTTTTTTCTTTCCGCGATTTTGGATTGAATGGCGCGTGGGCCATATGCTCTGTATGTGGGAAGAGCGTGGTTGCGATGCATTCTTTGTGCGCTCTGCAGTGTCGCTCGATTCTTATTCTATGACTTCTCGACAGCTGACGTTTCTACTTGCTAGTGTCCATGTGGAGAGAAATCTCAGCATCTCTCCTAAACAGTCACACTTCCCACAGCAGACTGCCTTCATCCATCCACTTCCTGTGTGGGTTGCTTGGCAAGCGCATGCTCTGATTCATCGTTGTTACACTGCCAACATGTTTGTTCTAATTTTGGTGTCAAATGTTCATCCAACCCACCCCCTCTAAAATATGCATCGTAATTGGAAACGAGTGCTGGAGATATTCGGGCACAGTTTTACCCTGAACAGCTGAACTGGAAGCAAGAATGAGCGGCACTGGGAATAAATGCAGCAAGCAGCGTTCTGATGATTCCAGATTTTGTTTGAAAAATTTCAACTTTCATATTGTCAAGAAGGCTCAGTGAAAGCGCGAATTCTTCTGATGTCCGACTTGTAGGCCAGAAGTTCGAATTTGAGTCGGCAACACAGTCTTACATCGATCATTCTTAGCTCGACAAATTGAGTAGTATTACATTAGGTAATAATAACACCTGATTTACGGCTTCTGCAAACGGCAAAAATCTACCTTATTTAGTGCCCTGTAAGCATTAAGTTGATGTATTAGGTGCCGAAGTTTTTCAAAATAAATACGCTTGTAGTTGCCCCAACTATGTTTCATCTTGTCATCATTTGTGGATTATCCACATAGAATATTAATCCCTCTTGCTTGGGAATTTGAATGTTGCAGCACGAACACTATCTTTACGTGCTTCAATGTTGATCAAGTGGTCTGTAGAAATCTTTCTAAGGTGTTACTATATATATAGTGCGTGCTGAAATAAAGAGGAAATATCCACAAAATGCTCCCCAAAGTCATAGAGATGAACAATAAAATGCTAATGTATGACCACTTTATTTTTCATCATCCCGTCCTGAACCGCCTGTTAGGACCGGCAGCGGGGCCTGCTGTGTGACAGCAGGGAGGAGTGGTGGGCAGAGGACTGCCTGTGCACCATTTAAAGTAAGCATGCATTTTTGGCCAGCCGTCTTGTGATAGCCAGCCAGGCATGCGCACTTTAAACCTCTCAACCTAGATGTCTTGGACAACTGTGTCGAGAGCAAGTGCAGGCCTCTAGCGCACTGATGAGCGCCAAGAAAGGCCATTTCCTCCAATTAAGTTGCTGCTCTCATGCTGATTAACAGCATGTAAGCAGCACCTGGATTGGTCAAGGGAGTTTGCTGGTGCCTGTACTGCAGTCGAGAAAGAAGAGGTCTGAGATCCAGAGCGGAGGACATGTTCGGTAAGTGTGTTACATTTTTACTTTTTTATTTTACTTGCGCACCCGCCCCCTCCTATCCCCATGGGTGACAGTTGCCACTGAAGCATTGTGGGGCTAGCTGCCTATAGGGGGTTGACCACATGGAGCGGCCGCACAACAGGCCTTTTGACCAAACCCCACTGAGGACGCCGTGTGCAGCGTGGGCTTAGCTGCATGCAGGGGTTTGGCCACAGTGCCTGGCCTTGTGGACAACCCCCCAATGTGCACGGCCAAAGGACATGTGCATCGTGGGGATGGTTGTTTGCACGGGATTAAGCAGCCCCCTCCATGCACAATGCGATGCCCTGCACAGCATGGGGTGGGCTGGGCGGGGCTTCAATTAACATATGGTAATTGAATAGTACTTTACATTAAAGAAAAAAATTGAAATTTGCTAAAAAAACAAAACATTAAAGTAACGTTGCATTTAGATGAAATGTTTGGCTTTAAACTCTAAAAACAAATGACATTCACCAGTTATAGTTAGCGTTATCTCAAGTAACTAACTCATGCCCTTATGCCCTAAGGCAGTGTTCTTCAATCTGTGGGGCGTGCCCCCCTGGGGTTGCGTGACACCTTCCCAGGGGGGCGCGCACTCCACTTCAATCTCACCTTTGTTCCCTGTGTCCCTCCGTCCCTGCAAGTCTTCTTGGAGGATTTTGGTATGTGGAAGGGGGAGGGAGGGGAGATCGATGGGGCAGGAGGTGCCAGTTCTTTTGTCATGTTAACTCTCCCAGGAGGGGGTTAATTCACCGAGCTGAAATGCTTCAGCTGCAGTGGGAGGTGAGGTCTCCTCCGCTAAAACCGAAAGCGTGTCTGTTGGTTTGCTTTCGGTTTTAGCAGAGGAGAACCCTCACCTCCCACTGCAGCTGAAGCATTTCAGCTTGGTGAATTAACCCCCTCCTGGGAGAGTTAGCTCTTCCCAAAACGACAACGTTTCCAGAGTTCGAGTCTCGTCAAAGAAGCTGAACATCCTGTGATTCTGGGCAAATCACTTTATCTCCCCGTGCCTAACAAAACAACACATGAGGGAACGCAGCAATATCATTAAAAAAATTAAACTTTAGTTGTTCTTGCTAGATTTGGGAAGTGCGGAAATTGAAGTGTTAGTCTGACGAAGGCATCCAGGACGGTTTCCAAAAATGAAAGCAAAGCACTGGTGCGATTCCTGCTATCTGGCCATAAATACTCTGAAAAGACCCAGATGGCAACATATGAAGTGCCATACAGGTAATGGTAGGGCAGATGCACAGCTGATTTGGTTATTTTAGCTCAAATTTTTCTCAATTTTTCGGGTGCTCCATAAGTGGCGTCAAGCGTCCCACAACATCATTTATAAAGTATAATAGTTGTGGGGCCAGTGAACCACTGGTCCCATCCTTATGTGCACACCAATACTCCTCCCTGGAGATAGACGTTTCACACAATGTTTTAAATGTTCAATTGTTTCGTGTTTTTATTCACATAAAGTATTTTGTAGAGGTTACAAAATCAAATGTTTGTTGCTCGTTTTGTTATCCTTTTTCAACATATCACAGTCCTTTAAACAAATCCAATACATTTCGGGCCCAGAGTTTGGCCCTTCATCAGGGAAAGGACACTATAAATGCAAAACATAAACAAAACAACCTGTCACTGGATATATATACAAGTGTATGTTGCGGAGTCTGTGCAAATGATAATGGGGGGGTCGTGGTCTAGCTGTGTGAAAAATTAGGTTATCACCCTAAAAAATCTTCATACCCGTGTGCAAAACAGAAAATAATAATAATGGCACGTCTCTTACGTGTCTCGTTATTCGAGGTTAACGTGATACAGCTCTGTGATTAAAAAAGTAAAGAAAGCATGTTGTAATAAAGTCGCATGTTGAGCGGATATTGGAAAACGAACTAACTGGTACGTTCATGGTAGAATAGAACGTTGGACTAACCTGAAAGTTCTTGTGAGGTTCGATTCACTCATCATCTGTTCATGTACGCCGGTCAACACGGAAATGCCGGTTGCCGCGTCTAGTGCAAGTAATAAGTTCCGATCATGTGTTTGATGGAGAGTGAGGATAGACTATGTCTCTATCGAGCATGAAGTAAAAGAAATCTCTAGCTAACATAGGATTGTGAATGGAATCATGATCAATGTCAGAGATAACGGGAAGGGATAATATGGGTGACATTGCGAGTGACAGATAAAAAAATGGAAATGCACGATGCCAATGAAAAAAATAAAAATACGACGTGCTAGGGAGGATCCGAACCCTGTGGGGTAAAAGACGGTAGACCAAAAGCTCTAATCAGTGTGCTGTAGGGTCACGAGTGGAGATCCAGTGTGTTAGACAGGTATATGAAAACAGGTATTTACAAACTTAGACAAATTAAATACAGTAGTGCTAATTAATGAATCATGCATCGTAGTGAAATTTCACAGGGATTACTATATCGGTTTCAGAGCAGTTTTACAAGTAACAAGAAAGTTCAATTCTGTCATTTAGGCCCAATGGCTTCTGAGTTGAAAGTTTTTGTATCCAGGTATTCTCTCTTTGGAGCAAGAATTTAGTATTGTCTCTCCCTTCAATTTTTGGGATAATTTCCAGTATGGTGAACTTCATTTGGGAAATGTTATGTTTTTGTTCAACGAAATGGGTTGCCACTGATGATTTCATATTTTTGAGGCGAATGTTTGATTTATGTTCCGTGAGTCTAGTTTTGATTCTGTGTTCTGTTTTACCCACGTATAATTTGCCACATGGGCATTTTAAAGCATAGATGACATTGCTTGAGCCACAAGTGGCGTTAACCTTGAGTTTGACCTCGTAACCTTTCATGGGGTGGTTGATTTTGTTTCCCTTAATGATATTATCGCAGTTTCCACAGTTGAGACATGGTTTGGTGCCTGTGTATTTGGTGGTTATTGCGGGTTTATGTTGTACCAATTCTCCTAGATTACATGCCCTGGTAAATGCAAACAACGGTGGTTCCAAAAAAATCTGTTTGAAATCAGGTTCCAAGTTCAACAGAGACCAATGTTGGTATATGATCCTTTTGAATTTAGTACTGGAAGTAGAGTATTTTGAGACTACCACTGTGCGGGTCTGTTGTTTTTTTGGGCTGGATTGAAGCAATTTCTTTCTGTCTATATGCGAGATCTTCAGTTTGGATTCCTCGATGATGTTTTCGGGATATCCTTTCTTACGGTATTTGGTGGCAATTTCTTCAATTCTTAGTACCATTTTATTCGAATCTGATGTTATTCTTTTTGCACGTGCCATCTGAGAGAAAGGAAGGTATTTTTTTAAATTCGGTTCATGAAAGCTTGTGAAGTGTAGCATGTTATTTCGATCTGTGGGCTTCGTGAAAAGATCAGTTTCGAAACCATGTGGGTTAATGGAAACTTTGACGTCCAGAAAATTGACAGATTTATCTGATATTTCCCAGGTTAATTGGATCCGTTCATCAACTTGGTTAAGTTCGATAAGAACCCTTAGTAGTTCTTCCTTGGTATTTTTCCATACGATAAAGATGTCATCGATGTAGCGTATTAGAAGTTTCAAATTGTCTGTCCATTTTTTATTGGCAAAGATGTGAGTTTCCTCAAAATATTGCATAAAGATGTTAGCATATGCCGGCGCCGCTGAATTACCCATGGCCATTCCAATGAGTTGTAGATACCAGTTATCTTGATTTTTGAAATAACTGTGATACAATGTAAAAAGCATGAGTTCCATCAAAAAAGTTTGAAAGGGTACTTCCAGGTCAGTGTTCAGTAAAGCTTGTTCGATAGCTTCTATGCCCAGGGAATGGGGTATAGAAGTATAGAGTGAACGCACGTCCGCTGTGCAGAGTATCAATTTGTCTTCAGAATCAAGCGTCAGGTCTTGTAATATAGAAATGAAGTGCGTTGTGTCTTTGGTATATGTTCTCATGGCTTGTACCGTGGGTTGGAGATATTTATCCAGGAGTTGTCCAATTGGTTCGTGTAGGCTACCACATGTCTAGACTATGGGTCTCAGGGGAGGGTCCATCATGTTTTTGTGAATCTTGGGTACCATTCTTAGTGTTGGACTCTTGGGGTTAAGTTTTGTAAGAAAGTTCTTGGTTTTTTGGTTAATTATGCCTGTTTCATGTGCTTTATCCAGAATGCTTTGGAGAATCTTCGTGAATTCAACTGTGGGGTTATTATCCAGTTTCATATAAAATCAACCACCCCATGAAAGGTTAAGAGGTCAAACTCAAGGTTAACGCCACTTGTGACTCAAGCAATGTCATCTATGCTTTAAAATGCCCATGTGGCAAATTATACGTGGGTAAAACAGAACGCAGAATCAAAACTAGACTCACGGAACATAAATAAAACATTCGCCTCAAAAATATGAAATCATCAGTGGCAACCCATTTCGTTGAACAAAAACATAACATTTCCCAAAGGAAGTTCACCATACTGGAAATTATCCCAAAAATTGAAGGGAGAGACAATACTAAATTCTTGCTCCAAAGAGAGAATACCTGGATACAAAAACTTTCAATTCAGAAGCCATTGGGCCTAAATGACAGAAATGAACTTTCTTGTTACTTGTAAAACTGCTCTGAAACCGATATAGTAATCCCTGTGAAATTTCACTACGATGCATGATTCATTAATTAGCACTACTGTATTTAATTTGTCTAAGTTTGTAAATACCTGTTTTCATATACCTGTCTAACACACTGGATCGAAATACAGGGACCTTATGTCAAAGGTCCAGAGACCTGGTGGGTGTGCTTATGGTTACTACTTACTGAGTCAGTGTGTACCACAAATTGTATGTAAGAAAGAAAAATTTCTTTCTAGAGTCCCCTCACTCACCGGGGTTGCCCCACGGTGACATGCTTCATCATTGGGGCCATCCCAGTTCTCTACGAAAAGGGGCGTGCTGCGACAAGGCGACTACGCTGGAGCACTGGTTTTGTGAGATGACTATGTGTGGTGCAGGTGTGATAATGGTGGAGTGGGTGTGGGATTAAAAATACCGTGCTAGTGGGCCTCAACAATTTATTTCGCTCCTAGTGTGGTATAAAAATTAAAAAGGGGTAACACTGTATTCTAACTTTTACTGAGCTAGATCAGTGTTCAGGTCAACATGTTTCAAGCTCCCCCAAGCTTTTCTTCAGGACCATACAGGGTCCAGCCCTGTATTGCCACTCCTATTTTCAAATGAACAAAGTGTTGCTAAAAAAATATATATATATATGTGTTACAATCTACGCTGTTGTTAATAAAACATGCGTGCTGTACATACGTTCTGTATTTCACTGCGTTTTCTGAAAGATAGAACAACAAATGTTAAATGATAGACAACCCCTTCCAGGAAGGGGGGCAACTCACAAGCATCTCACTCCAACTAGGGCGTGAGTGTGCCCATGGCATCATATTGACGCGTGCTGGTTTCCAAGACGGTGTTGAAAAATAAATCACTGTGAATAAAGTGGTTTAGTGATTTACACATAAAACATACAAACACATAGACTAAATGTGACTATAGACAAAACACACTATATACATACACGAAATAATATGGCAGATGGTTATATTTACATAAAAGAGTGTATGGTTACACCCCATGGTCTTAGGCGAGGGCAGGAACGCCTCGTGGAAACATTGCTGAAAAAAGGGATTGTCAAAAATGCAGAGTTAGAAAGTTTTCCTTTTTTCTTTTGTTAGCCCATTCGGATTTACCGTCTTTCTAGCAAGATTACATAGCCCATTCACTTACTTCCTATTGGCAGACCCGCTCGGTACTACCTGGTTGCTTCCTCACCCGACCGCATACTGATATGAGGCCGGGCTCGCGGTGTATTTGATACGCGTGAGCTGCCGGGTGGCGGGAAACGCCTATGTTTGCTAGAGCGCGCACTGAGGCGGCCATCTTGGTAGGATGCGATCGCGCTCGGCGCGAGTGTGAAATAAAAACACTGTTTGTTAGTGAGTATCGCTGGGTACAGGAAAAAGAAATAATTTAGGGCGCTGATGTTGGCAAGGGCGTTCTTGCACATCAATTTAGAACACATGATAATTTTTGCGTGGTTGCAGACAATTTGGGTTTGATCATAAACAGGCAGGTATCGTAACTTAGGCAGATAGGCAAGGATGGTACCTCTCGTGTCTGGGAAGGTTCAGCTGGGTGTATTAGTTTTTAGAGAAAAAAAGTAAAAATATTTCTGATAGTAGGGACAGTTTTCTATGGTGTTCAAACAGGTCGGACCAGCCCTGAACAGTCACTAGAAAAAATGATAACTATGGGCGAAATGCTCCCCACGGGATTTCATCATTAAGTTGGGTATCTGTATGAAGACGAAACACCCATCTTTGTTCTTTTTCATGGAGGGTGCGTTCCAGATTGTCTTTGTTTTTCACTGTTTCTAATACTACCCAGGACAGATCATTGGGTGTATGGTTCTGCTCAATGAAGTGGGTGGTCATTCTTGTTGTGGCTCGCTTGCACCTGATGTTACTTCTGTGCTCTACTATGCGAGTACTAACCTTCCTTGTCGTCATTCCTACATAGTGAAGGTTGCACGTACAGGTTATCAAATACACAACCCCACTTGTGTTGCAATTAGAGAAACCTTTTAGTTCCCATCTCGTACTGTTGTTGAAAGTAACGTTTTTGGTTGGGGAGGTCAAATGACAGACACTGCAGTTGTTGCATGGGAAATGACCGTCCGGTAGTGGCTGGGATCTTACTGTCTGAATTACTGCTGTGGGACGTGTGTGTACCAAATAATCCTTCAAATTTTTACCCCGCCTATGGCTAAACATAGGAGTAGGTATGTGTAGGCCGCCGCTGTTAAGTATTGGCCAATGTTTCTTGATTATTTTAGATACATTGTTCGAGACTTGATTGTACGTGGTGATACAGATTGGTTTTCTGTCCTCAGGTTGAGTTCTTTGTTTGGGTTCTAAAAGTGCTTCCCTGTTGTTGTTGGCCGCCCGTTTTTTAGCCTCTTTGATCAGTTTATTTGGGTATTTCCTGTGTTTCAGCTTGTTGCTTAGGTCTTCCGCTTGGGTTAGGTAGTCTGATTTCTTGCTGCAGTTCCTGCGTAAACGGAGGAATTGTCCAAATGGCAGGTTTTGTTTGAGATGGCGAGGATGGAAACTGTCAAAGGTCAAGAGACAGTTTCTTGCCGTCTCTTTAAAATGAGTTGTCGTCACCAGTCTCCCTGACTCAGCATGGATGTTTAGATCAAGAAAAACTAGATCTGTCTTACTCATTGAGCAGGTTATGTTATGTTATGTTATTGGTTCATTTTTATAGCGCACGGCTACTCAAAAAGAGTGTCCCGGCGCTTTTATTGGAGAAGGCGAAGAAGCTGCAACATAATAACATAACACCAAAAGAAAGACTAAAAGAGCAGTAAGCCAAAAAAAATTCAGGTGAACTTCAGGAAAGGATCCTGTGTGTTAAGCCAGGTGAGGAAAGTCTGTGCTTCTTCCTCAGTGCCCCGCCAGATCAACAAAATGTCGTCGATATAGCGTTTCCAGTGGAGGATATGATGTCTATGTGGATTTCCTTCAATCAGTATTTTGTTTTTCTCCAGTTGATGGACATACAACCCGGCTATACTCGGCGCGAATGTGCTGCCCATACTGGTCCCATGTTGTTGTTTATACAGGGCCGATTCAAAACGGAAGAAGTTCTCACATAGTGCCAGTTGGCAGCATTCAAGTACCACATGGCGAGGAGTCTGGAACGACCACTCGTTTTGGTACAATACTTCCTCTAGAATCTGTAAAGTCTCTCTGTGTGGCAAGCTGGTATAAAGACTTTCAACGTCCAGACTTATTAATAGGCTGGATGACGTATCAAAGGTTAGATCTTGTAGCAGGCATAGCACGTCCTTGGTATCCCTTAGATAGGTGTCTGTTTTCTGCACGAGGGGTCTGAGAAAGGCATCTGCGAATTGTGAGAGGGGCTCCAAAATTGAGCCTATCCCCGAGACTATTGGCCTCCCTGGTGGGTTCTCCAGTCTCTTGTGTATCTTGGGGATGGTATAAAAATACGGTGTTACTGGTTTTCTGTTTGTTAAGAAATCAATTTCTTTTTTACTAAGCCAATCGTTGGCTTGACATTCCTCTGTCAAGTACGCAATTGAGATTCTTAGGCGTTCTGTCGGGTCTTCACCAAGTTTGGCGTAGTTTCTTGTGTCCCCTAGTAGGCGGAGGCATTCATTCCTATAATCCGTAGTATCTTGTAAAACAATTGCCCCGCCTTTATCGGCGGGTTTTATGGTGATTTGACTGTTTTTGGACAGTTCTTGTAACGCAGAATATTCAGCTTTGCTGGTGTTATGAAATACTTTGACAGTTCGTGGGTCCAACTCCTGAACCTCTCGCATGATCGCCTTCTCAAAGGTTAGTACCTCCACTGGTAGGCTATGTGATGGAGGGACAAAGTTTGATTTTTTGTGTAGTCCTGTGTCACTCTTTGTTTGTACTTGGGGATCTTTGTCTTGAAAGAATACCTGTAGTTTAATTTTCCTCAGGAATTCTTTTAGTTCGCAGCATAATTTGAACTTGTCTGTGGTTGGGGTGGGTACAAAACCCAGGCCTTTGTTAAGCACTTGGGTCTGTATAGCAGTGAGACATAGTGAGGATAAATTTACCACTAAGTCGAGCTGGCGCTCGCTGCTGATTCCGGTGGGCCTTTGCTCCGTGTGTGACGTGCGGTAGTCACCACTGGTTCCGCCCACTGTACTCCCTGATTGGGTTTGTTTTTTGCTCTTTGTGCCTGGCGGCCTCTCCCTAAAAAAGGTTTCATTTGGTTTCCCTGGCTTCCTTGATCATTTCCCCAGTTCTGATAGTTGGGTTGGTTGTACATGGGTGGGCCATAGAAGAAAGGCGGGGGCGGAGGGCAATAATTATATGGGTCTTGGTACATAGGCCACATCGGTGCTTGGTTGCCTCTGAAACCCCTTCCACTGCCTCGTCCTCTTCTGGCTCTCCTGTTAGGGGTAGTGCTGTAATTACTTGATCCCCCAGAGCTATTAGATCCTGTGTCGGAACCATCGCTATCAGTGTTGTATCCTGAGTTCTTGTTGTTGGTTCTGTAATCATCCCTAATGTAAGGATACACTTTCTCGTGAGCAAATGCTTTTTTATCCTTAGATAGTTTGATGTATTTCGAATCCCTCAGGCTAATTTCGAAATCAGACATCGTCTTATTTAGCTCATTTAGTCTTTTCGTTAGCTCTGCTGGAGTTTGAAAGGACTTGAGGCGTATCTCCATGGAATTTATCTCTTCCTTCAGGGAATCTACTAGTCTGGTTGCAGTTTTAATGATCAAGACCAGCCAGTCTCTGGTACAATGCCAGGATATTTTGGACCAGTCCAGCTTGAATTGTCTGTCGTGCTGGAATATAAAGGGTTCATTCCTGACTATGAGACCCCTCGGTGCTGCGTTGACTTTTAAGTATTCTGCCATCATGACGCCATGAATCAGTGTTTTTATTTGTGTTCTTTTTAATTCAGTCAATTCATCCCAACATTGGCTCGCATCACTGTTTTCTCCTGTGGGTGGTCCTGCGTGTGGTAACATGGAGGCAATAGCTCTGTCGACTTCATCCTCCGAAAAGGATAGTCCTGTGTTCTGTGCCATGATTATTCTGTGAGTGCTTCTTCGTGTGTATTGACTTAGTCTCTAGATCAGCCTGGTATGTATTAGTCAGGTGACCTGTGTCTAAACAAAAGAAAAACTCCCGCAGCCCGTGGCTGCTGAATGCATCAACAAAGAAGGGGGAGAAGGAGGTTAAACCAGACCAGGTCGGCCTCCAGTCTGTGTACGAAATACAGGGACCTTATGTCAAAGGTCCAGAGACCTGGTGGGTGTGCTTATGGTTACTACTTACTGAGTCAGTGTGTACCACAAATTGTATGTAAGAAAGAAAAATTTCTTTCTAGAGTCCCCTCACTCACCGGGGTTGCCCCACGGTGACATGCTTCATCATTGGGGCCATCCCAGTTCTCTACGAAAAGGGGCGTGCTGCGACAAGGCGACTACGCTGGAGCACTGGTTTTGTGAGATGACTATGTGTGGTGCAGGTGTGATAATGGTGGAGTGGGTGTGATTCTAGAGGAAGTATTGTACCAAAACGAGTGGTCGTTCCAGACTCCTCGCCATGTGGTACTTGAATGCTGCCAACTGGCACTATGTGAGAACTTCTTCCGTTTTGAATCGACCCTGTATAAACAACAACATGGGACCAGTATGGGCAGCACATTCGCGCCGAGTATAGCCGGGTTGTATGTCCATCAACTGGAGAAAAACAAAATACTGATTGAAGGAAATCCACATAGACATCATATCCTCCACTGGAAACGCTATATCGACGACATTTTGTTGATCTGGCGGGGCACTGAGGAAGAAGCACAGACTTTCCTCACCTGGCTTAACACACAGGATCCTTTCCTGAAGTTCACCTGCTCAATGAGTAAGACAGATCTAGTTTTTCTTGATCTAAACATCCATGCTGAGTCAGGGAGACTGGTGACGACAACTCATTTTAAAGAGACGGCAAGAAACTGTCTCTTGACCTTTGACAGTTTCCATCCTCGCCATCTCAAACAAAACCTGCCATTTGGACAATTCCTCCGTTTACGCAGGAACTGCAGCAAGAAATCAGACTACCTAACCCAAGCGGAAGACCTAAGCAACAAGCTGAAACACAGGAAATACCCAAATAAACTGATCAAAGAGGCTAAAAAACGGGCGGCCAACAACAACAGGGAAGCACTTTTAGAACCCAAACAAAGAACTCAACCTGAGGACAGAAAACCAATCTGTATCACCACGTACAATCAAGTCTCGAACAATGTATCTAAAATAATCAAGAAACATTGGCCAATACTTAACAGCGGCGGCCTACACATACCTACTCCTATGTTTAGCCATAGGCGGGGTAAAAATTTGAAGGATTATTTGGTACACACACGTCCCACAGCAGTAATTCAGACAGTAAGATCCCAGCCACTACCGGACGGTCATTTCCCATGCAACAACTGCAGTGTCTGTCATTTGACCTCCCCAACCAAAAACGTTACTTTCAACAACAGTACGAGATGGGAACTAAAAGGTTTCTCTAATTGCAACACAAGTGGGGTTGTGTATTTGATAACCTGTACGTGCAACCTTCACTATGTAGGAATGACGACAAGGAAGGTTAGTACTCGCATAGTAGAGCACAGAAGTAACATCAGGTGCAAGCGAGCCACAACAAGAATGACCACCCACTTCATTGAGCAGAACCATACACCCAATGATCTGTCCTGGGTAGTATTAGAAACAGTGAAAAACAAAGACAATCTGGAACGCACCCTCCATGAAAAAGAACAAAGATGGGTGTTTCGTCTTCATACAGATACCCAACTTAATGATGAAATCCCGTGGGGAGCATTTCGCCCATAGTTATCATTTTTTCTAGTGACTGTTCAGGGCTGGTCCGACCTGTTTGAACACCATAGAAAACTGTCCCTACTATCAGAAATATTTTTACTTTTTTTCTCTAAAAACTAATACACCCAGCTGAACCTTCCCAGACACGAGAGGTACCATCCTTGCCTATCTGCCTAAGTTACGATACCTGCCTGTTTATGATCAAACCCAAATTGTCTGCAACCACGCAAAAATTATCATGTGTTCTAAATTGATGTGCAAGAACGCCCTTGCCAACATCAGCGCCCTAAATTATTTCTTTTTCCTGTACCCAGCGATACTCACTAACAAACAGTGTTTTTATTTCACACTCGCGCCGAGCGCGATCGCATCCTACCAAGATGGCCGCCTCAGTGCGCGCTCTAGCAAACATAGGCGTTTCCCGCCACCCGGCAGCTCACGCGTATCAAATACACCGCGAGCCCGGCCTCATATCAGTATGCGGTCGGGTGAGGAAGCAACCAGGTAGTACCGAGCGGGTCTGCCAATAGGAAGTAAGTGAATGGGCTATGTAATCTTGCTAGAAAGACGGTAAATCCGAATGGGCTAACAAAAGAAAAAAGGAAAACTTTCTAACTCTGCATTTTTGACAATCCCTTTTTTCAGCAATGTTTCCACGAGGCGTTCCTGCCCTCGCCTAAGACCATGGGGTGTAACCATACACTCTTTTATGTAAATATAACCATCTGCCATATTATTTCGTGTATGTATATAGTGTGTTTTGTCTATAGTCACATTTAGTCTATGTGTTTGTATGTTTTATGTGTAAATCACTAAACCACTTTATTCACAGTGATTTATTTTTCAACACCGTCTTGGAAACCAGCACGCGTCAATATGATGCCATGGGCACACTCACGCCCTAGTTGGAGTGAGATGCTTGTGAGTTGCCCCCCTTCCTGGAAGGGGTTGTCTATCATTTAACATTTGTTGTTCTATCTTTCAGAAAACGCAGTGAAATACAGAACGTATGTACAGCACGCATGTTTTATTAACAACAGCGTAGATTGTAACACATATATATATATATTTTTTTAGCAACACTTTGTTCATTTGAAAATAGGAGTGGCAATACAGGGCTGGACCCTGTATGGTCCTGAAGAAAAGCTTGGGGGAGCTTGAAACATGTTGACCTGAACACTGATCTAGCTCAGTAAAAGTTAGAATACAGTGTTACCCCTTTTTAATTTTTATACCACACTAGGAGCGAAATAAATTGTTGAGGCCCACTAGCACGGTATTTTTAATCCCACACCCACTCCACCATTATCACACCTGCACCACACATAGTCATCTCACAAAACCAGTGCTCCAGCGTAGTCGCCTTGTCGCAGCACGCCCCTTTTCGTAGAGAACTGGGATGGCCCCAATGATGAAGCATGTCACCGTGGGGCAACCCCGGTGAGTGAGGGGACTCTAGAAAGAAATTTTTCTTTCTTACATACAATTTGTGGTACACACTGACTCAGTAAGTAGTAACCATAAGCACACCCACCAGGTCTCTGGACCTTTGACATAAGGTCCCTGTATTTCGTACACAGACTGGAGGCCGACCTGGTCTGGTTTAACCTCCTTCTCCCCCTTCTTTGTTGATGGTAACACACTGGATCTCCACTCGTGACCCTACAGCACACTGATTAGAGCCTTTGGTCTACCGTCTTTTACCCCACAGGGTTCGGATCCTCCCTAGCACGTCGTATTTTTATTTTTTTCATTGGCATTGTGCATTTCCATTTTTTTATCTGTCACTCGCAATGTCACCCATATTATCCCTTCCCGTTATCTCTGACATTGATCATGATTCCATTCACAATCCTATGTTAGCTAGAGATTTCTTTTACTTCATGCTCGATAGAGACATAGTCTATCCTCACTCTCCATCAAACACGTGATCGGAACTTATTACTTGCACTAGACGCGGCAACCGGCATTTCCGTGTTGACCGGCGTACATGAACAGATGATGAGTGAATCGAACCTCACAAGAACTTTCAGGTTAGTCCAACGTTCTATTCTACCATGAACGTACCAGTTAGTTAGTTTTCCAATATCCGCTCAACATGCGACTTTATTACAACATGCTTTCTTTACTTTTTTAATCACAGAGCTGTATCACGTTAACCTCGAATAACGAGACACGTAAGAGACGTGCCATTATTATTATTTTCTGTTTTGCACATGGGTATGAAGATTTTTTAAGGTGATAACCTAATTTTTCACACAGCTAGACCACGACCCCCCCATTATCATTTGCACAGACTCTGCAACATACACTTGTATATATATCCAGTGACAGGTTGTTTTGTTTATGTTTTGCATTTGTAGTGTCCTTTCCCTGATGAAGGGCCAAACTCTGGGCCCGAAATGCATTGGATTTGTTTAAAGGACTGTGATATGTTGAAAAAGGATAAAAAAACGAGCAACAAACATTTGATTTTGTAACCTCTACAAAATACTTTATGTGAATAAAAACACGAAACAATTGAACATTTAAAACATTGTGTGAATCCTCTATCTCCAGGGAGGAGTATTGGTGTGCACATAAGGATGGGACCAGTGGTTCACTGGCCCCACAACTATTATAACATATGAAGTGCCGCCATTAGTTTCCCATGTGTAATGTGCACATCAGGATTGCGTTTCTGCTATGGAAATTTTTCTAGATAAATAAAATTAATTTCCACCATGCTTGCTCATGATTGCAGGAGGTCAACTAAAATGCATCCAGAGGAGGACTAGGCGTGGAACCTGGAATTTTGATTTTTGTAGCATTCTGTGTGCACTCTTTTAGGATTTTATGCTTCGGCAAAAATGCAGAAATCTAGACAAATTGTATATGTAATTCCTCAATCCGTATATTTATGTATTTTGTGTAATGGGGGGCCTATAGAATATTTTCTGTCTTTGAAAAAAATCTAAGGTACTACATACTATGTCTGTTAAAGGCCTACGTTATTGTCAAGGTACTTTCCTTCTGAGGCATCTATGACAATGTCTATAAGAGATAGCCCTCTAGTTAAGCAACGTGGCTTGTTACAAGTTACTGCCTCTCATTATTTCCTTTGGTCCATGTTTCATGGAGGAGAAACCATTCACTGCTACCAAGAGTAGATGAGTATGCCCACTTCTACCTAGAGTAGATGGGTGTGTCCACCTCTACCTAGAGAAGATGAATATGTCCACTTCTACCTAGAGTAGATGAGTATGTCCACTTCTACCTAGAGTAGATGAGTATGTCCACTTCTACCTAGAGTATATGTATATGTCCACCTGTACCTAGAGTAGATGAGTTTGTCACCTTCTACCTAGAGTAGATGGGTGTGTCCACTTCTAACTAGAGTAGATGGATGTCTCCACTGCTACCTAGAGTAGATGAGTGTTTCCGCTTCTACCAAGAGTTGATGAGTGTGTGCACTGCTAGCTAGAGTAGATGAGTATGTCCACTTCTACCTAGAGCACTTCTACCTAGAGTAGATGAGTATGTCCACTTCTACCTAGAGTAGATGAGTATGTCCACTTCTACCTAGAGCACTTCTACCTAGAGTAGATGAGTATGTCCACTTCTACCTAGAGTAGATGGGTGTGTCCAGTTCTAACTAGAGTAGATGGATGTCTCCACTGCTACCTAGAGTAGATGAGTGTTTCCGCTTCTACCAAGAGTTGATGAGTGTGTGCACTGCTAGCTAGAGTAGATGAGTATGTCCATTGCTACATAGAGTAGATCAGTGTTTCCACCTTTACCTAGAGTAGATGGGTATGTCCACTGTTCCCTAGAGTAGGTGGGTAGAACCACTGATACCTAGGAAAGATGTAGATAAGTGTGGCTACTGCTACCTCGAGTAGATAAGTGTGGCCACTGCTACCTAGAGTAGGTAAGTGTGCCCACTGCTACCTAGAAATTATGTGTTTCCACCTCTACCTAGAATAGATTAGTATGTCCACTTCTAACTAGAGTAGATGAGTATGCCCACTTCTAACTAGAACAAATGGGTGTGTCCACCTCTGCCTAGAGTAGATGAGTGTCTCTGCTTCTACCTAGAGCAGATGAGTGTGTGCACTGCTACCTAGAATAGATTTGCACACATTTTATCTTGGAAAGTGGTGTTTTGAGCTGTGTAATAAGCCTCTGTCATTTCACCACACCCACTCTTTGCCATCATTGATAATATCTCTGTGCATGGTGGGGGAACAAGTTGTAGTTACCTTAGGGCATGAGTTATAATTACTTGAGAGAACTATAACTATTGCTGACGAATTTCAGTGGTTTTTAAAGTTTAAAACTGAACATTTCACTTACCTATGATGTTACTTTAAACTTTAAATATAGCAGGTAAGAAACTTACTTCACTTCACTACATTTTTGTAATTTTTGGAATGTTTTAACTGTGTTCTAATTTGTTTTAAATCTATTTAACATCTGCACTAACTCTCTGGTCCGCTGCAGCTTTTCTGTTTGATTGGAGAGAGTCATCCGATCTTCCCCAATCTGGAGAAAGGTTAGTGTTCCAGGACCTGTGCTCTTGTTTAGAGTTGCCTATTTAAGTATGATCAATCAATCAATCAGTGAATTGTAAGTGCGGTACTCATCCGTGAGGGTCTCAAGGCGCTGAGGGGGGGTCCGCTGATTTGTTAGCCAAAAAGCCAGGTCTTGAGTTGTAGTTACCTTAGGGCATGAGTTATAATTACTTGAGAGAAATATAACTATTGCTGACGAATTTCAGTGGTTTTTAAAGTTTAAAACTGAACATTTCACTTACCTATAATGTTACTTTAAACTTTAAATATAGCAGGTAAGAAACTTACTTCACTTCACTACATTTTTGTAATTTTTGGAATGTTTTAACTGTGTTCTAATTTGTTTTAAATCTATTTAACATCTGCACTAACTCTCTGGTCCGCTGCAGCTTTTCTGTTTGAGTGGAGAGAGTCATCCGATCAGCCCCAATCTGGAGAAAGGTTAGTGTTCCAGGACCTGTGCTCTTGTTTAGAGTTGCCTATTTAAGTATGATCAATCAATCAATCAGTGAATTGTAAGCGCGGTACTCACCCGTGAGGGTCTCAAGGCGCTGAGGGGGGGGTCCGCTGATTTGTTAGCCAAAAAGCCAGGTCTTGAGGGTCTTCTTGACGGTAGGGGGCGCGTCTGATGTTTGCTGGGAGCTCATTCCAGTTTTTGGTCGCGATGTGGGAGGAGGTCATTCCACCTGTCCTGGCTTTCTGCATGAGCGGGGATTTGACTAGAGCAAGGTTGGAGGATCTGAGGTTTCTCCTGGTTACTTGGAAGTTAACTCTGCCTTTGAGGTATTTGGGCCCCTTGTTGTGTGGGCATTTGTAGGTGTGGTGAGGATTTTGAAGGTGACCCTTTTCTCCATGGGAGACAATGGAGGCTTCAAAGGGGATGGTTGATGTGTTCGTGCCGGTGATCCAGAGGACCAGTCTGGTGGAGGTGTTCTGTATCATCTGGAGTTTTTGGAGGAGGGACTTGTTGATGCCGGCGTAGAGTGCGTTTCCAAAGTCTATTCTGCTTATGATGAGTGCGTTGGTGATGTTCTTCCTTGACTCGGGGGCGGGGGGATTCATTTGAAAGTCTTGAGGAGGGTGTTGATTGAAGCAGCTGGAGGTGACGGCGTTGATCTGTCGGTTCACAGTGAGAGATGAGTCGAGTATGATTCTGAGGTTTCTGGCGTAGTCCAAGGGGGTTGGTGGGCTTCCGAAGGTGGTCTGCCACCAGGTGTTGTCCCATGCTGAAGAGGTTCAGAGTACGAGGACTTCCATCTTTTCGGTGTTGAGTTTTAGGCAGCTGTTGGTCATCCAGTCTGCTACCTCCTGCATTCCTTTCTGGAAGTTTAGTCTGGTGGTGGTGGGGTCTTTGGTGAGGGAGAGGATAAGCTGGGTGTCGTCTGCATAGGATACAATGTTGAGGCTCTGTTTTCGGACGGTAGTGGTGAAGGGGGCCATGTAGTTGTTGAAGAGGGTCGGGCTCAGTGATGATCTCTGTGGGACTCCGCAGGTGATTTCCATGGCATCAGAGAGGAAGGGTGGCAGTCTGATTCTCTGGCTATTTCTGGTGAGGAAGGTTCGGATCCAGTCTAGGGCTGTTCTTTGTATGCCAGCGCCATGTAGTCTGGTGAGGAGGGTGCGGTGGGAGTCGAGAAGAATGAGGGCTGTGCAGTGGCCTTGTTCGAGGATGTTGCGCATGTCATCTGTGGTGACGAGTAGGGTGGTTCAGTGCTGTGGTTGCTTCGGAATCCTGATTGGGATGGGTCGAGTATGGCATTGTTTTCTCTGCAACTTTTGCCACGAAGGAGAGGAGCAAGATGGGCCGGTAGTTATTAAGGTTAGTGGGGTCAGCTGTGGGCTTCTTGAGCAAGGGTCTGACTTCTGCACATTTCCACTCATCTGGGAAGATGCCTGTTTCGAGGGTGGTGTTCAGGGTCCTTTGTAGTTCTGGGGCGATGGCGACTGCGGCTCTGTGGTAGATGTGTGGCAGGCAGGGGTTGATGGGTGCCCCTGAATGGATGCCTATCATGGTCGAGGTGGTGTCTTCGGCTGTGATCGGCATCCAGGTGGAGATGGTGGGCTGGCTGGTGTGTCTAGGGGGCAGGCCGGGGGTAGCATCTGGTTTATGGTTGATGAAGTTGTTGTAGAGGTTTTTGATTTTGAGGTGGAAGTATGTTCTGAGCTTGTCTCAGAGGTCTTGGGATGGCGTGATGTCTGTGGATTCGCTGCAAGGGTTGGTGAATTCTTGGATGATGCTGAAGAGTTCCTTGGAGATGGTGGAGTTGGCGATGATCTTGTTGTGGATGAAAGTCCTCTTGGTGGTTCTAATCCGGTTTTGGTAGTCCATCATGGCCTCCTTGTAGGTGGTGTGGTTTTCGGGTGTCTTAGTGTTTCTCCAGTTCTTCTCCAGGCTTCTGTAGGTGTGTCTGGCTTCTTGGAGATCGGAGGTGAACCAGAAGGTTTTCCTGGGATGTTGTTTGTCGGGGATGCGTAGTGGGGTGAGCTCATCTGTGCAGGTGGCGATCCAGGTGTGGAATTCCTTGGCTGCGACGTTGGTGTCTGCTGCCGTGGTGTGGTTGGCTCTGGTGCGGGTGAGGGTGGAGTTCAGTTGCTCATCTGTGACCTTGCTCCAGTTCCTTCGTGATGGGCGAGGGGCATGTTTCGGTGTCTTGGACTTGCCGACGGTGAAGTGTACGCAGTGGTGGTGAGTTCAGTGAGGTTGCATAGTGTGGCTGAAGTGTACGTTGTTTCCTGTGGTGAAGATGGGGTCGAGGGTGTGTCCCACCCTGTGGGTTGGTGTGGTGATGAGTTGCTTAAGTCTGATGTTGGCGAGGTTGTTCCTGAAGGTGGTGGATTTGGGGTCACTGAGGTTGTCGACGTGGAAGTTCAGGTCACCGATGAGTATGTAGTTCATTGAGGCGATGGCGTGGAGTGCAATGAGTTTGGTGATGATGGCGGCAAAGGGAGCCCGGGGGCTCTGTAGAAGAGGGTTCCACAGAGAGTGAATCCGGGGCTGGTTTTGATCAGGAAATACAGGTGTTTGGCAGTGGGGAAGGTCTCGGTGGAGGTGGTAAGGCGGAAGGTGTTCTTGTGGGCGATAGCGAGGCCCCCACCCAGGTGGTTTGGGCGGTTCTTCCTCTGGACTTTATATCCGTAGGGGATGGCGGTGTTGATGTCGAGGGCGGAGGTGGCGTTGGTCCAGGTCTTTGTGAAGAAGGCAATTTCGGGCAAGAGGCCCTCCAGTGGGTTCCATATCTCCACTGCGTGTTTGTGCACAGAGCGCACGTTGAGGAGGATGCAGCTGAGGGTGTTGTTTTTATTGTCATCTGTGGTTTTGGAGTCCGGGGCAGTGTTGAAGGTCTGGCAGCAGTGGAAGCAGAAGAACTGGCTGTGGGTCGTGTTTGGCATAGCTTGAAGGCAGTCTCTGCGTCTTCCTGTATTGAGTGCGTGGAGGGCGGCTGAGCTGTAGTGGTGGTGGAAACGAGATGCAGGGTCCCTGGCGCTGGTCGTGGACGGGTCATGGATGGGCACAGATGGGCTTGCCTTCGGCACGAATGTGCAGCCAATAGCAGGCAAGAAATGTACATCACCATGCTCAATTTTTGTACTCTGATGAGTGTTTTAACTGTGTGTTAAATTTGTTTTAGACTTATTGCATGCCCGCACTTTGGTATGCATTTGCACTTACTCTCTGGTCCACTATGGATTCGCCATTTGAGCAGTGAGAGTCATCCAATCTGGCTAACTTCCTGGTTGGTGTTAGATGGCCATTTTCTAGAAAGGTTAGAGGTGCAGGCGTTCTGCTCATGTCAAGAACCTCAAAAAAGCCCCAGTACAGACAGTTCACCAGAGAAGACAAAATACATTCCAAAAGAAGAAATAATAAGATTCAATCACATACCCTGTTTTTAAGGACTGAGCCAGGAGTCTTGGAGGATCAAATATTTATGAGTGGTGACCAATACGGCTCTTTTTCTTGCTTCGCGACGGTCATGTTAAAGACAGAAAAGTTTGCGTTTTAGTTCTTTTTTGCACGAATGCTTGGGGGCCTCGAACATGCTTGCGCACTACAGAAACTGCACTCTTCAACTGACTTTCATGCCAGAGAGCAGTGTCTTGTTTTCTGAACTTCATCTGACACGAATGGCAGAGAGAATATTCCTCATTTCATGGTACCAGCCCACAGTAACTTTAGGTATGCACACCCAGGCATGCTCCCTCGAGTAGTGCCCCCTTTTGAGTGACATTTTCTTAAGACAAAAGGCAACGAAGAACTCAAGAAGCCGGAGTCTGAAAATATCGAAGACAATAGCTGTAGAAAATAAATTATCTGACAGAAAAGATAAACAAGTAAGCTGACAGTTTTTATTTAAAAAAGGATTGGTAGACATTTATTCACAGAAAGGAAAGCTAATTACAATACCGATTTCCAGAGAGAGGTCAACCAAGAGTAGTTACTGAAGAATAAGATTATTTTAAGGAAAAGATTACTAGTCAACTGCTTACGAGAAGAATTTTCAGAGAGAAGCCATTTCCTCAGGAGTGTTTAGTTAAAGAGGGCAGGAAGGTAGTAGGTAAATATATATATATTTATTTTATTATTTTTATTTTTTAAAAGGATTCAAATACAAATTATACAAAGAAAAAATCACCTATTGCATACTCCTTCGTATTCATTTCATTTTTCCTAGGGAGATAATATTAATACAATAAAAATAACAATAAGAAAAACTATCTAAGTAATTGACAGGAAAAAACAAAGCTGAAAAAATAATTAGCACCTTAGTCCTGAATCATACCATGCCAAATAGCATTACATTTTCGTAGTGCCTTTAAACCTCTAGCCTTAGCCAAAGCTTTTTCTCTCGCAAAAATTTCAATAAAAATACTACACCACTCTATTACATTACATGACTTTGGAGAAATCCATGCCCGGGCTATAGCCAATCGAGCAGAGACTATAACTATAGTCATTAAAGCGTTCTTTGCTACATTAACATCATCACTATAGCCCAGCATTATCTCAGTTGTAGTAAAAACCACATCCAATCCAAGTCGATTTCTTAATGCATTCAAGACCCCTTGCCAAAAGGTCGTTAACATAGGGCACATAGCAATCACATGAACAATATTTACTCCATATTCCCCTCATTTAGAGCAGCGTGTCCTATTACTTGAATGCTGAGCAGTTGTTTGCCCCCATCTAAAGATTTTTTCAGGTGTATAGTACAACATACATATGGTTTTAAATTGTTGGAGCCTTAGATTCATAGACCACACTGCGTCTTTTAATGTAATAAGTGCAGCTTCTAGGGTTGTGGCAGATATTTCCTCCGCAAGCGTTACAATCAATTTTTCAGCTAAAAGGCCAACATGATCCAGTCTTTCCTGACGAAATATTTGATACGCAGCACAAATAAATTTTCCCTGAAAAGGTTCATGAAAAGAAGTCAGTAGTTGATGGTGTTCCAGACCACTACCTTGAGTCCTTGTGATCTCAAGAAATAATCCCTAAATTGAAAATATAATAGTGCTGGCGTGTTATTGAAAAATAATTTTTCAATTCTTGAAAAGTACGAAAGCCTTCCATGTCATATAAATCTTCAAGTTTATCTACTCAAGACTGGCCTAATGAGTGGCTACACTATCCTTAAAAATGTCTGGGAGAAGTGGATTATCCCACAGTTGGAATTTAGTAAAATAAATCGGCAAGGAATACGTATTAGATATTTCTCTCCAAACTATAGTTATGTCCCTCAGGATCTTAAAGCGTACTCTTTTATAGTAATTAGGGTCATGTGTGCAATAAAGAAATCTATTGCTATCCTGGTTTAACAAAAGCCTATGGCTAAAGTCTTGATCCTGGCTGGACAAAAGACTACGAAGTCTGCTCATAAATGAAGCCCAATAGTATAGTTTAAAATCAGGAAATGCAAGACCACCTTGACTAAAGGGGTATTTTAAAAAAGTTATAGCCCGGCATGCCTATTATACCCCCAAATAAAACTACCTACTATCCCATCTAATTTCTTAAAGAACAAATTCGGCAATTTCAGAGGAATAGACCTAAATAAATAAAGCAACCTAGGAAGAATTGTAATTTTGACAATATTACACCGTCTGATGATACTAATGGGAAGCTTGTGCCAATTCTTAAGTTTCCTGGTAGTATCAATCAGTAGCGCTTCATAATTTAATTTAATAATATTTTGGATCTGAGGAGTAACATGAATGCCGAGATATATAGTTTCTGGACAGTGTCCCATTATGGGGGTTTCTGGTGTATAGTTCAGCAAAATCTGAGTTTTGGCAATATTCAAGTTATATCCAGAGAAGGTACCAAATCTAATGGCCTCCTGATTGATTAATTCTACAGTCTGAATTGGATCTATCATAAAAATTGTGATATCATCCGCATAGGCATTACGTTTTAGCTCATTAGGTCCATAAGATAATGGCCGAATGCCCTCGTTCATCATAAGAATTTGAATAAAAGGTTCAAGGCATAAGGCAAACAACAGAGGGGATAAAGGACACCCCTGGTGTGTACCCCTATTTATGCAAAAAACCCTAGAGTGTAACCCCTCACAGCTTAATTTGGCCTGGAGTGAACGAGAAAGAGCCTTTACCCATGTCAAATACCGTTCAGAGATTCCCATTGCTGAAAGGGTAGGCCATAAATAGGAAAGGCCACCCGATCAAATGTTTTTTCTGCGTCCAGAGGTATCATCCCTAGTTTGTCATTAATTTGCTTAGTCAGATCGAATGCAATAATGGCAGTGGTAATATGAGTGGTCTTACCTCTTCCCTTGATAAAACCATGCTGTTGCCCCGAAACCAATTTTACCATAAATGGAGAAAGGTGATCCGCCAGAATCTTCGCAAACCATTTGGCATCAGCATTAATACGTGAAATCGGATGGTACGATCCTCAAGCTGCTGACGGCTTATTCTTCGTTAGGAAGAATACCATATTTGTGTTATCCCATGAAGGAGGGACCACCCCTGTTTCTCCTATTTCCTTAATCACTCTTACAAACAATGGGGTTAAGATATTCTTAAAAACTTTATAAAATTAAATCGGGATCTGGTCTTCCCCTGTGGCCTTACCCATAGTGAGAAATGCCAAAACTAACCATATATCCTCTACCAATATCTCTTGCTCCAGTTGTGCAGCCTCCTGAGCTATTAAAGATGATATTCGAGCTCTATCTAAGTATCGAGAAACCTCCTCTAGTTCTACCGGATTTGAAGGAGCATATAAATCTTCGTAAAAAATAGCGAATTGCTCCAAAATCGCCCTAGCTCCGGTATGTATCACATTATCCGCTCCTTTATTCTCAACGATCTTCCTTTTAGACTTTTTATCAGCAATTTTGTAGGCTAGTACTCTCCCCACTTGTTCACTATATTCGTACTGTTCGAGCGAAATTTATTGAAGACCACTGCCACTCTTTCCTTAATAATCTCTAATGCTTTGTCCTTCGCTTCTACTAGTTTAAAATAAATTGACAATTGATCATCATCCTGTCTTCCAACAGATTGTTCATGAGAGAGCTCTAACCCAATTAAAGTCCTGAGAGTCTCCTTAACGACAGCCTCATTAGCTTTATTCTTAGATAGTATGAATTGCTGAGTAATACCGCTAATGAATGCTTTCGTAGAGTCCCAGATCATATGGGGAGAGGCAGTACCAATATTAAAGCTCAAGAATTCAACAAAGAGTTTTCCTATGTACAGAGTATACTCATCGTCAGGTAACAAATAACGTGGAAGAGAAAAAGGTCGACCTGCCTTAACAGCCACTGTTGGTTGAATTGTCAATAAAATTCAGTTGTGATCTGAGGTGATCTTCAGACGGATGTATGACGTTACAACGCAGGCTATTACAACGCCTGCCTTTACAACGCGGTTTTTACATCGCATACCATTACCACGCATAGCGCTTTTGGGTGCTGGATAGTGAATAGTTTAATTTACTATTCCAACTCCAGTCCCCGTGGACACTAGGGAAGGTTATTGGATAGTAAAATAACCTATTCCCTATCCTAGAGCGCCCCCCAGCGCAATGCGTTGTAATGGTTTGCGTTGTAATGACCGCGTTGTAATGGTAGTGCGTTGTAAAAGTTTCGTTGTAAGTGATGTTTCCCTCTTCAGACACATCTCCATCTTAGCTGTGTTCAGAACTACGTTGCCAACTCAAGCCATATCCAGCCTCGAGCATTGCCTATGTGGACAAGAATAGAATGTAAAGCCAATGTTATCTGGAAATAAAACTCGCCAAGCATCTTGTATATCATGCACCCTTGAAAGCTCCAATATTGAATTCCTTACTTTCGCCATCCTTACAACAGAGAGTCGAGAAGTTGTGTCTAAAGTCTGATTCATGATGCAATTGAAGTCTCCCATAACTATTAGAGTTCCCTGGAATTCAAGTACACTGAGCATTAACGTATTAAAAACCGAAGGGTCATCTATATTAGGCCCATAGATCACTGCTAAAACATATTTGGTATCATAGATCATTAGTTGGGCTATAGCCCATCTTCCCCTCCCATCAGCCATAAGCTGATCAATTTTATACCCCAAAAACTTACTAGACAGTATAGTCACCCCTCTTATTGAAACACTTTGAGATGAGCAGACACCAGTGTTATACTCTAATTGATTAAGTAATGTCCTATCCTTAAACGCTATATGTGTTTCCATAACCAAGATAAAATGAGGACAATACATCTTTAATTCTTCTCTGACGAGTTGTCGTTTACGAGCGGCATTCAACCCAGATACATTACAACATAAAAATTTGATCACTACCATTTTATACCACCCAATACCTCATTTAGTACAACATTTCTGAAAATTCGTCCAAAAAACCATTTCCCCAAATCCCCAAAAAAGAATATCTTGCTTAAATCCTTTGCTTTAGCCCTACAATCAACAAATCTCCCCCCAACCCCCCTTCTCCCCACCCCTTGTCTTGAGAAAGGAATCACCCCCTTTATTACTGTCTGAAAGAGAGCATTTTGGGAAGTTCAGATGCAGAGTTGCCCTTTATTGATAGCAAAAAAACATTTTCCAAGGCTTGCAGACAAGTGTGTATAAGAAAAATTACTGTCTCCAATTATTTACCCCAGATTTAGGAAAAAATAAAAACCATACAGAATACACAAAAAGTGTTCAATCTATTTCCCGGGCTCCTGTCACCAAGACGTCAACACTTCCTGAGCCTCTTGCTCTGAGAATACCAGCTTAGTGTAGCTTTCCTTTATTATTATTAAATGCCCAGGCTCTGAAGATAGACCTGCGCCCCAGCCGCCTTCAATGGATCAATCATTTGTCGAAGTTTCCAGCGGCGATCCATGGTATCCTTACAGAAGTCTGATCTAACAAACATTGAAAAAGGCTCCATACGTACTGAAGTAGTAAGCCTAGCTTTGATGGAAACTGCTTGCCGTAATAAAAAAATACCTAGGCAGAATAGAATGGGTCTAAGAAAAATAACCAGGGGGTTTATTAGTAATCAGTGGTAATTGGCTATCCCAATCCCAGTCAGCCAAATCTGGAAAAGATTTATGAAATAGGTTGACCATGTAAGCGCGACAGTCCGTTCCTTACGACCCTTCTGGCATCCCAAACACTCGCAGATTGTTGTGTCGCTGTCGATTTTCCAAATCTTTGACCTTCATCTGCATAGATCTTATTTGAGTTTCGTGTGTGTCTGTATATTTCAATATTTGGCTCATATGATCTTCGGTATCAGCTAACCTCTGCTGCAGCTCAGTGATATCAGAAGTAATGGCGTCTATCTGATTTTTTAATTCTGACAAAGTAGGTCTGATAGCCTCAGCATAGTATGTTTGAGCTTCTACTCTTTGTGTTTGTAGTGTCTTAATGATTCCTTGCAATGAGGTTTGTTCAACTGACCCGCTAAATTCATCTTTCTGGTCCGTCAATCCCTCTTGATTTACTTGATTTGCTAAAGTAATTAGTGAAAGCGTTATAAGGGGGAGCGTTGAAGATAGCCTCTGACTGCTGATATCTCTAGTATCCTTACTATTAGCCCAGCGCAATCTTTGCCTTGCCCCCTCTCTACCAGCGGGGAAGCTGGGAGAGCCTGGGTAGTTTGAGAAAGCAGCTCGGGACTTGAGCCAGAAAGATGCAAGATCATTCTCTCCACCTCGCCCTTCTTCGTAACCCACTTTCGGAGCAGGCTGCTAGTTGTTGCAGATGTAGCAGATTAAAGAGAAGTATCACATTGCTTATTAAGAGTCTTCTTTTTGTTCTGTCTCTGAGCTCTTGATTTAATGGTCCCTTTTTTCTGCTTGTTAATCGGAGTCCCCTCATCACCGTACTCCACAGCGGATTCAACACAGCTAACTGTAACCCATTCTTTACTAGTAGAATGTGTGTCTTGCGAGTTTTTCTGATTCCCAGAATTGGTTTCTAGAGTATCTGCACTCCCAACATTTAAAAAGACAGCAGTTTGTCCCAGGTTTTGGGGGGAAACATTCTTATTGACCTTGCTGTTTTAACAGTACCGGGTTCCACGGCTTCAGACACTTCCTCCGGTTTTTCAAGATCTGCGCAATAACCAACAATTAAAGGAGATACTGTCACTGGCTGATTATATAAAGGCTGCAAAAGGTGAAGAAATTGTGCCACTTGATCGGCATCAGCATGAGCAATCTCAGAGTTTTAAGTGGAGGTGGAGAAATGTGGAGCAGGTACAGTCAGATTCTCCCTTGAAGCCATTGAAGCTGTATCTTCCGTAGTTTTAAACACAATTGTATCTGACTGTCTCTTTTCCCCCCGCAAGTGGTGACACTGCCTCAATTAATGCACTCACCATTACTGATTCTGGAGGGTAGGTAACTGTACCCCCTGGATTAATTACCAAAGAAGCCTTCCCGGACTGTAATACTTTTATAATGGAGCGACCTACCCCTGAAGCAGAGTGCGTTAGCTTAGTTTTTTCTCCTTTCTCCTCTCCTCCCTCATTGGCATTCTCAGCAGCCCCTGTACTTGCCAATACTGCTGCCGTGCGAGCACCAGCGAGGCCTCCCTTCGAGGGGTTAATTTTTGGTGGCCCCATTATCCTTAGCTTGCGATAGAGAAGTCGAGCAAGCGGATTGTAATGCTGCTGAAAGAAAGGTCGGCAGGAACGCCTGGTATAATCAGCGGCAAGTAGCAAAATCTGGAGTGGAACCCAGTCAGCCAAGAGGATCAAACGGGCTATCCACAATATCCTCAGGTATAGAACAAATGTTAAAAATGGACCCACGTCTCGTTTTTATCCGACTGTGTCCAGCCTGTCAAACATCAAAAGGCCCAACAATCAGGCAGCCCGCTGATCGATTGATCCGCTTGTCCATGCACCAATCAGCTCTCCCCCCTGAATCGCGGGTAAAATTCAGAGCGGTCAGTACGGGACAGAGCAAAGCAGCAGAGCTAGCAGTAAGTGGTAGGTAAAGAAATGTCTCTCTTCATAGGCTTTACAAACTCCTCATATTTCTCTCGCACTCTTCTTTAGCCAAGTTGTTTCCGTGCCTTTCATCGCTACCGTCTGCATGTCTTTAGCTGGTACTCTTCAGAGGACAACTCTGCACCGACTTCCCAGCGGCACCATCAGTCCGCCATCTTCTTTCCTGTATAATTATATTTTAGATATAAAGTTAATTTCAAACTACCAGCCCCATAGATGAAACAAAGGAAGTGGTAACAGTTGCTTTTTTTGAAGACTACATAGCTGACTCCGAGGCAGTCTCTCTTCTTATCCCAATCCCCTTTCCCCCAGTGGCAACTTGCAGAGTGGGTTTAAAAATTCCTTTGCAGGTTAATACAGAGGGGAATTGCATCTGCTTCTGTGGTTCATGGCACAAGGTCAGTGAATTATCTCTTACTGCTCATGTTCAGAACTGCCTATTTAAGGACCGCATTGGAGCAGACACACTGCGGTCGCTTTGCTGGCATGCCCAAAGCACATCAAAGGCAAGCCCGTCTGAGCCCGTCCATGCCTGGGTGGCACCAGGGGCCAGAGATGCTACAGGTCCTAAAGCAAACCTCCCTAAAACACCAGTTGCCCTTGGACACAGATTCTTCAGTTCCAACAACAAGGAAAGGATATAGGTTGCACTAGGGCCAATTTAATTATTGAAATGCACTTTAGCTGCCACCGTTGCAAATTTAAGTTTAACCATCTGGTAGGCATCTCTACCCACTCCTGAACTATGGGTAACTACAAATATATTGACCTCGACTCCACTACTTGTCCCCAAATTTCCTTTGTGTTAACTAATGCGCACTCCTTCTATAAACATAACATTGAAATTCATGAGCACATCACATCTCTCCACTTTAACTGCTTTTTTGTCACTGAAACTTGGGCTTTGGAGGTTTTGGCCCCTCATCTGGTTACTGCTATTCCATCAGGCTATGTCATATTACGGCAATGTTGTCTTGGCCGGATATAAGGCGAGCTGGCAATTATTTTTAAGGACTTGTTTAATTACACTTTAGAAGCTGTTACACAGCATGCTTCAGAAGTTACAGAGGTCACCTCTTTTAGATATAAAATTTCAGCCAAACTAATATTCACTGGCCTTCAATTTTACCATCCCACTGGCCCACACTCTGATTTCCTTGATGCTTGGTTCCAAGCACTTGAGCCCTTTCTGGTCCATCAAAATGTTCCCCTTCTTGGTGACTTCAATTTTCATTTAGGACGCCTATCTAACAGGGATTCTGTATCCTTAATAGAATCTATGCTGAAATTTGACATCTTTCAGGTAGTGAACAGTCCCCACTAACATCGTAGGACACATTTTGAATGGCATCTTCTCTAATTCTCCCTTCCTGATGTTTAATGAAGCCACCTTACTCAGTTGGGTAGATCACTATGTAGTCACTTTTATAGTTAGCTCACCATCACTGATGCCTAAGGGGAAGGGGGGGAGTGGGACCATCAAAACCGAAGGCAGCTCCTGGTAGAAACTGAAGCAACAGGCACTTAATATAGCTCAAATTCCTGCAGGTACCTTTCCAGATCTCTTGGCTGAAGGGTTTCAGAATTGGATAGGGACCGTCACATCACTATTAAGCACTGCAGAAGATCGAAACACTCTGTTGCCTGGTTTACAGATGATCTTAAAAAGCTGCAGTAGACTTGCATAGACAAGAAAGGAAATGGCATGTGCATTGAGACCTTATTGATAAAAACGTGTCACAAAGCTCTTACTCACCAAGATAAACTTTCTATCCGCCTTGCTAAATCTACCTCCTATACAGAAAAAAATAAGAATGGCAAAGTAGTGAACAAGCTCTCTCATCGATCAATTCTGAGCCTTTCTGACCCTTCACAAGAGTTCTGCGATAGACTGGCCATTAATTTCCATGACAAAATTCTTAACATCTACTCTGAATTTCCTTCTTCTGTCGAACACGGAGGCGTAGCAGCTCGCTCCTGCACTGCAAAAATCATATTAACGCCCTGAGTCTACCAAGTGGGTTCACTTAGGGATCCTTGCTCAGCCCTACTCTTTTTAATCTGTATGTCGCCCTTCTTGCTGAGCTGATATGCTCTTTTGGCTTTCAAACCCATTGATATGCTGATGACCCACAGATTATTATGTCCATCTCAGGCAATCTGTCTTTGGTAGCTAAAAAGTTTAATCTTTGCATGACCAGGATACATTTCTAAATGAAAGACATTTTGTAAAACTTAATACAGATAAAACTGAGATGTTGGTGTTTGGTACACAAGAATCTGTTTGGATCTACAGTTGGTGGCCAGAGGAATGTCCATTTACCTACCCCTGTGAAAGTGGCCAATAATGTTGGGGTCATCTTCGATATCTCATTGATTTTGAGTAGAATGTCAATTGCACTATGAGTGCATGCTTTTTGATATTCAGTACTCTTAGGGAAATGTGTTCATGTATTACAGGTGAACTGTGACACTCTGTAGCCATTGCTTTATTCTGCTCCAGACTTGACTACTGCAATGCCTTTCACCTGCAATTAATGCCTCTTCACTTAATACGCTGAAAGTGGTGTAAAATTCGGCTGCTTGCCTCATTCTGAATATCCTCAAACGATTGTCTGTTAGAGAGGGCATTTCTTGTGTTGCACTGGTTCTGTGTTAGGAAGTGTATCTCCTTTAAAGCTGTTTGCCCGGGCTGCCGCCAGGTTATGGAACACTTTGCCTGCCTTCATTGTTAAACTCAATTCTTTTGCATGGTTTAAAAATCTTTGAAAAACAAGGTATTCTCATTCTAAGCTAATTGGGCACTGTAGTCATTAGTGAGCTCTGTTGTTCAGCTTAGCGCTTAGATTCTCTTGGATATAATGCATGCTTATAAATTCACTTTTTTCCAGTGAATATATATATATATATATTTATGTGTCACTCTATGCCTGAAAGGGTTTTGTCTTGACTTATACTGGGTGCTCCCTTGTGTCTGGACAAAGCTATACCTCTCTGAAGAGCTCTAATTAGAGTGAAACACTGTGTCAGGGGTTGCTTTTACTCATTTCAGGTTGGCTTGAGTTGGTATTTTACCAATTCAAAGGTGTAATACTGTGCCTGGAGTGATAAATGGTTTTTGTCATTTTACAGCTCAGCAATGACAGCACTGTGCTAGTCCTGTGCTTAAAAACTTTGCTGTAGAAATGGCAAAAGACTTTGTCCTTTTCTATCTCGGCATGGATAGCACTGTGCTAATCCTATGCTTAAAGACTTTGATAGAAAAACAGACATTTGAGGTGAGCAGACCTAGAGTGTCGCTGGTGTTGAGAGTGCTCTAACAGGAGCTGCTTTCCACCTAAACTGGAGAACTACCCAGAGTTCTCTCCTTCTTTTTTGCATAATTCATGGGTCACTCTATGCCTGAAAGGGTTTTGTTTTGTATATATATATATATGTATATATATATATATATATTACCTACTGGCGGTCGCCAGTAGGTAGTTATAGTTAGGATCGTTTTCCATAGGAAATCCGCAACATTCTATTTGGAATAACTTTGGCGCCGAATGAGGGATCTACCTGTAATTTTCCTTAACTTTGCCTCGCTGCGCTCCGCTCCTTCCCTGAACGTTTTGGGGGGATCCGTCAAGGGGGGGCCGAGATAAAAGGGGGGTCCCAAAACGTGTTTTCCCCATGTTAATTTCCATAGGGCGGTTGGACTCACTTTTAGCCCGAACGGCTGAATAGATTTCCACCAAACTTGGCAAAATTGTAGGGAATGGTACCCCGATGTGCCTTTGCTATGTCTCAAGATATATGCTCCAGTGGTTTTTACGAAAATTAACTTTGAAAAAATATATATTGGGCTACATTGGGCTATATATATGTTAGAGCCCAAATGTAGCCCAATGTAGCCCAATGTAGCCCAATGTAGCCCAAAGATGGGCACCAGAGACAAAAAAAACAAATGTAGCCCAAATATCAGCCAGATGTAGCCCAACTATAGCCCAATGACAGAATGTCCCAGAGTGTTCTAAAGAACAACTAGAGCGCTAACAGTCTTACTTATGACAAAAGTATGGCACACCTGAAGTCATCTTGATTGGAATAAAATGTTAACACTTAAAACATTTAATTTGCAAAGGAACAAAATGAGGGGGTTCATTTTGCCATAGAAATTATGATTAGTGCTGAAGAAAGAAAAATTAGGGCACATTTTGAGTGACTTCTCAAATCCTCTTATATTTCATTAAAAAAATTCTGATATGCAGTCTCCCAAGATGGCCACCAGAGACAAAAGAGCCCAAATGTAGCCCAAATATCAGCCAGATGTAGCCCAACTATAGCCCAATGACAGAATGTCCCAGAGTGTTCTAAAGAACAACTAGAACGCTAACAGTCTTACTTATGACAAAAGTATGGCACACCTGAAGACATCTTGATTGGAATAAAGTGGTAACACTTAATACATTTAATTTGAAAAGGAACAAAATGAGGGGTTTCATTTTGCCATATAAATTGTATATATATATATATATATATATATATATATATATATATATATATATATATATATATATATATATATATTCAAAGGGATTTGGAGCACCCTGCTGATACGTCACAGCTGAATTACCTCATGCATCATGGTCGATGTGGTTCAGTGTTACTCGCTTCACACACAGTTCTCATCCCTGCTGACGAGGGGTGATACTCCGAAACACGTGTCCAGGGATGGCGAAGACAGCGAAGATAGCAGAAGATCGAAAGATGATGCATCGCGAACACTTTACTACATTGACCAGAGTCCTTAGGGGCGACACCGCCGGTGTGTGAGTAGTGTGCGACCCCACCACCATTTATATATATATATACATATATATATATATACATACATACATACATACATACATACATACATACATATATATATATATATATATATATATATATATTCTTTACCACACCAAACTTTTCCATTCAAAGAAGGCGCTGACTCCGTGAATCTCAGTTCAAAACGTTTTTATTCCATGTTCAGTTGCTGCTCAGACGCGTTTCGGCGGCTTGCTCCCGCCTTGCTCACTAACATCTGTATTACTGAATCATTGCTTCTTTATACATGTTAAGTAAGTCATGTGATAAATCTATCTGCCATTTGACTGGCTGTTACTATGTTAAACATGAACCCACCCCGTGAATTACCATAAACCAGTTAATGACTTGCACATTTCAGTATTACATGTTTAGTCTTTTTTCACTAGTTATATTTAACATATATTTAGACAACCACTTCTAATTTACACATTATAATTACACTCCCCATTGCCAAAATTTCAATAAACAATTTAACCGGGTACACACAATTAATATTGCCCCTTAAAAAATATCATTATTAGCGTTATACCTCTCAGACTCGAGTCTGTTTTTTATAGTTTTTAGTTACGGCATACTAATCCCAGGAGTCTCGGCATGTGCCTATCCAAACCACCCATGTTAGCCGGTGCTTACAATTTGACATGTGTCGCTCTGTAATTGGATGCGCCAACATGCGCTACTGACATAAAGGTTTCCCTGGTTTAGGAAGCCGGTGATTAGTGTGTTACTACCCATCCTGCTGAACCTATAATGACACGTACTCCTCGAGGTGAGTGTTCGATCAGTGTCATCATGTTTGCTGGTATGATCGCTCGAGATTCGGCCAGTATATTGTTGCTACTTGCTGCTTAAAGCCGTCCTAGCGAGTCACTCTCTATATTAAAGACTAAACCCGACAAGTGGCTCTGTTAGTTTACCAACGCGGAGTTTCATAAGACCCAATGTGGGACCGTAGGGGGTGTATGCCCTGAAGATGGAGGAGGGAGGTTTTATTGGGGATTTTTCCAGAGCCGTACTATTTCAAACACAAGGGGTTAAGAAAATTAGGTGGCGGGAGGTTGTTGGGTGTGGTCACGTACAGTGTGTAACTTTACTGAAAATACTAACATGTACAGTATAAAATTGTGAGTGTATAATGCTCAGAGCATCAGATGATTACGAGTGGTACTGGGGGAAGAGAAGGAAGATACACACATCAATTAACATTTAAATATGGACACTTAAAGCCTCATCCGCGTTTAAACCTGACGGGATTTTGGAGTTTAGGAGAATAATATACCTAGACTCCAGGCGGCGTAAAGCTAATTTGCGATTTCCGCCTCTGACATTTCTGGGTATGCTGTCAATGACAAAGTACGTAAGCCCTGCTGCATTTCCACCATGGTTTGCGTGAATGTGCCTAGCTACTGGGTAAGCTGGATATTCGTTTGCTATAGCACGTAGGTGCTGCAAAATTCTTACGTGAGCAGGGTGGATAGTGGATCCCACATATCTTTTACCACATTCACAGGTGAGCACGTATACTGCAAACTCTGTTTTGCATGTGTACGCTTCCCTAATTTTATATGGGAAACTTCTGAAAGGTACATCCACATTTGAAGTGTTTTTGCCATGGTTGCAGGCTTTACACTTACTGCATTTTCTGAATCCTTTCTGCGATTGAAACCAGTCCCTTGCTTTTTTGGATTTTACAGCAGGGGCATTGCAGACTAATTCACTGTGCATCGACTTGGCTTTTCTGAATGATACTAGGGGTGTTTTGCCCACCGTCTGACCAATTGTAGGGTCATTCCGTATAAGTGGCCAGTGCCTAGTTAGGATTTTACGGAGATTAGAGTGGTACCGGTTGAATCCTGTTATCAACCTCGGTGGTTGCCTCACTTGTTTGCCATGTGATTTCTCCGTTTCCTTTGGGAACAACAATTCATGCCGGGTCTTTTTATTACACTTGACTTCTGCACTGTTGCACGTTTTGGCCGTGTATCCCCTTTGCAGTAGTCTAGAAAATAGGTTCTGTTTGGCTTCCTTTAATCCCTCATCCGTGCTACAATTACGTGTCATTCTTAGACATTCTGCATAGGGGATTGATTGTTTAAGTGGCGTGGGGTGGAAGCTGTGGGCGTGCAAAATTGCATTCCCTGCTGTTGGCTTTCGGTATGTACGTGTTTGAATTTTATCATGTTCAACATACAGTTCTAGGTCTAAAAACTGGATACTTTCTTTGCTAGTGCTGCATGTAAATTTCAAATTCAAAGCATTTTCATTTAAGTTTTCAGCAAATTCCATCGCATTCTCCACACTTCCCTACCACAAAATAAAAATGTCATCAATGAATCTTTTATATATGATCACATTGTTGGTCATAATTTGTGGGTATAGTGCCCATAGTACCTGCTCCTCCCACCAGCCCATATGCAGATTCGCATAGCTGGGGGAGAAGCAAGTACCCATGGCTGATCCTTGAACCTGTTTGTAGTGTAATCTGTCAAACATGAATGTATTGTTCGTGAGGCACCATTCAGTCATTTCAAGTAACATTCTTGTATGTTCAAACAAGTGTATTTTATATATATATATGTTGTCCAAACAATTCAAAATCAGCGCGCTCTCAGGAAAAAAGAGGAGTATGCCGGTCTGATATAAAGTGCTGTTTAATCAATGGTGATTAAACAGCACTTTATATCAGACCGGCATACTCCTCTTTTTTCCTGAGAGCGCGCTGATTTTGAATTGTTTGGACAACATTGAATTAGCCGGACCTACTCCGCCGGCGTGCACGCCACCTTCCTGGGGTCGGAGGGATCCAGAAGGAGTGATTTTCGTTGGATATATATATATATATATATATATATATATATATATATAAATATATATATTCACTGAAAAAACCATAGGTTTCACACCAGTTATAGTTAGGAATTAGCATTTGAAAAACCTATTAAATTCACTGAAAAAAACATAGATTTCACACCAGTTATAGTTAGTTGGACTCGCTATAACTTGCGCGTGCAATGCACTGCTGATGACGTCACATATTACATCACTCATGACATGGTCAGTGACATCACTCATTACATCACTGATGACATACCAACGTGTTTCGGCCGCCCCACATTTAATCGTGTGGCTTTCTTCCGAATTAGTTCCTGATTCGAATTTATTTACCCAAACGGCTGGCTCGGTCGTGGAAGGAGCCCACCGCTGTGGCGGGTCCGAGCTGACAACCAAAGAGTCAGCATGAGGAACGAAGAATTTGGCGTTCTACAGGGGAATGTCAAATATGCTCCCATTTGGCATTTGTAAAGCGGAAGCAGACCTTGCCAGACTGTATCTTCATCCCACTGGGGAATCAAATGTGAACTGTGCAGTAATAGACAGCGCACCCACATGGGTAACACGCATGCCATGACTACAGATCCCAGAAGGCCCATGAAGGGGCCACGCCCATGAGGGCAGGAACTAATTGGAGTTATAACCTGAGCTTTGCAAGAGCGCTGCCGTACCTGTTCAAAAACGCCACTGAGGAAGAGAGGAGGAATCTCGAAACGTGGGGCGTTATACTATCGAAGCTAACAGTGTGGTTTGAAGCCTGATTGCAAGATGCCAAATAAACAAGTTGGAGCTGATTTAATCGTGTGGCTTTCTTCCGAATGAGTTCCTGATTCGAATTTATTTACCCAAACGGCTGGCTCGGTCGTGGATGGAGCCCACCGCTGTGGCGGGTCCGAGCTGACAACCAAAGAGTCAGCATGAGGAACGAAGAATTTGGCGTTCTACAGGGGAATGTCAAATATGCTCCCATTTGGCATTTGTAAAGCGGAAGCAGACCTTGCCAGACTGTATCTTCATCCCACTGGGGAATCAAATGTGAACTATGCAGTAATAGACAGCGCACCCACATGGGTAACACGCATGCCAGGACTACAGATCCCAGAAGGCCCATGAAGGGGCCACGCCCATGAGGGCAGGAACTAATTGGAGTTATAACCTGAGCTTTGCAAGAGCGCTGCCGTACCTGTTCAAAAACGCCACTGAGGAAGAGAGGAGGAACCTCGAAACGTGGGGCGTTATACTATCGAAGCTAACAGTGTGGTTTGAAGCCTAATTGCAAGATGCCAAATAAACAAGTTGGAGCTGATTTAATCGTGTGGCTTTCTTCCGAATGAGTTCCTGATTCGAATTTATTTACCCAAACGGCTGGCTCGGTCGTGGAAGGAGCCCACCGCTGTGGCGGGTCCGAGCTGACAACCAAAGAGTCAGCATGAGGAACGAAGAATTTGGCGTTCTACAGGGGAATGTCAAATATGCTCCCATTTGGCATTTGTAAAGCGGAAGCAGACCTTGCCAGACTGTATCTTCATCCCACTGGGGAATCAAATGTGAACTATGCAGTAATAGACAGCGCACCCACATGGGTAACACGCATGCCAGGACTACAGATCCCAGAAGGCCCATGAAGGGGCCACGCCCATGAGGGCAGGAACTAATTGGAGTTATAACCTGAGCTTTGCAAGAGCGCTGCCGTACCTGTTCAAAAACGCCACTGAGGAAGAGAGGAGGAATCTCGAAACGTGGGGCGTTATACTATCGAAGCTAACAGTGTGGTTTGAAGCCTGATTGCAAGATGCCAAATAAACAAGTTGGAGCTGATTTAATCGTGTGGCTTTCTTCCGAATGAGTTCCTGATTCGAATTTATTTACCCAAACGGCTGGCTCGTCGTGGAAGGAGCCCACTGCTGTGGCGGGTCCGAGCTGACAACCAAAGAGTCAGCATAAGGAACGAAGAATTTGGCGTTCTACAGGGGAATGTCAAATATGCTCCCATTAGGCATTTGTAAAGCGGAAGCAGACCTTGCCAGACTGTAACTTCATCCCACTGGGGAATCAAATGTGAACTATGCAGTAATAGACAGCGCACCCACATGGGTAACACGCATGCCAGGACTACAGATCCCAGAAGGCCCATGAAGGGGCCACGCCCATGAGGGCAGGAACTAATTGGAGTTATAACCTGAGCTTTGCAAGAGCGCTGCCGTACCTGTTCAAAAACGCCACTGAGGAAGAGAGGAGGAATCTCGAAACGTGCGGCGTTATACTATCGAAGCTAACAGTGTGGTTTGAAGCCTGATTGCAAGATGCCAAATAAACAAGTTGGAGCTGATTTAATCGTGTGGCTTTCTTCCGAATGAGTTCCTGATTCGAATTTATTTACCGAAACGGCTGGCTCGGTCGTGAAAGGAGCCCACCGCTGTGGAGGGTCCGAGCTGACAACCAAAGAGTCAGCATGAGGAACGAAGAATGTGGCGTTCTACAGGGGAATGTCAAATATGCTCCCATTTGGCATTTGTAAAGCGGAAGCAGACCTTGCCAGACTGTATCTTCATCCCACTGGGGAATCAAATGTGAACTATGCAGTAATAGACAGCGCACCCACATGGGTAACACGCATGCCAGGACTACAGATCCCAGAAGGCCCATGAAGGGGCCACGCCCATGAGGGCAGGAACTAATTGGAGTTATAACCTGAGCTTTGCAAGAGCCCTGCGTACCTGTTCAAAAACGCCACTGAGGAAGAGAGGAGGAATCTCGAAAGTGGGGCGTTATACTATCGAAGCTAACAGTGTGGTTTGAAGCCTGATTGCAAGATGCCAAATAAACAAGTTGGAGCTGATTTAATCGTGTGGCTTTCTTCCGAATGAGTTCCTGATTCGAATTTATTTACCCAAACGGCTGGCTCGGTCGTGGAAGGAGCCCACCGCTGTGGCGGGTCCGAGCTGACAACCAAAGAGTTAGCATGAGGAACGAAGAATTTGGCGTTCTACATGGGAATGTCAAATATGCTCCCATTTGGCATTTGTAAAGCGGTAGCAGACCTTGCCAGACTGTATCTTCATCCCACTGGGGAATCAAATGTGAACTATGCAGTAATAGACAGCGCACCCACATGGGTAACACGCATGCCAGGACTACAGATCCCAGAAGGCCCATGAAGGGGCCACGCCCATGAGGGCAGGAACTAATTGGAGTTATAACCTGAGCTTTGCAAGAGCGCTGCCGTACCTGTTCAAAAACGCCACTGAGGAAGAGAGGAGGAATCTCGAAACGTGGGGCGTTATACTATCGAAGCTAACAGTGTGGTTTGAAGCCTGATTGCAAGATGCCAAATAAACAAGTTGGAGCTGATTTAATCGTGTGGCTTTCTTCCGAATGAGTTCCTGATTCGAATTTATTTACCCAAACGGCTGGCTCGGTCGTGGAAGGAGCCCACTGCTGTGGCGGGTCCGAGCTGACAACCAAAGAGTCAGCATGAGGAACGAAGAATTTGGCGTTCTACAGGGGAATGTCAAATATGCTCCCATTAGGCATTTGTAAAGCGGAAGCAGACCTTGCCAGACTGTATCTTCATCCCACTGGGGAATCAAATGTGAACTATGCAGTAATAGACAGCGCACCCACATGGGTAACACGCATGCCAGGACTACAGATCCCAGAAGGCCCATGAAGGGGCCACGCCCATGAGGGCAGGAACTAATTGGAGTTATAACCTGAGCTTTGCAAGAGCACTGCCGTACCTGTTCAAAAACGCCACTGAGGAAGAGAGGAGGAATCTCGAAACGTGGGGCGTTATACTATCGAAGCTAACAGTGTGGTTTGAAGCCTGATTGCAAGATGCCAAATAAACAAGTTGGAGCTGATTTAATCGTGTGGCTTTCTTCCGAATGAGTTCCTGATTCGAATTTATTTACCCAAACGGCTGGCTCGGTCGTGGAAGGAGACCACCACTGCGGCGGGTCCGAGCTGACAACCAAAGAGTCAGCATGAGGAACGAAGAATTTGGCGTTCTACAGGGGAATGTCACATATGCTCCCATTTGACATTTGTAAAGCGGAAGCAGACCTTGCCAGACTGTATCTTCATCCCACTGGGGAATCAAATGTGAACTATGCAGTAATAGACAGTGCATCCACATGGGTAACACGCATGCCAGGACTACAGATCCCAGAAGGCCCATGAAGGGGCCACGCCCATGAGGGCAGGAACTAATTGGAGTTATAACCTGAGCTTTGCAAGAGCGCTGCCGTACCTGTTCAAAAACGCCACTGAGGAAGAGAGAAGGAATCTCGAAACGTGGGGCGTTATACTATCGAAGCTAACAGTGGGGTTTGAAGCCTGATTGCAAGATGCCAAATAAACAAGTTGGAGCTGATTTAATCGTGTGGCTTTCTTCCGAATGAGTTCCTGATTCGAATTTATTTACCCAAACGGCTGGCTCGGTCGTGGAAGGAGCCCACCGCTGTGGCGGGTCCGAGATGACAACCAAAGAGTCAGCATGAGGAACGAAGAATTTGGCGTTCTACAGGGGAATGTCAAATATGCTCCCATTTGGCATTTGTAAAGCGGAAGCAGACCTTGCCAGACTGTATCTTCATCCCACTGGGGAATCAAATGTGAACTATGCAGTAATAGACAGCGCACCCACATGGGTAACACGCATGCCAGGACTACAGATCCCAGAAGGCCCATGAAGGGGCCACGCCCATGAGGGCAGGAACTAATTGGAGTTATAACCTGAGCTTTGCAAGAGCGCTGCCGTACTTGTTCAAAAAGGCCACTGAGGAAGAGAGGAGGAATCTCGAAACGTGGGGCGTTATACTATCGAAGCTAACAGTGTGGTTTGAAGCCTGATTGCAAGATGCCAAATAAACAAGTTGGAGCTGATTTAATCGTGTGGCTTTCTTCCGAATGAGTTCCTGATTCGAATTTATTTACCCAAACGGCTGGCTCGGTCGTGGAAGGAGACCACCACTGCGGCGGGTCCGAGCTGACAACCAAAGAGTCAGCATGAGGAACGAAGAATTTGGCGTTCTACAGGGGAATGTCACATATGCTCCCATTTGACATTTGTAAAGCGGAAGCAGACCTTGCCAGACTGTATCTTCATCCCACTGGGGAATCAAATGTGAACTATGCAGTAATAGACAGTGCATCCACATGGGTAACACGCATGCCAGGACTACAGATCCCAGAAGGCCCATGAAGGGGCCACGCCCATGAGGGCAGGAACTAATTGGAGTTATAACCTGAGCTTTGCAAGAGCGCTGCCGTACCTGTTCAAAAACGCCACTGAGGAAGAGAGGAGGAATCTCGAAACGTGGGGCGTTATACTATCGAAGCTAACAGTGGGGTTTGAAGCCTGATTGCAAGATGCCAAATAAACAAGTTGGAGCTGATTTAATCGTGTGGCTTTCTTCCGAATGAGTTCCTGATTCGAATTTATTTACCCAAACGGCTGGCTCGGTCGTGGAAGGAGCCCACCGCTGTGGCGGGTCCGAGCTGACAACCAAAGAGCCAGCATGAGGAACGAAGAATTTGGCATTCTACAGGGGAATGTCAAATATGCTCCCATTTGGCATTTGTAAAGCGGAAGCAGACCTTGCCAGACTGTATCTTCATCCCACTGGGGAATCAAATGTGGACTATGCAGTAATAGACAGCGCACCCACATGGGTAACACGCGTGCCAGGACTACAGAGCCCAGAAGGCCCATGAAGGGGCCACGCCCATGAGGGCAGGAACTAATTGGAGTTATAACCTGAGCTTTGCTAGAGCGCTGCCGTACCTGTTCAAAAACGCCACTGAGGAAGAGAGGAGGAATCTCGAAACGTGGGGCGTTATGCTATCGAAGCTAACAGTGTGGTTTGAAGCCTGATTGCAAGATGCCAAATAAACAAGTTGGAGCTGATTTAATCGTGTGGCTTTCTTCCGAATGAGTTCCTGATTCGAATTTATTTACCCAAACGGCTGGCTCGGTCGTGGAAGGAGCCCACCGCTGTGGCGGGTCCGAGCTGACAACCAAAGAGTCAGCATGAGGAACGAAGAATTTGGCGTTCTACAGGGGAATGTCAAATATGCTCCCATTTGGCATTTGTAAAGCGGAAGCAGACCTTGCCAGACTGTATCTTCATCCCACTGGGGAATCAAATGTGAACTATGCAGTAATAGACAGCGCACCCACATGGGTAACACGCATGCCAGGACTACAGATCCCAGAAGGCCCATGAAGGGGCCACGCCCATGAGGGCAGGAACTAATTGGAGTTATAACCTGAGCTTTGCAAGAGCGCTGCCGTACTTGTTCAAAAAGGCCACTGAGGAAGAGAGGAGGAATCTCGAAACGTGGGGCGTTATACTATCGAAGCTAACAGTGTGGTTTGAAGCCTGATTGCAAGATGCCAAATAAACAAGTTGGAGCTGATTTAATCGTGTGGCTTTCTTCCGAATGAGTTCCTGATTCGAATTTATTTACCCAAACGGCTGGCTCGGTCGTGGAAGGAGACCACCACGGCGGCGGGTCCGAGCTGACAACCAAAGAGTCAGCATGAGGAACGAAGAATTTGGCGTTCTACAGGGGAATGTCAAATATGCTCCCATTTGGCATTTGTAAAGCGGAAGCAGACCTTGCCAGACTGTATCTTCATCCCACTGGGGAATCAAATGTGAACTATGCAGTAATAGACAGCGCATCCACATGGGTAACACGCATGCCAGGACTACAGATCCCAGAAGGCCCATGAAGGGGCCACGCCCATGAGGGCAGGAACTAATTGGAGTTATAACCTGAGCTTTGCAAGAGCGCTGCCGTACCTGTTCAAAAACGCCACTGAGGAAGAGAGGAGGAATCTCGAAACGTGGGGCGTTATACTATCGAAGCTAACAGTGGGGTTTGAAGCCTGATTGCAAGATGCCAAATAAACAAGTTGGAGCTGATTTAATCGTGTGGCTTTCTTCCGAATGAGTTCCTGATTCGAATTTATTTACCCAAACGGCTGGCTCGGTCGTGGAAGGAGCCCACCGCTGTGGCGGGTCCGAGCTGACAACCAAAGAGCCAGCATGAGGAACGAAGAATTTGGCATTCTACAGGGGAATGTCAAATATGCTCCCATTTGGCATTTGTAAAGCGGAAGCAGACCTTGCCAGACTGTATCTTCATCCCACTGGGGAATCAAATGTGGACTATGCAGTAATAGACAGCGCACCCACATGGGTAACACGCGTGCCAGGACTACAGAGCCCAGAAGGCCCATGAAGGGGCCACGCCCATGAGGGCAGGAACTAATTGGAGTTATAACCTGAGCTTTGCTAGAGCGCTGCCGTACCTCTTCAAAAACGCCACTGAGGAAGAGAGGAGGAATCTCGAAACGTGGGGCGTTATGCTATCGAAGCTAACAGTGTGGTTTGAAGCCTGATTGCAAGATGCCAAATAAACAAGTTGGAGCTGATTTAATCGTGTGGCTTTCTTCCGAATGAGTTCCTGATTCGAATTTATTTACCCAAACGGCTGGCTCGGTCGTGGAAGGAGCCCACCGCTGTGGCGGGTCCGAGCTGACAACCAAAGAGCCAGCATGAGGAACGAAGAATTTGGCATTCTACAGGGGAATGTCAAATATGCTCCCATTTGGCATTTGTAAAGCGAAGCAGACCTTGCCAGACTGTATCTTCATCCCACTGGGGAATCAAATGTGAACTATGCAGTAATAGACAGCGCACCCACATGGGTAACACGCATGCCAGGACTACAGATCCCAGAAGGCCCATGAAGGGGCCACGCCCATGAGGGCAGGAACTAATTTGAGTTATAACCTGAGCTTTGCAAGAGCGCTGCCGTACCTGTTCAAAAATGCCACTGAGGAAGAGAGGAGGAATCTCGAAACGTGGGGCGTTATACTATCGAAGCTAACAGTGTGGTTTGAAGCCTGATTGCAAGATGCCAAATAAACAAGTTGGAGCTGATATAATCGTGTGGCTTTCTTCCGAATGAGTTCCTGATTCGAATTTATTTACCCAAACGGCTGGCTCGGTCGTGGAAGGAGCCCACTGCTGTGGCGGGTCCGAGCTGACAACCAAAGAGTCAGCATGAGGAACGAAGAATTTGGCGTTCTACAGGGGAATGTCAAATATGCTCCCATTAGGCATTTGTAAAGCGGAAGCAGACCTTGCCAGACTGTATCTTCATCCCACTGGGGAATCAAATGTGAACTATGCAGTAATAGACAGCGCACCCACATGGGTAACACGCATGCCAGGACTACAGATCCCAGAAGGCCCATGAAGGGGCCACGCCCATGAGGGCAGGAACTAATTGGAGTTATAACCTGAGCTTTGCAAGAGCGCTGCCGTACTTGTTCAAAAAGGCCACTGAGGAAGAGAGGAGGAATCTCGAAACGTGGGGCGTTATACTATCGAAGCTAACAGTGTGGTTTGAAGCCTGATTGCAAGATGCCAAATAAACAAGTTGGAGCTGATTTAACCGTGTGGCTTTCTTCCGAATGAGTTCGTGATTCGATTTTATTTACCCAAACGGCTGGCTCGGTCGTGGAAGGAGCCCACCGCTGCGGCGGGTCCGAGCTGACAACCAAAGAGTCAGCATGAGGAACGAAGAATTTGGCGTTCTACAGGGGAATGTCAAATATGCTCCCATTTGGCATTTGTAAAGCGGAAGCAGACCTTGCCAGACTGTATCTTCATCCCACTGGGGAATCAAATGTGAACTATGCAGTAATAGACAGCGCATCCACATGGGTAACACGCATGCCAGGACTACAGATCCCAGGAGGCCCATGAAGGGGCCACGCCCATGAGGGCAGGAACTAATTGGAGTTATAACCTGAGCTTTGCAAGAGCGCTGCCGTACCTGTTCAAAAACGCCACTGAGGAAGAGAGGAGGAATCTCGAAACGTGGGGCGTTATACTATCGAAGCTAACAGTGTGGTTTGAAGCCTGATTGCAAGATGCCAAATAAACAAGTTGGAGCTGATTTAATCGTGTGGCTTTCTTCCGAATGAGTTCCTGATTCGAATTTATTTACCCAAACGGCTGGCTCGGTCGTGGAAGGAGCCCACCGCTGTGGCGGGTCCGAGCTGACAACCAAAGAGTCAGCATGAGGAACGAAGAATTTGGCGTTCCACAGGGGAATGTCAAATATGCTCCCATTTGGCATTTGTAAAGCGGAAGCAGACCTTGCCAGGCTGTATCTTCATCCCACTGGGGAATCAAATGTGAACTATGCAGTAATAGACAGCGCACCCACATGGGTAACACGCATGCCAGGACTACAGATCCCAGAAGGCCCATGAAGGGGCCACGCCCATGAGGGCAGGAACTAATTGGAGTTATAACCTGAGCTTTGCAAGAGCGCTGCCGTACCTGTTCAAAAACGCCACTGAGGAAGAGAGGAGGAATCTCGAAACGTGGGGCGTTATGCTATCGAAGCTAACAGTGTGGTTTGAAGCCTGATTGCAAGATGCCAAATAAACAAGTTGGAGCTGATTTAATCGTGTGGCTTTCTTCCGAATGAGTTCCTGATTCGAATTTATATATATATATATATATATATATATATATATATATATATATATATATATATATATTTTTGTTAAATTTGCAAACAATGTCTTTGTTGTAATTCCACCACAAAGAGCAAGTTGGCACTCCAGGGATCAGGACACCGATAATTTATTCCGATGACTGACTTGTTTCAACCTTTCAGTCTTTTTCAGAGCACAGACCACAATTTGTTGCTCATTTCATAGTCTTTATTTCAGCTTCACAAGACCATGGCAGCCATGACGCGCTTCGACCCTGGTAGGGTCTTGATGACATGACATGCATCATGGAAGATGGGCTCTTTATAAACCATTTGTTTTTTACATTTTCTCTTATTTTTAAAGTGACATGTACTTTTAAATCGTCAGGTCCGACAATAGACGAAAAAAGAAAGATTTTTCATGGTTTGAGTCCACAATAAATACAGGTTTGACAAAACATATATATATATATATATATATATATATATATATATACACACATATATATAAAACAATATAGGTAAAAATACCAGATTAATGTAAATAGTTCAAATCTCCATCACATTGTTTCTAAAACCATAAAATCCACTACAGTACTGCAACTAAGTAAAAGGCTTATAAAATCTTAATGATACTAAAAAGAGAGAGAATGTTTCTTACTTTTTAGTTTGCCATTTACTGAGATCATCCAGGTGTAAATACCCTCAATTTGCTATTGAAGAAATTAAATTAACTTTCTTCACTAGAAAAAGTGCTAGTGTATACACAGTACTTATGATATAACTACATTGTTGTAAATCTTTTGATTAAAAGTGCCTTTTTGCTAGTGCAAAAAAGTGTGTAAAAAAGTTCTACCTCCTTAACCTCTAAAAAAGGTGTTTCAAACCACACAACCCGTGTGTATTAAAAAGTAGGATTCTTTTGGCGGCTTCAGTTACAAACCCTAATGTTCCTATTATCTTTAAGTTTAATGATGTACATTATTTATTTGTTGTTCAGTTGTTGCCTCCTGTTCTTTTCAATAATTGCTCTGGTTGGCTTTACAGACATTGTATATAATTCCTCCGGTGCGTTCAGACCTCCCGGATGCTATGTTTCTAAATCCAGAATATAACACATCTCGAGTTGTCTGAGGGCTTTTTCCCTATCCCCCACTTTTGTTGGGAGGAATGGAATCAATCAGGAAGTAGTTGAAATCCTTGGGGTTGCCACCATGTACTTCACTGAAATGTAGTGCCACCTGGTAAGCCTGGTCACTGTTTTTGATCGCCCTTATGTGCTGGAATACCCTTTTGCGTCCCTGAAGAATGGTGATGCACACATATCTCAGGTCGCTAGGGCACTCCAGCACATAAACCACATGATCCGATTTGAAAGTTAATACCTTGTTGATGATCTCATCTTTTTCGCGAAAGGGCATAGAATAGGAGGTTCTCGTTACCCCATACTGGCAAGACTTGCACACTTTACATTTGTAAAACCCCATTCTCTGGCCTAGCCATGTGCTCTTTTGTGGGTCTCCTGGATCATTTTGGACCAGGGCATCCTTCAAAAAGGGAGCTCTACAGTAGGTAATGGCTGGTCTGTTGGGGAGTAGGTGTCCTATTATTGGGTCGCCTAGCACTAGGGGCCAATTTCTCTTTATGATGTTTCTGACCGTCTTTTCATGCTTATTGAATTTTAAAATAAACATGACGGCTTCTGTGTCCTGTGCCCTTACCTCATCAATCTTAGTTTGGTTTGTGAGGATTGTTTCCCTATGGAGCGTGTTGCTTTTTCTGATTGCTGTGTCTATGCACTTTTTCGTATAAGCCCTTTCCATAAATCTGATCTTACACTTTGTTTGCGCAATCCTTAAATCATTGTCGCAATTACATATTCTTTTTAAACAGAGCATTTCTCCATAGGGGATACTTTGAATTAAGTTACAGGGATCTGCACTCCTGGCGCGTAATACAGAATACCCAGCAATTGGGTTTCTGTGGAGTTTGGTTTGTATTTTAACTTCTCTGATGAAGACCTCTACATCCAGAAAATGTATACTAGTTGCGCTTATTGAGGATGTGAGGTGCAAATTGAACTGATTAACATTTAGCCCTTCAATTAATTTCTACGCTTTTGCTTTTGTTCCCTGCCATAAGAGAACGAGATCATCAATAAACCTCCTCCAAACTTTAATGTTGTTTGTTGTTTTCAACACACATTGTGTGTTCTTTCAGTAGAACCACATCCTCCCACCATCCCCTGTGGAGACAGGCATAACTGGGGGATAATATATATATATATATATATATATATGCCACATTCCCCTTCCGCAAGAAAAGAGACGTATCCCAGAAGAGAGACTTTTCAGGAGCACTTTATTACACCATGGGCTCAGGCGGATGCATTTCGGCTATTACTGCCTTCCTCAGCGCCCCTCTCCAACTGCTCCTGGTGCTGCGAGGCGTCGTCCCATCACGCTGCTGTATACAATCACCTGGCTCCTCCCACTGGGTGTGGATCAGCTCTCAGGTGTAGTCCCGTGTGGTGGAACTACAACTCCCACAAGGCTAGTGTGATGCCTCGTGTGGACGTGAAAGTGCGGTGGGGAAATCACTATGGAGCCGGTATTCGTGATGGACGCAGCCTTCAGAGTTCATTGGGAGGTGAGGCCAAAGTGCAGTTCAGAGCCCCCTCGAGTCCCCCTTCTTGACCGCTGCAACCTCTCCGCCTGGTTACCATTACGGGGGTTGGCACAGGAATCCCGGTCACCCAAAAGAGGACAAAATACCCTCTGACCGCGTTGTGTCACCAAGCGTCCTGGTGGGTGCTGGACTCCATTGCTGACGCAATGCAAACAAAATTGCTCCGACGAGCTGGCCAGTAAGTCCAAACCACTTGTGCAGCGGGGGATCACGTACGTAGCGCTCTGGCAAGGCGCTCAATGTCTGCCACATTCCCCTTCCGCAAGAAAAGAGACGTATCCCAGAAGAGAGACTTTTCAGGAGCACTTTATTACACCATGGGCTCAGGCGGATGCATTTCGGCTATTACTGCCTTCCTCAGCGCCACTCTCCAACTGCTCCTGGTGCTGCGAGGCGTCGTCCCATCACGCTGCTGTATACAATCACCTGGCTCCTCCCACTGGGTGTGGATCAGCTCTCAGGTGTAGTCCCGTGTGGTGGAACTACAACTCCCACAAGGCTAGTGTGATGCCTCGTGTGGACGTGAAAGTGCTGTGGGGAAATCACTATGGAGCCGGTATTCGTGATGGATGCAGCCTTCAGAGTTCATTGGGAGGTGAGGCCAAAGTGCAGCTCAGAGCCCCCTCGAGTCCCCCTTCTTGACCGCTGCAACCTCTCCGCCTGGTTACCATTACGGGGGTTGGCACAGGAATCCCGGTCACCCAAAAGAGGATAAAATACCCTCTGACCGCGTTGTGTCACCAAGCGTCCTGGTGGGTGCTAGACTCCATTGCTGACGCAATGCAAACAAAATTGCTCCGACGAGCTGGCCAGTAAGTCCAAACCACTTGTGCAGCGGGGGATCACGTACGTAGCGCTATGGCAAGGCGCTCAATGTCTGCCACATTCCCCTTCCGCAAGAAAAGAGACGTATCCCAGAAGAGAGACTTTTCAGGAGCACTTTATTACACCATGGGCTCAGGCGGATGCATTTCGGCTATTACTGCCTTCCTCAGCGCCCCTCTCCAACTGCTCCTGGTGCTGCGAGGCGTCGTCCCATCACGCTGCTGTATACAATCACCTGGCTCCTCCCACTGGGTGTGGATCAGCTCTCAGGTGTAGTCCCGTGTGGTGGAACTACAACTCCCACAAGGCTAGTGTGATGCCTCGTGTGGACGTGAAAGTGCTGTGGGGAAATCACTATGGAGCCGGTATTCGTGATGGACGCAGCCTTCAGAGTTCATTGGGAGGTGAGGCCAAAGTGCAGTTCAGAGCCCCCTCGAGTCCCCCTTCTTGACCGCTGCAACCTCTCCGCCTATATAAATATATATATATATCTATATATATATATACCTATACATATATCTGACAGCAAAAACCCTCCAGCACCTCCTGAACGGCAAAAAAACAAAAAGGTTTAGAGGACTTGATAGATAGGCTCAGATTGCACTTGTACAAAACCAGTGAAATTGAGCAGTTATAGTTAGCTGAGCTAACTATAATGAACACCCCCGCAATGCACTGCTTATGACCTCACATATTACATCACTCATGGCATGGTCAGTGACATAACTGATGACATTTCAAATGACAACACTGATGACATCATCCACTGAGTGTCAGTTTTTTTTAACAGTTTGTGAGTGATAAAGATATATACTAACCTACTACAAAAGTTAGATTGGTAAACTGGGTGCACGATTAATGAGTGATACTACTTCTGTCTGTGTGACTGTGTGTACCCATGTGTAAGTGGGTTTCTGAGTGGCTGTATGGGTATGTGAGTGGCTGTATGGGTGTATAAGTGGGGGTGTGAGTAGCTGTGTGGGTGAGTGAGTGGCTGTGTGAGTAGCTGTTTTGATGAGTGAGTGGGTCTGGGAGTGGCTCTATGGGGGTGAATGGCCATGAGAGTGGCTGTTTGGGTGGGTGAGGGTCCCCAGGGCCAAAATTGACCTGACACAGCTCAAGCCATGTCCACCGATGGCTGGCAGAACTTCCTGTTCGAAGTGTTGACAGCCAATCAGATTACAGCACAGAGACTGTTAAATCCACTGAGGATACAAATGTATTTCCTAGTTAATATCTTCCAAACCGTTGAACAGATTTACACCAAATCACAAATAACACTATCTGTGTACCAACATCTAGCATCCTGCCACATTTGGTGTCATTCCATCCAGCGGTTCGGGCTACAGTCGCGTCTAAAGGTACAATGGGCATTAACATGGGAAAAATGCATTTTGGGACCCACTTTTTTGCTCAGCCCTCGCATGGCGAACTAACCTGAAACTTTCCAGACAGCACCTAAAGAACTGGGCAAATTTCATGAAGACTCATTTAGCGGCGTCAAAGATATAGGCAACTGAAATACGTTTTTTGTATAAACTCTATCCTAAATATAACTGCCTACTGACAAAAGCCAGGTTACATGGACATTATAGTTATGAATTAACATTTAAAGAACCTTAGAAATTTACTGAAAAAAACTAATTTACAAGGATATTATAGTTCGCGAAAAGAATAAAAAAAAAAACGTAGAAATTCACTAAAAAAACAAAGGTTACAGGGACGTTATAGTTAGGTAATAGATTTTAAAAAATCTTAGAAATTTACTGATAAAAATCAAAGGCTACAGGGACGTTATAGTTAGGTTGAATTCACTCATACAAAATCAGAGAAATTCTGCAGTTATAGTTAGCTGAGCTAACTACAGCTCATGCCCCCTCAATGCACTGCTTATTAGCTTACATATTACATCACTCATGATATGGTCAGTGACATCACTGATGACATCACTGATGACATAACTGATGACATCATCCAGAGACTGTGAGTGTTTTCAAAAAATGTTTATGGGTGTTAAATAATTAATGCACTACACATAGAAGTCAGTTTTTTAAAGATAGTTTATTTACAGGAAGGGGAGCTTCCTGATCATAAACAATCCAAGGCATTTTGCTTTTTCTATGTGTGCAGCACAAGGCAGCACAAGGCAGCACATATGGAAATTTCTCCTTGTTTTGCCAACTTAAGACCAGGTTTTTCCTGGTCTCCTATTTACGCTGCCCTTGTAAAGTTGTCTGGTCACCTCATCATCAGCCCCATATCCAGGAGTGTATGTTTTGGGGTGCCAGGCCTCCAGTAATGACAAGACAGACAAACATTGGCATAGCCAATAGGTCTCGCCTTTGGGACCTTATAAGTGTTTGGTTATCCAGCACAATATACTAGGTGCAACAACAACTTGTTGCATGGCTAAACACTTATAAGGTCCCAAAGGCATGACCTATTGGCTATGCCAATGCTTGTTTTGAGTGAGTGGCTCTTGCAGGTATGCCACTGTGTGGTAGAGACGCTGCAAGTGCTTTTACAGGAGCCCCTGTGACATTGCGCCTCTTCAAAATGTATATTCAGTCTGGTGTAATACTTCTAGCCCCTATTCCCGTCTTCTCGCACCCAATGCATCCTTAAATATCCCATGTACAGCTGGGGTTGACACTCCTATTACCCCTGCCCTCCAGTGACACTTTACCCATTACGGGTGGTGGTGGTGGTGGGGGTGCGGGTGGTGGTGGATGTGGTGATGGTCGTGGACGTGGTGGTGGTGGTGGACATGGTGGTGGTGGACGTGTTGGTCGACATGGTGGTGGTGGTGGACGTGGTGGTGGATGTGGTGGTGGTAGACATGGTGGTGGACGTGGTGGTGGACATGGTGGTAATGGACGTGGTGGTCGACATGGTGGTGATGGTGGATGTGGTGGTGGTGGATGTGGTGGTGGACATGGTGGTGGTGGACATGGTGGTAGACATGGTGGTGGATGTAGTGGTGGATGTGGTGGTGGAGGATGTGGTGGACATAGTGGTGGTGGTGGACGTGGTGGTGATGGTGAATGTGGTGGTGGTGGTGGACATGGTGGTGGATGTGGTGGTGGACGTGGTGGTGGTGGTGGATGTGGTGGTGGTGGTGGATGTGGTGGTGGTGGACATGGTGGTGGTAGATGTGGTGATGGTGCATGTGGTGGTGGTGGATGTGGTGGTGGACATGGTGGTGGAAATGGTGGTGGTGGACATGGTGGTGGATGTGGTGGTGGTGGACATGGTGGTGGACATGGTGGTGGACGTGGTGGTGGTGGACATGGTGGTGGTGGTGGTGGACATAGTGGTGGTGGTGGACGTGGTAGTGGTGGATGTGGTGGTGGTGGATGTGATGGTGGTGGTGGTGTTGGATGTGGTGGTGGTGGTGGTGGACATGGTAGCTGTGGATGTGGTGGTGGGCATGGTGGTGGTGGACCTGGTAGTGGTGGACGTGGTGGTGGAGGACATGGTGGTGGTGGACGTGACGGTGGTGGACGTGGTGGTGGTGGACATGGAGATGGACATGGTGGTGGCGGACGTGGGGGTGGTGGACGTGGTGGTGGTGGATGTGGTGGTGGACGTGGTAGTGGTGGTGGACATGGTGGTGGATGTGGTGGTGGTAGACGTGGTGGTGATAGACGCGGTGGTGGAGGACGTGGTGGACATGGTGGTGGTGGTGGACATGGTGGTGGTGGTGGACATGGTGGTGGTGGTGGACTTGGTGGTGGCATGGACATGGTGGTGATGTGTTGGTGGTAGACGTGGTGGTGGACATGGTGGTAGTGGACGTGGTGGACGTGTTGGTGGTGGACGTGGTGATGGTGGTGGACATGGTGGTGGTGGTGGACGTAGCTGGTGGACGTGATGGTTGTGGATGTGGTGGTAGTGGATGTGGTGGTGGATGTGGTGGTGGTGGTAGACATTGTTGTGGTGGTGGTGGTGGATGTGGTGGTGGTGGTGGACGTCGTGGCTGTGGACATGGTGGTGGTGTTGGTGAACGTGGTGAACGTGGTGGTGGTAGACGTAGTGGAGGACGTATGGAGTGGACTTGGTGGTGGTGGATGTGGTGGTGGTGGTGGACGTGGTGTATGTGGTGGTGGTGGATGTGGTGGATGAGGTGGTGGTGGACGGCATCGCTCTGGTTGATGTTTGGGAGGTGGGAGGGGTGTTCTGTGCAGAAAGGCATTACGGCGCTCTAGTAAATAAATAAATAATACAAGCGTGGTACGCGAAAGTGAAAATGACCGCGTTTGGACCTGAAAGTGCACGCTGTGCTTAATGAGCCATGACAAGGGAGGAAGGCCGCGCTTGCTCCCGCAGACCCTAGGCCATGGCAGAGAAAAGGCGGAACATGCAGCCGCCTTTGGCTAATTGCGTGCTGTCTTTCTTAGAAAGACACATGCAAAGGCCAATAACGGGTGAAGAAAACAAATGCACATGCACAAACGTGTGTTCCAAAGTTTAAAGCCCTTACTAAATGTCTCACAGAGCAGCATATGCGTGCTGGCTCAGACGAGACCTAAAAAGAGGCGTCCTGGGGGTGGATACTATAACTGATAACTTTGGAGAGAATAGGGGCAATAAGTATAGGCCTTAAAGCATACTATGAACCATTGGTGTTATTCTTCTCAAATAGAGGGTTTTCAAATAAAGGTACCTTAACCGCATATGTGCGGCGGCTTTTTTCGCACTGTGCGGCATTTTTTAAAAAAACGCGTTACATGACGAGCTGAGCTCGTCATGAGCATGCGAGCGGCTCAACTCATGACGAACTCAGCTCGTCATGAGCATGGAAGGGGTTAAGGAGCAGATTTGACTTTTGCAGGGATTCTGCACATATACAGAACTATGCGCAGGAAAACAGGACCTCAGAGAATAGGGGTGTACCAACCTACCACATTAGTACCCATAATCCCAAACGGACTAGCTATAGCGTCTCATTTGTTCTCTGACTAACTGCAAAGCTACCAATGATTAGACAACCCAGAACACAACACTCCCGACTCTCTCAGGAATTGTGGGAGCCAGACAACTCTTTCGCTCACACACTCCTACCTGTCCACAATGCGAGTAATCAGAGCCGTGGTTTAGTTTAAAATGTTTATTTTTACTAACACGCTCTATGGTACAGTACACACGCCATTACTAGCAGCAAAATGCATAAACACAATAAAGTCAGCATTTTCACAATTCCATAGAATACAAACGGGGATATCATTTTATAAAGACAGTGGAAAAGGCTACAATACCTAACCATCCTCTCCGTGGTAAGAAATAGTTTATCATAAAAAAAGATCTCTAGGCTTTGTCAGCAGACCCCATACCTCAAGGCCTAGATGAAAGGTTTACATCTCAGGACAAGAACAGCTCTTCTCTCTGGAAAGGTGTCTCTCCAAGTGTGTGAACAAGATGCTTAGCTTGAATTCTTAAAGCATTCGATTTCCAGTAGTGCATCCGTGTGTGTCATCTTATGTCTAGGTGCGAGGGACTGACCAGAACAGAATAACAAGGGGCATTGTTGATTGACCTTGTACATTGTGTGCAAGCTAAACCTCAGAGCACGGCAGAGAACGCGAAAAGCAGACAATTCTCATGTGAAAAGGGCACATATTCTTGCGAAATATATGCATGCAGTGTTGTGTGCAAAAGCAGCCTTATGGCTGCAAAGCTCATGCTAACTTAGCAGATGTTGACAATAGACCCACAATCTATACTGCAACCAGTGATTGAAATTAGAAGCGTGTAAGTTGGCTGACTTGTAGGTTTAAGGACCTTCTTTTTTAATGCAATGGTAGGTTTATTGTATTTCTTACTTCAAAGCAATTTTAGCTATTTCTGCACTTTGTGTGTGGGAATTTCTGCTGCAGCAAATCATGGCTGAGGGGCTAAACTTTGATTAGAGAAAAAGTCTGGGGAACTCTAGCCACATTAGAGAAGAGTGAAGTTTGGCATTTTACATATCTGTGTTTAAAAAAGTGCACTTGCAATAAAAGGACGGGATATCCGTCATGGTTGTGATGGAGTACCCATCTGCAAAGCTCTTAATCATGGCCTTTGTTGCGACACAGGCATGCCCCATCAAAGCAGGAAGACAATTGATCTGGTGAGGCTGTAAAATATGAGACCTTCCTCAGACAGTCAGCAACATGACAAGTAAACATGAGTGCAGGTGGGTCACTGCAAGAGGCTGGGGCAGGTCCATTTGAGGCCAGCGACTTGGATGGGAATGAAACAGGAGTGGGCTAAGGGGAAACACCGGCCCAAAGACTCTGCTCTTGAGTAGGGAATTCACAGCTATGGTCAAGGATCTTTCTCTATGCTAACCTCTCAGCATCACTTTATTCCTGCTTGCAGGATACCTTTCCTTTGGAAATGTATCCACCTTCTACAAAACTAGACACCATTCTCTCATTCATATGCAGCTTTATCCTTGCTTAGACACCCCAAGGTGGTAGCCTTTAACAGCTAACTTTGCTTGTATAGCCACATATATTCCTGCATGGTGAATGTAGAAAGAGTGAGGATTTGTCACTTGTACTGGTAATATAAGAAAATGGGCTTGCAGTATGACAGATGACAGTAACAAAGGCCATTGACAGAAGTCATTGTATGAAGCAGTTTGATTGGCTGCCAAGTTGTAATCCCAATTAAAAATCCACCATATCAACTCTGTAAAATCCACAGCTTATCAAGATTTCAGCTGTAACTTTCAGTGACAATACCAACTCTTCACAGCAAGAATGCGAAACTTTAGAAAGAGAGCAGCAACACTTCAAATAAAGAGAGTATACTAACAAGTAACATGGGAAGTTAGAGTGCCATTATTAAGGTAATTGCCAAAATGCACTGTTGGAAAAGTGTCATTGGTAAGACTTTAAGATAACTTTAAATATTTCTTTGCAAGGCGAGTTATGGGTAATAGCCTACAGCCCTTTTTAGCAATTGAGTTCATTTTTTCATTTGAAAGTGCATTGGGCACTAACATTGCTCCAAACCTGATAAACATTCAAGTCAGCCCAAAGACTCTTGTATCTTATATTCAACTGCCCTCTTGGTCTCTCATTTTGCTTTATGCTCACTCCTATTTCTCTATCAACGTTCCTCTTAAAGTTTATTCCTTTGTTGCTCTATCTCTCTTGCTTTACTCTGTGGATGCCTCTTTCACTGGTACTCTTTCATGTTCTCCCCACCTCACTCATTTTCACTGTATTGCTGTCTTTTTGTCCTATTCTTTCTTCAACTCTCTAAATCATACTCTTTCTTTATCTCTTGCATTGCTTTCATATCCTGTACTTCAACTTCCACTTTCCCTCCCTCTTGCAATTAACCTTATTTACACACATTTCTCCTCTCTATATGTTTATACTTTTTAGTTCTTCCTTTCTTATATCTATTATCTTTCTCTGGGCTACTTTTGCACACTCTCTAGTGTGCTTGATCTCCCTTCATCAATTTATTCCCCACTTGCTTCCACCCCTTGTGTCTTCTTTACTTCTCCCATTTATCCCTAGCACCTTTTCTAAGTGTCATGAATTCTCCTTCTCTCACTATGACCCCCTCCCGTTGTCTCCTTCACCATGTGCCCCCTCTCCCTTAAGTATGCTCCACCTGTATTTCTATTACTATTATTTCTAATTCTATCCAAAGAGAGCTTTATCTGGAAGAAGTCACATTGATTTGTAGAATAAAACTGATATAATTTAAAAGGGCAACCCTGAAATCTTAATTTCACAAAACCACAAGGCAATATAACATTTCATTGGATTTCCCTCTCCTACACAGCCCTGGTCACTGGTTTCCTATAAAAGTGTGATCCGGTGGGGAGGCAATGGACTCATAAACTGTATGACTTCAATATGTTAGGATGTCTCAAATATGGCATCTGAATTGAAACAAGCCTAAAACAGTTATCAAATGGTGCAGGCTCACCTTCATTTCTTACTTTACTTTCCTGATCAGAGGTATACAAATCCTTAAATGGTTGCTGGAATGGACACAAAGAGCAAAACTGCCACTGTATGTCCAAAAGAAGCTGTAAGACATGCTACAGTTAGCAAGAACAGGCTGAACTATTTAGCACATTGTTATTCAGGAAAAGGGATCAAGACAGCATAACATGGCAAGGACAGACTTAACAAGGCATATGCTTTTTATTCAATTAAACTGCGCAGTGTAGCAATTTAGCAAACTCTGCAGCATTTTGATGCTCAGTTTAGAGAAAAGAAGAAGCATAGAATCTCCAGGAATTGCCCATTGCAGGACTTTTCAATAATGTTAGATATCTTTACTTGACAAAAATGCCAACCCTGCTGAACAATAATCTGCTAAAAAATGTATGACATTCCCTCATGAGAAGGGGCAAACAATTCCACAGTGGCTGTCTTGGGAGAGGTACGTTGTCCAGTTGGAGGTAGAACTGTCCTGCTGAGAAGTGTCAGTGTCAGAGGAGTATCAAGTGTGGCAGGGCCTGCTAATGAGAGCTTGCAATGTGTCATTAAAGACAGTTGTGCAGAGATGAGCTGTAACTGTTCCACTAAAGTTTAGCAGTCCTGTTGCAAATCCCCTTTTCATTTTCTATTAAAAATATAGTAGCCCTTTCGGCAAGTGCTGCATTGCCTAATAGAGATTTGCTAACCTTACTGAGAAATGCTAGTTCTATTTAATGCCAAGTATAGCAACCTGGCAGAGAAGTGATTAAGTATCAAATTAAAAATATTGTAGACTGTATACAAAGTGTTGGTAAAAATTAAATAAAAGCTCAGTGGCCTCTCTGACAAGTGCTGGTATTGCAGCTCTTTTGAGAAGTTCCTGTGTTTTCCCAAAGAAAGTCCATCTTGGAATTTGGTTTATCTATTGCTAACTACCATGGATTGGGTTTTGTTTCTCCCCCTGACATACTATCAATCACTGATTCACACCATGGATCTCTTCATTTTAATCCATAATCAGGTGGCAGTAGGCCTACATGAAGTGGCCCTATCCAGTTTTTCGCTTTTCTTTCTAGTCAGAACCAGGTATTTTCCATCTTAGAATTACATTCTGAACAGTCACCATTCTCTTTGTAAGTTTCACTGGTTCTTCTCTTCCAACATCTAACTGCTGAAGCATTTATTAAATCTTTCAGTGTGAGCTACCTTTCTTACGCTTATTACACTCAACTTAACCTGCGCTTTAACCTGCCTTAGTCTCCATTTCAACACACTATCCACTCCTCCTTTTCTGGAATTGAGGGGTTGATGATTAGTAACTTTCTGAAGCTCAATGCCAACAAGGCGGATATAAGATTCTGGGCCAGAAGAGGCTGTAAAACCAAGCCTTTTGGCCAAGCAATATGGATAGGTCCTCCTCACCAGTCCACAAGATAATGAGTCCGGCTTTCACTTTGATAAGTTGCTGTATTTTGGGGAAACAGTGAGCTCTGTAACCCTTCAAGTTTTCAGCAAATGTGACTGCTGAAAAAGAGCCTTGCTTTGATTTGTCAACATTTGCATGTTTTTGTGATGGGAGCAGAAATTCTGTTAATGGATGACTATGCTGGTGCTTACCTTCTGAAATAATTCAGTGATTGCAGCTGATCAATATTATTGAGTTTAGGTTGGTATATACACTTCATAAAGGTCTCTTAAGTTTCCCAGCTTCCTGTTGAGTAGTTAATCAATTTGAATGCTATGAATGTTGCCACCAGGTATTTTATTAGAAGGGTTCTAAATGTATTCATGCCAAACTTTCTCAGCAAGGCACCCCCAGTCACTTTGATATGGCACTGTGCTTTTGCTGATAATCTTATGTTTCAACAAGCATTCTGAGCTTGGTGGTATGATCTTTTCTATTCTTGCCCCACAGCTCTAGAATGGTCTTCTGTTGTTTTTTCAACAAATTACTGATCAGTGAAGGTTGTTAAAGTGCTTAAATTCAATCTTTTTAGCTAGCTGCATTTCTTAAGAACTCCTAACACATTGATGTTTTCATTTAAATATAACTATCACACGTACTCATGCAAAAGTTTGACAACACCAGTCTAGTTCAGTGTTTTTATCATTGTTTTCTGAATTGGAACTACATTTATCATTATATGGGCTTTTGAAAGGAAGAAAGAGAAATATGATACATGCTTAACATATAATATTCACAAATCTGTTAAGTTATAGCTCAAGTTCATATGTACATAAATGCTCACCAATTATTTGGCAGTCAATGAGTTACAAAGGACATTGCAAAAGCAATATATTCATCATAAACATAAATGCATCATTATTCATTAGCCAATACATTTAAATAAAATAAGCACTGCCAAAGCCAAAAGGTCTTGCCTTCAAGTTCTATTGACTTTTCTAATGTTTTTATACATGCTGTAGATAGAACATCACAGTTGCTGTACAGCATGGCTTAAGTAAACAGACACAATGACACGATTACTTGGTAGGTAATGGCATGCATTCAACACACATGCATGCGTATACAAAGGAACAATATTGTTTTTATTTACTGATCTAAGATGGATCAGTAAATTTCAAAAAGTTGTCAGAAAGCTCTGTTTTAAAAACTTGGAATGAAAACACTTTTAAAAAGAAACTTATAATGGATGAGTGGGTTGGTAACGGAGGTGAAGCAACATGTTACATAAAGGAGAAGCAACACAACAGAAGGGCGGAGGAGACGCGACAAAGGAGAACACAGGCAAAAGAGAGAATGTGGAGCATGGATGGAGACAGAAGAACACGGGTGAGAGAAAGCAACACAAGGTTGGAGAGAAGAATATTGGCAGAGACAGTGAGCATGGGCGAAAAGCACATGAAGAAGACACCTGGACAATACATGCACTGTCATAGAGTCATTGTCTAAAGAAAGTAAAGGAAGCCTAGAAGCTAGACGGTCAAAGAGATGGTAAAGAATCAATGTTTCATGAGAGGGAAAAAACAAGATTGACAAAAAAGGTATAAAAATAAAAATAGTGACATGAGAATGACAGGAAAGCCACCCAATGGTAAGCAATTGACAGTACCAAACACCTGTATGTTCCTGGTAAGCCCACAATATGTCTTTTGCAACTAGACAGCTTGCACTGTCTGGTAGGCTTGACCTAAAAAACACAGTGGATGCAAAATCATACGACAGAGATTTTAGTTTACAGCATATAAAAATGCGGATTTTGGTGCTTAGTGGACCAAACTCTGCATGTTCCTGTAAATACTGGGCAAGCATTTTCCCCTGATTAATATCACCATGTTTGACTTCCAGATATTTATCACAAAACTCATAATTACATTATGTGCTGTAACAGGTGTTATGCACATATCACAATTAAGTGGGTCACTCAAAATAACGCCCCATGTAATGATTTGGTAGCAGGGATATTAATCAACCTCAGAAAAGGCTGTAGACTAGAGCAGTGCCAGTCAAATGAAAGAGTGATTTTGGCCCGGCTGTACTTGATTAGCAAAGGAATTATGCAATGTGGCAATAGGTAAAATTTTTTCATTGGACATGGCCTCTAAAAGATGGTAGGATCAGGACAATAGAAGCCACACGAGTTATGTATGTCATTGGAAATTTTATGAAGGGATTTGTTCCTTTGTGAGCACCATGACTAAATATCCCGCACAGTATTATAGTCATTATACCTGTTGACAATTAAAGTCTTTATTCATGATTTTAAAGGTGAGAAAGAAACAAAGACTGCAAATTCAATTTGCAGCCTTTTAGCTGGAAATTTCAATTAGTGTTAGTACTCCATGCTTAAGAGTACTGCAAGCCTTCCAGGGGAAGTCAGTGCTTGAAATGAAAATGTAGGAGTTCAGGAACTCCTTTTCAGTGCCAGTACAATACATTCCAAATTAAAGAAGTGCAAGTATTGAGTACCTGATAGTACCTGCCCATTTAAAGCACTGGGGGAAGTGCTATTGAAGGCATTAAAGCACCAAATGAAAGAAGTTTGCAGAGTAATGGTCTTCAAAGAAATATGTATTTTGTCCCAATCAAAGCATAAATAACAGTTATGATTTGAAGTGCTGACACAATCAAATTATATGTGCCCAATGTAGAAGCATGAGCATTGTTCCTTTAAGACTTAATAGCAGCTGGGTGGGTGGAGTTTGCCTGAGCCTAAGATAGCCGCCTAAACCGAGTGCTCCGTCGAGCCATCCATTAATTAATAAAGTATCCACAATTGCATAGCCACGTGCATTGGAAAGTGTGCTCCACATCTTGATTGCATATGGGACTGTGGGGGTAGCCTGTGACCGAAGTTATGCGGTGAGAGATCTGGAGACGGGAGCTGTGTCAGGGGGCCTAGCGAGATGGCCTGAGAGGCGCTCTGCCTGGAGGCACTGATACAGAGCTGCGGGCGTGGACTTTTGGAAGAGTGTGTCCCGGATAGCTGCAGGGGCCTGTGATGGTGGCTGCTGCGGTGCCTAAGTGCGCTTGTGAAGCGCTTGCACCTGGCCCCTTAATACGGACTGAGCCGGCTCCAGGAAATAACAGCTGTGCCTTGGGCACTCTGGCCTGGCTGATCGAGAAGAGCCTACATATTGCATGGCGGCGTAATCTGGCTGCAACGGATTCCTGGGTAGGCTTGAGTCGGGGCTCCGGCGGAGCAGTGGAAGCTGTGGTCACCTCTCGGCGGTGCACCTGGTGATGCGCTGAATTTCAGGCCTGGCCATTTGAGGGACCACGGTGCAGACACGGTGAGTGTTATGCCCGCACAGAAACGGTACAGTGCGCCAGTTTTTTGCGAGGGGCGCCTGGCCACAATGAAATGGGCAGCTTGATAGGGAGTTTCTCAAGGGCTCAGCACTCCACAGTAGCTCTCAAGACGGTGGAGTGGATCTGAGGAGAGAAAATACCGGCTGTGATTCCCTCGCTCTGGGTACTGGTTCTCCATTGAAAAGGGAGATGCCCGGAATGCAAGGGAGGATTAAATACGCAAACCTGGGAGCATGTGGCCAGACTACTACCTGCAGTGGTACGAACCCACCAGCCATAGAGTCAGCAGTGAACTGAAGAGGTGACTCATCAATTGTATATATACAGTTTGTTATACCAACATTGGAGCTGATTTGGCTGGGAAGCGTGCCATCCTGATTTAGGAAGAACTGTGACATACTGATAACAGCTCATTTGAGGTGGTAACTTAACTGGGAAGAATAGTCTCTCAGAAGTCAGTGGAGAAGATTGTCCTGCCAACTTTTGCACAGCAGTAGAGTGTCTTGCTGCAGCAGACGTCAGGCACCCACAATGGGTAAAGTTGATAAAGCACAGCCAAATCTCAACTTTGAGCAGCAAAAATCCAGGACCAAAGATAATACCCCAGAGGGGAGCCACAGCGCGCAAGAGGAGACACCGGAGCAGGTGGAGGGAGATATCTGTGTCATGCTCGCAGCCATGCAGAAAAGCCTGCAGGACAGTCTGTCTGCTATTGATGCAAAACTGGACTCTCTGTCGGACGAGATGGATAGAATGATGGAACGTATGGACAAGCAGGCAGAGAGGATAGACATGGCGGAACCGAGGGTGACTGAAGTGGAAGAGTCACAGACAGAAATGGACACGACACAAAAACAGATTAGTAGAGCGCTGAAAACCTAGCAAGATAAGGCGGAGGACCTTGACGCCCATTTCTGAAGATGTAACATATGAACTACGGGTTTACCAGAATCCACGCAGGTGGGGTACATGGAGCTATTTGTTGATAAAATGCTGCACACCTTGCTGGGCTCTGACATGTTTTCTTCAATGTTTGTGGTAGAGAGAGCGCACTGCTCACTGGGCTCGTGACCTGCTCCGGGGGCTCCACCAAGACCTATTATTGCTAAGCTTCTAAATTACTGGGACCGAGATGCAGGCCTGAGTGGCGTGGGAGAAGCAGTCCCTGCAGTTTGAGGGATCCAATACTTCACTATACCTAGACTTCACGATTAGGAGGCACGCAAGCAATTTGCACCACTCAAGCGTCAGCTGCAGAACCAAAATATTGACTATGCCATGTTGTACCGGGCGAGGTTGCGTGTGAACCGGCAGGAAAAATCCAGGATCTTCACAGGCCCCAAAGTGCTGCAAAAAGCCCAGAAGGAGTGGTCAAAGGAGCGGCGAAGAAGCCTGGAGCAGTACAATTTGGAGGGTGAGGTTGGAGGCAACCTAGTGGACCAGGACTAGCACGCGACCTACCCAGACTACCAGATAAGATGGGGACATGTGGAGGGTGTCTCAAGCATGAATAAGATATGGCATGCTCTGCTGTGGAGCTTAAGGCAAGAGTTGGGATACAGCTTACAGGAAGGTTTGGTACACTTATCATGTGCTGTGACTGTTGCTAGGTTGTAAGATATGTACTGGGAGAGGTGGAACATCTTAAAAAGGAATTATCGGGCATAATTAAGATATTTGAATAGATGCCTCATGCAACTTGATGCCGGACAGTAAAGGGCAGTTAGCCCAACAAAGTTAAATTACAGCAGGGGTAGGCAACATCCACCTACGGGTGTGTATCACAACTTGGGTTTCACCTCCATTACTGCTAAAACAACCCTGTTGGATGTGAATTTGCTATGATATCTGGGGATTATGTGGGGGATTTCGCCATTGCAAAGTTGGGGGAAGCTTGGCGTGGGTGGGGGGAGGCGGGAAACTGAGACTGAGGCACTGCAGATTTCTTAGAGTTGTTATGTTTAGTCAGGACAGGAGTAGCCTCGATTTCGGCCATACATCACAGTCTAGTCTACAAATGATTGCACAGATTCTATGATGTCGACTCATAGTGCCCGCAACATGGACATACACAGTAGGCTGAGGGTCTTGACTTGGAATGTCCGGGGCCTAAATGACTATAGAAAATTAAGGAAGATAATGGCATAATTGCTGCGGCATAAGGTAGATGTTTCATTGTTCCAGGAGTCACAATTGCCCTTGAATAGCAGCATGTTCCGCAGCAGAAGTCTTCTGGGGACAACCCATGGGGCGGGCTTCACTACACATGTGAGAGGGGTGATCACTTGTGTGAATCCAAAATCCAATCTCACACTAGAGCCACATGACTCTGATCAGGAGGGCAGGTATGTAATATCACAATGCAAGGGGAAGGGTTTAGACCTGATTCTAGTTAATGTCTATGGCCCTAATTATGATAACCCAAAACTCTATGCCTCACTTACAGCAACGATGCTGAACTATACGGGGGAATTCAACTTTGGGGAGGCGATTCTAACTGTGTACTGAACCCATCTAGACAGATCCGGGGGACCTAAACGGCATACCACTGCGGCGGCCCGTGCTATTGCAAATGCGATGATGCAATTAGAACTAAATGATGTTTGGCGGCAGCAGAACCCATATAGGGGAGGGTACACACACTACTCTACATTCCACGACTTGCATACTAAGATAGATTACATGCTTGCCTCTCGGAATATTTATGCTCGAGTACGCGACTGCATAGTGCTCCCTTGCACCTACTCAGACCACTCCCCTGTACTTCTAGTTGTAGACACTCCACAGAAACATGTACCTCCTTTCACCTGGTGCTTCCCCCCACATTCACTGTTAAATACAGCCTTTAAGTCTGAGATAGCCGAGGCTATGCCGTTGGAAGTGAACACGGAAGTCAGAGCAAGCCCGGCTGCCCCCAAAACAATTGAAGATATTTGCCGTACATCCGAAAATTGAGGTAGTCATGCTGCATTCCGCCATTTGAACTTGACGATACGAGAAGTTTCAAGCGCAGCGCTACCATCTGCAAAACATAATGCGACCTACCAATGAGAGAAGGGACCCCGCCATAAAGCAAGGATTCGAGCTATAGGGTTTCCCGCCGCTACTGTGAATGGGATACTTCAGCCCTGAAAGGAAGACAAAAAGACACACAGGCCACGTCCAGTCCCTGTCCTGAGGAGAACCCCCGAGTGTTGTAAGGGTTCAAAACGCGTTGACTCTAAGCTGGAATAAGAATTTTTATGGGTTTTGCAGAAATACAGTTTAAATAATCCTTTCTTGCAAATGAGACCCTGATAAACGAACTGTTTTCCAGTGTAGCTGCCAGGTAGGCCTATGAAAATCACTAGCTGGCCGCTTGTTTGTACATATGAAATTAGGACTGGTGCCCCATAAATGTAATATTTGGAGGCATCCCCCCCTTGTGTTTATATATGGTGTCTACATTAAAGTTTTTTCATTACGTTTCATTGGTTGTTATATGAATGTATTTAATTTATTCATGTGTTTATTGTTTGTAATATGTGTTGATGGTGTCCAATGTTTTTGACAATAGTGTCTCTTTTTCGCACATTTTTTGAACTGAAAAAATATGTAAACAAGTAAAAAACGATCAGAATGAAAACGTTGCCCGCTTAGGATTATTGGCTATGTGTGGTGCTAATGTTAATATTTTGAATGTATGTACCTGGTCATTTTTGTTGTTTATCCAGTTAGAGTCGTCCAGGCAAGTAGGAATCAGACCCAAGCCTTTGTTGGTCCCACACCTAGAAGACAACAGCATCCTGGACCCCTCCCAGTCAGGCTTCCGCAGCAACCACAGCACCGAGACCGCCCTCATCGCCGCCACAGATGACATCAGAATCCTACTCGACAATGGCGAGACAGCAGCCCACATCCTCCTGGACCTCTCCGCCGCCTTCGACACCGTCTGCCACCACACACTATGCACACGCCTCCACGACGCAGGGATCCGAGACAAGGCCCTGGAATGGACCACCTCCTTCCTCTCCAACAGAACCCAGAGAGTCCGCCTCCCCCGTTCCAATCCAGAACCACCAAAACCATCTGCGGCATCCCGCAGGGATCCTCCCTCAGCCCGACGCTGTTCAACGTCTACATGGCTCCCCTCGCTCGCATCGCCAGACTACACGACCTTAACATAATCTCCTATGCTGATGACACCCGGCTGATCCTCTCCCTCACCAAGGACCCCCTCACGGCCAAATCCAACCTGCACCAGGGTATGAAGGCCGTCACCAATTGGATGGAGGCTAGCCGGCTCAAGCTGAACACGGACAAGACGGAGATCCTCATCCTTGGGCCCAACCCCTCAGCGTGGGACGATTCCTGGTGGCCAACATCACTGGAAACCCCCCCGGCACCAACCAACCACGCACGCAACCTAGGAGTCATCCTCGACTCAAAGCTCAGCAAGACCAACCAAGTCTCCTCCTCCTGCTTCCACACCCTCCGTATGCTTCGCAAGATCTACAGATGGATCCCGGCGGACACACGAAAAACCGTCACCCACGCCCTCGACTACGGAAACGCCCTCTACGCCGGAGCCCCGTCCAAACTCATCAACAGACACCTTAGAATCCAGAACATCTCCGCACGCCTGATCCTAGACGTCCCACGCTGGGACCACATCACCCTGCACCTGAGAGACCTGCACTGGCTCCCCGTCGACAAAAGAATCACATTCAAACTCATGATCCACGCACACAAGGCACTCCACAAGACCGGCCCAGCCTATCTCAACAGCTGACTCTCCTTCTACGCACCCAACAGGAAACTCCGCTCCGCCGACCTGTCCCTGGCCGCCATCCCGCGCATCCACAGAACCACTTCCGGGGGCAGATCCTTCTCCCACCGCGCCGCCAAGACCTGGAACACCCTCCCCCTCCCCCTACGACAGACAGCAGATCTCCCGGCCTTCAGAAGACTGCTCAAGACCTCGCTCTTCTACCACTCGCTGCAGCTCCTCCCCCCCCAGCTCCTTGAGACCCTAGCGGGGAAGTAGTGCGCTTTACAAATCCCCTGATTGATTGATTGATTGATTGATTGACCTTGACTTATACTATAGAGTGGCACAAAGTGACCATGCTTATCAATGGATGCATGGCCTACCAGGTACGCAGCATATTCAGATAGAAAAGGTGGCAGTCTCACCACTCCCGTTAACCGCTATGTTGTTTACACCGCCAGACCGCAGGACAGGGATTCTAGATTCCATAAACGTGACTAGACAAGCATGGCAACACCTGCTGAAGCACCAAGCTGGAGCGATACTGTACTCCCCGCCTGCTCCCTTAGAGTGGTGCCGAGACAAGGGAGTGAGGGAGCGCTCAGCTCTATGGATGTGGTGACGATTGGTGATATATTCCTTGAGGGGAAAGCTAAGACATGGGAAGCATTTGAGGAGCCCAACCTCAAGACAACACTATTACACAGATTTCAATTTCACAGAACGAGACATGCACTGGCAGGAATCTTGGGAAGTTATTTAGAGGAACTGCCGCAAGTAGCACCACTCACATACGTTATTTAAACCGACACTCCAAACCTCATTGTGCCCAAAATATACAAATCCGCACTGGGGTACCAGGAAAATGTTTATACCAAGGAAGAGACTTGCTTGGCAAACTGATTTAGATGGAGAATTAGATTACGCAACTTGGAGGTATTGCTGCGAAAACTTGAAGCGGATTTCGCTAAATGGGAGGCATAGGCTCATTAATTTTAAATTCTTAAAAAGGGTGTACTACACACCGGAGAGGTTATGTCGATATGGTCTATGTGACACGGCTAAGTGTGACCGCTGTGAAGAAAGAATGGTGGATATTTTGCACTGGATGTGTCCTGGGATAACTACTTTTTGGGCCCTGGTGTTCAGAGAGTTGGGCGACATTATAGATATGCAACTTACACCTGATCCCATGCTTGCTTTGTTTGGGTATTCCAAGCCACTCCCAAAGGCAGTTTGAAGACTGGTAGATATGAGTATGTTAATTGCTAGGCGTAGAGTGGCGATATGCTGGTCGAAAGGCCTGATTCCTACAATTGTGGTTTCGACCGGGGACATGATGTATTACAGCACGCAAGCCGAGCTAAATAGCTAACTTCTCACACTGCGCAGTCGTCCTAAAAGCTTCTGGGTGTTGTATAAGACACACCTGCTGACAAAAGATAATGCGACCGTAAGGGCTGATACTTCTACATGTGATGAAAAGGAGGTTTAGGTGTAATAGCTGGGAAATTACCCTGAATAAGAAAGGTGGGGTCGGCGTGCAAGTCTACTAGTCACTACCATGTCAGCAGGCAGGGAGAGTACCAAGGCGCCCTGGGTTAAGATGAGAGTGGACTATACTGTGAATCAGATTATAAAACTGTCGCTGGAACTGGCGGTCCTTGCTGATAATGTACATGGTAAGCTAATAGTCGATAAGAATGACTGTGAGGTGATATGCTGAGATTGGTTTTCTTTTGCACAACCCTGCCATTATAATGTATGGTGTCATGTCTTTTTGTTATTTAGAAAATGTTAATAAAGTTTAAAAAGAAAAAGACTTAATAGCACGATCTGCTAAGAAGAGAAGTTAGCATCCCACTCTGCCCATCAGTGTGCCTGATATCTACTGGGGAAGAAAAGTTGGGGGAAGGGGTGTGGCGGTGGAAATAGCATAAACTTACAATACCTGGCCTCTCCACTTTAGATTGCCATGAAGTAACATACATTCCACTATGTACACAGCACTATGTGTTAATCTTTCCAAACTCTATATGGGCCGGAGACTTAAAAAAGGCAAAACGCTATGTTTTCGGGTTTAACAACTGACATGGATACAGATTTAGAACTTTAAAAAGAGTGTTCCAGAAGCACTCTTGTAGAAAGCTTGAATCCTTTTCTAGCATGTGATGTTACAAAATTATAAACAAAATACACCATATTTATACATAATAATTGTTTATTATCAAAAAATACTGTGATCTATTTGTTATGTCAAGAGTTTATTATTTGGACCAATGCATATAGCTCCATTGCCTTTCTGCTTTCCTTAGTCAAATGTGTGACACAAGCTAGACCTGTGAGTGTCATAAATCATTTGTTGCTCCTGGCAGGAACAGATAAGAAATTAATCTGCACACCTAAAAAGCCTTAAGGGAAATAGGTATTTATCCCAAGAAAGTTTGGCAAGGTCATTTGGGGGCGGGGGGGGGGGGGGGGCAAATATAAAAAAAGGCTGGCCTGGCCTTCACAGGCCCCACGTTGCTACGGCCCTGCTCATCATGCAAAGTCTTTCACAGTCAACAAGAGATTTTTAGCAAATCCCTAATTAAAACACAAACCAGCACACCTTTTATTCCACTGCCACACTACAAAGCTCACTTTCTCAAGCTGATATCAATGAAATAGTTGAATCTGGCAGTAATTCTAACCTTCATTAACGAATGACCAGGCCTCCTTCAAACAGAAAGAAACATCTAAACTCCGACTTGAAATCCCCAAGAAGCATTGAAAATAACTGAGGTGACATCCTTTTCCAATGACATTCAAAGGCCGACGGACCGTGATAGAAAAACTACTGAGACAATGCAAGATTGCTTAAAAACATATATGAATAATCTGATTGAATCAGATATAGTCTCCTAGCAGTGGATACAATGACATTGTTACTATCTTCATTTTAAAACTAATAATGTTAATAAATAGCCGTCACCAGATATGACAAAGAAAATTGCAGCCAATGACGGATGCTGATCTTCAGAAGATCAACTTGAATGGTAAATCCTCAAACTATTCAGCAAAATCATAGTTCCTTACTTATCAAACTCATCAATAGCTCATACAACCATGGCATAGAAACTTGTTTCATGTCATCTTAATTGCGTACTATCGACTTCGGAGAAGCAGGGACGTGTGTGTACATTATTAATGTATATTGGGAAACAGTATATGGTCTGCATAATAAGACCACTTAAAATGAGATTGAAAGAACATATTAGAGATCTAAGAACCCTGGCTGCATACTTTGAACAATGAACATGAATGTGTTCAATTCATTAGTAGTGAGCAAAACAAACCAAATAAATGAGGTGGGAATTAGGAATAAAAAGTATGTGAACCCGAAGCATTCTGGGTCTATAACTTTAGTCTGAACTAGAAACATGCACTCAAGTGCATTATAGAGTTTAGATAAATATTTAACGACCCGAGTAACTTTATTTGCTACTTTGTACTTGGCATAGTTACACATCATAGCATTCTGGGGTCTAAAGATTAAACGAATGTAGAGTTGATTTTGACATTGCCAGATGTCGTCCTGTTCTGTTGCTTTTCATAAATATAGCATTGATTCCCCCCATTATGTACGCTTAGGAGCATAGCAAGATGTTTATTCTGAGATAGTCATATTCCGCCTTTAGAAATTAACCGTCCACAGGAGTTGATGCTGCAGTGTGAATAATATGCTGGAGTTCTAATCAATATAATTCTCTCATCCTTTTTGCAGTCAAATCATCGACTGCTGCGCATAACTAATTCTCAAAGCAGAATGCACTTATCACATTTTATTTAATTTTCCATAATCCAAAAATACTTTCCAGAGCTGTTGCACTTTTTTATTCACATACCCAGCAGAGACAATACATTTTAGACAAAAAAATAGATATCTCCACGGAGACATCACTTCAGACTGTGCCTATGGAGTTCTTTTAATACTACATTCATAATAAGGTTTAATGTCTCCATTCTCTAGATGATCTTAGTAAGATATGTTGTGCTAATAATTAAAAGAGAACCTCCAGCAACTGTGTAGCGACAGGAATCACACCAAAGCCTCCATGTGCTATAGGGGGCATCACCAGTGGTGGAAGATGGAGATGCCTATTTGCTGTGTAGATTCACTTCTTTAAATCACATGTAGTACTTTATGGTACTGCGGGAGCCCCTAAAATGTCTTCACTTCACACCTATAATATTTCTCAGTTTCTGTTCTGGGCTCAGGTTTGTGGTCCAAAATATATGGGGGAATACAATGTGTGATACTAGGCACAGTACGTCCAGGGTCTCTGTTGACAAAGTTTTCCTCTTTTTTTCCAGAGTTACCTTCCCCTAAGATGTATTTATGTGAGTCAATCTTAGATTCTTAGATTTTAATGGTAATAATATAGGTTTCTCTGTTAACCAATAGTGGTGGGCAAAGTCTTAACACATTACATAGTTTGAAAAGTATGCCAAGTTTAAGCTGGGTTTGTAAGTGAGGTTTTTTTGCAATAAAAAAGCTTTTATGAGAATTCCTCCACAGACGGTGTTTAATGAAAAGATTTTCTCTGCAGTTTGCTTTTAATTCTTGTGAACGTCCAGATAATCATGACATGTTTGAGATTTTAGAAAAAAATTGTGTGTAAATGTATGCACCCATGGGAAACAGCAACATGTCAACATTACCCAAATGCTGATTATAGGTTGTGATATTAATCAATGATAGAGACCAGGTGTCATTTTGGCAATGTTGCATTCATATAAAAAGCTATATCAACATGCAAGCAATCAGTAGCAGGTTCCTTCAAACTTGTTGTAATCATTGTAGGAAATTTGCCCGAAATGTCCAGCGAGTTGGTTTGGGTGCTTATAAACTGCGACTTTGATACAGGCATGACATTAGTATTTCAGGGCATACAACCAACAGCATCATATTATGTTTTTATATTTTTTTGAGTGCTCGATTACCCCAGGATGTCTTGGCGCTGTAGCTCTGGAAAGTAAGTGATCCCCATAATGAGGAATTAAAAAGCCAGGTCCTAAGGGATTTTCTAAATATCAGGAGATTGGGGAAAGCTTGGATTAGTAGAGGAAGCTCATTCTGTGCTAGAAAGGCCCCCTGCACAAAGCTGTGGCCACCCGAGGTCACTCAATTGAATCTGGCAGACAAGGATCTTAGTGGCCTGTTAGGCAGGTACCAGTAGAATCTGTTTTTAAGGGATTGGGGTCCTTGATCATGTAGGGCTGTATGGACGATACATAAAGCCTTGAAAGCAATTCTCTGACTGATGGGTAGCCAGTGTAGCTTGCTCATAGGTTTAGCCGCCAAATTATATATAGGAATTTTAAAGAGGAGCCAAGTGGCTGCATTTTGCAAATTATGTAGCCTATTTATCACATGTTCGTGTGCAGTTAGATACAGACTAATGCAGTAGTCTAGTCGGGACGGAGAAAGGGAAGTCACTACCATCTTCTGAAAATGAGGGGGGATGAAAGGGAGTCTCTTCTTTCTGAGCCTAAGGGTATGGAAGACTTTGGAAGTTACTGCATTGACTTGATCTGTGAGAGACAGGTTGTTGATCAAAACACCTATGTTACAGGTTTTATTGACGGGACGGGAGGACACCCATGTCCTGTGGTCACCAGGTGGGCATCCAAAATTAGGGCTGCGCGCCTAAGAGCAGGATCTCCGTCTTTCCCGAATTCATCTGCCTTCCATTTATAGATGCCTGCTTATAGTTTCAGAAATTGGGTCCTACAACTGATGTGTCATTGGCAAGAGAAACAACAATTTGTGTGTCATCGGAGTAGGAGGTAAGGGCAAAGCCTAACAACTGATTGCACTGAATTCTTAGTATTTCATAGTGGAGGTAATTAGACTTGATATCTGTGACAGTGCTTAGTTTGACAATAGCTGGGATGAAGCAGTATAATATTAATTAATTACATGAATTGACAGCATGAGCATCATAAGAGCAATCTAAAAGGAAGAAAAGAGTACAAAAATGTCCATGCTTACAACACTAGAGGGTTAAATATTTAAAATAGCATTCCACCTAAGTTATTGGAGTTTTATATATTATAAATAAATACCTGTAAGAAAGTGAGTTATTAATTTAGGTGGATGGTAGTCCACCACAATTGATAAAGTCCATAACCTGTTTGGTCCAGTCAAACGTTTTCATAATTTAAAACTGCCATCAACCCCTGTTAGCAATGCTACACAACAAATAGGCTTAATTCAGAGAAAATGTGTTAAGCATTTAGTGGCACAAGAACAGCTTAAAAGGCAATGACACAACGCAATAAAAGTCCTACTTCAATTCATAAAAATAGTGAAATATGTAATTAGCAAAATGACACCTAAATGACAAAAATACAATAAGGGGAACCAGAGTCATGATTTTTAGGTTTTGCCTCGGCAATGCGTACGAAGTACGCATGCGCTAGCAAAACCTCTTGAGTTCTATATCGATCGATGACCCGCCTCTGTCTCTCATTGGCTAGCTCCATAAATGGAGGCTAGCCATTGGGAGACAGAGTGTGTCAATCGCGCTTTCTCGGGGAAAACGCGATTCGGGGGCGTTTCTTAGGCTTTTTTTAAGCCCCGCCCCTTTGTCCCGGGCCGCGCTGCGATTGGCTGCTGGCCCGGGACACCCCCGTGACGTCATTTCCTGGGCCGCGCTCTGATTGGCTGCCGGCCCGGGACCTGACTTGTTTTTTTTTCCCATCAAACTTCTTTAAGATCGCTCTCTCATTGCCTTCCATTTTAACGTACCACAGCCTATTACATCTTTTGGGAACCGAGTCGACCAGGGCGCTTATACGTAGTTAATTCAATACTAGACCGCATGCAACAAATTGATTATAGATCCGGCAGTAGAACGGGGTTTAATTTCACCTAATATTGCTTCACCCGCCTCGCACACACATTGTCTTGTTTCTGAAATGTTTCATTAAACTGTTACGATCATTTACATCTACGAAAGATAAAGCGAGAACAGGGACATTTATTGCCGAGTACAGCCCGCTGTGCAAGAGCAGGCCAGCCAAGAGCTTCCCGTCAGGACACACCCGCATGGACGCCCGAAGGACTTCAGACTTCGGACAGACTGAGTTCGAATGGCAGAGGACGGAGGGCAAGCTGCACGAGATCGGCATCAGTGTCCACTCTGGCGGGCAGCTGAAAGAAGGCCTCGTCAAAAAGAACGGCTTCACAGACGAGGGTAAGCTCTGCTTCTTCGAAGGCAAGCTGGACAAGGAGCTCAAAATAGCTCAGGATGAGAAAGAAAGCGAAGTTTCGGGGAAGCTGTTCCAAGCATCACACAAGCCCCTGGACTACTTTAGAAGGAAAAAATGCGGTAGTTTGTTGAAACTGGACAACACCCCGCCCCCCCTCACCCCCCCGCAGCCTTGAAATAATAAGAGCGGTTCCTTGGTATTTACTGCAAGTGTCACTTTGCACCCACCACCCCTGCATGAGCACGACACCACCGTCCGATGCCAGCTCACCCCGTGTGCACAGCCCCGATTCCGTCCCTGCTGGGGAGCAGGCCAGCAGTGCCCGGTGACGCCGCAGCAGTGATTCCGGTGCGAGCGCATCCCCCGGCAGCGCAGCCTGCGCCGCACAGCAGAGGAAAAGGCTACTGCCTGCCTGCGCTTTCGGCTGCACCTCGTGCCACAGCCAGGGGAGTCATTGCCATGCAGGGCTGCGGAGCACTGCCGCAGAGCAGGTGGCTGTGGAAGGGGCATGCTCGCCCTGCAGCTCTGCTTCACAAGAGGGTGTGATCTGGCCGAGACCCGGAGACATGGCCCTGGACGCCCTGCTGCAGAGATTACAGGCGGTTTACGATTCTTACGAAGGCAAATGTAGGAGGAGCCGCTGGGCTTTAATAATCCTCTTTAATGCGCAGCGCGGCCATGTGTCTAAGGCATTTAATGAAATAATTGCTTGCTTTGGCATATGGGGGGGCGGGGGTGGGAGACATCAGACTTTTGAAAAATGAAGACTAAAAAAACAAACTTTGTTAGGCAGCGGCACATCATGATTGATGTCCGTGGAAGCTGCCTGCTTTCTTCGCGGCTCAAGCTGCATCCTTCCCCCACCCTCCTGGAGAAGTGTGGCTCACTGGTTAGAGGAGGCAGACCCTGATGCAGAGGTCAGACCCGGGACCAGGGTTCAATTCCCGACGCGGCAGGGTCTTGAGCCCAAATGTCCACGGACTCGATAATTCTCGCCTCGGTGCCTACTCGAATCATGGGTTCACACTCTGCAGCTCTGGGCAATAGCTTGCTTAATCTCCACTACGGCCCCCCCGCGGCGGGATGCCTGGTCTTCACCTTGGGAATGCCCAGTAGGGGTAATCTCGCAGGGAAAGCCAGGACGGGTTCCCAAAGCAAGCGCTAAGAGACCTGTCGGTGATTTGGCGCTATATAAATCGAAATTAACATAACATTAACATAACCCTCCGGAAAAAGGCCGCCATTACAAGCCACTAACCTGCAACCGACCCGTGCCCCTTACACAGGGGACATGATAAAGCGAAACATTGGAAAGCTGAGTATTCAAGCACAACATAACACAGACACTACAGCGCCAGGCGTCTGTGTGCACCAACTCAGTGGCACGCAGCTCATCCTTCCCTCCTCCACTCCATCGCCCCACCCCTCCCGAACCCCCCTTAATCTACCCCTTCACTGCCCAGCTTCTTTCACTGTCATGTACCATCTCCACCCCCGTCTCTGCGCCCTCTCATTCTGTCTCTCTATAGCATCCTGTTCGATCGCCTCTTTTCTAATTCACCTATTTTATCTATTCTGACACGTTTCCCCACGTTACACGTTCGACCAACGCCTCACACTCCCTGTTCCCCTGCGCCACCCCCACCTTCCTGAACGTTTCTACACAGCCCACTCATTTGTTCTCTCTGGCAGCAATCTCAGCAGATAGCTGATACCGATTGGATGATAACTGGCGCCCTCTGGTGGCGATGGGCAAGTAGCATGCAACAAGCACTGACGTCTGTTCGATTGTACCCCCCTCGCTTATTTTTATGGGGGAGCAGGTTGTAATTTGGATCTCCGTATGATACTTGGGGTGGACAAATCCACAGTAGCTCCCTCCCTGTCACTGCCTCAGGTAGCTACGCTGGAACAGATCACGATAGGAGTCAATCTTCAGTATGATTATGTACACCATACTTGACTGCTTACTGTGTTACACCATCACGTGCTTCAGAGCCAGGCAGTGCTTAATTTGAGCCAGTGGTTGCTGGTGCTAACCATCGTCACCTAATTGTCAACACTTGCACTTAAATCAGTCTGTCACATGGAGGTGACTTTTGTCTAATTTACAGATGAGCACAGCAACAGTTATTTATTGATGCAATGTACATATAAAAATACTCATTTTTGCCCCCTAAGCCTTTCTTTTAGTTTTGAGGGGCTGGAATAGTGTGGGTGGCTCTGTGTGTGGCTTTCTGTGTGTGTGCATGTGGGTGCAAATGCAATAGGTCTCGCATTTGCGAAAGATTAAGCTATTGGCATCGTAAATGACAATGCCATTTATTTATCGGTTTTCAAAACCAACACATAAATAAAAAAATTGTCATTTACAATGCCAATAGCTCAAACTTTTCCAAAGGCGAAACCATTGCATTGTAAATGCTTGTTTTTAAATGTAAGGGATAATAGCGCCAAAAAGCACAAAACTTCAATGATAGTCTACAAAAGCGGTAGACTGGGACCTTGGTGCAATATGAGGCCAGCCGCAATGGATTCCTAGTCGGATACAATACGTGGATTTGTCCTGGTAAAATCCTACAAGTCAAAAAATTGGAAAAAGTATCTAAGATCCACTTATAAAAGCACTTTGCCACTTTTTTTGTTTAAAAAGCATGAAACTTACTTATAAGTCTTAATGCTGAAAAGGACTTAGTCACTGTTTGTGAACAAAAACCCTCTCTGAGCGGGCCGCCTCTGAAATTGTAGCCTCCACAATGGATCCAAAGGACGGATATATGCAGCAGTTTGGTTCTGCTGGATCTCTGGAGCTTTGGAGGTTTCTTGCTCAAAAAACCCACCGCAGAATGCTACTTAGTCATTTTTTAAGAACTGCTGTGTTCCTTGAAAGGGACAAAACTGAAATTGATGCCATGGAACTGCTGGTTAGACGGGTCCTACTGAAGCTCTGGAGAGTTTTCAGAAGTTTCTAAACTTTCTTCTGGTGCCAGAGGCAAACAGCAGAATCCAATCCAGGTTCAGTTGCTACTGGTCAGCTGGACACTTCAGGAAAAAGCCTTCTTGCAGCTTGTTGTGTCCCTGTTCTGGGTTTAGCCCTTCATCAGTAGAGAGCAGAAGTAGTAGAAAGCAGAAAACGCAATTGGAGGTTGCCAAAATGCTGCCCAAGATTTCACAGGTCACAGTACCACTCCACAGGCCCATAAGTGCATCCCAGGTGAGCTTGTCAGCTTGTTGTCTCAACAGAGTCTTTTAAACACAAGGGGGGAGGGATAACACTGCCTCTCAACCCAGCACAGTTCACCAAATTGTATTCTGGTAAATGCAGTATGCTTACTTCAAAATTCTGTAGTTTTTCACCAAAAATGGTGCAGGTAGTGCTGTTATCTCTAGACATGTGTTTCTGGATTTAGCCCTTCATCAGTACAGAGAAAAATTAGCAGAAAGCAGGGAAAGTAATAGAAGGTTGCTGAAATGCTGCCCAAGACTTCACAGGTCACAGTACCACTCTACGAGCACAAAGGTGCATCCTAGGTGAGCTTGTTAGCTCATATTCTGCAGCCTACCTTGGTATTACATGTGAAATAGCAGTTACAGTTTTCAAAATGAATAGACTACAATATTAGAAAAAAATCTAAGATGGGTCAGAGTAGTGGAAGACATGGATTTTTCAAGTGAAATTGTACACTTAAATATGTTAATGCTCAAGCACTTACACTCATCTAGAACAACGGGCTTGCAAATAAAATGTATTGCCTACTGCAAAGAGAGGTCCCAGGTGCTTTGCTCTCTTTCTATTCTCAAATCCTGGGATAAGAGCCTCCTATTATTCCTGCCATAACCTCTGCAACAGAAGTATATCTAAAAAGCCACAATCCTTTGCTCTGTCACCTCAGAATTTCAGGCTTTGCAGAAAATTAATAAGCTGGAGCTGCTCAGGTCTGCTCACTTTCGTAATGCTTATTCTTCTATATAAAGTATAAGAATGAGGTTGTCTTAATAAAAAAGAATACGAACACCAATTCCATTAGTTCCTGATCACTTCAACCTCTGCCTGAGGCCTCTTTAAAATACAGGTTCAGGGTTACAAGGACCATTATTGAATGAAATCAGCTAAAATACTCAGGGGTCTGTAGTGTACACAATTTTATAAAAAGAGGGGTGGTCGATTACAAAACAGTTAAACACAACATTACTTCAACAAAGAGGTACATCCACCAAGTACGTGTCTTTTGAGTTGCATTTAATCCAACTAATCGTAGTCATTTACTGCAATTAAACATATATTATATTTCATATTCATACAATACATGGTAAATCATATAAAATTATTCAATCAGTGCTCGGTGATTATCAGAAAAGAAAGGGGTTTTAAAGGGGGGGTAGGGTGTGTTTGGAAAAGAATAAGGGACAAAGAAAAGGAATTGTGTCCATAAACAATTCTGTCCTATTCACAGAACATTTCCAGTCATATTACAGATCACAGTTGTTCCCAAAAAAATACACTATACACAGGAGCTAAGTTTAGCAGGTTTGGTAGGGCGTGTATGTGTTGAAAATGTTGTCGACGTTTCGACCCCCAAGTTAAGGGCGGGTGGGTCCTCAGTTTGGGGTCTTCCTCAGGACAATTAAAAACAGTAACAATGAGCACCTAGGAAAACAAAAATGTGTATCACTAGACGGAATCAATTAAATTCTTAAAAACAGGGCAAAATGCAAGGTGTACCTACATGCCCAGGCGTTCGGGAGATGTTCCCTTCTGAGTTGGGAATCGCGCCTGTAGCGTAGTTCTCTGGAGAAAATGGATTACGGTTAGGAAGGATAATGTGGGCAGGTCGTGATAAGTTAAATCAAACAAGAGGAGTTGGACTTACTTAATTAGCCCGTTCTTTGAAGAGCAAATAGTCTCTTACAAATGACGTGGATGCCGAAGTTCGGTCTGTCCAAGGGTGAGGCAAGCGTCCTACATCCAAAGGGCAGTGGAGTTCGACGTGTAGGTGAGTTACACCGTCTGGAAGAGCACAAAGAGAATGTGTTCCTAAGCATATCCCCTATATCATTGTAAACATAGTTCAATTGGAGTGTGAGGAAAATCCTACTGGTAGTTATCAAGACCACATCCAACTACGGAGGGCCGCTATCTCATGTGATTTATTTAAAAAATTGAGAGCAAACAATCATTCATATTAGAACCCGTGGGCGCGCCCGCAAAGATAATGGTAGGCAACAAACTCCGGGCGGTGAAAGGGAGCTAAATCTATAAAGGTCGTGTTCTTGTATACTTATTGTCAAATTATGGCAACATTTCAAAAAAAGTGTGTGCCGCCGCCTGAGTTAGCCAGGGCCGTAAGCGTCTAATACAGTAAATTCTCAAGAGGCGCGGGGCGAGTATACCTGTGTGACATCTGCCGAATCAATCACACTGGCAGTTCGCACGTCCGCCCATATGATTTAATTAAAAACTGAAAGCAAACATTCATATTTAAACCCGTGGGTGTGCCCGCAAAGATAATAGTAGGCAACAGACTACGGGCGGTGAAGGCGAGCTAAATCTAAAAAGATCGTGTTCTAGTATACTTGTTATGAAATGTAACGATTAGGGAAGTTTATGGCAACATTTCAAAAAAAGAGAGAGTATACCTCCGCCTGCGTTAACCAGGACCGTAAGCGTCTCATACAGTAAATTCTAAAAAGGGGGCGCGGAGCGAGCATACCTGTGTTACTGCTGTCGATTGAATCACAGTGACAGCTCGCAGCCGCACGTCAGCCCATACAAGTAAGAGGCGTTACTATGGCGCGTCTCTAGGGGGCGTGTCCCGGCACCTCGCGGTGCTGCCGCTGGCTGCTGCGCGGCTAGAGGACTAAGTGGGGCGCATGCGCCAGAATCGAGCCACTATTCAACCTCCGGACTCGGGAGGTCGATCTGCATTACTGAATGTTGTATTGAAGACTAACTCAGGACCTCATTGTTTAGGTAAACAAGGGGCGGTAAACCAAGGCTACTGTGTTTAGAAACAACGTGCTGGTAACGGAATATTTCTAAACCCATCTGTGTGTATACAAAAGGAACCAAGGGCATTAGATAAACGCAGTAATAGCGCCGGTGATCGAGATTCTATCAGTATCGTCACACGCACAAAAAGGGGTTTTTTTTCGGCATGGGTACTCAGGAGCGAGGTGACATTCGTATTTGGGGACCCATGACGGTATATCATATAATAGTGTTAGTGTACGTGTACATGTCAACACTCAACAAGAGAGATATATTAAGATCTAATCCAATATTCCCTATGTGCAGATTGCTCATACATTTACACAACCGGCATCGCTATATCTTAAACATGTTGATACAAATGTACAATTTCAGAAGGGGTACCTGTCTGGGAAGTTACATACATGAAGTTTAAGCATCTTATTGATCGGGTGCCAATCCAGCTAATTGCGAATAAGTTGCATCAAGTTCATTCAGGCCATTGTCAACAGTGTCCAAAGTGTACATCCATTTACACTCCCTCAAGTTCAATAGTGAATTCAAATTACCCCCCCTGGGGCCCACCGTGATTTTTTCAATTACCAGCCATTTGAAGGATTCAGGAGTGTGTGATTTGGACGTGAAGTGTTCCACCAATGGGGAGCCCGGTGTTTGACACCTTATCCTGCTGCAGTGCTGCAAGATCCTCTTTTTGACATGTTGTTTGGTTTGTCCGATGTATACCAAATCACAAGGACAGATGATGGCGTAGATAACGTCACTTGTGTTGCAATTAGTCATTGTTTTCAAAGTTACTGTATTGTTACGATAGTTCCAGACCTTGGTTTCCATTGCCTGTGGGCACGCTTTGCACTTCGTACATTTGAAATGGCCGACCACTTGGGGGAGGTTCCATAGGCTTTGCAGAGTGGGGGGGGCCGGGGTTCCAAGGTAGGAAGAGACCACTTTATCCCTGATGTTTTTGGCCTTCTTGAACGCATGCATTGGCAGTTGTTCATGGTTGATAACATCCGCCACCATCGTCCAGTGTTTGTTCACCGTCTTCTTAATCAGGTTGCTCTTCGTGCAGAAAGTGGTAACGCAGATAATCCTTTCCGAATCCTCGGGACGCTCTCTGGGCTTAAGGAGGTCCTCCCTCGGGCTGTACCAAGCTCTCTTTCTTGCTCTTGTAACCAGTCGTCTTGGGTACCCTCTATCCATTAGTCTCCTGATCAGGAGATCTGATTCTAAGAAGTAATCTTCTTTGAGTGAACAGTTCCTCCTTATCCGGAGAAACTGGCCAAACGGTAGATTGTCCCGTAGGCTTCTTGTATGGTGACTTGTGTATCGTAGAAGGCTGTTCCGTTCAGTGGGTTTTCGAAAGAGGGTGGTGTGGAGGTGACCATTATGGACCTTTATGCTGATGTCTAGGAAGTCGATAGAGGTCTTACTCATACTCATGGTGAACTGAATGTCCTCAGATTGGTTATTAAGCCACGTAAAGAATCCGTTAAGTTCCACTTCACTTCCAGTCCATAGCATCAGCACATCATCAATATATCTGCGCCACATCCAAATGTTGGTTTCATATGGATTACTCACGGTGAGGATATGGTCCCGTTCAAATTCCGCCATATACAGTATAGCTAGGTCAGGAGCAAAGGCCGCCCCCATCGCTACTCCCTTGCTCTGAATGAAAAATTCATCCTGGAAGATGAAGAAATTTCGCTTCATCGCCACCTCCAGGAGTTGAATGATGAAATCAGTAGGTACCTGGGTAGGCTGGGTTCTTCTGTCCAATGCCTTTCTCATGGTTTCCAGAGCAGGGTCCTGAGGAATACTCGTATATAAAGAGACTATGTCTAGTGTGACCATGATTTGTTTATCAGGATCAAAGGCGATTTCATCTACTTGGTTGATGATCTGCATGGTGTCTCTGACATAAGTGGGGGTCCCTGTGGCTAAAGGTTTCAAAAAAGTGTCTATGTATTTACATAACGGTTCCAAAAGGGATCCGCAGCCTGATACAATGGGGCGTCCCGGAGGTTTTGTCATATCCTTATGTATCTTGGGCAATGTGTAAATCGTCGGAGTTCGTGGTTGTGCGACGTTCAAGTACTCATATTCTTTCTGGCTCAGGAAACCCTCCTCACGGCCTTTCCCTGTGATCTCTTGTATCACTCTCCTAATGTCTCTTGTGGGATCGGCGTTGGTAGCAGTGTAACTCACACCATCCCTAAGTTGTCTGTAGATCTCATCCTTGTAGTTCTGGACATCTTGGAGGACTATGGCCCCTCCTTTGTCCGCAGGTTTGATCACCAGTAGTTTGTTATTACTTAGATTATCCAGAGCTTGTCTTTCTCCTTGTGTGATATTGTGCTTGACATAGGTGCGTGTGGTACAAATGTCCATTACTTCCCGCATCACCATGTTTTCATACGCCAGGATCCGATATGGTGTCTGGTGAGTTTTGGGAGTGAAGGTTGAGGGGGGTCGTAGTCCAGTCGCTGAGGTTGTAGTAGGAATGGGAGAGTGCAGGAAGAAATGCTTCAGCCTGATTTTCCGGAAAAAACGGGTCAGTTCCGATCTTATGTTGAAATGGTTCGGGTAGGATGTAGGTACAAAAGATAGTCCTTTGTTCAACACGCTAGATTCCTCCAGTGTGAGAACATGTTGCGAGAGATTGACAATAGGGCTTGATTGACCTACCACCTGTAAGTCTTGCGTCTCGTGCTGATCTCTCCGTGAGGTTCCGGTTGGAAGCGGACCTGTTTCTGTGGGTTCTCTGGACGCTGGGTCATTCCCCCTCTGGCTCGGGTTGGCCAGGATTGGCCTCTGCCTCTGTTCGGGTAGTTGCCTCGTCCACGGGGCGGTCGCCATTGATTTCCCCCTAAAAAAGGGTGCCAATCTGGTTGCGGTTGATACCATTGATCCTGATAATTGTCGTAGGTTGAAGGGCCGGGGGTTCCTGAGTCACTGCCTGAGCTGTAGGAAGAGTCTGAGAAATTGGTGAACTTACGTCTACCCCTGTAGCCGCCTCTTCCCCTGTTGGTGAACCTGCCTTGGGTGTCTTGATTGTAATAGTCTTCCGCTAAGTAGGGGTAGGTCTTCTTTTTGTCGTAGTTGGCGATGTCTTTGCTGAGTTTGTCCAACTTCTTGGATTGGGCTTCGATGTCAAATGAATCCAGAGTTTTCTCAAGTTTCTCTAGAGTGTCTCTTGCGTTGGCAAAAGCACTGTGACTCTAGATCTCAGACTTAAGTATGTCAATTTCCTTCATGAGAGTTTCGACCTGTGTTTCGACCCTAAATCACATGAGATAGCGGCCCTCCGTAGTTGGATGTGGTCTTGATAACTACCAGTAGGATTTTCCTCACACTCCAATTGAACTATGTTTACAATGATATAGGGGATATGCTTAGGAACACATTCTCTTTGTGCTCTTCCAGACGGTGTAACTCACCTACACGTCGAACTCCACTGCCCTTTGGATGTAGGACGCTTGCCTCACCCTTGGACAGACCGAACTTCGGCATCCACGTCATTTGTAAGAGACTATTTGCTCTTCAAAGAACGGGCTAATTAAGTAAGTCCAACTCCTCTTGTTTGATTTAACTTATCACGACCTGCCCACATTATCCTTCCTAACCGTAATCCATTTTCTCCAGAGAACTACGCTACAGGCGCGATTCCCAACTCAGAAGGGAACATCTCCCGAACGCCTGGGCATGTAGGTACACCTTGCATTTTGCCCTGTTTTTAAGAATTTAATTGATTCCGTCTAGTGATACACATTTTTGTTTTCCTAGGTGCTCATTGCTACTGTTTTTAATTGTCCTGAGGAAGACCCCAAACTGAGGACCCACCCGCCCTTAACTTGGGGGTCGAAACGTCGACAACATTTTCAACACATACACGCCCTACCAAACCTGCTAAACTTAGCTCCTGTGTATAGTGTATTTTTTTGGGAACAACTGTGATCTGTAATATGACTGGAAATGTTCTGTGAATAGGACAGAATTGTTTATGGACACAATTCCTTTTTCTTTGTCCCTTATTCTTTTCCAAACACACCCTACCCCCCCTTTAAAACCCCTTTCTTTTCTGATAATCACCGAGCACTGATTGAATAATTTTATATGATTTACCATGTATTGTATGAATATGAAATATAATATATGTTTAATTGCAGTAAATGACTACGATTAGTTGGATTAAATGCAACTCAAAAGACACGTACTTGGTGGATGTACCTCTTTGTTGAAGTAATGTTGTGTTTAACTGTTTTGTAATCGACCACCCCTCTTTTTATAACGTTGCACTGACCCAGGTCGATTAGGTAAGGGTTTACCCCATTATTACCTACCACTCTGTAGTGTACACAAAACACCTTCATTGCCTACTACTTAATCCTCTTAGTAGGTGTGTGTGTGTGTCTCTGAGTGTGTGTGTATATCTGTCTGTCTGTATGAAACTCAGATCCACTTTAAATTGCTTTAAATTTAGACCTGACATCACAGATGGCTGACATTAGGTTTAGGTGGCCCATTCTGTCAGCGTCCTGGCAATAATTAATGTAAGTTTACCCATTACATCTGGAATGAACTGCGTGAGGCAGAGGAAGATGGTGTCAACCTCTATTGTTGCATTGTGTGCAATAGACAGAAGAAATCACTTAGCCCACCACTTGGTAAAATTTTAAATAGATGGATTAGCATTGATAAAGGCCTCAAAGACAGGCTGGAATTCAATGCATCTCTGATCTATCTCTGACACTTATCAGAAAATGACCCCCAAAGCATTATCACTTTAAGCACACATGCGCAAAAACATATTTTAATCCTGGAAATATAACTATTTATAAGCAGAGGAACTTGTATTAAATTCTTTCAGGGTTGTGAGGAAACGGGATGCAATATATTTTGCGGTTGTGCGCCCTCACGGTGTAATACACTTACCAACCCCTTTAGGACCGTAGGTTTCATTTGGTAAACCCCCTAGCTCAACCCTGAGTAGCTGTGGCTCAGAGTAGCAAGGCCTATACAAAGGGACAAGTGTAGAGCATTTAGACAGCACCAAAACAATTGAAGAAGGAATAACTGAGAAAATCAAGAAATCCGACACTAATTCATAATAGAAAAGCAGATTTTTATATATATTTAAACACCAAAATGAAAAGGCTCCACCAGAGGTTTTGGGGGATCCAGCAATTACAAGGTATAGTAAATATGCACTTTTTCCCTTAATCATGAACAAGTACTGTCAAATTCAATGAATTTGAAACGTAGAAACTTTTTAAAGAAAAACCTGGGTAGGTATCAATGCACTTACCTAGAGTTACTATGGATGACCAACTCTGGCAAGGAGCCAGTCAGGGGCACCAACAAGGTCCTCAAAAACAGTTGCCTCAGATATCTGTAGTCAGTTCCAGGCACTTTTATCTCCTTGCTATAGACTCGAAAGTAAGTGGTCCCGATGCAAGGGATAAAGGATGGTGAAGATCCTCAAGAATGCTGTGGATATAAAAAGTTTGACAGGGTTTTCCTGCAGCTTCTCCTCTGTCCACGACTGGGATGGTCCAGGCCATGGAGGGCAAAGTCACTCGAAGTCCTCTTGAGCCTTGCAGATGTCCAGTCGCCATTGGGCTATCAGTCATCTGGTATCGCGGTCACAGGAAATCCTTCCTTGATAGGTAACTCACCTTCTGGGCAACCAAGCTGCACTCCATTGACACTCTTGGGTCCAGCAGACCTGGGTGCAACTTTGAGCATCAGTTCCTGGTACTTGGTACTGCACAGCGACGAGGTGCGGCAATGTGAAGATCTTGGGTACCAACTCTCTCCAGCAGGCTTATTCAGGGGTGTGGGCCTGTGATGCAAATAGGAGGTCAGCCAACTGATCCCTCTTTGGCTGGGCGCAGGAATGACTTTTGCATGAACAGGACACAGTGGGAACAGTGCCTTCTCCTTTGCTAGCCACCAGGATGAGCATTTGCAGTCCACACCGGTGCGGCCTCTCTTCAACTGATTGCTCGTGCAGCAGGGTAGACCTTCTTCCAGTCCAACCAAGATCTCAGTTCTGGTGCCAGGGGTGCCCCTTTTATGCTCAGAAATGCCTTCAGGGTAGGATGCGGTTGGTGGCCAATGAGATTCGAGGTTCCCTTCCACTGGATTACCACTTCCTGTGAAGTGCGGCATTTGGCTATCTCAGGATGCACCATTTTCCCACTTTCAAAATGACTGTACCCCTCTCTTGGTGTACGGCGCTCCCTAGTCCAGCACAAAGGTGTGGCTAGCAAGGGAGCTAAACACCCCTGAAAAACTGGTTTGGCAGCGGGTTTCCCCTTTCCTGTCCTTAATACCAATCTGTCTACCTAGATAATAGAGGAGCAACCTTCCCCAAGTTTTAGCCATTTGCCCTTCAAAGGTGGCTCCTCCTTTGAAGCTCACATTTTGGCTAACACACGTGTGCTTTCTGTAAGAGATAGGTAACACATCTCTCCTGTGCAGGCTTCAATTGTTTTCTTCCCTGGGAATCATTTGCATGCCTTCCCAAAAGGACAGAAAGCTGTCTCAGGAACAAACTCTGTGTGCAACCGTTAAGAGCAAAAGAGACTAAAGGCAACACAGAGGTAACTTTTTAAAAGTTGCACATTACAACATGTTACCTTAATTTTGACTTAAGCATCTAGTCGCACTTAATGTAATGAGCTGGTTGACACCTTGGAGTATCATCTTTGTTCATATCAATCAGGAGTTATCACAGTTGAGGGGTCATCGTGCAACCTTACCCTGCACTCATGAATGGGGCAAATAAGCCTATCCACAGCAAAAATGACAGTTTGCCATTTTTACTGCTCAAACATGTAAAATACATGTTCTACCTATTATGCACCCAGTCTTAGGGCTCCTTTGGGCCTGCCATAGGAGTGACTTACAAATATTAAAATGAGAGGTTTGGGCTTTGCCATACTTTTAAATGGCAAAGTTGGGATAGCCTCGACACACTGCTCTTCCAGTCTGCAGTGGCAGACTCGGAGACATGTTTCCTTTTGTCACAGCCAGGCTGGCAAAACTAATGCTGCAATACCTTGGGTGACCCTGTAACATACAGGCCATGGGCCTCCTGGATCCCATATACCAGGGGCTTATATGCAAGTTAGCTTATGCCAATTGGGAATAAGCCAATTCGACAGACACGTTTTAAGGTCAGAACACCTACATTGAGGTCTGGATGGCAGGTCTCGGTGCACTTTCATAGTTGAAAAAACAGCAGCTTCAGCCCAGAAAATTGAGGGTGACTATACAATACGAGGAATCTCCTTAAAAGGGCTATCAGCTGAGAGGTGATGCTGAAATACTGAGCTAAAATGTAACTTTATTTCAAACTGAACGTTCTTACTTCGGTTATGCACACCTTCTTGAGACACTCATTTTCATGTGTTTTTATCTGGCTTTTTGATCTGCTTTCTCCCAGTAACAAACATCTATTCAGTGTTCCTACGGTCAGAGCACATGTGAATATAGCACAGTTTAGTTATTTCTTATCTATTTTAAAAGGAAATTGGATCCATGCAGCCATTTTTGTTGGCTTACATATTAACACTGAATTGTTTCGAGTGAGCATGTGTTTTTTTTATATTGACTGTATTGATTACTGTAGACCACCTTCAATTAAATCATGCCATTGCATGCATTCACTTGATCACTAAGGGCACTCAAAAGAAGCTTGTATTTGGAAGAGTAATCCTCAAGCAGGTAGATTAATGCAGCGTTAAATGTGCGGCTGAATAGAAAGATTTTTAATCAGTGTAACATTATTTTGGTTAAAGAAAGTCAGATGCTGTCTGGAATCCTAATAGGATGATCCACTGTGTGTTTTCCTATACTACTTCGGAGGTGACTTTTGGTTGTTTAACATAGAATACATAAGCTTAATAAAGTGCACACATTGTACTACTTCACCTATAAAATGCATATGCACAGCAGAAAGTCCTGTACTGGTTTCACGGGTGACTGAAGAATAGTTCATATTTCTAGAAAAAACGCAGAAGAATCAAGCAACTTTTTCATACAAGGTTGCAAAGACACAAGATCATGGTCATTACATTGGAGGCTATCAGTTTCACACTTCTATGTTAGTTCCCTCCGCTCTGGAAAAGACCAGGGGGCAGATTTATGTTAACTGGCGCATCCCCAGGGATGCGCCAGTTAACATGCGCCACAGTGCGCCACTGCTCCGCCACCCATGGTGCGCCGCATTTATGATGCGGCGCACCATGGTGCAAGACAGTGAGGATGCGTGACGCATCTCTCGGCGCACGGGCGGCGCATTGCAGGAGTCATGTCGCAAGTGCGACATGACTCCTGCAATGCACAGGAGCCTCCTATTCAATGCATGTTGCGTCACCCTTACGCCTGCTTCAAGCAGGCGTAAGGAATTGGCGTAGAAAGTGACTGAGTGAAATCTCATAGATTTCACTCAGCCACTTTTGCGAGGCGCACCAGCCCCGGAACGCCCACCCTGCGCCGGAACGCCCACAAGCGGCGCAGGGCTTTACAACGTGACGCATCTGCCTAGATGCGTCACGTTGTAAATCATTCGTAGGCATGCGCCACGTTTACGCCGCGTTGCGTGACGCAACAGCGGCGTAAACGTGGCGCAAGTGCCTCATAAATCTGCCCCCAGGTGCATACAGTCTTAAGGCAACAGTGAAGCATTGCGAGGGCAGTTGGGCGGAACGTATTTCCCTGTACACAGATGATATCCTGATCTATGCACATAAGCCTCACCAGAAATTTCACAAAGATTCACCCATATCTTCCAAACATTTGGCAGCTATTCGGGCTACCAGATATATTGGGATAAGTCGTTAGTTTTTCCCCTGGCTGGAGAGATCCCGCCCCTTACATCAGCCTGTGCGGGCTTGAAACAGAAAGATGAATTCAGATATTTATGGATTTGGATAACCAAGCCATAGAAGAATTTCCTGGCTTTGAATTTACACTTCCAACTGGAGAGGCTACAAAGGGATGTAAGCCACTGGAGGTGGCTCCTGTTCACCGGTCTGTCTTGTTCAAGATGATGGCCCTTCCACGCAGTTATATGTGTTTCAGAATATTCCATACCTGATCTTGAATGCATTCTTTTGGGCGATTGAGGGGGAGCTACGCACACTGTTATGGGAGGGGGCAGCCCACGTATAGCATTGTGCAAGTTGCAGCGGAGGATCTATAAGGGGGGACTGGTGGTTCCAGACTTCAGGAGTTATTATCTGGTGTCCCAGCTCATTAATATCAATGATTGGGTCTTTGCCCCCTCACTGATCCAGTGTACTGGGTGGACCGCCACACCAAAGGAAACGGAGGTTACCCAGCTTCACTGTATCGCAGGGGTCATGAGAAACTTCTTCCTGTACACACAGGGATGGTGATACAGGCATGGTGGATGGCCACAAAAATACTGTGGTGGGAGACCAAACTGACTGAACAAACCCCACTTTGGGACTGTGATCTGTTGGGCGAAGTGGGATGCCTACAAGGCAGGTGGGGCTTTATCAGGATAGACCGCCTAGGAGAGGTTTGGCGGAAGGGGGCAATGAATAAATTTGAAGACCTGCCGATAGATTATCAGATGACTGATGGAGAATGGTTACATTATCTGCAGTAGAGACATGCCCTATGGTGCCAAATAGCGGATGGAGAACTGTTGCCCTACTGGTCCCCATTTGAAGACAGATTGCTACTTGACCCACCAGCAGACAGGGCCATCTCTCTTACATGCCAGAAGATAATGAACAACTTGCCTGATCCTTTCAACTCCCTGAGGGAGGCATTGGAGCCAGATGTTGGTCGACTGGGCTTAAAGCATGGTTCAGACTGATCCAACCCTGAATCCTCCATAGGTTGTACACCTCTTGGACACTCCAACATAGACAGGCCAATGTGACTCTGGCCAATGCTCTAGGGCAGCGGGAGGTGGGCACCTTTTTCCACATTTTCTGGGCAAGCACCAAAATTCAGGGTTACTGGACAGGAGTGGCCCGGATAATGACTATAGTAGTGGGTCTTCAAGTCCTTGTGGAAGCAAGGTTGCACTTGCTGGGAGTAACAGGGGAAACAACATGGCCCAAACACACTAAAGTCTGGCTAATATTAGCATCAGGGGTGGCAAAAAGGAACATCGCTAGGACATGGGGGGCTGCCGATCCCCCAAAGATCAGAGACTGGAAACAAGATCTAGTATTGTCTCAGCGAGCTGAGAAAGTAGTTTACCAGAGTAGAGGGTGTCCCGAAAAATGGGAAAAGATCTGGATCCCAAGGGAGAAATACAGAACTTAAGAGTGCAGGGTTGGAGGCGAGGGTTGACATAGAGGGTGTCTACACAAAGTGTGACTAGGGTCCGATAATGTTAATTATTTGTTGATTGAAACTTAACTGTTCCTCCTGTCCCCTTCCACCAGACTATGCCATATATCTGTATTGTTTTCATTGGTGTCTGACGTAGCTGTTTAATAAACAGAACTTTGAAAAAAATTCTTCAACAAACATGAAACTTGAACCCTGGGTTTTGGTATTCAATACTCCGATAGCCAAGACTCCATCTGTTATGATGTTTTCTGCTGCTCTGTAACAAGCCAGAGAACTAGGGTAGAAGTCTCACAGGTGTTGATATATTGTTGCAATAATCCTGCCTCACCTTTCATTTGCTCGCTATGATTCTCAAGCGAAAAAAACACGATTTCCAATTTTACTGAGATAATCCAGAAGACTTTAAAACCTTATGAATCTCTAGCCATAAGATATCATTGATAATAGACTTTTGCTTCAAAGTTACCTGGTTTTATTACCACTCAGCTTTTATTGTACAATGTTAGACAATTACACAAATTACATCTATTTAGAGAAAAATGTTTCTGGCGACAGGTGAATTTTCAATATAAACTATCAATTACTCTACAAGCAATGATCTGATTAAACATGTGTCAGATTTCTCCTCGGCGCTGACAACTGGTCAACTAATTCAACAAAATATTCATAAAATGGAAATTGGCTTGGAACAATGGTTCATTTTATTCTTCTAGTATAAGGACAGGTAGAATACCTATTAGGAAGGGGGGTGTCTTAGTTCCAGCTCATAAAAAATGGCGGAACCTGCTGATTGACTCTGACTGCCTATGCAATTACATGTCTTAAGTGACCACTAAGTAGAGCGTACTCTCCTGGATCATTGCACCAGTGAGCATTCTCTCCTCACGTATTTTAATAAGGTAGATTACCACACCATTAAATTCATCCACTGGATTATCTAACGTTTTTTAAATCACTATCCCCCTACATCTACACTTCCCCTAGGGCCCTCACACCCACAGCATCAACGGCAGGAACAAAAGATCTCCGGTAAAGAGCCCCTTTATGGGTGTACCATAACAAAAAGGATATTACTGGTCTCACTGAAAGGTAATGTACGGCAAAATCTGAAACTATAGCATCTAGACCTGTATTAAGCTGGAAAGGAATCCCATCAGCCCACCCGATGGCAGAACTTCATCATCTGTGATTTGAGAAAACTGGTGTCTGAAAGCACAGCTCACCTTGTAAAATCGAGAGCTGTCCTAAATCAAAACCACCAGTGATGGATCAGGCCATGATGGTAAGACCTGTGGTGCTGAAAAACAATTTGCAGTGATACTAAATGTGAAGTGCGGTATAAAATTGGCTACTGTGATAACAAAGGTCACTTTATTAGAAGCTTATCACAGTGTCAAGACTAAAAGCATAGTGTGGATAGTTTGTCAAAATATATATCGGTAGTTGACTAGAAGGGTCTACATGTTTCAGCCATAATAGGTAATAATCAACCTCTGGTTCCATTGTGTTCCATTGTGTAGGACGAATATGTCTCAGACATAGCCCGAGGTACCGACGGACAGAGCGGGGCCTCATCACCTGAGCAGTTGTCAGGAGAGGTGAGGAGTACTACCATGAGCTAATGGGAAAGAATCTAACTTTCTGAATATTCGTCCTACACATTCGAACCATAACAGTATGGTAGGATGTATCATCATTATTCATTTATTTTTCACAACACAGGTTTTTGGTCGTTTTTGCAGTAGTGTAGTCTTTGGTCCTGAGAAAGCCAGAGGTTGATTGTTACCTATTATGGCTGAAACATATAGACCCTTCTAGTCAACTAACGATAGTTATTTTGACAAACTATCCACACTATGCTTTTAGTCTTGCCACTGTGATACACTTCTAATAAAGTGACCTTTGTTATCACAGTAGCCAATTTTATATTGCACTTTTGTTTTTCTTCACATTTAGTATCACTGCAAATTGTTTTTCAGCACCACAGATCTTACCATCATGGCCTGATCCATCACTGGTGGTTTTGATTTAGGACAGCTCTCGATTTTACAAGGTGAGCGGTGCTTTCAAACACCAGTTTTCTCAAATCCCAGATGATGAAGTTCTGCCATCGGGTGGGCTGATGGGATTCCTTTCCAGCTTAATACAGGTCTAGATGCTATAGTTTCTGATTTTGCCATACACTACCTTTCAGTGAGACCAGTGATATCCTTTTTGTTATAGTAATTGTAGATTGGGGACAGAATATTACGTGGACTATAAAAAGTTGTCCCTTGGACCCCTTTGTAAGTATTTGTATTGTGCCCCTTTATGGGTGCCCATCAGGCATTGCCCTTCATTGTTTACAATGTCTTAAGTTATGGCACGCTCATCTGCCTGGTTGTGTTGAGGCACAGAATATTATCCCCAATACCTAGTCAGGCTCGTGATAGAGGTCAAGGCAAGCACATGGCAGCATCACAGGTCTATAAGGGCAAAGGTGCGCTTCCTAGAATAAAGTGATACAGTGCTTTAAATTTGCAAAACATTTGCCAGATAACCATGCCTGACTGTAGAAAGAGATTGCTTGTCTAAGTGTGTCACTATGGCAGGTCTCCATACTGTGTAACTTGCATTTAAATATATGGTTTCAGATTAGGATGGTGGATGGGAAATGTGTGGATGAACCTTTGCACAGTATGTAAGGCATTAAGTAGATATGTATTAGTATTACCCCCTGCTTAACTTCTCCATAGTTCAAATGTTGGATGCTGTTGGGAGGAGATTGATTTCTATCCTTGATATGAAGGGCAGGCATAGTTCATCTCTCCTCTCTCTACAGGTGAATTGATATTATTGGGTGGCACACCTGGTGGCCTACAACACAGTCCTCACACTCAAAAATGAATAAGCAAATTAAAATAGTTAATTGATCAAGCTTGAGGAAATGCAGATTGTGGCGGCAAAAGATGGCAATTAAAAGGTGTCATCCCTTCTATAATGGGTTCCTTTGAGATTTTGCATTAGACTAGGTGTGCACCAGTTAATAAGTTTGACCAATGCCAAGATATTGCTGTTGCTTACCAGTGAAATAGCAGTTTGTTTTTCACACTGTGGGGCATATGTATGAGGAAGTGGCGGAGTGAGGCATTAGCCGTCCTGGCTTAATGTGTCTCTTCTGAAACGCAAGGCTACACCATATTTACGAGGATATGGTGCAGCCCTGCATTTCTCCCTGCGATGGCAATAAGTTTAGCAACTTAGCGCCAATGCAGGCATCCTTGCATCATAGTGCACGGGTGTCTGCATGGAGGGGAGGATTGTTTATGTGTAGGAAGGTGTCACTTCCTGCACATAAACAATCCTAAAATGCCATTCTGTCTCTGTCACTGTCACGTGTGCTGCTTCATGCAGCACACATGAAAGTCACAAAATAGCATTTTTTTAAAGGATTATTTATGTACAGGAGGGGACACCTTCCTGTACAGAAACAATCCATGGCATTTTGCTTTTTCAATGTGCACAAGGCAGCACACATGGAAATAGTAAAAACGTGGAGGAATAATGCATTTCTCCTCGTTTCGCCAACTTTTCTGGTCTTAGTATTGGCGCTGTCTCCTATGTACGCCACCCTTGAAAATAGGGGGCAGCTTCAAATACAATGGGTGTTGCAGTGGACCGACCACTGCAACACTCACTGCATGCCCCTTTTATGCTAACCATAGCGTGATAGGGTCTTTATTTACAAGGCAGCGTTCAGCCACTTTAAGTGGCTAAACACTGCCTTGTAAATAAGGCGCAGTCCCTTTCACCACCACAACGTCGATAAAAGTGACACTGTGGTGGCGACAGGGGCTTGTACATATGCCCCACTGTATTTGAGTGGAGAAAATAAGAAGGTATATGCTGGAAACAGATGTTATGCTTGAGATACCAGCACTTTTTAAAGTTATTTGGTTTGAGCCACTGTTGAAATGTGAATGTGGGAATCACCTTAGAAGATCCCATGATTTGGCATTTAAATCTCATGTCACTGACCATTGGTACCCTCTAAGCTTTACTAAGAAAAGAGGAGCTCGTGCAGCTCTAATAAAGACAATTTTCCAGGCAGGGCCGAACTGGCCATAGCGGGCACCGGGCGTTTCCCCGGGAGGTTGCTAGGGTGGGGGCCGGTTTTGGGCACCTGGGGATCATTTTTGTTACCGGGGTCAGCAATATCGGCCCTCCGTAACAAAATCGGCCAAAATCAGCCCTTGCAAAGTGCTCAGCTGCACTCCCCCTCACCCCAGGGGGGGGAGCGGTTGAGCAGTTTGCCAGGGCCGGTTTCTGTTCCCAGTCTTTGTTGAAGATGTTCTAGCAATTAGGACTCCTCCCAATCAAACGTAGTATGTTGGCATGGATAACCCCAATTGTATTGTATTGCGACTTATAATAGCGCACGTATCACCCGAAGGTATCAAGGCGCTTGCTTAGGGAACCCGTCCTGGTATTCCCCTGTGAGATACCCCAGCAGGGTATCCACAAGGTGAAAGCCAGGCATCCCGCCATGAGGGGCCGTAGTGGAGATTAAGCAAGCTATTGCCCAGAGTCGCAGAGTGTGACCCCGTGAGTCGAGTAGGCACCGGAGCGAGAATTGTCGAGTCCGTGGAATTTTTTTTAGCCCGAGCCCGGGGAATCGAACCCTGGTCCACGGCTGATCTCAGCATCCGGGTCTGCCGCCTCTAACCACTGAGCCACGCTTCTCCAATTCAATGCTTGAGTGAAATTGGACGTCATTCTCTAATGTGCAAGTATATGCTCCATGAGATGCTGATTGCTCACACAAACTCTTTAATTGTAACATGAAATAATAGAATCCTGCCGCACACTGAAAATATGCTTCTCAGGCCATGAAGACGACACTAAAACTCTCACACTGGTTATGAGCTACTGGCCTGCGACGAGTCAGCGTCAGACACTCGAGTTTAAAATTCGCATTTTATTACATGTACAAATAAAATATGAATGGACAAATGAATGTTTATCGATTACTTATTGTTCATAGTTTCATTCAAGCAAATACCAGAATCTAAATACATCACGAAATGTAATTCAAACTACTTGATGGTAAAAATTCGTTCAATCGTTGTCCCACTCCCTTCCCTATAATACAGCCCGTCTGCTTATCGTTTTCATTTACTAGTCTGCGTCTTCGTAAACAAAATTGGAACGTTCTCAGGAGCATTTCAGAACAATGATTCATGTAGCATGCTTTTCAAAGGACAATTGCTCTGAGAAACAACTCCATTTCAAAACTGTTAGAAATCTCTTTTTAGAGGCAGGGTCATACTTCACGAGAAAAGAGAATTTCAATTTTGATAAAAGAATCTCATTGTGTTTTATAAATAAAAAAAAGCGCATAGAAGAAGCTTCCGCTTATCATAAATATGTTCACACATCTGTGATGATATACATTTAAATATAACAGAACCTACTTTATGAACATACCGTTTAGGTTTTTAATAACTGTGCTTTCCATGGTTCTGTGGGTAATGTTATGGTGTTCAATAGTTAAAATGGATTCTCTACTTCCATGTTGTAATATGCTTCCATGATTCTGTTTCTCTTACCATTTTTATAAGGTGGCAGGCATCCACCAATGAGCAAGATTTTACAAATAGCTAGTTCTCTTCTGTCCGCCTTATTACAAGTGCATTATATTCTATGACAATTGAAATAAAGCAGAGAGGACCCCTAACTTTTTTTAATGTGATGTAATGTAGATATTTAAAAGTGGAGCTTATCACCGTGAGGTTATCCCGGCGCAGGAGCGTGAGCCCGGTGGTTCTTCTAGTTGAACAGCCTGGTCCGCGTGAGCCGGTAAACTGAGTGATTTGCCAAACCCCAAGGGGCATATCAGCAACAGCCAGTGATAATTATCGCTAAGCGCTCTTAGCGCGAGGATAATTATCGACACCTATCGCTGGATTTTATTGCAGAGATAGCGTGTTATAATCAACGCTTATCTCCAATGCGATATAAAATACAGAGATAGCGGCTAAATGTGCGATTATCGCTGGAAATCCAGTTATAATCGCACAGCGATAGGCAAATCCTTGATGATAGGGCAGGGTGCACTTAGCCATACAATCCACCTCCCTTAGGATGTAATGGCTAAGTCAGATTCAAATCAGGCTTAAAGAAACCTGCGATAAACGCGGCTAGCGCTGCTTTTATTATCGCTACGCGGGTTAGCGGCTACTTTGATGATAGGAGAAAGTCGTGTGAGCGACATTTCTCACGTAATTTCAGTAAGGAACGCCTACTATGCATCTCATTAGCGTTCAGATGCTGGGCGTTAAGGGAACAGGTGCTGAGGCATGGATTCACGCGATAGAGTGACCTTTCTGATCGTGCTATAAAATTATCGCCACTTTTCACCCAAAAACGGATGCTAAAACTGCGATAATTTTATTGCGACGCCTTGATGATATGCTCCTAAATGATGTAATAGTTTGCAGTGGTGGGATAACACAATCGTACAATCCTTACATATGCCAAGGGCATCCTTTATGGTCCTTGTAATGAGTCCATAACAATAAAAAGTTTGATATATTCTCTGTGACCCCTTTGTCATAGTGCAAACCCCCCCAACTGATTTCTGCTATATTTAGAGGTAAATATCTCTTAATAGACAGGATTCTAGATGACATTTCACATAAATGATTTTCAAGAATGTTGGGGCAGTCCGAACCTAAGATGCTGCAGTTCAATTGTACTTCTTGTGAGACAGATATGGATGCCCCAGTGCAATATTCAGTACAGAGTTTTGTTCCACAATCTCAACCCTTTCCTACATAAACCAAGTTCAGATCATATCTATTTATCAATCTGAGTTCTCACCATATATCATAAGTTGTACTTCCAGGACACTGAGTTCTTGACTGCGTCCAGACAAAATGGTATATCCACAGCATATCGACTTCCCCTATTTTGTGACAGAGAATATAGACAGGTAAGTGTATATTTAATATGTTTAACTTGACATCCACGTACCTAAAAGATATACAGGGGATCTTATTACACATTACTCGCTATGGATTTTTTTGTACTACATTTTCTTCAAAGAACAGTTAACTGTGTGCACTAACTGGAATTACCATGTTTACTTTTTGTTTAACTATGTATAATAATAAATAATATTAATTGCACTGTTTACCATACAGTTGTGGATTTAGTGTATTTGCCACATATTTTCAAAATGCACAGATTTCACAAATAAATAAGCTTCAAAACTAATAAAATAATATTGCCAGAGTACATGTGCCATCATTTTCTTTTTTGCCACATAATTTGTTTACCCCTGCCACATAATCTGGTCCATCGTGCAGCACAGCCCTAGTAGACCTGGCAATGTTAAAGCTCTACTGAGTGGCATTCGGGCTGTCATTATGAAGATGAAATCTGTATTTCACAGGAAACTACATGCATTCACTGAAAAGTGGATAATAACTATGGGTGGTGGTAAGTACTATTCAATGTTATAGGCTCTTAAGTCACCCTGAAACACTTTTGCAGCGATTTGTGACCACAACTGAGTTCAGAACATGAATGATTTAATGGCAGCACACATGTTGATACATCCCTCTTTGAATTCCTTTGTGAGTGTAAAACTAGAATTGATGACAATACATTCCATAATTTTATGAGGAATTTACTTTGTGGAATATTAAGCAACTCTACATTATAGTGCCCCCCTAACTCAGATAAACTTTAAACAAAATATCTCACAATAGATAACCTAGTCCAGTAACCAACTAATCAGACTGAGGCTATACCACCTTCGAACTCCATGCCCTGGACACTGGAGCCCACAATGCCACCTGCAGCCACACTTTGCACTGATCTAGGGTAGGACCTTTCGCCTGCCAGCACTGCCACCTCACCTGCCTCACCGGAGCACCCTCTAGCACTTCAACAACTAACACGTTGTCTACCCCAGAACATCTCCACTGTCTCCTGCTCAACATGTGATTCCTCCTCAAGCATACCACGGAGAAGTGAGACACCACCTCCTCCCTCACCCAACATCATCTTCCTCAATGAAACCTGGCTCAATCCACATTGGTGCCCGACATCGCCTCAGCAATACCCAAAGAGTACAAGATAACACACCAAGACTGCATCAACAAACAGAGAGGTGGAATCGCCATTGTCCACTGGGAAGCCATACACTGCACCACCACTGCAGATGACGCCACCTCAATCATGGAGCATCCCAACTTTCCAATCTACACCAACGGCACAACCACCATCAAAGGCACAGCTGCCTACAGACCCCCAGGACCTTGCCCCAGCTTTTGCAATGCCATCCCCGATTTCATTGCATCACTCATCATCAACTCAAAGCACTATATCTTCCTTGGAGACCTCAATTTTAACCTTGATGACCCTGACAACACCAATACTGCTAACCTCCTCTAAAGCATGAACACCCTCAGCCTCACTCATTTATTTACAAACCACATGCACATGGAAGGAGACACACTCGACCCCATCTTCAAGGCCAGCGATAGTCAACAAAGTCACATTATTGAACTCACCTAGACAGACCACACTATCATCCACTTCAGCATCACAGGTTCCATCAGCACCACCTCTAAACCACCCAGCACCCCTCACCAAAGCTGGAACAAAGTATCAGAGAGCAAATGGACAACACTCTCAACTACTCCCACCCGGACACTTCAACCAACCTAGAACATTCTGTCAAGAACTTCTGCATCCGGGTCACGGACTGCACCAACAGAGTCACCCCATCAAGCCCTCAAGACCCAAGAGATCCTCCAAAGAGGCCAGCTGGTATACCACAGAATTAAGGAATACAAAACGCAACTGTAACCAACAGACCGAGCATCCTGCAAAACATAGCTCAACCAATACCACCAACTCCTGAATCTGAAGAGCCCTCTACCTTGAGGGCCAACTTCCACAGGTGCATGATAATCATCGCAGACTAAATAAAAGACAACTTCCTGAAACTCAACACAGAGAAAACAGAACTACTGATCTTCGGAAACAACACCCTCCTGTAGAACGACCCCTGGTGGCCTTCCGAACTGGGTCTTTCACCCACGCCAACAGACCGTAACCTCTGCACCATCCTGAACAGCAAAACAACCATGAAAAAAAAGATCAACGCAGTCTTCTCCACCTGCTTCTTCATTCTTCACATGCTCCTCAAGATCTTCAATTGGCTCCTGGTCAACACCAGACAGACCATCCCATGCCATAGTCACCAGCTGGCTGGACTATAGGAGCACACTCTATGCAGGAATCAAGTCACACCTCCTGAAGAGACTACACACCATACATAACTCTGCGGCCAGACTCATCCTTGACCTCCACAAGTGGACCCACATCATCCCCCACCTCAGGAAGCTCCACTGGCTCCCATTGCAGAAGAGATGCCACTTCAAGATACTGTTCCACACATACAAAGTCCTGCACAACAAAGGACCAGCATACATCAACCACCGCCTGAACTTGATCCAGACCTCCAGACAACTTCACTCTGCCTCCTGCCTTCACCTCACTCACACCACGCATCTGTCGAAGCCACATTGGAGGTCATGCCTTCTCCTACCTTGCAGGCAAGTTCTGGAACATCCTCATTCTTCGCCTCCAGACCTCACCCTCACTTCTGGAATTCAGGAAGAGACTTAAGACCGGACTGTTCGAGCCCCCGCAGCAAGATCCTCAGTGTCTAGATACCCTCAGTGGTGATTAGCCATGCTCTACAAGTCAAGATTGATTGATTGATTCATTCATTCCTTCTACAAACCAGACAGTTGCAGCAAAGAGCAAGAAATGTCTTGGAAAAAACTATTTTGTTGTATTCGTAAATCCTCTGCTCTCTTACCTTGGAATGTTCGGGTGATGCATGTGTATTTATTGATACGTTTAGCCAGGTACAATACCATCTACTGCCAGCAACTCCCTTAGATCTGTGTCCTTGTTAGATCTGATGCTCTCCTTCACAGTGAGTGTGAGATGGCTAGCAGGTGCCGTGGCCTGTGTCCCCCAGAGAGATAAAGTGAAATTCAACCCTTCCCAAGAGGGAGAGTGTGCTTATTGTCAGCACCCCCTTACCTGTGCACCCACATGGACCACCATCTATAAAGGCCCCCCCGCCACTACCTATCTTGCACTTAAACTCACTTGCTGGCAGTGGTACTATACATGGAGTAATAAAGGCATGCACAACTACGATATGTCAAAAATCTAGAAGTCTGTTTAGGTTGCAAGCTAATTTTGATAGGCTCCCTCCTGTGTTAAATAGAGAAATCATAGCTAAATGTGTTCCCTTAATTGTGTTAGCAGAGGCAGAAATAAAAAAAATAGACATTTTCGATACACATGATAAGGTAGTAAAAGAGACCCTAGATTCTCTACTAAGGGGCTGATTTTGATGCAGTAGGATAAGGCTCCGACCATCGGTCGGAGCCATTCCTACCGAATCGTAATCAGCTGGTCAGATTCCTTTCCTACCGACCCATTAGGATGGTGTTGGTCAGAAAGGACCCTACCGGTCATTACAACTGGCCGCCATTTGGAATTAATTCAGTAATGCCAAGGGCTGCTTTTTCTGCCCGAGGGATTACACTGTTGGATTACTACAGACTTTCTGTGCCAGCCTTTCCAACCTAGAAAGGCTGTAGAAAGTTAACTTTTGGGGCCCCCCTGTTAATCCCTGTCAATCCCTGTACCCCGTGGCAGGCACCAGGAAGTGCCTGCCACGGGGTGCAGGAATGAACTGCACCTCGCTCCTCTACAATGAGAGCACGCATTCCGGTCAGAATGCATGCTCGCAGTGTAAAGAATGTGAACCAACAGTGTGCGGTCATATCCTAATTAGTCGGTTGGGACAGCCAACATGACGTCGATCCGTACCGGGACTGAAATGATATCCACCCGACATCGTAATTAGGCCCTAAGTGTGAAACGACTTGATTCTTTCAATGTGCAATATGCCAAATATCTGGAATCACGTCTTCTTTGTTCAGACCCTCATTCGCATCTCATGGTAACCCATGTCAGCTTCAATGGAAAGGTTTGCCATATAACTGATAATTGAATTATTAACTAACTAAGGAGTTCCAAGGAACTGACCAGTTGGACACCATTAGTTTGAAGGACACTTATAAAGTTGTTTCATTGTGTACCTGTTGGTGTGTAGGATAACCTAATAAATAAATCATTGGAGCCCGAATGTTGGATTGAGAAGTGGGAGTAGCCCCAATCAGTGCTGCCTTCTTTATAGAGGCATGCCACCTCTTACTGTGCTCTCCCAAACAGGAGCTCATGGCTGACTACTATTTCCTGCATGAGCACCTCCAGCTACCTCTCACTGAACTTTTGCTTCCTCTTTCTTACATTCTCCTCCTGCTGCTTCTCTTTCTCCTATGTATCTATTTCTCCTTCTCCCAGTTGCAGGGCACGGGTCTCTCACTCTCCTTTCAGCCTCTCACTCAGCTGCTGGCAATCAGGTGCACCATGGGCAGTCACACTTCCTGGTTGTGATGTCATCAACCTGCACCTGAATTGCCGATTCTCAGATTTGAGATTCCTTATTTGCGATTTCGCAAACAAGGAATCGCAAAATAGGTATTCGCATTAATATTCTGCAAATTTTGGGGAATCGCAAAAATGTTGCGATCTTTTATTTACATCGGGTTTTGCGATTCTCAAAATGCGATTTGCTAAAAATCGCATTTTGAGAATCGCAAAATCATATTTTGATACATATGGCCCTAAATGCCTTTTGTGAATACCAAAAATTGGTAACGTTAGGATTTTGTCTCAATTTAGTAGTAGTAAAGTTAGGGAGTCCTAACTTTACTACTACTAAATGCTTCTGTGAATACCAAAAGAAGTAAGTTCAGGATTTTATCTCAGAATAGTTCTGTGAAACGGCCCGTCATTTTTTGAGACCATCAAAAAAATATAACGATGCTGCATATCCAAAAGAAACTACTTAAAGAGCTGAGCTCAAAATCATAACATGTCTGCCATGCCATCAGAAATAGGCACTGCCTTTCAGTTTTCAATCGCAGCTGCCATGAAATTCAAAACCCTTTGTCAGTGAATGAGTTTTTACAAATGAGTCTGCCTACATGCAGTTCCAGAATCCACATTGCAGATTTTATTGTTTATCTGTAGGTTGATTCATTTGTGCTCGAGCATGAAGTAGATCTGCATTTTTTGTGAGCCATTAGAAAAACTCTTTATCAGAGCATCAGCAAACGATATGGAGATTCATTACATTTCGCTGATTCATTTCTACCTGCCATGGAAATAAAAAACTAAATTCCATCTAATAGTCACAACACAAACTGTAAGCTAACCGGGTTTGGGGTATTTTTTTGTGAAGTTTGTGTGGTTTTTCCTGTCAACATTTGTTTCTGTGAGAACCACATGAACAACGCAAACAGCAAACTGAAATAAACCGGTGGCTTTCGCCCCCTTGTAATTGGCAGTATTATTTCGTCTACTCCTAATCATGACATCTGGTAAATATTGATGTCCATGACTTAGCAGCACTATAGAAATCAGTGATGCTAATGAACCTCGCATAAGAATCAAAGGCACGCCAGAGCCAGATCCTCTGTGGAGCAGTGTTTCTGTCAAAAACAAATATTCAATTGTCAGTGAAAGGTAGCCTATTTTCAAGAGAGTTCACGGCAGCTGAGTGGACTTGAATCAGCATGCATTGGAGGAGCCGTGCATAATGTGGGTGCATGGCACAATACCACAACCTTCAATACAAAGCGTATCAATCCCTCAAAGGAAGGAAGGGAATGGTAGGCCTGCTGTCAGGCTGGACCTGACAGCCGGGTGAACACAATTTACATAACCTATTTCTCACCCTCTACTATAGTGCCAGTATCCTCTGCTGCAGATGACTTAAACATCAAGTTCCACAGCCGTAATCTGCTCGTCATACTATCTTTTTTTTTTTTTTTAGTTTATTAATGAGTGAAGAAAATAGAACCCAAAATGAAGAAACAAATAAGTGATAAACCATCAAATTATACAGTAATGAAAAGAATCATATTTTACAAAAGATACATGAATAAAATATGAATAAAATAAGAAATGCAAGCAAAATGTGTAGACAGAAGAGACAACGTAAGCATAGCAATATTGAAGAACTAACAAAATTATGCAAGGCATTAAAAACAACAATGAAAAATCAATCATCAAGTGATAAGGGATAATAAGCAAAAGGCAATGAGAGACTCAGGGAGGTTTTCGTACTTCAACAGATCTGACATTGGAGGTAGTGACTGAGGGAGCAGATGAGGAAAGATAATTTACTAGAGGAAGCCAAAGGAGATCTCTTTTAATTGCCAGGGAGATGGGAGAAACAGAATTAGTATCCAATTGGTGGTGAAAGCAAACCGCATTCCACCAAGCACGAAATGTAACATTGATAGCTTGTTTCCAATTAAAGGTAATAAGGTGAAAAGCAATGGCTATTAAAAAATCAATAAGCGTGTAGTGTGGTTGAGGAAGAGAGAGAACCTAGAAAGAAGTGTGCAAGGGAGAAAGGAACCCGAAATTGAAAAATCTTTTAGATTTGGAGCCAAACTAGTTTTCAAAATTGGAGTATAGGAGGGCAATCAAATAACATATGTTTCAAATCTGCAGAGGGACAAGGGCATGACCAGCAAGTGGAGGGAGTGTCAGAGGAAAAAGTGGACAAGGCTAATGGAGTAAATACAATTTGGTTATAAATAAAATAAAGGGTTTGAGTGGTATTAGCAGCTCTAGATGTCTTATGTATTTTAGGCCAAATCCTATCCCAAAAAGGGACCAGCAATCTTGTGAAAGATCTCGTTCCCAAGCCAGCTCAACCTTAGTCTTAGGGCGCTCTAGGGAAAGATGAAAGGATTTATAGAAGAAAGATGCAGGGGGAGAAGAGTCCAATGCAGAGGAAATAGGCTGATGAATAGTAGGGATGCCATTGGAATTTGGTAGAGATTGAAGGTATTGAGTAAGTACTGGGAGTAGCAAATTATATTGAGAGCGGGAGGTGGAGGGTAGAGAAAATTGAAATTGAAGATCTGAGAGGTTGGTTATGAGAAAGGAGTTGAGATATCCAGCGCAGACCTCGGGTGTGCCAAGTATTCCAGAAAAAGGAGCGGTTACGAACCTTGAGTTGTTTATTATACCAGATGGGTTGAGCATGGGCTAAAGAAAGAGATGGATAAGAAGAGGACAAGAAGGGAAGAAGGAGTTTACGAGAATGAGAAATAATAGGATTACGGAGACAAGTAAGGGTAGAGGAAAAAGATAGGATTTTACGGAAATCAAAGGGAGCAATACAAAAGGATTCCAATTGCAGCCAAAGAGGAGGATAAAAGGGAAGATCAGTGGAGAGCCAACGAGAAGCCTGTTTCAGAGAAAAAGCATGGTGATAAGCTCTAAAATCAGGAAAACGGACTCCAGCATGAGGCTTATCTTTCCGTAAGGAAGAAAGCGCAATACATGACCGCTTGCCGTTCCATAAGAACTTCAGTAACATAGAATCAATTGTTTTGAAGTAGTAGTCAGGAATATGAATAGGGATCATGGAAATGGTGTATAGTATAATAGGCGATAGCATCATTTTTATTGAACTAAGGCGTCCCCAACAGGATAAGAAGAGAGTATTCCATCGGGTGATGGGTGCATCCAATTTCTTAGAAATAGAATCAAAATTCCCTTTAAGAGTGTCAGATAGAAGGGGAGCAAACCAAACACCTAAATATTTAATTTTAGATGGTTGCCATGAAAAACCAGATTGTTCAAAAAGATGCCGTTGACAGATAGAGTTTAGAGGCAGGATTTCACATTTGTCAGCGTTAAGACGATAACCAGATACAGTGGAAAAGGAAGAAATCTGTTGAAGAAAAGAAGGAAGAGAAGAAATAGGGTCTAAACAATAGAAAAGAATATCGTCAGCATAAACCAAAAGTTTAACTTGTTGGGGGCCATATTGGAAACCCGGAATAGAGTTATCCTGTCGAATTTTGGCAAGAAAAGGTTCCAGAGCCAGGACGAACAATAAGGAGGATAATGGACAGCCTTGTCGAACGCCCCTCTGAAGCTCAAAATAATCTGAAACCGCACCATTAATAAAAATGGATGCTTGAGGACTAGAATAGAGTAAGGAAATAAAAGAAATACATTTTGGGGGAAAACCTGCCCATTTAAGAGACTGAAACATGAAATCCCAACTAATCCTATCAAAAGCTTTCTCAGCGTCTAAGGATATAGCAGCTAAGGGGAGGTCTAATGAAGATGCCCTGCTAAGAATGTCGAAAAAGACTCGTGAGTTATCCGAAGAAAGAAGGCCCTTAATGAATCCTGATTGTTCAGGACCAATTAAGTCAGGTAAGAAAGGATCCATTCTGAGAGCCAAAATTTTGGCCAGTATTTTGTAATCGGTGTTGACCAAAGAAATAGGACGATAGTTCTTATATAAAGAGTGATCTTTATCATCTGTAGGAATTAAACAAATTAAAGCTTGTTGAAACGTACCACACGACAAACCTGCGGCAAGAAAGGATTGAAACAAAGTAAAAGTTTAGGTAAAAGAAGGGAAGTGAAATGGCGATAGAATTCAATAGTGAATCCGTCAGGACCAGGGGCTTTCCCATGGCGCAACTTCGAAACAGCTTGGGAAATTTCCGCAAGTGAAATGTCCTGTTCCAGAGTTCCAAAATCCATATGAGCGGAAGTGGGTTGGGGTATAGATTGAAAATAGTAAAGAAGATCAGCTGAAGGAGGAATGGATTCCAGAGTGTAAAGAGTCTTAAAAAATTGGACAAATTCATTTAGAGTAGAGGCCCGGAACGATTCTATTTTCGTACGCTCTTTCTGTATCTTCAAGTAATTGGCAAGTAGTTTCCACATTTCGTTTTGACCGCCGTAGTACCATGAATTACATTTTAATAAGAGATTGGAGGCGGCGTTTGTGGTAAATTTTTTGAAGGAAATTTTGGCTTCAATGAGGTCCTTAAGAGAGGAGTCAGTATTAGAGGAGTGATAAGCGAGTTCAAGTTGTTTACTTTTAGTAAGAAGTTGAGCAGATTTAGCTTCCATAAGTTTCTTTTTCTGTGATACAAAGTTTATAATAAAACCTCTAGAAGCTGACTTAAAAGAGTCCCATACCATAACATAAGAGGTGTCAGGAGTTTGGTTAAGTAAAACGAATTCAGTGGCAAAAGTGGTAAATTGTGTGCAAAAACTAGGGTTGAGAAGTAAAGAATTATTCAATCTCCATATGCCGGAATGAGGGGAAAAAGGGATAAGGTCAAAATCAACTAGGACAGGAGCGTGATCCGATATTAAAATGGAACCAATGTCAGAATGTATGGCATGTTGAGCTAAAGATTTGCTGAGAAAAATATAGCCAATGCAGGATTGTGAGTAATGGGTAGGAGAGTAGAAACTATATTCTCGAAGGTCGGGGTTACATAATCTCCAGATATCTACTAACACATTATGTTGAACAGCGTTGGTGAATTGGGAATGCATTTTAGATGGTGCAAATTTTACTTTGGAGTGCCTGTCGAGGATAGGATCATAGATTTGGTTGCAGTCTCCTCCGAAAAGGACATAGTCATCAGAAAGTGTAGTCAATTTGTCGGAGATGGAAGGCCAAAAGGATTTGTCAACGCCAGTGGGTGCTTAAACATTAAATATAACGATAGGAATTTTCTCAACAAGTAATTTAACAATTACCCAACGACCATTAGTATCGCATTCATGAGAAACATTAGAAACATTTAACTTTTTATGAAACAAAATCACAACACCGTTTTTCTTACCCGCAGCAGGAGAAAGAAATACATGCCCCACCCAACAACGTTTGAGTTTCGAAGCTTACGACTCTGAAAGGTGAGATTCTTGAAGTAGGGCAACATCAGTCTTAGGTCTGGCCAGATGGGACAACACCCGTTGCCTTTTAATTGGATTGTTTAAACCTTTAACGTTCCAAGAAGTAACCTGGAAGGTGCATCAGGAAAAAATGTAAAGCAATAGTACGCTTACGTAATAATGAAAGGAGAGAATATAAAAAACAATGCAAGAATAAAGTAAGTAAGAAAATCAGGAGAGATAGTGGGTGAAAGAAGAGAACAGAGAAAAGGAAGAGTAGAATAAAAACAAAGATGGGGATAGATGAAGAAAGAAAGAAGAGTCATTGAAAAAAGAAGTAAAGAAGAGACCAAGATAAAGAATAAGAAGATAGTACATGTCCAAAACAGACGACTGAGAAACACACTTACGAGAGACAAACGAAGAAGGGGATGATGGCGTTGAAAAACGACGGCGACAACAGCGAGAGCGAACACCAAACCTCCGCCATAATGACTTCAATAAATCACAAAGACAGTGTGACACAATCGGGAGAGGAAGGGGAAGAGAACATCTGTAAAAAAGAGAGATAAAATAGTATTATACAAAAAAGAAGAAACATGAAATCAGGACATTACTGAGCCAAAGGTATGGAAAAGGGATAAGGGCAACAGTAAATCAAAACAGGAACAACAAAATGAGCAGAACCAACAAGACCACAATGGTATATGGACCAATTAAACATTTCTGGTGGTGTCCATAACATCTGCTCCATGATGACGAAGAAATTCTTGTAAAGCTGCAGGATCTTCAAACGTGGTAGTCTTGTCCTTGTAAGTGACTTTAAAAAGACATGGGTAGAGGAGACCATATCTGGCATTGAGAGCTCCCAACTGGGTACGCATGTCCAGGAATTTCTTCCGACGGTCAGCGGTTGCTTTAGCTACATCTTGTGACAGGAAGAGACGATGGCCCTCCTTTTAAGACCTCCTTCATAAGTCTTAAAATTAGGATTTTTCTCAACGTTACTACTACTAAACTGAGAAAAATCCTAATTTTAAGACTTTCGGTATTCACAGAAGGCATTTAGGAGTCCTAAAGTTGGGAGTCCTAGCTTTACTACTACTAAATTGAGAAAAATCCTAATTTTAAGACTTTCGGTATTCACAGAAGGCATTTAGGAGTCCTAAAGTTAGAAGTCCTAACTTTACTACTACTAAATTGAGAAAAATCCTAACTTTAGGATTTCGGTATTCACAGAAGGCATTTAGGAGTCCTAAAGTTAGGACTCCTAACTTCTGTGAATACCAAAATGGGTAAGTGTCTTCTGTGAATACCAAAATGAGTAAGTGCCTTCTGTGAATACGAAAATGGTAGTAAGTTTAGGATTTTGTCTTAATTTAAGTTAGTTCTGTGAATCGGGCCCTTAATCTCCGTGCACCTAAAAAATAAAACAATAAACATGACCTTTTGTAATTTAACTGACACTTTTGTAAGGTGCTCCAATAACTTTGGGTCAGTCGAGTTCATGCTCTATGAAAATGCCCCAAAAATTGATCTGACCTTGAGTAATGTAACTAGGGCTCATGTAAAGAGCTCCGACACCTTCCGGTCGCTCGAGTTCACATCATAAAAAAAATGTCTCACAGTCCCTGGAAAGCTGCCGTAAATGTGCTTTGGAATTAGAGCTCTGAGAGGATGAGGACAACAAGAAGAGGTAGTGGGGCGGGTTTGCAGTAATATAGGAGGAGGTGGGAGAGACGAATGCTGTTCCAATTTGTCAGGTAGAGGGGAAATAATAAATAAACAGGGGTGGCATCGGCATCACTTAACCTACACGCACCAAAAACCAAATAAATTAACCTGACCTTGTGTAATGTAACTGGCGCTTTTGTGAAGCAATTCAATACCTTTGGGTCAGTCAAGTTTGCACTCTATAAAAATGCCCCAAAATTAATCTAACATTGTATAATGTAACTAGCACTCATGTGAAGTGCCCCAACACCTTCAGGTTGCTTGTGTTCACATTATATATTAAAAAATGCCTCATAGTCCCCGGGGAGCTGCAGTGAATGTGCTTTAAAATTAGAGCTCTGAGAGGAGGTGGACGACAGGAAGAGGCAGCGGGGTGGGCATGCACCCACATAGGAGACGTTTGGAGGGATGAATTCTGCTCCTATTTGTCAGGTGGAGGGGAAATAATGAATGAACAGGGGCGGCATTGGCATTTCTTAATCTCTATACACCTATAAACAAACAAAATTAATCTAACCTTGTGTAATGTAATAGGCACGTTCTAGCACTGCCATAAATCTCTTCAATACCTTTGGGTCAGTTGAGTTTGCACTCTATAATAATTCCCCAAAAAATGAATCGGATATTGTGTACTGAAACTAGCGCCCATAGAAGTGCTCCAACACCTTCAGGTTACTCAAGTTCACATTATATAAACAAGTATCGGAGAAAAAGCAATGGAAGTTGCCCAAGTCTTGCCCTTAACTGTGATGCAAGGTTGGACTGCTGCAGGTCCAGTGACAAAGGCTTGCTAAAGCAACACGCAGCGAAGATGGAGGGATTTGGGGGAAATCCACATACTTTGAAGTCAGAGAAAATTAGGGAGGCAATTTTTTAAAAAGCATCTGAAGCATCTGACATTTCATCTCGGTTTTTGAACAGGACGGGGAGATTAAGTGACGGGTGCAATTGAAAAAGGGCAAACCACAACACGAGCAGGAATTTAAAAAAAAGAGTCCCCTAAATGAACACAAAAGCATAATGTTAACAGTAACTGGGCGGTGCTCTGTGGGAGGAAACCAAACAGAAAACGGAGGGACAAAGACGAAGGATTAACCACTAGCAAGCAAACATTTTTAAACAACAATTGAAGGTCCGAATAAAAAAGCAATGGGCGGGCTGTAATCCCATAAAGTGAATACAGCATGTCTCGAAGCGCTGCCTAGGCTCGACCTAAAAATGACCCACACACTGACCTGGTAGAGCTGCCCATCAGGTAGAAACTGATTGCCAGTCTGACCCTGCCCATGTTGCAATAACATACTTTTCTCTGTTGAAGTGTGCATCATATAGATGTTATCTATACACTGTGTGAATCTTATAGATACTCCCTATCGTATGATCACGAAAGATGTGCAGAAGTACATCTATTTCCATACTGAATAAATAGGCGCTTTTCGGTATGCCTTTCAAAACTTGTTTGCAATTATTTCACATATTTCTTACACTGAAAATTACCACATATGGACACAAAAAACTTTTTTAATGGATTTCAAAAAAACAGTACTGTTGCATATGTTTCATAATATGTCTTTTAGCCTCCCACATATTGTGCAATTGCTTAGGCCATGTAAGGTGACATTAATTTGCAATACCTGCGGCGTCTATTTATTTATTGTAGAACAATGTACGTTACATGTATTCGTTTTTGGTATTTTGCCTCCAGTTTAAAAATTCATGTGTTGTTGGAAAAGCTAGTGCCTACGAGAAAAGTATAACAAGTTTAGACTTTAATATGAACTTGCCAGGAAATGCTTATGTTATCTCTCTCTCTCCTTACGTCACGATCACAAAGTTTATTTTGCCCACAAAAAACAATATAGAATGTATATTGTAGCTATTAACCTGGGAGATATAGGGATTTCGATAACATTCCAGAGAACAGAGCGACAAAGCTTCCAGTTTAGCCACCCAAAGTCGTCTGGGCTGTTTGTCTCATAATGTTTTTTTCTGTAGGAAAAATAACAGCCTTTTCTCGCTGTTAGACCTACAAACTGGAAAAACATATGCATTTCAGACAGGAATTCAGGAGTGGCAGGGGTTACACAGATGGGCTGCTGGGGTGGGACAGCATATAACATAATGCACTGTGCTGAAGGAGCTGGAAAGCTGGCACAAAGGGGCGGGGGAGAATTCAGATGGGATGGGGAACAGACAGGGGCTGAAGTGATAGGGTAGGGTGAAACACAGAAGGGTGACAGGTCAGGGATCATGCAGAGAGGAAAGAGGTGGGTGGTGGTTTTAAGGAGGTTAAAAGAGGCTTGGGAGCTGATGAGTGGCATCATGATACAGACCACCACACACTCACAGATATAAAAAAGTATTCTAATGGGAAGAAGGATGAGTAGTGAAGGTATCATGACTGGTCCCACCGAGCCCTCACTGATGTTGAAGCCCAGTAGACTGTTTACATATTTGCATTTGTTTAGACATTTCTAAGGTGCATTGTTACCACTTAGGGTGTGCTAGCTCTGAGGGATCAAGTTAATGTGATTGTCAATAAATTAACAGATGACAGGTTGGGACAGAAAAGTTTCAATTTGATGACAAAATGTAAGATGATCAGGAACAGAGTTAAAAAAAAGGTAGGGCATTCTAATGTTTAGTTGCCAGATAGTAAAAGGGCCATACTCCCTTGAAGGTTCATGAGCTTACAAAAGAGCAGAAGCAAAAATGATTTGCTAGAATGTAACTACTTGTTGGGAACATAGGATATAAGCCTGTCCTGAAGAGAAAAAGGAGCTATTCTGTGAAGTCCAGGATGGGGATGCAGAGAGTCTTAAAAATAATAGATTTAGAAGTAGGAAGCCAGGAAGGAGTCCAAAGTGAAAAGGCTGAAGGACTTTAAAGGGAGGTTGAAGAGGAGATGAGCTCTGGAATGTAAGACCAATTTAAAATGTACATGAATGAAATCAGGCCAGCCTAAAAGAAGGGAGTTACAGGAAAAGAGCCTAGCGGGTATAAAAGATTGCACAACCTGGTAATTGAGATTGGTAGGAAGAAATGGAATGACTTTCCTAAAGTATTTTATAGTGGAAAAGAAGATCACATTAATTTTATTGGCATGATTTGTATAAGAAAGTAAAGAATCAAAATGAATATGCACATTACTGCTGAAGTGGTTAGACTGGGTGTAGGGTCCAATGCCAGAGGCCACCAGGCAGATCTATAGATTTTGAAGTTATTGTTAAGCATAAGAACTTCAGTTTTTTTTAACAATCAGCTTGAGTGATGTAGCATTAATCCAGGTGGACACTACGCACATGTTGTGTTATGACAACAAAACTTAATATAGTGCTACAACTCACACTTGAAGATGTATCTTGGTGCCTATCTGACACAGAACAAAAAATACTCATTAGAACAGTCAGGTCTTCAGGAGATTTTTAAAATTGAACAAAGTATGTGCAGGACCGAACGTGAAGGAATAGTTCATTCCATTGGAAAGGGGTGAGGTAAGAAAAGGATTGCCCGCCAAATCTCGGAGTGCGAATGCCACAAGCATTGAGAAAGGCTTTTTCTTGGATTTAAAGTGTTTAGTGGGAGGTTGTATGATGTTACAACGCATGTCATTACAACAAATGCCATTACAACGCATACCTTTACCCTGAATTGCTGTCGGGGGTGCGCTGGAAGTTGGAATAGTATAATTTACTATTCCAACTCCAATGTGTGCAACACTTGGGAAGGTGTTGGAGTTAACTCCAACACCTTCTACCCCCTGCAATAAGCCTTTCGCGTTGTAACAACATGCGTTGCAAAGGCATGCATTGTAACACTTCCGTTGTAAAGGCTGTTTCCCCTAGTGGTACAATAGGAACTAAGATTCCTTTGATGGTAGATTTGGCCTCTACCAGTTGGCAACTTATGCATGAGACAATAAAGATTAATTAAGGAGCTCTTCTTGACAAGCAACCAATGCAAAGCTCTTTAAGTAGAAGCAGATGAAGTACCAGAAGAGAGATAGCAGACCAGTCATGCGGCTGTGTTCTGCACCACGGGTAGTTTGGACAGTAAGGCTTCATTGGCCACAACCATCAAGGTGTTGCCCTAGTCAATACGGCTTGTGATCAAGGCTTGAACAAGAGTTTTCTTGGAACTTGAGGGGAGCCATGGAAGCACCTTCTTAAGCAGTTGCATGGTAGCAAAACAGGTACCAAGATGATATGTGATCTTTTATTTTGTTATTTTTTTATTTTTATTTATTACTTTTTAACATCTGCACAACAGAACTCAACACGACAATATATTCTTGTAAGGTAAAAACAAACATAGCATACATGGTAAAACTTTCAGTCACAGTGGTCACATAACAGGGTGAGCATACAAATAATAATCACAATATCAAAAAGAGGCCCAGGGAAGGACAGCATGTCTGTTAGAAGAATAGCTAGAAGAAATAGGATTGAATTTTGTCTATCAATACATCTAGACAACTTAATCTATACCCTGCAAAGTATTCCATATGAGCATGCATATTGCTCAGTACAAAAACAAAGAGGGGCATTATGCTGGATCTTGTTCACCCTCCATTTCCCCCACTTCCATTCCCACATGATATGCGACTGAATACTGCCTAATTCTTCGGAGGATGATATAAAGTAATGTGGCTATGGAGTTCCAGATAACTTCTCACATATTTCACGATCAGTGAACTTACTCAATAGGGCTCTTAATAGCTATCTGAAATACATTATTTGATTGGGTCCGACTCAAAAGTACTATTTGAGGAATGTCTTTTTTTTTTTACAACAACATTTTTTATTTTATTGATTAGGTAAAGCATGTATGCAGTCCTCCACAGTCAGGAGAGACCTGCCAGAACAACAAAATATGTATGAGCATGTCACAAACCCTATCAGAAACAGCCCCACCCACCCTCACCCACCACCTACAACCACCCAACGACCCCTCTACCCACCCCTTATCCCTCCCTAGCCCAGCGCACGCAATCGCAGCCAGCCTTCAGAAGCTGTATGTGTCAAGCAAGAAAACAGGTGTCTCCTCAGGCCTGGAGCCCATCCACCAAATCCACCTCATTGTCAGGTTCCACTGGAGGATCCAGAGTCAAACCCCTATATTCTGCCCACCTCTTATCTTGTAGTGTTTTCGGGGGCATCCTCTGGCCTCGAACACCGGGTGCTCAAGCCCCATACAGTAGTCCATCCCTGCTGTCCATACTCTCAGTAGGGGGGCTCGGTCACTTTTCCATGCTTGCACCAAGTCCCTCTTGGCCACAACGAGGCCCAGCAGCAGCAGCTGACGCTTGTAAATGTTTCCTCCAGCGCCCTCCAGCACATGGAGAAGGGCCAACCTATGCGTCCAGGGAAGATCCTATCCCAGTACCTCCGATAGACAGCCCCATACACCCCGCCAGAACTGGGCCAGACCAGCACAAGACCACACAGTATGCAACAGAGTACCCATCTCAGCTACACATCGCAAACACTCCGGGGACCCAATCAACCCTGCTTTTCACAGTAGGCCCTATGTAGATATTTAAATTGAACCAGTCTGAGGCGCACCGCGATTGCAGTCCCTCGCGGGGACTCCAAAGCTTCTCTCCAATCGTCATCATCCAATGGTCCAATGTCCCTTTCCCAGGCGTCCTTCAACTTAAGAAGGGAGGAGGAACAATGAGTGACTAGGGTTTGATAGATACGTGAGATGTTCTTGTCTCCAAGGTCTCCCATGAAGACCTTCGCCTCCAGCGGGCTAAACTCCGGCAGCGACTCCAGACCCACCAAGCTGGGCCCAAGCGCATGGCGGAACTGCAGGTATTTAAGAAATTGGGCGTTAGGCATATGGAACTCGTCCTTGAGCTCCTGGAATGATTTGAGGACCACGCCGGATACGACATCACCCAGGGAAGAGATCCCTATAGAATCCCATCTGTCAAACCCGACAACGAGGCTAGTGCGGGGAGTCGCCCGTTATTCCACAAAGGAGTCTCCGCTGTTAATCGGCCCCACCAGCCCATACGACGCAGAGCCTGTCGCCATATCATAAACACCACCTGCATGGCCCGGGGCAGCCGCCTCCGTAGTCCGGCCAAGTACAAAATCGTATGCAATGTATGAACACCCATCAGCGAGCGCTCTAAGGCGTATGCTGGGTCTCCCCTATCCCTGTACCACCATTCATTCAGCACCAACAAGTGGGAGGCTTGATAGTACGACAGCACGTCTGATGTGGCAAGCCCACCACAGTATGTGGACAGGAAACATGTGTGCAGCGCCACTCTGGCGGCACCCCCAGCCCACAAGAAGCGTCCCAGCACTGAATTAACCTGCCGGAAACACTGGGGTGCAACTGGATGCGGGTGGTTCTGTAGCTGATACAGAAGGCGTGGGAGCGCAACCATTCTAAAAATCGCAGATCTACCGTATATTGTGAGGGGCATCCGGGACCACGTTCTAACGTCTGACTGAACTCTGTCCCAAACTGGCACTATATTACGCTCCCAAGAAATCGTCGCTGATTCGGACAGGAACACACCGAGATACAACAAGCCTCCAGCCGCCACCTGCAGGGCCGATGCCCAGGAGCCCGCAGAAGCCCCATCACCCAGCACCCACAAGGTGGACTTACGTGGATTAAGATACAGACCCGAGACCTCGCCGAATATACGCATAATTTCCAATACACGCGGGCCCGACCTATCCAGGTCCGTAAGAAAGAAGAGAACGTCGTCCGCGTATAGTGCGATCCTGTTGGTGAGTCCCCCGCCCCACCTGAAGCCTCGTAGCTGCGCATCAATACGCACCCAGGAGGCCAGGGGCTCCATGGCCACCGCAAACAAGTAGGGGACAGCGGGCAACCCTGGCTGGTCCCACGACCAATTGGAAACTTCCCGGATACCGCCCCGGAGATCCGCACAGCCGCCGTGATATCAGTGTACAGCAGCTTAACATATGAGAGGAATGTCTTTTTAACCATTTGATTTCTTGTTTTTTTCCCGGTTTCCTCTAGTGTGTGACTACATGGGGACTCTCCTTCGATCTCGCTACTTTTTGGCTTATTTGTTTATGAAACTAGGTGAGTTGAACGTTCTGTTTCAGAGTGAAGCTGATAAGGACTCCTGTCCAGCGACGTATAACTACCTGCAGCTATATATTTATAAGGTAGACTTATCATATGTATGATTGCATTGCCAGAGTATGGACAAGCAGGGAGAGTATAGGACAAACAATGATCATACTGTATTCACTCAGTGGAACAAGCGAGCGAACACTAGCACTGTGTGAATGAATGGTGTAAATTCCATGTGCGAGTAATTAATCTCTGGCTTGCTCTCTTCCTTTCCAGTACAACGAGTGCAAGTTACATAGGGGTACCCTCACCTTGGGAACAAATTGTTCCACAAAATACCACATCTGGGTGTTGAGGGACACATAACTCCAGTGGGATCAAGAAAAGTCCTGACGAATGCCGGTGTGACCTATAACTGCGGGCACGAACACAGCAGAAACATGATGATTTGGCAGTGAGGAGAGTTGTAGGATTTTCTTATTCTTTCCTGTCACCACCATCCTTTACGTTTTTAATCCTGGCCAAAGAGTCCAGGAATAAACTCTTGAGCAGTGACACCTACGAGCTAGTTTTAACTTCCACTTTACTTTACTTTTGGTGATCATATTAAAATTTGGCATTATAGTTTTTTTGTTTTTGTTTTTTAAACCTTTATTTGTCAGTTTGCAATTAACAAACACAGTTACAGTAGTTACAAACATATCAGTTTTGTTCAATTGTCAGGTTAATAGGTACATTATCCGAGGCTAAGCGTCTGATCAAATCAATAGCACCAGCGCATTCTCCCTCGCCGCAGCAATATAAAGGCCGTACAAAGTCGCACAATGAATGGCACAGGGTAGCAGAACTAACATTACAGATGGAGTCACAACACATTGTTCAATAGCCACGCCTGTACATCAGGAGCATCACATGACATCACACAGTAAAAAGAATTAGCGGTGTGCCTTCCTCAGTGCCAAAAGACAGAGTCATGAGAGTGCTTTATTTATAACCCAGCACCTTGGTCGCCAGTGTCCGACCCTTCATGTGACGCTGTGTTGGCCAGCAGATACAGCTGCAGAGGTCCCCAGATATCTTTCGGTCTCCTCCAGACAGGTAGTAAATCTGCATAGATATTATGTTGGTCCTGACAGTAGATGACATCATCTAACCATTCCTTAAACTTTGGGGCTCTGCCCCTACCCCAGCGGCAAGCAACTCTCCTCTTGGCGAGCAGGAGAGCAGTGTCCACAAATCTTCTAACAGGCTTAGGTATATGCAGTGTATATCCCAACAACATGACTAGTGGGTCCTTATCAATTACCCCCTCTGTCATAACCAGTAATGCTTCGTGCACCTGAGACCAGTAGTTATACACCCCCGGACATTCCCATGCCAGATGGAAGAATCCCGCCCCCTCCGCATGGCATCTATCACATCTATCGTCGTCTGCCAACTGGAATCTCAGCTTCCGAACCGGGGTATAATAGAACCTTTGTAAAAACTTGTAGTGTATGATTTTGAGCCTACAACTAGAAGATATATTGGCTGTGATAGTACAACAGTAATTCCATTGGTCCTCAGTTATTTCTTTACCCATATCCGTACCCCACTGCTGACACGCCGTTCCGTCTAACCCCACACGCTGTAGTCTGATATTATTATACAATCTGGAGACAAGATGGCGGCCATCTGACAGCAACATAGTATGCAGTGGTAAAACTACCTCCGGTTCGCTTGGGAAATGCATCAGCACTTCCTTCAGCCCCTGACGTAATCTAATGTAATAAAATACTTCAAGCGGGGTTGGTTGCAATCCCTGAAACAGCTCTTCCCTGGTACGAAAACAACCATTGAGGAATAAATCCCCCCACTTAGCAATTTTGAGACGTCTACACATCCGTTGAAACCCCGCCTCTTGCAATAGCGATAATTGGGGATGGTATGTTAGTGGCATTACAGGGTAATACAACAACGGGGTTGGTAGTATCTTCGCTAACCTACACCACGCATCAACCGTGCACGTCACCGTAGTGGCTGGTGTTTCTATAACTGCCTTCGTACCCTGAATCATCCCGCTGAGAGGAAGAGGATGCGCTATCCAGTCCTCCGCCGCCAGTTGTGGCATAAAGGGTGTAGGATTCATCCAGTGGTACGCATATTGCGCCTGAGCACTTATATAATATATCTCAAAGTCAGGGACGTCAAAGCCTCCCTTCTCATAGGGCTGAGTCAGAATTGACCACCTGACCCGTGGCTGTTTCCCCCCCCAGAATAGCCGAAGGAGTTCCGATCGGAGCCTAGTAACAAAATAAGCTCCCGGATAATAAGGGATATTTTGGAATAGATAAAGGAAGCGAGGCAGCACCATCATTTTAATGAGTGACGCTCTACCATCCATAGACAGGGGCAGCGACTTCCACCGTGAGACATTGTCGGCCAATTTAGTAATGGCAACACCATAATTAAGTCAAAGTGTTTCCTCCTTATTTAGTGATATGACGATACCTAGATAGTGTAGATCAGTGTCACACCATTCAAGCGGGTAGTCCAACTGGAACTGTGTGACTGCACATGTAAGCGGAAAAAATTTTGATTTCTTCCAGTTAATAAGCACGCCCGATATCCCTCCAAAGACTATGAATTCACGTAGAATTGGTTTAAGGTGGAGTTGCGGTTCTTTAACATACAAAGTAATATCGTCCGCGTATAATGATACCCCTATCTGGCGCCGAAAACAATTGAAAGCACTTTCCCTATGTAGCTGACGGATGCGGCATGCCAGCGGTTCTATTGCTATTGCAAATAACAATGGGGAAAGAGGGCACCCCTGTCTGGTACCTCTTGTTATGGGCATCTGAGGTGATAGCACTCCATTAATCAGCACTCTCGCAACTGGTTTGGTATTGAGCAGTTCTATCCATTCCACAAATATCCTGGGGAACCCCATCCTATGCAATAAGGCAAAAAGGTACTTACACTCCATGGAATCAAACGCTTTCGTCGCGTCAAGAAATACGGCAGCAACTGGGACCTTGGGGGCTATGGTAGGGATCAGAGAGAACAGCGTACGAAGATTATGCGATGTGGCCCGCCCGGGTACAAAGCCAGCCTGGTCCGGCAGTACTATCTTAGTCATAATCAATGATAGACGTGTCGCCAGGACCTTAGCAAGTATTTTCTCGTCATAGTTGATAAGAGACAGCGGGCGATAGGAATCCGTGTCCGCCGGGTCCTTGCCTGGTTTCAACAGGGAAGTTATCACTACCTCCCTCATCGATCCCGGCAACTCCCCAACTTCTAAAGACTCCTCAAATACTTCCTTCAGGACAGGTGCCATAACATCGATGTAACATTTATAAAATTCGGCAGGTAATCCATCTAGTCCCGTCGCCTTTCCGTTAGCCAGCGACATAATCGCCTCTCTAATCTCCTCCAGTTCGAGTGGGGCGCTAAGGAATGACCTGTGGACATCGCTCAACCAACACAACGCAACATCATCTAGGAAACTCCCGAAGTCTATGTCGTCAATCGGGTGTGAAGTGTACAGCTTCCCATAGTGCGCCAAAAATGCATCCTGTATCCCCTGTGTGTCCTGACAGCACTTGCTCTCCGGTGTGATGAGATCCAGGATATTAGTACTAAACCGCGGCTTCCTTGTGAGTGCTGCCAGTACTTTTCCCGGTCGGTCCCCCTCACAGTATCTGCGCGCTGTCCAATGTTTCCCCATATATCTAACTTCCCTAGCTGCTTCCTCCTCATACTCTGAAAGCTTATCCCTAAAGAGCATGTGTACCTCCGGGCTTCCACCCTCCGTCATCTCAATTTCCAGCTGTTTCAATTCTCTGTCCAATTTCCCCAACGTTCTTCTGATGTCTCTCAGAACCCCGCAGCTTTTGGAGATACAGAAGCCACGGATCGTGACTTTAAACGCCTCCCACACCATTTCCACACTGTTTACCGATCCCTTGTTTCTGGGGAAGAATGTCTCTATCTCTTCTCCCAACTCAGTCTTGAACACTATATCCAGTAATACAGAGGGTAAAAGTCGCCATGGGGGCTGTATTTTATCATGTCCTGGCATAGCTAACTGCAAAAACACTGGGCAATGATCCGAGTACGTCCTCGACAGATGTGCCACTTTTCCTATACCTGTGGTCAATCCTCGGGACACAAAGCAATAATCTAGCCACGCCCAGGTATTGGTGTGAGTCGTAAAATGGGTTCCCTCCCTACGCCTTGGGTAAACAAACCGCCAGCTATCCACCATCCCAGCCTCCTCAATTATACCCAGCAGCGCATCCCTAGCCTGTCTGTTGTACTGACCACAGCCATCCGACCTATCCATCCCAGGAACTAAGGCAACATTAAAATCTCCACCCCAGACAATATGAGTAGCTCCCGTTCCCATCACATGCCCCCAAAGTGTCGTGAAGAATTCCGGGGTGTCTACATTAGGTGCATAGCAACTCAGTGATACCACCGTATCTGTACCCAACCTGCCCCACAGTATCACAAAGCGCCCCTGAGGGTCCATGAGCTCCCCCAACAGATGCAGATTAAGTGATTTCTTGATGAGTATTACAGTTCCCCTTGCGTAAGAGGAATATGATGAAAACTTCCTAATCCCCGCCCATTTACTCGCAAATGTGGGTTCAGAACGTGGCCGTAGATGGGTTTCGTGCAGTAATGCTATTTGCACGTTATGCCTGTCTAGATAAGCAATCACATTCCTACCCTTCCTGTCGTCGTTGAGGCCTCGCACATTCCAGGACAATATTGCTACTGCACTCAACCCTGTATCAGCCATAATCCGTGACAAGAACTGCATTTAGAGCTTCAACTTTGTGGCTAGACCTCAGCCCGGTTGTACCACAACCTAATTGACAATGAGTCCTGAATCGTTCATGTAACCACACTGTACTGCAATCGCCTCCCATACCCCCCTCCCACTGACAGTCCCCAACCATGTCAGACATTCTCCACCCCCCCTCACCCATCCCCTCCCGATACGGACGTCAACACTCACACTAACCATGTGTCGTCTTACAAAAACTACAGTCAGCACATCTTGCATACGTTTCCACATCCACCGACAGTCTCCAGGTACACCATTCACACCTCCCTCATCGCCAACCCTATCATCACCGAGAGTGCGGGGAAAAATGGTATTCGGCACCCCCCTCCTCCTGTAAGCTTCTGGAATCAGTGCTATCCTAACTCCAGCAAGTAAGACACTGGCAACATAGAATACGAACATCATCATCAAGGAAATTCCCGCTCCTCCCCCACCCACTGAAGCATCCCCAACTTGCCAGCATCCCCGTCCCTCCCCCCTCCCTCCTGTCAGCAAACCACCCAACAGCCGCAGTGCAAACAACATTGTGTATGGGGTATACCCTCTCAGGGACATTAGAGGTACACACATTGCCGCCCCCAGCCCCTCGCCCTACATCCTGAACCACCCTCTTAGGGCCTCACGAGGGGAGGGGATGGTGCCTGGCATACATTACCACCTATTGTCCAATACCCGTTCATGGCATATTCGATCAGTCACAGTGTCCATGCACCGACGGGGCCTCTCCGCGGGATTCAAAAAGGAGCCCATCATCTTCGTAACAACTCCCAGACTGCCATGACAGTGTCCTACTGTTCGTCTGGCAGATTTTGATCCTCTTCGTCGCCTACCTCGTCGTCTCCCTGACGTACATCACGCGCACGCCTCAGTTTTTTAAGGAAATCTTCCACCTGTTGAGGATTTAGGAAAAAATGCTGCTTCGCCTGATGAGTCACCCTGAGCTTCGCTGGGTACAATAGTGCATAATCAATTTGTAACGCACGCAGTTTCTTCTTAACATCCAAAAATTTCCGTCGCTGTTCCTGCACAATAGTCGTGAAGTCCGGGTATATAGAGAAGCTGACGCCGTCGCATGTCATTTTCTGGGTGTTCCGCGCTGCACGGAGCGCAGTATTCCTATCTCGATAGTTTAGGAGCCTCGCGATGATCGGTCTTGGCGGAGCTCCAGGCTTAGGCTGCGGGCCCAAGGAGTGGTGTGCACGCTCGACTATGAACTGCTTGGAGAAGGCCTCTGCCCCTATCGCCGTCTGAAGGATTCTTTCCACATACTCCTCCATCCGGCCTGTATTGGTGGATTCCGGCACGCCCACCACGCGAATGTTATTGCGTCTGCTGCGCACCTCTAACTCCTCGTTCTTTGCAGCAATGACTCTGAGGATATTGTCCATCCTCGAAAGTCTGGTGGCGTGGGATGCAGTGGTATCATCAGTATCCGACACACGTCTCTCCACTTCTTTAAGTCTCTCCTCATGAACGTCCATCTTCTGCGCAATCGCATCCATCCTGGAAGATAGCCGGTCAACCTTATCCACCACTGTTGCAAACCCCTGCTTCATTTCTTGGAGTATCAGCTGCATGTCCGGGGCATCCGCGGCCGACCCTGCCCCCACTGTTGACGAGCCATGAGCCCCTCCGCTGTCCGGTGTCGTACGTACCACCTTCTTCTGCGCCGAAGTAGAGTCAAAGGATAACTTGGGCTGATTATTGTCTTGGCGACCCATTATCAACTGCGAGGTGGGCGCAATGTCACTGAAGTTGTTGCCCCGCTTCCGCTGCCACAGGCCGAACAGGGGCCGCTGTATACTAGCCGGGCCAATGGTCAGGGACGTGTCGGTGCGCACTCTGTCTATGGCCTCGCTCCCACCAGTGTCCGTGATCGCCTGCCACCCGATCCAGGAGCCACCGCCAGGGCAGGCCAGCCGCACCCTCTCTCCGCCGATCCGGACTGCAAGTTATTAGACGGCGAACATGTGCACTACAGCCTCAGCCGAGAGTCGAAGTAGAGAGAAGCTGCGGTGGTATGGCGCAGAACATCCCACTCCGTCAGCAGTCGCAGTAGGCCGCAATTAGGGCCAGGTCCCAGCGGATTGCCAAGTGTAAACTAACACTCCAGGACCCTTGCTTACTAGGAGCACACACAGCAGCACAGGAGTAATGCCAGTCCTCATATAGGGTCCGAATTCAGGTATTCCCTCCGCTTACGTGCACACCACCAGAGCAGGGGCCAGTACAGCCAGCCCCCCCACCCGAAGGTGCGCTCAGGTCTGTGAGGCTTTAGCCACGTCCCAGCAGTGACACAAGGTCCCGTAATAAATGTCCAGTGCAGGCCCCCAGCCCAGCTCTCACCTAGGATCTCCACGTGACGAGGTGAAGCCACCAGCAATCCAAGTGCTCCCAGTATTAGGCCCTCCTCGGCCTCAAGCGCCCCCCGCAGCACACTGCCCGGGACAGTCAGAGAGCCACTCTACCTTCACACTCATGTAGCCTCCAGTCCCGGCCTAAAGACAAGCCGAGCAACTCGCTCCTTCCCGCTGCAGGTGTCGCCGGTAGTTTCGGCGCCGCACCACTACGCCTGCGAACCTTCCGCAGCCCCCAGGCCGATCGTCACAGTGCTGTCGGGAGGACGCTCCGGACCACTCCTCAGTGAGGGTCACGGGTGTAGCCTCCAAGACAGGAGAACCTCGCAGTGCGCCTCACCTCCAGTATGCCCTTCGGCGCAACAGACGGCCACAGTGATGGTCGGAAGTCCGCAGCACGTCTCAATCTCCACTCCGCAGTTATGTCCTTTCAGGGGTCTGCCAGCCGGACGGTAACACACTTCTCGCCAATCAGTGGCAGAACACTCCGTCACAACACCGTGTCAGCCATCGCTCCGCCTCGGTCGCAGTTACGGGGCCCTCACTCACAGAGGCCTGTCCACCTCGTGGCCGCACCGGTCTCGCGTAGGGACCTGTCCCCGGCTTGGATATCAAGCGGTCTCCACTCTCGCTCCCGGGCGAGCACTCCGGCGCCGGTATCTCGGGAACCCAAGGGTCTTTCTTTCCCAAATTTCGACCGGAGGTGTACGCAGGGGTCCCCCGAAATCGTGCCAAGTTTTGTCGGGTTTGGAGGTGGTATTGCAGGATAATTAACGGATTATCAGCTCAGGCTGCAGGAGCCTCACAGAAGTGCGGCCATACTGCATGTGCGCCCTCTAGCGCCCCCTAAAATTTGGCATTATAGTGTGTACATTTTACGTGTGTGTGTTTTCTTCCCCTCCCTTTTGCTCCACCCCAGGCATCGGTCTGAGCGGGGGTGTTTGGTAGCAAAGCCCGATGATGAAGCATGTCACAACTTTGTGAGTGAGGGCAGTATTGTCACACTGTGCACGTGCCACCACCGAGATTTTTCCTCGTTTTCACACTCTCCACTCCTCTTTGTGTGTATAGTCCTATAGATCATCCCCAAGCAATTCACGCCAAGCGTGTCTGGCCACGAGGTATTGGAATTGGTCCAGTGCGATGGTGGATATTCCCTCATTAGGGATAACATCCCATGTACGGACCAGCCCACCTTAAAAAAAATCCCCCAGCCCCCAGCCGTACTATCCAATTTCTGTAGCGCACTGGTGACTTCAGACTCAGTTCCTGTCGGTAACCACATGCACCACTGTAGCGGGATTAAAGGAGAGTACAGCAGCACATTCCGTCATTCTCCCCAAGCGGAATTTCCATGCATAGATTGTGGAGTGCGAGGGTCCAAGACTCCATGTCTCCTCTTGGGCTTGTAAAGAATCAAATGGAGTAGGGGAACCGGGTCAACCGCAACCTTTTTGATGCAATGGTGCGGAATATCCTCTGGTCCATGCATCCAAACATATGCATGCAAAGCTTGAGCTACTCTGTAAGACAGCTCTAGATCTGGAGCGTTTAGTCCACCACCAAAATAGGGCGATGTCAGCGTTTCCCATTTAACCCTAGGCTGTTTGCCAGCCCACGCAACCCTGATCATTAAGGTCCTTAGTATGGTAAGTATACTCGTCGGTAGAGTCATGGGTAGATTTGTAAAAAGAAAAAGAAATCCAGGCAGGATGACCATTTTCATGAGAGAAATGTGTCCCAACAGTGAGAGGGGCATCTTAATCCACCTGCTGATGTCGTCCTCGAGCCTAGAAATGGCCTTGCAGTAGTTTTCAGTGAGGACTATCTCAGGGTTACGATGCATTTGGACCCCCAAGTATCAAATTGGGTCAGAAGACCATTGCAGGGGGAGCTCAAGGTGCACCTGCGTGGTGCGAGGGGTCAAGGGGAACATATTCTATTTAGACCAATTTATACGTAGCCCTGAGATCAGTGAAAACTGCTTGACCTCAGCCAATACCGGCCAGAGGTTCCTCTCCGGCTCATGCAGATATACTAGGATGTCAACCACATTCGCCGACACAATAAGGGGTAATCACGGAAGCGTACAACTCTGTGACTATGATATTCCTTTAGTGCACAAAGAAGTGGTTGTGCCACAAGGGCATATAGCAGTGAGGAAAGCAGGCAGACCTGGGGGTACATCGCCATAGTTCGATAAGGCCAGAGACAGTGTTGCTGACCTGAACTCTGGCATGCGGCCTAGCATAAAGGACCATAATCAGTCTATGGAACATCTCGCACACCCCACCCTGTTCAGGACCCCTTTCAGGAAACCCCACTCTACTGAGTCAAATGCTTTCTCTGCATAGAGAAAAACTGCTACAGCCTTCACAGCTGGGTCTATTCTTTGAACTCTCCCAAATATAGTACAAAGGCTATATGTAATGTTGTGACTCGGGACAAATCCTGCTTGCTCTGATTTAACTAAGAATGGGATCAGAGGAGCCAACCAGTTAGCCAATATTTTAGCAAATATTTTCATATCAGCATTTAAAAGCGAAAATGGCCTGCATGAGGAGCAGACACGGTGACTTCCTAGGTTTCAGCAATGTAACAATAATGGCCTCCCTCATAGAATGGGGCATGTCCCCCATTTCAGTAATTTCCTCGAACAGAGTCGCCAGGTGGGGGATAAGCTCCTCCTGAAATGTTTTATAAAACGTTACAGTGAGGTCGTCAGAGTCTGTGGCACTACCTGAGCGCATCAACTTCAGTGCAGCTCATATTTCCCCTTGGTGAAGCGAGGCCATAAGATGCTCCCTATGTGTATTAGAGAGCCATGTCATTTGAATGTATTCCAGGTAGTGTCTGATCAATTCTTCATCTGCCGTAGCTTTGGTAGTATATAGATCTGTATAATATCTGTGAAACCTATCAGCTACTTCCCCAGGAGATGTAAGTTTATGCCCTTCCTCATCTATAATTTCAGAGATCATATCCCTTCTGGGTCATGTAAGCCTCGCAAGTGTGGCCACCAGATGGTCTCCTTCACTATATACTCTGGCTGTTGCGTATTTACCTAGATGCTCAACCTCCTCATTCTCTGTATCATAAAAGTCCTCTAATCTCCATAAGCAATGCAGAATCACACGTTTGCTGACAGGTTTGTCCAAGACAAGCTATTTCCTTCTCTAGTCTTACCAACCTGTCTTGTAAGGCACAGAGCACCCCTGCATGCTTAGCTATTGTCATACCCCTAATGTGCACCTTAAATGTTTCCCTCACTATATCGAAGCTGTCTACTGAGCCCACATTTATTTCAAAAAACGTTTCAATGAGCTGCGCCAATTCTGACTTAAATACCGGGCCCAACAGCGAAAACGGGGGAAATCTCCAAAGAAAAGAGCCCGGTATACCCGCACCAATGTCCATCTCCAATATGACCAGAGCATGGTTGGAGAATATTCTAGGGAGTACCTCACAAGTACTAATTTGTGATATTATGGATCTAGAAACCAACCAAAAATCTATGCGTGTGTGTATGTCATAGCTGGTTGAGTAATGGGTATACCCAACAATATACGGGAATCTCTGTCTCCAGACATCCACCAGGCCTAGATGATCGATTATCTCTATGATGGCACCAGCAGCTTTTGATTGTCGATGAGGAGGGCCCTTCCATCTATCTTTATTTGGGTTTAATATGCAATTAAAATCACAGCCCCAAACTATTGACACCTCATCCATTCGTAGAAGCAGTGAGGCTAGTGTCTGATAAAAGAGAGGCTCATCAGAATTGGGACCGTATACTTCACCACTAAGACTTGTTGGCCTGCTTTATGGCATTTTGCGATAATGAACCTACGGTTAGGATCTATATGCAAGCATTGCAATGTCACTCCCTTATTTGATTTGAGCCATACCAGCTCTACCTTGGCATGAGAGGTGAAACCTGCGTCAGTAACCGTGCCTTCAAGAGTTCTATGTGAGAGCATTTTACTATTGGGCGAGGTGGGTCTCCTGCAGCAGCCCGATATCTATTCTATGACGCTTAAGATATGCCACTACCTTCCGGGTTTTTCTGTGCTCATCTGCTTGTTTTTTACTTCCATTCGCACCAGCTTTCACAATGTTATTGCCATGTGACCTTATGCGAACCAGGAGGGGCAGCACAGTGACTGAGAGTTTTGCTTTAACATGAACCCCCTTGCAACCTAACCTCACCCTAATCCCTCCACCCAGGCTATGTAGTCCCATACTTAAGCAGGCCAATTCAAATCTTGTCTTGGAGTAATTCAATATATATATCTTATCTAATGATTAGGTTGTTGCTTGAACAGATAGATAAAGGCAGATTTTTCCAATAGTATGGAGCAGGGTAGGAAAACAAAAATACACTGCTTCTAGCTAAGTGAACCCCACGCATAGCTGTCAAAGCCCTTTCTGAAGATCTCAGCTTTCTACCGAGTTGGCAGAAGCTGACCCTACTCGGAACACAGCCAGGAACCCCACCATAAAATGCTTTATGAGTGTGTGGCATAACAATTTAAAGGTGGAAAGCTTTCTTATAGGCAGCCAATGTATTGCATTAAGAAGCGACCCCATGGTTGTCCTGGAGTCAGATGACGAACCGGTTTAGCTGCAGCATTCTGCACAATTTGCAGACACAGCAATAGGAACTCATTTATGGCTCTGAAAAGTCAATAGCCATAACCCAACCGACTTGTTAAGAATGCTTGTGCCATGGTGGTCCGACTGTGCATGGGGCATCCAGGTTAAGTCTTTCCTAAGTATAGGTCGTAGACCAAAACTTAATATACTGAGTGTATCATCCAACCAAATGCTCAATTTTGTGGCCACTTTTATAGGGAAGAGGGATACCATATTCTTGTGGTAGTCAATCCTCTGGCCATTTCCCAATGGCCGTTCCAAAAAGGACAATCTGTGTCTTATTCATATTAAGTTGTAAGCAATTCTCTTTCCACCAAAAGGCCAAAGAGAACAGGCAACCACAGAATCCAATTCTGGTTGCTTCTTGATTTTGTGCAATAAATACTACCACTGTGTGTCATTGGCATAGGATAGCATCTCAAATCAATATTCTCTGCTGATCTTTGCCAGGGTACCCACATAGAAATTAAATATGGTGCTCAGAGAGGACCCCTGTGACACCCGCATGTATTAGTCACAGGATTAGAAAGGAGTTACACCTTCAGTTCTATTAACTACGAAATTAGCACAACAGGCGAAGGCATATGAATGGATGCCAATTTCATGTAGCCTCTAGAGCCGCACTGCATGTAAGATCCTATCAGGAGCTCTAGAAAGGTCTAAGAGGACGAGGGCAGCAGGTCAGCCGTCCTCCATGCTAGTGCTGATCACATCTGTGACAGACAGGAGGGTGGCCTTAGTGCTGTGTTCTGCTCAGAAACCCGACTGGGAGGCTTCCAATATGCTGCTTCCTTTCAGATACCGGAATAGCTGTTTGTTAATCATTTTCTCCAGTAGTTTGGGTAGTGCAGGACAGAAATGGATTGATAATTGGTCAGATTAGAGGAATCCAGGGTCGGTTTATTTAATATTGAAGTATTTCCATCTCATAAGATTTCAGTATTGAGCAACAGATTAAAAAAATTAGTCAAAAAAGGGGAAAATAGAGACGCCCATAAGGAGCTAACATGTGCCTGGCAAAGGTCTTCAGGGGATCCTGAATAAATAGAGGGAATTAGGTCATCTTGGGGCATATTACCAACCAATAGAGATAATTTTTGTCTCTAACTTATTTAGAGACAAAAATTATCGCCGCAAATCGGCGATTTTTATCGCAGATAAACCTTGCTATTAGCAAGGTTTATCGCAAATGCGATAAAAAACGGCCGCAATGCATGAATATCGCTGAAAAGTCAGCGATATTCATGCATTATCGAGCAAATGCTCTTAGCCATGTTATCCACCTCCCATTGGATAACATGGCTAAGAACTGCTCCTGGGCAAGTGTTAGCTTTTGGAGATATTCGCGCTTAGCGCGAATATCTCCAAAAGTTGGTAATAGGAGATAGCGATGTTAGCGACTGTTTTCAGTCGCTAACATCTTGGCACGCCCACTTTGCATGTCATTAGTGATAAATATCACTGACATGCAAAGCGGGGCCCAAGTTGGTCACTATCTCCTATTAGCTGTCGCTAACTGGTGTTAGCGACAGCTTGGTAATAGGGAGATAATTTTATCTCCGCTTTCTTGGCTTTTAAAGCCAAAAAAGCGGAGATAAAGCCCCTTGATAATATGCCCCTAAATTATTTAGAGACAAAAATTATCGCCGCAAATCGGCGATTTTTATCGCAGATAAACCTTGCTATTAGCAAGGTTTATCGCAAATGCGATAAAAAACGGCCGCAATGCATGAATATCGCTGAAAAGTCAGCGATATTCATGCATTATCGAGCAAATGCTCTTAGCCATGTTATCCACCTCCCATTGGATAACATGGCTAAGAACTGCTCCTGGGCAAGTGTTAGCTTTTGGAGATATTCGCGCTTAGCGCGAATATCTCCAAAAGTTGGTAATAGGAGATAGCGATGTTAGCGACTGTTTTCAGTCGCTAACATCTTGGCACGCCCACTTTGCATGTCATTAGTGATAAATATCACTGACATGCAAAGCGGGGCCCAAGATGGTCACTATCTCCTATTAGCTGTCGCTAACTGGTGTTAGCGACAGCTTGGTAATAGGGAGATAATTTTATCTCCGCTTTCTTGGCTTTTAAAGCCAAAAAAGCGGAGATAAAGCCCCTTGATAATATGCCCCTTAGTTCCTCTACAGTTATTTCGGCAAACATCTCAAAGCTGTGTGCGTCTATGGAGGGTGCCTGATCAGGAGGAACAGTCGCACAGTATGAGTCTTCCTGACTCCTCAAATTTTTAATACATTTTGACAATTTTGTTGTGAAAGAAGAAAGACAAGTTCTCACAGAGCATGCACATTCCTATGACTGCATTAATTCATTGTGAATGCTAAAAAGCTGATTTGGCTTCCAGGGGGTCATCTCAATCCTATTAGCAAAAGATTGCCTACGAGCGCACGCAGCTGCTTGTGATAGGATTTAGGATCTTCTTTAAAAGCTAATTTGTCTTGCAGAGATTAGGAGCATTTCCATGCATCTAATCTCTGCAAGACAAATTAGCTCTGTAAAAATCCGAAGTGAGGTAAGAAATGAGGTTCCACACCTCAGAATGATGTTTAGCCTTAGGATCTTGAATTAAAATAAAATCCTTTTAGGCACTGGACTGGTCTAAAAGAGTTTTTATTTATCATATTCCACATAGAAGGCAAGGAATCCAAGCCCCGACGCCTTGCTTAGTGATGTAAGCCTCTGGACCGACCACTCTATGGTCAATTGGAGGTTGTATCTTATTCTTACAAGAGAAGCTACAGGCACGAAATGAAAAAGTCCTAAAGGGGGTCCCACGTAAGAATTTGAAATTGCATTCTTATAGAGGAAAAACCTTACATATCGATTGCAGGTAGTGTCCCAAATAAATAAGCCTTATCTCCCGAGTTGGACTGCAAGCGCCAGTATTTCTTATGCATTGTGACAGGCTGGCACAGACAGGTGCAGACTGGCATGCCTTTAATGCACTTTTGAGCTTCCTTTGGCCTTATTTAAAGACTAAATATGCTATTTGGGTGTAGCCAATAATAAATTACACCATGTTATAGGGTTCGAGCACTTACATTGGGAGGCTGAATGGCAGTCAAACTCACGTGGCAAGAGTCAATATGCTAGGAAATTCAGTAAACAAAATACAACAAAAAAACAAAGAAGTAATGCAGAAAGGTGCATTTCGTTCAAGACTAATTCCTCAGAATGAGAAAGCAAAGCTAAGTTAGAATACGAACACAAGGTGTCAATTGGAACTACTATAGAATAGATGACCTTATACACAAAGAGAACCCATGTGTTTGAGCTAAACCACAACCAGTCTTCAAACATCCAAACAACACCAAGGGGCAATGAAAATGATAGGTGGTGTGTTTGATGCAAACTCTTTCGCACACTATCCATGAAATTTAGCGTACAAGAAAGCCAGAATGGTCCAGCATCTAAACCATGCAGGAGCTGTGGATCTTCAGCACCAAGAGTGGATTAGGAGTCAAATGGAGTTGATTTCCTTGATGCTACATCGCAGCACTGTTAAAGCATCACAATACTGTTACATTCAACAGTAAGCTAGTCACTATTTGCTACATAGGCATCATGAAAGGATTGTGTGGCCTCAAAAGCCACAGAATATCATAAATACCACTGGCATTATAAGCAGTGATAACGAGTAAGTGGTGCCAACTAATGGTGAGAGAATGTGATAGATGGAAGCAGGGAAGATGCCTGACATCAACAAATATTGGAACTGCAACAAATGATGGACAGAATGCTGAATGATTCAAGCATTCTCCCCAGTCAATAGATATAGGTTAAATCCATTGGTCTTTTGCCCACTACGCCACCCCAGTTTGGACCCAGAGATATGCAAATTAGTCTTGACCCTGTGCCTCATGGGATACAGTCCAGACCAAACTGCCAAGCCAGGTCCTCCCTGGACCGGAAACAAGCATCCTACGACCGGTTTCGGAGTATGTCACCCTTTATTAGCCAGGCTAGCTTGAACCCAGTGGCACAGTGAGCAAGGGACCCACATCTGGGCATACCCGTCCCACTTGGGGCAAAAAGTGTAACTGCAAAAAATGATGGACGGAATGCTGAATGGTTTAAGCACTCTCCCCCACTCAAGAGGTCAATAAATATGGCATTTGTAATGCTGCCAGGAAGTATAACTGCATTTCAGCTGCTGTAAAATAAACATCAAACAGACAGTCCTCCAGAAAGCCCAAAAGCATGCACATTGCAAGTAGTTATATGCTTAGGCTCACCAGAGGTGGAGGATAGAATGGTTAAAGATCAAATAATGCTACAATGAGACTCCCTGATAAGACACAACTGGCACAGATAAAGGACCAATACAGTCAAGAAGTAGCTTGTACGGAGATAGACATGTGTGCTAGCCACTGGGACTTCACTACAAATGCTCAGTGACATAACAGATTGCAGAATGCAAAGATCTAGATTCCACGTCAATGAGGTAATATATATTGTAGCATGCACTACAGCCAATGTTGAACAACGAAGTGAGTAGAATAACTAATTGAAAACACGTTTTTTAGTTGATTCTACACAGTAATAGAGAAGATGGCTGTGGCTATTCCACCATAAACAAGGTATAGGTCATATTATCACCTCAGGTAGGATGGCACATTGTTGAAAGGAGACCAAGATGGTGTAAAAAGGGTATATCCATAGCACAACGTTGTTTAAATTGTGTCAGGTGGGGATAGCACTTCCCAATTATATAATTGACAGAGTTAATTGTGAGATAGAAAGCTCTGTGGAATGACGGTGTTCTACACTTCCCACTAGACAAGGTTGGACTGCCAGAACTTCAGAATGTAGGGACTGAGTCCATCTATGCCACCAAAGATTGTCGGCTCAATTCCTAGCTAGCTCACAGTGCCTCAGCCAAAACCCTAATCTTCCTGGGTGGCAGGTGATTTTGGCAGCCTTAATCATGATACTCGGATCTCCAAGGGAATCGTGGGAACAGATCCTATCCCTTTCATTGTTTACTGATGCATTCCCACGGTAAACCCAAGAAATATACAAATAAAGGTTTCAGCACATTTATTGAAACAATCATAGTCTTGCATAGAAATAATGAGCTGTGATTTTAGGCAGATAAAACAAAGCAATATAACCAGAACTTGAACATAGTGAAAAAAATAAACAGTTCAACCATGGCAGCCTGAGTTCAATATATTTCCACCTATCTCCACCCATACTTTGAGAGCATAGTATGTGTACCCACTGCCCAATCTCTTTGGTTAGCCTTAGCCCTCATTCCTGGGTTTCTGGACCAGGGAATCAGCCTGGAATAGGATTGCAATCCCTCTCTGAAGAGTGGAAGCTCAGCGCCAGATGAGCTGCATGTCGAACACAGGATTTGTTCAAGGTCAGTCATGACCGGAGTTCTCCTCTCTGACTTCTGAAGGCCAGTTTACCATTTATGTAATACAAGCCGCTGTGTTAGAGGTATAGCTCTGATGCAATGATATGGCTAAATGTTAGAAGCTGTTTCCAAATGGGCAACGAAAGCACTATGATTTCTCTTTCTGTGTTCCTAGCCTTGGTCGGAGTATTCAGATTACATGATTAGAAAGGCTATTTAAAAACAAGCAACACGTAGAGTGTCCTCTCTGAATAATATCGTACAATCAAAACATGTAAAATAACATTGCTAAAAAAATGTTAACCTAAAAAGTGTAAAATGTAAAACTGAAATGGAGAACCAAAGTGGGCCCAATAAGGCCTCAAAACAATGGCCTCCTAGGATCTTGTAGCTGGACATCTTATCACACCATTCTGGCCTGTTCCCATGATAGAATTAGTGTAATTAATGGCAGTTCAAATCTCTGACTCAAGTATACATCTACGTCCATGGGTTTCATGCTGTCCAAATAGTAATATACATCTTGAAAGAGTTTCTGTTCTGAGCAGAATAGAAGTACTTGACACTTACCATATAGAGCCCCACATGGTCATCCATACACATTTCCTCTAACATTATAACATGACACCTCAGATGTTTGCTCTTTCATCCTAAGCACTTTCTCCACATAAAGAGAAAGGTGCATTGTTACAGGGTTAACCATTTTCACCCACCCAAGCACAAGATGAGCAGAGGAACGAAGGAGATGGACTGCAGTGGAGATGAACTGTATAAATATGGGATACCAATAAAGGCTATTGGATGGGTTTGGCTGTTTTTGTGGGTGAGCGTGATGTCATGTATGAGATGGACACTTACAATGGGACCAATGAACTGGTGATCATTGCCAGATCACATAATTTCATCCAGGATCTTGGAGCGGCCAGAGATCAATGAAACATGTAGGGGTGCTGTAACTAACTGACATTGTGTGCAGTTGTAGACTATAGTACAAACCCAAAATTTCCTTTACTCCCTGATACACTTGGCTGGATTAAAATCTGAGTACAGATCGTTACAAGATATTATGTCTCAGGGCTCCCATCACAAATCTGCTTGCCAACGTTTCGCCACACAATGGATCCCTCAAAGTAGGATCTCTGGCCTTCGTCAGGACAGTCCAGGTACCACACAAGTAAGTCACTATTTCACCTCGAACAGCACATGAACGGTAAGAATAGGTCTTACCTCTAATGTTCTTGGTGTCACTTAGGGATAAAAACAATTCATGAAACAAATGTTACCTGTTTAGTCAACTATATTATTATATTTTGTAGGTGATTTTTTTAAGCAGTCTATATACTCAAGGCATGCTCAATGAACTCCCCTTATCTGAGAATGTATACTGAAATAAATGTGCCACTGCAAAATGCAATGCACACGTGATATTACAACAACCTTCAAACTGTGTGTCAGACAGCGGTGATTCATGCAATGTGTTTTGTCACTTGCCCTGCACTCTTAGAGGAATATGCTAAAGGGACACACCAAGGAGGAACCTCTCTCGTAGTCACACACTAGTTTGATGAGAGAGGTACAGGTTACAATCTGTCACTATCAAAAGACAAAGCATTCTGATTCACAGCCTCACAGTAGACATCACTTGTGGGTAGTCATAACCTATTTAACTTGTTGGTGTAGTGTCATCAATTAGATGTTAAAAATATGTCTCTCAGCAAGCACTGAAAATAAAATTATTAAGTCACTGGCCCCCTCCTAATAATTGCTGAATAGCATAAAAAGTTTGGCTGTAACTCATAGATCAAGCGGGATGATTATGAGACCCTTGTAGTGTGTCTTTAGATCAATCGTGGGCCAATCATAATTTACCTCCATCTTGAATATGTTCCACAAGCCCCACTGAGGATAAAATGTTTAGGCCGCAGGCCCCCTCCCAATATTTACTGAATAGTATACAAAGTTTGGTGGTAACTCATATCTCAGTTGAAGGTGAAAGGATTATCATGCTGTGTCACCCGTAAAGACTTTCGAAAGTACACAAGGGTTCCCAGACAATATTATAAAAAGTATGGCGGTAACTCATAGCTCAGGGGAAAAATAGATTATCGGATCCCATCCCCCATAAAGAATTTTGGCAGTTTGCAAGGGCTCCCAGACAACCATCATATCTAAGAAGGTAAAATCAATAGGCCGCAAACTCATTACCCACCTTACTTCGACAAAGTACAAGGTCCTGCTCTGCACCAGTTTTGTGCCGCCAGTGCTCCTTCGCTCATTTGCGGTGACTGAAGAGAGCTGCTGTAATATGGCTATGGATTTCAACTCTGGATGGGGATCATCAGTAGGCACGGTCACAGGCTGCCCAAATATGTAGTCTTAATGCTTAATGTATACACAAGAGGGTTAAGCTAATTTTAAGGAATGTCTCAGCCTAAGTGCAATACAGCTAAGGATTGTCATGTCCTATTCTAATCCACGTATAGGTGAACACCCAATACTACTTTGCCTCTAGGCCATAACTACATCTGTGTCCTGGTGTTTTTTAATTTACAAGCTGCAATAAACCCAAATGAAATGTGTCTTTTTCATGAAGTGTTACAACTTTCCCTGCCAGTGTCAATTCATATTTTAGTCTTATTATTTAAAGAAGAGATGCCAATCTACTCTTCTAACAATTCAAGCCCCAGTCTGTGGGTGCAACTGTGACAAAATCACTTTTTAGGAATATGTTCATGCAACATAAAAGAAAATTACTTCTGCACTCTACAGTGTTTGGTTTGGTGGGTTGGAATGCATTCGACCTGTAAATAGAAGTTTGTCAAGGTTAATCCAAACAAGAATGGTGTTAGGCAGAGCTACAGTGGATTCTGCTCAAGACCAATTTTATGTGAATACAAAAATGACTATCTGATAATTCATTGTAGTCAGTCTTATCATTATAAGTTAATATACTGATGACCACGATATCGCATCATTCTGGCCCTCTTTGTCCGTATGAAACCTGTAAAATTTGATCATTCGTAACAAGGTCCTTGTCATGTCACTTTTTGTGAGTTTTAATTTGTCAAGAACATTCTCATTTTCATTGTTCCTTTCTCTACAAAGGGACGCATCATTTTGTCGTGGCCTTCCTACACCTGAATGTGCTATGATATTCATTGATGGGTATTCTTATTTTTCTTGTGGTTATACTGATGCACTTTAACCCATACTTACAAACTAGGATGTATATTTTGTTACTAGTGTTGTAACTGAAATGATGTCTTATTATCCAGGGTCTTGTGAGTCCCAGCACAATGGTTGTTGTTTTCCTGTCAGCAGGCATATATTATACTGCCCACATGGGAAATGCCCTGTCACCACTGGGATGCCCCATAATGTCCTCTGTAGTGACTCTGTGACCTGGTTCTTAGGTCTTATGTGAACCACCATGTCTTTTAAACTTCTAGCCGTCCTGAACATGGGTTTTTCCAAATTCAGGGGCCCCGCGTTCAGGATCCCCTAATATTTCTTTATCAATATGTTGACTCTGTTTGACAGAGGGTCATAAGTAGCACAGATCAGTCTATTCTATGGTTCTTGTACTTTCTCTTGCAGAAAAGCTCCTTGATTAGTGTTATGTGCCCTCTTTTCTGCCATAAGAATAATGTTTTGGGGATAGTCTCTAGCCATGAGTTTATCTGAAAGTTTCTTGGCATGTTTTTTTATAGTCAATTCTTACTGTACAATTACAACGTAACTGTAGAAACTGCCCCACTGGGAGATTTTCCCAAAAGCTTCTTGGGTGGAAGCTACCAAACCGTAGTAGGGTATTCCTGTCAGTTGGTTTGCAGAATACTTCTGTTTTTAATTTACCACCTGTGGGAAAGAAACTCAGGTCCTGGAAATTCAGTTCCGTCTCAATGATGGTGAATGTAAATCTAAGAAATGTACCCACACAGTTGATCCAATTAGCAAACTCTTCAGCGTCCCTCATGGTCTCTTGCCAGATAATAAAAACATAATCTATGCATTGTTAACAAATCCTTTTCTTGCGACTGTACTGTTTGTTGTCCCAGAACATTTCTGTGATCCCAAAATTATGGACATACAGACAGGTCAAACTTGGGGCATAGGTGCTTTTTGTAGATGTTCCTTGGGTCTGCAGAGAATGGAGACCGTGGCCGGCATAAAACATTTCAAGAAATTACATGTACAATTGTAATTCATTATTGAGTGCATTAAAGGCTGTAGAAACAAGGAGTAAGCCAGGGCCTACCCCTCTTAACTATGGCCATTACATGTCAATAAACTGTTTTACCGTGAAGTGTTAAAGTACAATTTCGAGTCCCCATAGGAGGGACACTATAGCCCGCTGATCTGGTTGAAGATATTCTATGACACAGATGTGGCGGGTCTTTCAGACTTTGCATTATTTAATTATAAGACGTTACTTCAGATTACTGCTGAACCAATTTTAGCGCTATTGGGTACATCGCCACTGGAGAAGGTTTGGGTTTTAGTAACAAGTATCCAAAAAAGGAGATCAAGATACTATCCTAGTAGCTGAGAGAAATCTTTTTAACATCTTAACGATGACATGACACCAAAAAGTTAAATAGTTTATGACTACCCATGAGTGAAGTCTACTGTGAGGTTCTAAATCAGAATACTGTGTCTTTTGATAGTGGTGGATTGTAACTTGCACCTCTTGCTTCAAACTAGTTTGTGACTACAGGAGAGGTTCCTCCCTGGTGTGTCTCTGTGGCATATAACCCTCGGAGTGTAGGACAGTGATGGAACACATTGCATGAATCACTGTTGTCTGACACACAGTTTGTATATTGCTATGAAATCATGTGTGCATCACAATTAGTGCTTGAGTGTTTGTTTCAGGATACATTCCTGGATAAGCAGAGTGAAATGAGAATGTTTAGAGTGTATAGACTGCTTATAGAATCACCAATGAAATGTAATATTATAGCAGACTAAACAGGTACCATTTCTTTTATGATTTGTTTTTATCCATAGGTGATGACAATACCCTTAGGGGTAAGACTAATTCTTACCGTTCACGCACTTTTTGAGGTGCATTAACGTAAGGTACCTGGCCTACCCTGATGAAGGCCAGAGACCCTCCTTCGTGGGATCCTTTGTGTGGCTGAAACATGTTGACAAATAGATTTGTGATGGAATGCCCGAGGCATAATATTGCCTGATCATCCTTACTCAAATCTGTGGGATACCTGGACTGCCATGACGAAGGCCAGAGACCCTCCTTCGAGGGATCCATTGTGTGGCCGAAATATGCTGGCAAATAGATCTGTGATTGGACGCCCAAGACAAAATATCTTGTGCTCATCCATACACAGATTTGTGGGGTAATCGGACTGCCCTGATGAAGGCCACATACCCGCCTCTGATTAATCCATTGCGTGGCCGAAACATGTTGGCAAGTAGATTTGTGATGCCTGAAAACATAATATTTCATGATCATCCGTACTCAGATTTTTGGAGTACCTGTACTGCCCGATGAAGGCCAATGACCCTCCCCAGAGGAATCCATTGTGTAGCTGAAACATTTTGGCAAGTAGAGTTGTGATGGGATGCCTGAAAAACAATATCTTGTGATGATGCATACTCACGTTTTAATCCAGTCATGTACTCCCGGTAGTAACGGACATCTTTGAGTTTACACCCAGTCTGTTTTAAGAATAAATGGACCCCATTATTGACTAGAACAAAACTCTTCTGATCTGCTTCTATAATGAGGTTGAGATTACCTTGCTGGTATCAACCTAACATAGTGGGTCAGCGTGGCCAATGATGAAGCATGCCACAAAAGAGTGGGTGAGGCCTATTTGACCAACCTATTGAATGCTCTACTCAGGCCAGCATCCTGTAATATAGATTACCACTTTTTCCTGAGAGTGTAAAGAGAAAAAATTCCTGCATAACAGTTGTGTGCTATAGTTTAGTAAAGAGTACATGTCTCAGGTATTGCTGTGGTTCTTCCTTGGTGCCAAATATTTTATAGGATCAAAACATATCAAGACAAAATGTGTATATGATAAATATTCCCTGAAACATGATTTCAACTGTTAGAAATGGGTTTTGCACATGTGTCCAAACAGGGACCCTTCTTTCTAGTCAGGATAAGGGAGATGCAATACTGACAAAAAACCTGCTCACCCCACAGGTAGCTTGGCACAAGCAGTCACGTTTATTTAAGAAGGAGTGTGTAAAGCATTTGCACATAACCAAATGTAATATAGTGAAAACACAAAAAAGGGCACAACACCAGTTTTAGAAAAATAACCAATATTTATCTGTTCAAACAAGACCAAAACGATTAGGGACCCACATGCAGTAATCAAAAATATGCATTTTGCACAAATCCTTAAAAATGTAGTTCCTTACAGCTGGTAGCTCTGTATGGTGCTACCGCGGTGTTGAAAACAACAGATTCCAACAGTTCTAGCTTACCGCGTCTGTGTCAGCAGGCTTGTTAACAGTACTTCTGATTCCAACTGACCATTTTGGTGGGGGCCGGTATTGCCAACCGTCATGGATGCGATGTGGAGCGTAGTGGTGCAGCGTGCGGTGCCCTCAACTAGTGGTGCAGGCAGCGGCTCGGTGATGGTAATCCAGTGGCATTGGTGAGACCAGGGGTGGTGTAAGTTGTGGTGCTGACAGGTCACGGTGCAAGTTGCAGTGCTGGTTGATGGGAGCTGGCATCGGTCAGCCCACCCTGAGGTGTGAGTTGAGGCGGTGCATCGTGTTACTTACGAGCAGTGCCCCAAAACCACTGTGCAGTCATGGGTGTCGAGGTCAGCGTGCAGCAATGTCGTCAGTGAGACCAGGTCGGTGGAGTGAAGCGAGGCGGTCCGGAGTGCGGTTTCCACAGGTCGCGGTGCAAGCAGTGGCTCGGTGGGGGCAGCAGGCGTCGTTGTCAGCGAGACCAGGGTTGCGGCGCGAAATTCAGCAGTGCCTTCTGCGGTGCCTTCAGGTGTCGGTGATGATGTTGGCTGCTTTCCCCCTCTGTGGCAACTGAAATCCATGGTTCCAAAGGTGGTACCCAGAGGTAAGTGAAGTCTTTGCTGTCCCTGAGCCTTTGTGAACAGGAGAGAAGTTTTATTTCAAGCCCTTGGAGATATTCAGCAACAAGTGTAGAAAGTTCAGTCCAGTCCTTTCAGTGTACAAGGCAGAAGCAGCGACTGCAGGCCAAACCAACAAAGCAAAAATACAGCATAGGAGCAGTACTCCCCCTGGCAGTTATTCCAGCTCTTCTTCTTGGCAGGTTCCTTGATTCCAGCCTGTTCTCTGAAGTCTTTTATCTCTCTGATACTTCCAACAGGAGGCAAGCTCTACTCCAAGCTCAAGACAACAGCAGGATGATATAAGTACAATCCAGTAATTTCCCTGCCCAAGACAGAAGCAGCAAGCAATAGGCCAACACACCAGAGCATGCAGCAAAGTGGCAGTTCTTCCTGATAGCTTTTCCAGCTTTTCTTCCTGGCAGGTTCCTTAGATCAGCGTCCCAGACTGGAAGGAGCGCTGGGGTAGGGTACACGCTATCCTGATTTGGTGTAACCGAGACTACTCCCTAAGTGTCTGCCTCCTCCAGTACTGTTGCCATGTGCTCTCAACTCAAATTAGGTTGCGCTAGATCTACTAGTACCACTTTTTAGGGTGCTGTATAGGTGGTCATACTTTAATCCTTTACAAGGCCATGACCACCACCAAAAAAGTGTAGGTAGATCATTTTTTATTCATTGGTCCTGAAGAATTGCCATCACTTGAATTAAGGCAAGGAACATGTCTACCTTTCTCAACAGCACATGTCCCCACACACCTTAGAATGGGAGGGTGCGTCTTTGTATTTTTAACCAGGGCAGTGGCCACATTTCATTAAAATAATTCTGAGTGGACCTCTGTTCCCTGTTTTAACCCACACTACACTTAAATCATCACCTACACCCGCTTTTACATCAAGGGCCCTCACACGCACTGCACCCAACGGCTTGGAAAAAAGATCTCCGCAAAGTAGGCCCCTTCCAGGGCGCCTGATCGGGTATTGCACCGCCGACTCGAGTAGGAGCAGGCCCGATGATGAAGCACCATGTTGGGTGTGTGAGGGTCTTTTTCTGCATAGGAGGAATCCTTCCTCCTGATCTGAGAATTCGTCTCACGTTGGGGTTCATTGTCCGCCCACAACTGACCTAGTCTCCACCTGCTCTCTTATTTTCCCCCAGGAACTTCATACTGTATTTGTTACACAGGTTCCTTAGATCAGCAGTATACCAAAGTTCTGGCTCTGGGTCCCAACATTTATACTTAATTTCTCTTTGTTCTTTTGGGTAGAGAGTGTCTGTGCTCAGTCCAAACCAGTTCTGTCCTCTCTGGTCCAGCTTCCCGGCAGGATGGGGAGACAGCATTGTCCAAGGCTGACCAGGCTCATTCAGGCTCAAGGGAAATCTCCTCTGATCACTCTAAATGCAGACCAGGCCTGTTCAGGCGCTAGAGAAACTTTCTCTACTACTCTGAATGCAGCCCAGGTCTATTCAGCCCAGCCCTGACTCATCCAGGAAAGGCAAGACACACCTCTACCCCCCAGTGGCTGTCTACAGTGAAGGAACATCCCCAGACCCTGTCACGTCAAAGCCAGACAAACTAATCCACAACTTAGCTGAAGCACACAGTATGGCTAAGCAAGAAAATACCAATTTTCTAAAAGTGGCATTTTCAAACACACAACATAAAAATCATCTTTACTAAAAAATGCATTTTTACATTTTGAGCTCAGGTATACTAAACTTCATTTCTCTATCTTGTCCCAATGAGAAGTTATACTTCTAAGATGTTACAAAGTATCTTCCATTCAATCCTATGGGACAGATAGCCTTTCCATAGTAAAAAAAAGAAATACACTGTATTTTACTATAAGGACATGTCGCACACACCAATACATGTCCTACCTTTCACATACACTGCACCCTGCCCACAGGGGTACCATGGGCCTACCTTAGGGGTGACTCACATGTAACAAAAGGGAAGGTTAGGGACTGGTAAGCGGGTACACTTGCCAAGTCGACATCACAGTAAAAAATGTATGCAGACACTGCAGTGGCAGGTCTATGAGCCGTTTGAAAGGCTGTGATATGTGGTTGTCAAAATTAGTATTTGATTTACAGGCCCTGGCACTCTCAGTGCACTTTACCAGGGGTAACCAGTAAATCAAATATGCCAATCATGGAAGCACCAATCCATAATACCATTTACCTGAAGAGCATATGCACTTTAGCACTGAATAGCAGTAGTAAAGTGCCCAAAGTCCTAAAACCAACAAAAATAAGGTCAACAAGCATTTGCAATGCAATAGGTCTCGCATTAGAAAAGTTTGAGTTATTTGTCCTGTACATGACAAATTTGTTATTTATGTGTTATTTTTGAAAATTGTGAAATTAATAGCTTTGTCATTTACAATGGTAATACTTTTATTTTTGGACAATGTGACACCTATAGCATTTTTAATGCAACATGTTTTGTATTTACGTGACTTAGAAGTATTGATTTTACAAATAACAATGTTTTTTTATAAAATAATTAATACTTAAATAAAAGTTATTGTAATTTATAATGGCAATAGCTTAAACCTTTGTAAATAACTTTTGTGAAGATTATGTTCAGTGTATTTTATTGTGACTATAATATAAGAACGGTAGTGAAATATCAACATTTTTTGTGACATGTGTAATAAAGCTTGAAACATTGAGAGAACATATTTGAACCAGCTGTTGTTGAATGTTTGCACAGATTGATACTGTGGTGGTGCTGAGTGATGTTGTGGTGGCGACAAGTGATGCTGTGGCGTTCAGTGATGATGTGGTAGCGCATAGTGACGCACAGTGGGCACAAAGACGAGACCTGTTGGCTTTCACAATGCTTGTTCTGTGCATGGGCACAAAGACGAGACCTATGGGCTTTGACAATGCTTGTTCTATTCATGGGCACAAAGACGAGACCTATGGGCTTTGACAATGCTTGTTCTATTCATGGGCACAAATACGAGACCTATTGGCTTTGTCAATGCTTGTTCCATGCATGGGCACAAAGACGAGACCTTTTGGCTTGGACAATACTTGTTCTACGCATGGGCACAAAGACGAGACTTTTGGCTTTGACAATACTTGTTCTATGCATGGGCACAAAGACGAGACCTGTGGCCTTTGACAATGCTTGTTCCATGCATGGGCACAAAGAAGAGACCTATGGGCTTTGACAATGCTTGTTGCATGCATGGACACAAAGACGAGACCTATTGGCTTTGACATTGCTTCTTCTGTGCATGGGCACAAAGACGAGACCTATGGGCTTTGACAATACTTGTTCCATGCATGGGCACAAAGACGCGACCTGCTGGCTTTGACAATACTTGTTCCGTGCATGGGCACAAAGACGAGACATGTTGGCTTTGACAATGCTTGTTCCATGCATGGGCGCAAAGACGAGACCTGTTGGCTTTGATAATGCTTGTTGCATGCATGGGCACTAAGATGAGACCTATGGGCTTTGACAATGCTTGTTCCATGCATGGGCACAAAGACGAGACCTATGAGCTTTGACAATGCTTGTTCCATGCATGGGTACAAAGACGAGACCTTTTGGCTTTGACAATGCTTGTTCCATGCATGGGCGCAAAGACGAGACCTGTTGGCTTTGATAATGCTTGTTGCATGCATGGGCACTAAGATGAGACTTATGGGCTTCGACAATGCTTGTTCCATGCATGGGCACAAATACGAGACCTGTGGGCTTTGACAATGCTTGTTGCATGCATGGACACAAAGACGAGACCTATGGGCTTTGACAATGCTTGTTCCATGCATGGGCACAAAGACGAGACCTGTTGGCTTTGACAATGCTTGTTGCATGCATGGACACAAAGACGAGACCTATGGGCTTTGACAATGCTTGTTCCATGCTTAGGCACAAAGACGAGACCTGTTGGCTTTGACAATGCTTGTTGCATGCATGGACACAAAAACAAGACCTATGGGCTTTGACAATGCTTGTTCCATGCATGGACACAAAGACGAGACCTATGGGCTTTGACAATGCTTGTTCCACGCATGGGCACAAAGACGAGATCTATGGGCTTTGACAATGCTTGTTCCATGCATGGGCACAAAGACGAGACCTGTTGGCTTTGACAATGCTTGTTCTGTGCATGGGCACAAAGACGAGACCTATGGGCTTTGACAATGCTTGTTCTATTCGTGGGCACAAAGACGAGACCTATGGACTTCGACAATGCTTGTTCTATTCATGGCACAAATACGAGACCTATTGTCTTTGTCAATGCTTGTTCCATGCATGGGCACAAAGACGAGACCTATGGGCTTTGACAATGCCTGGTTTGGGGGGGTGGGGGAGCAAGCGAGTGCAGGAGAGAGCATTCCTTTGAAATCTGAAGCTCACGGCATTGCTGTGGCGGGTCTGATGCGATGATGCGAGCCGGCTCGGGGAGCAAATGGCAAGCGCGTGCACGGGCACATGCCCTGTGCGTAATCCGCCTGCCAAAGCCCCTTAAACAGCTCTCCTGATCCACCTCTATATGTCTCGAGCTGCAATGCGCTTGCGCATTGGCAGGTCGAGACCTAAAAACAGGGGGCCAAAACAGCAAAAAGTCTGGGGTAAACCCACTGAAAATGCCAAGTCTCACATCCACACAATATTGTTTGTGAGCTATATAGTATTAGCCACAAATTTAGTGGCAATTTAAACAGAACGTGTGTTGTCAGCAAATGACAGTTTTTTACCTCACCAGTGCTAGAAAATGCACTATAGGCTACATACCTACCACACGGATATGTTTGTTTGTTCTTCTGAGTGGAAGTAGTACATTTGCTTTACTTGTTTTTGAGTGATGCTTGACTTTGTCACAATCCCTATGACTTCAGTGATTTAACATTAATGGCAAAACCCCCATTCTGAAAGGTTTTCCAGCACCACTGAGAGTAACAAAGATTGAACAAGAGATGGACATTTGTAAAGTAAACGGGAAGACGGGTACCGACCCAGGCAGGCAGAGAGGAGTGGCATGCTGCCTGATAAAAGGGATATATTTGCACAATAATACATGAGTGATCCAAAAGAAGGTTATATATATAACACACATGATAAAGCCTGACGCTCCATAGTTTTGCAATTTATCAGGTGTAATAAATAGCACCCCTTACAAGTATTTCTCTGAAAACCAGCACATTTTTGCATGCCACGCTAATTAAAGGACATTTTTCGCTTACATCATATGCAGAAAGCTATATTGGGGATTATCAGGGTCTTTTACTGTCAGTAGAGGTTACCAAACGGGCTATACTTTTCTGGCCCACTTGTAATGAATGCTTCAGGCAAAAAAGTTATACATTTAGAAGTTCAGATAGTTTGAAAAATAGATACTTACACTCTACAAGTGGCCACCATAGAGGTATTGTCCAATAGACTTTAGAATTTGTCATGTGAGCAATTTATGCAGTAATAAATACTGTCGAGGGCAACCTTGGTTAAGTGGTTTCAGATGTAAATAGTAGTGGTATGAGTAACGTGGCTGGAACTGCATAAAACAGCAGCCAGCAAGATGACGACTTGCTTTCAACATGTGCCAAAACATGATTTGATACTGCAGAATCCCTTACAATACTAAACATCATTAGCTGTTAATGAAGTGTCTGTCAAACGTTATTTAGACTGTAATATTTAGGACTAAGCACACTGCTTCAGATTTTACCAGCACCTTTTTAAATGAAGGGATCATTTTCGCTTAATCTATGAAAATATATTTTGAAATATGTTTAGATTATTTTAAATCTGAATCTTTTTATGCTTTTTCTAGTGTTCTCTAACACTGCATTCTTAATCAAAGTACGAAAATAATCAAAGAAGTTCATTTAATAACCCTGAATTCATTTTTATTTATCTCAGAAACAGGTTTCAGGGCACTGTCGCCTTGAAACTTTTCCTGTGCTCTAAAGTGAGGATCCCCTAATTGCTACAAACAGATACAAAGCTGGTTACTGGGTTTAGTTTTACAGTCCTTTGTGTGGATAACTAGCCATATAGAGGACCTGCATTTTCAAACGACCAGGGATAAAATGGAATATGATCAGGAAAAGCAAGTTATTTTGATTGCATTGAAGTGCAGATCAGTGATGGCTTGCTCGTGTCACCATCTGTAGTTAGCCGCAACAGAAATAGACACTCTGATGTTTAGGAGCTATGCCGAATTACTCCAGACTAAGTATGGGTGAAATTTGCGAATTCGCGGTCCGCGAACTCGTGCGAAATTGCAAAAAAAGTCCGCGAGTTCGCGAATTTTCCCGCAAACTCGCGGATTTTTTTGCAAAAATATGTGACCACGTGTGCCTGTAACTTTGCCAGCACGCCAAATGGTGCCGAGGTCCCTTGAGTGGGCTGGCCATTATAGTGGGGACGGGCGGGAAGACGTTTCATACCGCTAGTGTGTGGTGGATGGGGCCAAACGGGCGGGGTTTCTATGCGAGTTCACATGCATCTTGTTTATAAAGGGTCAGAGACCGAGCAGAGCAGCTGATGAGGAGAAAGCAGCCTCCTGGTCACAGGAGCTACACGGGGATGGCGCTCGTGAAACTCATGGATGCAAAAATACGTTTGGCACAGGACCCCAGAATCCTTCAGATGTCCAAGATAGCTCAGCTGTGCGTGTTGGTACAAAGCCATTCTGATCCTGATCAGTGGGTTCAGGCGCATGCAGCTGCTGCTGCTGGACAATGTCCCATCTCATACTAAACTTCCCGTACAGGCATATGCTGGCGCTGCCAGTAGGGTGCAGTGGCATGCGGGTGCTCCACGCCTTGTACATGCGCATACCGGTGCCAGGGGGACACGTGTTTATTGGTGCTGTGTAGCAAGTTATGACTTTACATTTTGACTGCACTAGACGGTGGTACCATCTACACGGGTCAGGAGCATCCAGGCGCCAGACTTTATGGTGCAAGAGCATAATGGTGCTGTGCGGTACGGGTATATATGTACTCGGGGCAGGGGGACACTTAGCACAATGTGTGCTCACACCCAGAGGGCTCCCAGGCAATTTGAGCACAAATGATTTTCACACTGAGAGGGCTCCGGGGCAGTTCAGCAGCACGGGGGCTCACATCCACTGGGCTCCGGGGCATTCAGTAGCGCGTGGGCTCACAACCCCTGGGCAGCTCAGCAGCACAGGGGCTCACACCCACAGGGCTCCCGGGCATTTTAGCAGCGCCACCCTCTGGTTCATCACTGCCACCCTCTGGTTCATCACAGCCATCCTCTGGTTCACCACTGCCACCCTCTGGTTCATCACTGCCACCCTCTGGTTCACCACTGCCACCCTCTGGTTTACCACTGTCACCCTCTGGTTCATCACTGTCACCCTCTGGTTCATCACTGCCACCCTCTGGTTCATCACAGCACCCTCTGGTTCACCACTGCCAACATCTGGTTCATCACTGTCACCCTCTGGTTCATCACAGCTCCCTCTGGTTCACCCCTGCCACCCTCTGGTTCATCACTGCCACCCTCTGGATCATCACTGCCACCCTCTGGTTCACCACTGCCACCCTCTGGTTCACCACTGTCACCCTCTGGTTCATCACAGCACCCTCTGTTTCACCACTGACACCCTCTGGTTTACCCCTGCCACCATCTGCTTCATCACAGCACCCTCTGGTTCATCACTGTCACCCTCTGGTTCTCCACTGTCACCCTCTGGTTCATCACTGCCACCCTCTGGTTCATCACTGCCACCCTCTGGTTCACCACTGCCACCCTCTGGTTCACCCCGCCACCATCTGGTTCATCACTGCCACCCCCTGGTTCATCATTGCCACCCTCTGGTTCATCATTGCCACCCTCTGGTTCATCACTGCCACCCTCTGGTTCACCACTGCCACCCTCTTGTTCACCACTGCCACCCTCTGGTTCACAACTGCCACCCTCTGGTTCACCCCTGCCACCATCTGGTTCATCACTGCCACCCTCTGGTTCATCACTGCCACCCTCTGGTTCACCACTGCCACCCTCTGGTTTATCACTGCCATCCTCTGGTTCACCACTGCCACCCTCTGGTTCATCACTGTCACCCTCTCGTTCACCACTGCCACCCTCTTGTTCATCACTGCCACCCTCTGGTTTATCACAGCACCCTCTGGTTCACCACTGACACCCTCTGGTTCACCACTGACACCCTCTGGTTCATCACTGCCACCCTCTGGACCACCACTGCCACCCTCTGGTTCATCACTTTCACCCTCTGGTTCATCACTGCCACCCTCTGGTTCATCACTGCCACCCTCTGGTTCATCACAGCACCCTCTGGTTCACCACTGCCACCCTCTGGTTCACCACTGCCATCCTCTGGTTCATTACAGCACCCTCTGGTTCACAACTGCACCTTCTGGTTCATCACAGCACCCTCTGGTTCACTACTGTAGATTATGGGAAGAAAGCACACCTACCCAGCCTCAACCGGGGGCTGGTTAATGTGTTACTGAATTTGAGCTTCAAGTCCGGCACCTGCTTCCTTATCTGTAAGTGCTTCCTGTTGTGTTTTAATTTTTGTGACAGCCTGGAGCATTGTGCCATACTTGTAACTATTCTCTGACCCTGCTTCAAGGGTCAGAGCATGGTCAGAGCATAGTTGCAAGTAGGCAACAACTCTGGAGGCGCCGCTCAGGAAGCACTTACAGGGTTACAGCAGGTGCCCAAGTTGAAGTTAATTTCTTTGTAACCATTTTGTAAATGGTTACAAAGAAATTATCTTTAACTTGGGCACCTGCTGTAACCCTGTAAGTGCTTCATGTACTTCAGTTTTTGAAAATCCGTCCCGAACGCGATTTCGCTGATTTTTCTGCAATTTCGCGAGATTCGCGGACCGCGAAATTGCAGAAAATCCGCAAATTCCACGAACGGAAGAGATTTTACGCCCATGCTTACTCCAGACCCTCAAAATGACAGATAACTCAAGGAACACATCTGTGGAGTGCCGTGTGGCCGTTTGCACATGCACCATTTGGGACTTAATGGAGCTCAATGCACTGGGGCTCTGTCAGAGAACTGCGGCTTGTTATCATGGCCCTCAGCTTCTTGCAGAAACATGAACATTCACACCTGAAAGGCCATTCAATTGCAGGATCTCATTGGCGCACTATTATTGACTGTGCAGGGATTAATTACAGCATGCCCATTAACCTTGCAGCAGTGCACATGGTAATTCGTTAAACCTCAGGCACCAATCAATCAATCACATAAGTGGGCCAGACTCATAAAGATATTTTTGCCTTTTTTGGCATTTATTTCTAAAAATAGATGGATTTACACTTGCTATGTATAAACAAAACATACCTTGTCAGTGTAAATGTGTTCCTGCATAAGTGTAAACTGCTTACTCGGAATGAAGCATGCGTAAATCCACACATAGCCTAACAAGTGGGTCTAAGAGAACATGATCAAACTCGTGAGTATGGGAACAGTCACAAAATATCAGATTCTGGGCATTCACAAGCTGCGTAATGAACCTTTCCTATCTTGAAAATTGCTCGCTTAATGCAATACAAGGCAGTTAATAATAACCATTAGTTTCAAAATGTTACTTGCTGTAACCGATCAACGTATGCAGCTAAAATGGATAACACTCATGGGCAGCGTGGAAAAATAGGTGCTGACACCTACACACTCAAATACTCTAATTCTTGCTTGTGACTGACTTGTGGGTTTTGATCAAATCACGTGGATCTGAATTATGATGGTAGTAACCAAGCCTGACAGAAAATTGTATGATATTCTTTGCAGAAATGGTATGACATTTTATAAATGATGTCAATCATGTAATAAAGTGAAATGCAGTTCCTCCAACTCACATCCAAAATAGCCACTAGGACACAGTTTGGACTAAAAGTTGGTACAAAACTTTGCATCCAGCAACATACATGAGTGGCCATTTTGAACAGTGTCACAGTCCAGAGTGGATTCTGCTCCATCGTGCATATTTCTCTAGTTATCTCAATTCAGTTTGACCGTTTTCCTATCCAACTGTCTTTTTTTTTAACTTTATTTGCAACATTCTGTCTTGTTCCCTTCCCCCTGTGCTTTTATTTTAATTTTTCTTATATTTGGTTTTATCACCCCTGCTCATCGAGTCATGGCAGAGGCATGGCAGAGTCCTACTCATGAAAGCGCCATATGGGTATGATCCCACATAATTTGTTTCTGGATAGGAGGTTGACAGTACTAGAGTTTCAAGTGTGGAGCCACCTCCCCATCACCGCGATGGAAAGCCTTGCAAGATGTACAGCCTTTCAGAACACACACTCATCTGGGGGTGAGTGTTTTGGTAGCATGCTCTGCTGCACCAGAATCAGCTACACCCAGGTGCAAGTTGTGTCGACTTGATGAACCAAGATTAGGACTTGCTTGTCTCGCTCTGCATAGAAGTGATGGTAAAAGGAATGAGCATGGGCTAACCTTCAAGGAAAAAAATTAAGAAAAGAGTTTTCAGCAACACATCACTTTGGCATGGGAGAGCCTGATTACTGATGCACAAACCTTCACTTTTTGATTGGCAGATTTTCCATTAGTACTAACCTACCTTAGGAATGCATTATATATAATGGGATGTGTTAGAAATTGTGTAACTGGTTGACTGAGTTATGAGCCCTGGTCAAGTAGCAGCAAGAAAAATCCTAGTCATGGTAAGGGACAAGCAAATCCCAAATGAACCTGTGCTCAACCCCCTGGTAGCCTGGCACAGAGCACTTAGGCTTACCTTAGAGGCAAAGTGTAAAGTATTTGTGCAACACTTCAAACAGTGAAACTGCGAAAGCACAACACTAATATATCCCACACTCGCTCAGTACAATAAAGTTTAATATAATAAATGAAACAGGGCTAAAATCAGAAATATCCAATTAGTAGAACCAGAGATATTGAATTTAAAAATGAAGCCATAAATCTTACTATATGGTTGCATCGGACCAGAACAAAGTCACAAGTTCAGGCCAACCTTGGTAGAGTGCAGGCTGGCTACAGCGATCTAGGTAGGTCCATTAAACTGAGTAACTTAAATCCTGCTTTGCAGAGCATTGTGTGGATCCGTGTTCAAATGTGCCATGGAGTCAAGGTGATGCATCAGTTCTGAAAGGCTGCGATGCAAGGCATATTGTGTCAATGTCAAAAAATCCCCCGATAGGACTTGCAATGCAGAGTCCGGAGTCTGGGATGTGTCATGCAGTCGGGGCAATGTGTCGGTTCAGAGGATCTACAAGTCTGTGATGCAGAGTCTGACATCATCCACAAAGCTGCACTCACAAAAAGATATGAGGCCCAGTGCCGAGGATGCGTCATGAAGGCAATTTCGGACCGCAGTGATAATGGGAGTCTTTGCGATGGCCCCAATCCATGCAGCAGTGGAGATGTGCTGGGTCTGCTCTGGGTTTGCTCAGCGTAGCAGAGGGGATGCATCAGTTCTGCTGGATCCACGGTGGCTGGCAAAGCACCTTAGGCCCACGTCCAGGACTGGAGTGGCACCACTTGGCAGGTTAAACTCAAAGATGACAGAGTCCAGGGGCAGATGTAAGGTTGTTGGAATGCCCTTCTTTCCCAGATGCTTCAGATCAGGAAGTCAGCCAACTAGCCCTTGGAGTCACTCTGGGTTCAAGAGATACAGGACCAATCCATCTCATCCAGACACGAGGGCAGCAGGTAAGCACAGCAGGGCAACAGTTCCTTCAGAGCAGCAGTCCAGCAGAGTGGCAGTTGTTTCAACAGCACACTAGCCTTTCTTCCTGGCAAAGTATCGACAGGTCCAGAAGTGTATTGAAGTAGAGGTGTCTGCTGTCCTTCTTTTATATACAGTTGTACTTTTGAAGTGGGGAGAAGCTTCTAGTGGCATGCATTTGAAGTGCATAGATGCCCTGCCCTCCCTGCCCTGGCTCCAGACTAACTACAGGTGGTATGCAACCCTTTGTGTTTGAGATAGGACCCAGTCTACAGAAGTGCAAATGAGGCTGGGTCAGCTCCTCCCTCCCATCCTGACAGTGATGGCCTATCCAGTCACACCTTAGTTCCCATTGTGTGTGTGTGGCTGTCTAGGAGGAATACACTAAGTCTAACTGCCAACTACACCCATTCATGTGGCCAAAGACAGGCTGCAGACACCAAATGGTTAAGGCAAGAAAATGCCAACTTTCTAGAAGTGGCTTTTTCAAATTTGTAATTTAAAATCACACTTCACCATTAGTTACAATTTTGAATTAGGATTCCAGAGACAACAAACACGACCCAGTAATAAGGTAATTCCAATGTTATCCTATAGGAGAGATAGGTCTTGCAGTAGTGAAACCCAAATTTAAGAGATTTTCACTACCAGGACATGTAAAACTGAAAGAAAGATACCCAGCCTTTTAAATACACTTCAGCCCGCCCTTGGGTCTGTCCCAGGCTTACCTTACAGGTGTCTTACATGTATTAAAAAAGAAGGTTTGGGTCTGGCAAAATTGCCAGGTTGACATGCAGGTTAAAACTACACACACAGACACTGCAATGGCAAGCCTGAGACATGTTTCAAGGTCTACTTAAATGGGTGGCACAATCAGTGCTACAGGCCCACTAGAAGCATTTAATTTACAGGCCTAGGGCATTATTAGGGACTTATAAGTAAGTTAAAGCAGAAAGCACAAGCACTTTAGCTCTGGTTACTGGAAAGGTGTCCTTAGGCCAGCAAAAAGGAAGTCAGCAAAAACAGGAGGTGTGAAGGGAAAAAGTTAGGGGGAAATCACACCATGAATGCCAGGTCTAGCACAATGGCATTCCAATCAGTGATACTCTCATTTTGAAACAGAAATTGATGTATTTTATCAAGGTCTTTATTAGCATATCACATAGAGACCGACTAGCCTGCAAACTCTGCTTTACACTTTGACTGCTGATGCTTACCAGGCTGAAAGCAATATAGATTTAATTAAAAATATAGATTTAATTAAAAATGCATTGCTTAAGAGTAACCTTTGCTCACTGGGTCTTTATACATGATATCCTCCTGTTGTGAGGCACATCAGTAATTAGGACCACATGAGCAAAGGGTTTTTGTGTTCGCAAATGGGGCGGTTCTCTGAATTGCCCCGTCTGCGGATGCAAAAAGGCTTTCTGAAATGTACACATTCCTATTTGCAATTCGTTAACCTATTACTGAATCGCAATTGGGTTTGTGATTCGGTATTAGGAAGGGATGTGTTCAGGGCATCCCTTCCAAATATTGAATTGCAGTGGTATGTGTGAATGTTTTGCGACCAAAATGTGGTCGCAAAACATTTGCATTTTACTGTCTACTTCAGGTAGGTGGTAACCCATTTACAAATGGGAAGGGGTCCTCAAGGGAACCCAACTCCTTTGTGAATGTTTGTAATACTACTTCCTACTCCTAATTTTTTTTTTAACGCATCCACTTTTCCTTTAAGGAAAACGGGCTTCATTGAAAAAAAAAGATTGCTTTATTGGAAAGCAATCAAAGACATGGGGGTCTGCTGACTCTAGTAGGACACTATCCCTGTGATTTTCGCAAATCCCAATGGGTCACAAACCAAGACCTACCTCATTAATATTTATGAAGTCAGTCTATTTGGGACCCTGAGTTTTACCAAGATTCAGTGAGTACCCCGAAAATTCACCAAAAATACGTGCCTCATGTTAAATCTGGGTGATGGTTGTTGCCGGGTTGGTGGAAAAAATTGCAACATCATCGGCATATCAATTCAGTTTAAGTTGTGGACCCTAAAATGCCCAAGACTGAATGCCTATATTCTGGAGGAGGGACTGCAAATATGGCTCTATATATAAATCGAAGTGTAGGGGTAAGAGTGGGAACCCCTGCTGTGGTAGTTTAGCAAATCATTATGTTATGTATTAGCAAAAGACATCCAGTTTTTTTACCTATATTGCCCGTTTTACGGAATCCATTTTGTCTTTCTGTCGGCCATTTTGTATGCTATGTGCTCTGTCCTACCTTCCTGTCAACTGCTCTTGAAATCTGCCTAGAGACAAGATATGTTTAGTCTCCTCTACTTTGCACATGCTCAGAAGAGCATACAGCTGTCCCTAGGATGTAACTGTCAGGATGTGTTTACTCCAACTAGCTAACTGTTAGCTCCTCCCACTTGTCGACTGTGCATTTTCTGTATGACCTTGTATGTGCCTAAGAACAGCAACTTGTACTTGTACCGCCTTCTTTATAGCCCCTGTGTGGGTATAAAAGGACCCAGCTCCTTCCAGTCAGTGTGCTACCTCATACTTTACCGAAGGGTGTTGTGTGCATGTAGTTCCACCTCATGAGGTTTAATAAACTCTATCTTTTCTATTCCAGTTTCTGTGCCAACTTCCTACTATTGGTCTAAGGACTCTGAGCAGAGAAGGGCGAATCCTTTGCACTAGTAGGCCTGGCTGGGGCTTGCTACTACAAATTGGCGCGTCCAACGTGGGGCTCATCGGCGACTTGGATGCCTGAAGGACTGGTCGAGACGAAGGATTGGAATCTCGCTTTGGACGTGATCACTCCCAGAGGAGACCCGAGTCTTGACATCCACGGCGTTTTCCCTTTCTTTCTGATCTGACATCCAGGTGGTGCCAGTCCTCGACTGAGATCTCTTCTGTTGATCCGCTGTGTAGTGACCGTTTGGTCGATTTGAGAACTTGGCAGGAGGAACCTGGACACTATTTCACTGGTAAGAGCCGTTTTACGGCACTTGCTGTAAGTATGACGCCTTGTAATTAGTAAGGTAGATTAGATACGCTTACTACGGCATTTTTCTATGTATTGGCCAAAAGTTTGAAATGATTCTATGTAAAGTTGATATATGTCTTGCAACACATATAGGCAGGTAATGAGGAGATTTTTCTCTACTCCTATGAAATTTGAACGGCGCAACGTACAAAGAGTACTTTAATCGCTACTTTTTGAAACACAACCGGTCCCCCCGGAGGGGACGCCTAATAGGGATATGTATATTAAATATGGTATTTCGTCCATAATGTACAGCAAATTGTGGAATAAATACACTCGCAAGGATCCTGAGTTGCGTTGGCCTATGCATGGGTTATTTGATTTGCAAAAGATTCATTATGTGTAGCAACGAATGTTCAAGCAAAAGGCTAGGCAAGATATGTTTGACTGTGTGCGAAAGTGGGAGAAAGAAGTGTGTGAGCGAATGAAGCGTGAAAAGGCCTTGATTGAAAAAGAACAGCGTAAAAGAGTGCATGCGAAAGCCTTTGATATGAAAAATGAAGAGATGAGAGAAACTAAAGAAAGGGAAGATAGGGAGCGTCAGTTACAGGTAAATGGCCAATATGCTATTCATAGGCCTCTCTATCCTATTCTTAATAAACCCCAAGATCCGAATGAGTCAGATAAGGACTCTCCCACAGATCAGGATAAAGCCCGAGACACTCGCTCAATCTTAACTACGGAACGTTCCTCTGAGATTAGATCTGCGGCGCGAAAAGCCGATCGTGGTACTCTCACTGCTTCTGAACGTCTAGATACTATTAAGAATTGGTCAGAAAAGGAACAGAAATATTTTACTGAAATATTGGCTACAGAGGTTGTTGAGCGATTAAGGAAACATTTGGTGGAAGTAGAGCCAGATGATATAGCAGCTGATTGTAAGCAATTACGTGAAGGTTTTTTTGTCTTCTCCCAGGTGGCTGATACGATCAGACGCTTGGTTAAACTACGTGATGAAGCAGTCCGTTTGCGGGAGGAGAAAAAGGCAGCACACGCAGCAGCACAAACATCTCAAATCAACATGGCACGAGCTCCGACGCCTGACACAGATAAGAATGTTGTAAATGTGAAACCCATAAGGGAAGCCGTGCCTTTATATGTTCCTCCTAAAGGAACAGGTACAAGTGATGATAAGACTTCTATTGACGCAAAAGGGATTTTTTTTTTTTTATAATTGGGTTTACACTCCTTGGAATAGAGCAGACGTTATGGCTCCTAAAAATGCATTGCCTGATCCGCGAAAGAATCCAACAGCTTTTTATGAAGAAATCGATGGTGCCATTAGCTCTTGTACTATGACTTTGTCTGACATTAATTTGTTTTTTGGATTAATATTACCGCCTGATATGTGGAGAACTGTGCGTAAAATTGATGATCGTGCAACATTTGGGGCATTATGGTCAGATATAGAACAATTAGATAAAGATAGAGAGCCTGCACAAAAACCATGTCGACTAATTTTAGATCTTCCAGCAGGTATTATGGTTAAATTAAAAAGATAGATTGGACTATGTTAGCGTCTTGCAAGCAAAAAATAGATGAATCAGTTTCAGATTTTGGAGAAGCATTCCACGATTTTAGTGGCCAGTCATTGACAGATGACACGGGTAGGCATCTGTTTGTCGGTAAATATGTCACAAACCTTTTGCCAGAAATAGCTAGTCGCCTAAAGGCCAGCGAAAGTTCATGGACTACCTCCTCTCCGGTTTCTCTTCTAACTATGGCTCAGTATTGTGAACGGCAAGAATTAGAAGCGAAAAGTAAGGAGGATAAAAAATCTTAAGAGTTCAAAACGAAGGTTATGATGGTTCAAGCTTATGGCTCGCCTTCTAGAGGTGATAATAGAGGAGGGCGTGGATCTTATGGTTCGTCTTTTCCTCCCTCTACCCCATGAGATTTGTCTATTAATCAGTGTGCGTATTGCAGACAATTTGGCCATTGGATTTCTAATTGTCTGGTGCTACGTGCCCAGCAGGGTTCACGTGGTCGGGGACAAATGAGAATTCGTTCAGGATATTCAGGGCCTAGAGGAAATACAAATGATCATGCTCGGTTTGATGCTAATGCACGTGGACAAGAAGGGGCTAATACTTTTGACAGGCGGAATCAATATCAAATGTCTGACTATGAGCCATCTGATTTGCAAGGCTTTGCTTATGCATAGGATTGCATAGGATGGGGTAAGGAATCGGTTAAAGTTCCAGTAGATCAGAAGGGTTCCTATGTTACAGCACATGTTTTGGGTTTTATTGATCAGTTTCTGATACAGGAGCTACTCATAGCGCCTTGTCTAAACACTTGATTCCTAGGGCTCCCCTGTCTGGCTTAACTATTACATCGATAGGTTTCGATGGAACATCCACCCTTAGCCCATTGTCACAACCACTTGCACTCCATGTTGATAAGTTTACTGCTCCATGTCCATTTTTGCTTTCTCCAGATACACCAGACAATATTGTGGGTCTTGACATGCTCAAATATTTCAGGGCCACGATACGATGTTCCCCGGAAGGAGTAAGGGTTATTTTAAATGACAACCACCCCATGATTGAGAGATCCTATATTGTTAAAGAGGACATTGCCCTAGCTTCACTCCTTAGTACTTTGTGGGCTACTTCAGATACCGATGTAGGAGAAATGGTTATTCCACCAGTGCATATTAGTATCAAGGAGGGTCTATACTGCCAAGATTGCCTTAGTATACAATTTCTCGAGAAGGAGAGGAAGCACTTACACGCATTGTTCATGACTTAATTAAAGTGGGGGTTGTGGAAGAAGTTCCTTACAATGTTTGCCATAGTCCGATTCTTCCTATTTTGAAAAAAGATACTGACACTAAGATTATAGATTTATCATTGACTTGAGGGAGGTCAATAAGATTGTAGTACCACAGTATCCTGTAGTATCTGACATTATGACATTGCTTACCGTGGTCCCTCCAACAGCAACTACCTTTTCAGTAGTGGACTTGAAGAACGTTTCTTCTCGATTACTATTCATCCTGATAGCCGATATTTGTTCGGTTTCACTTTGAATAATAGATCATATCGGTTTTGTAGAGTTCCTCAAGGGTATACTGAAAGTCCGAGTATCTATAGTCAAGCCTTGAAACGACAACTTGATTCTTTTATTTTGCCTGATGGAGTGGCTCTCATACAATATGTTGATGACATCTTGTTGACAGCTGAACAGTGTGAAACATGTACTTCGTCCTTGCTTTCTTTTCTTGCGACACATCAACATGAAGTATCACGGAAGAAATTGCAATATTGTAGACCGAAGGTGACCTACTTAGGTCATCTCCTGTCTAAGGAGGGACGTGCATTGACACCAGACCGCATTCAAGCAATTTTAGACACTCCAGTACCTTCCACACAGAAAGATGTCTGTGCATTCATTGGTTTAACTTCATTTTGTAGGCAATGGATATTGGGTTTTTCACACATTGTTAAACCACTGTTAGCACTTTTGACTAAAAACACTCCGATTCCTCTTCCTTGGACAGATGAATGTCAAAATGCTTTTCGCCCGTTGAAACAAGCGCTTTGCTCTGCACCAGTGTTAGGTACACCAGATTATACGAAAGCTTTTACACTCTATGTACACGAGAAAGATGGATGTGCATTGTCAGTTTTAGTACAGACACACGTTGACAAGCAACGTCCCTGTGCATATTTTTCTGCAGTTCTTGATCCTGTTGCTCGTGCGTTTCCTGGATATTTTCGTTCAGTTGCAGCAACAGCTGTGTCCATATGTCAGAGCGAAGGGATAGTTTTGTCACACAAACTGTTGGTGGTAGTACCCCATGCAGTAGGTGCCCTTTTGAATCAGACTAGAACAAAGCATTTACCTAGTGCTCGCCTACAGGATAAAAATTGACACTGTTATCACCTCATATTACATTGAAGAGGTGTGCAACACTAAACCCAGCTATTTTGTTGCCATATCCTGTGACCCAGTCCCAGTCGAAGGAACCTCATGATTGTATATTCCTTACTGAGGAACAGACAAAGGGTGGCATCAATTTGCAAGATACGTCCCTTTCAGATGTAGATGGGGAATTATGGGTTGATGGGTCCTGTTTGAGAATTACCAGATTCAATAGCAACTACAAATTCATACTGGAAAATTCATTCAGGTAAAGAAGGGAGGAAAGAAAGAAGCCTATATTTCAAAACCAATTACAAAAAACTCATAATTTATTAGACATATAATTTCAAGTAAAACACATTACAAGTCAAATGAACGCTCACAGAAAAGTGTTGGCAAAACTAAGACAACCAATTCATATTACCAAACACGTGGCCATAAGTGCAGCCTTGATTTCTAGTCTTGAGATGTCTGTCTGCAGGTCGGATGCCTGCTCCTCTCTAAGAGAGGGTAAATGGCACTGTTGGGTATATTCCAGACACTTCTCAATATCAAACCCTTGTGACTGACTATACAGCCTACCAAAAAACTGTGCTGACTGATCTAGAATAAGTTCAGGTTCAGAATAGGACCCACCGTCTAAACCCTTGATGGCCTGAACTCTGCCCTTCACTTTTGTTGTGCAATTTGATATGCTAATACACGGCTGACCCTCTCCCCATATTCATACTGAAGTTTCTTATACTTCATAAATCTAGCTGCAACCTGTTCTTTTAATCTGCGTCCAGCACGAGATAGCACTTCTCTCAGTTGCCCAAACACTTGGCACTCATCATGAGCACCATGTGTAATAAATAGGGTTGTGATCTGAAACTATCCTTGGACAGACCGTCATTTCCATATTATGTACCAGTGTGTGTTTGGAGAAAACCATGTCAATCCTTGAATACTGTTTGTGTGGGTGCGAGTAATATGTATAGCCCGTGGCCAATGGGTAGAGGGTCTGCCAAGCATCACATAGACCATGTAGTTTAAACAAATCAATCACAGAGGCCCTAGTTTTGGGTTTGCAAGATGTAGCACTGCGATTAGTAAAATCAATTCAATAATTCATTACTTAATTAAAATCACCCATAAGGATCAGTTCACCTGCCTAATCCAAGTGAAAGCACATCACATATTTCGGGGTCATCAATATATGGTCCATAATGACACTCAACACAATTTTAACAGAATGTAAGATCAATTGTACCAAAACCCATCTACCTCTAGCATCAGCTGAGGTTTTTAAAACCTGATCTGGAACATTTTTAGAGGAAAGAACAGCCACCCCCTGAATTAACGTAGTCTGAGATGTAAAAGCAACAACATCAAACTCCAGCTGTCTGAGTAAGGCCCTATCCTTATATGCCAGATGGGTCTCAGTCAGAGCTAACAAATGAGGTTTGTAATATCTAATCTCTTCTCGGACCAGTTGCCGCTTAGACCGTGCAATAATCCCTGACACATTTTAGCACATACATTGAATCTGGACCATTTTAGCCATCTATACAATATAACCAAAATCTAACTTCGCCAGTATTGACAATCAAGTACAGATTCTGCATTTCACTTAAAAAGCTTTGAATTGATTGTGAATGAAACCCCTGTCTATGACCTATTTCTCCCAAGACCTCCCCACACCCAACCCCAACCCTTCATGAATTTAGCCAGCTTAGCAGCAAAACATACTCTTTCATTCTCAACCTGAACTGCCTCCCACACCCACGATCCTTCCAAACCCCGCCCAACCCCCTATTCCATGAGGAAGAAATCACCCCCATCTGGGCCGTTGATGAAAAGCGGCCCACGAATGAAACCCTACCAACCGCCCCACCACCCAATGAAATTAAATTACCAAAAAAAGAAAGAAAAAGAGGCAGAAAATAGCTAGAAGCACAAAAAGTCATAAGCCGAGAAAAGAGAACAGAAAATAAAAATAAAAGGGACAGCAAGAGAGAGTAATATTCCGGCTCATCATTTATCCCCCTTATATGATATCCCCATCCAGAAAACACCTCGAGAATCCAGCCCATTTCCTATTACAGATCTTCTCAAGTATGCTTATTTGTACCCTTTATCTGGGTGAGAGCCTGCGTAGCATCTTCTTTGGAGAAGCACATCTGAGAGTGTTCGTCTTTAATGATTTTTAAATGGGCAGGTTCTTGCAGAAATACTTGTGCACTGGCAGCTTTTAGTGGATCAATAAACTGTTGCAACTTCCATCTCCAGTCCATTGTAGATCTGCATAAATATGACTGAGCAACAATTGCTATATTGTCAACTAAGACTGGAGATAGTGGATGAGCAGTAAGAGAGATGGCCTGCCTCCTAAGAAAATTCCCAATGTATATCAACATCCCAATCACTCAGATCCTGAAACGCCCTTCTCAATAATTGCACCATGTACTGCCAAGGATCAGCACCTTACATGTCATCTGGTATCCCAAAAATCCTCAGATTGTTTCTTCTATTCTGATTTTCGATGTCCTCCATCACATTATGAAGGAATTTGAGCTGGCTCTCATGGCTGAATAAAGTCTTAGTTGTTTTTGTTGCTGTCTCCTCCTTACAGGCCACTCTTTGCTGTGGATCATTCACGTCTGTCATAAGATTACTGATCTGCCAAAGACCACTTCCAGCGACTTTTTCTGTGCATTATCCGCCCTCGCCAGAGTGTAATAGGCATGTGGGGCAAACCTCTGCTCCTGTAGGACTAACATATTAGATGTTAAAGAGGGTTCCTGCGCAGACTCCTAGATGTCCCCCACTGGCTCCCTAGTCTTCAACACATTAGATTGATCCAATAATGTCCCCGTGGATCTAGCTGAGGGAGAACCAATGTTCGGAGTAGAGTATGTTTGCTGAGGACATTGCATTTGTTTCTTCAAGTGTTGTAACTAATTGGAAAAGCTTGAGAGTGGAGCAGATAGTCGAGTGACAATTGCCTTAACTTCCCCCTTGGAAGTCACCCACTTCCATAGTGGGCTGCACTTTGCACCCTGCAGAGTAGCCTTGCCAGGCAGCCGATGCTTTGTGGATGTGGACGAAGGCTGAGCGGTAGCTTGATCCACAGGTTTCTCTGCTTAGACTGTGCAGCTGTATTCAATTTTTTGGTGGGGCACAGTCCCTTGGGTAGAAACATCCTCTGCTTCCGGTGCCTTCTGCGTGCTTTTCTCAGATTGTAGTAATGGAGCCTCTGAGCTCATGGGAGCAGGCTCAAGATTGATTTTGCTTTCAACAAACTGCCTTTTATTCACCTCTTCCTCAGCTTTAGAAGGGTGCCATAGCTCAGCCAGACTTCCTCCCTATAACAGGCCCAGCATATTTTCCTCATGGACCTGGCATAGCTGGCCGTCAGCGCCCATATCCCCCCCCGGGCTGTTTGGAAAATAGCGGAAACATTACTTACATGCTTCGACTGCGCCATATCTGGTACTACCTTTGGTGAGGCTAGTTGCACAGTTTGGGCTCCACCGCCCACAGGTAGTACCCCTGTTTGGGAAAGAATCGGGTCACCGGGAGTGACTGGTTGCAGATGGTCCTGCAAGCAATTCTCAAGCAAGATCTGGTCCGAATCCTGTCCCGGATCCCGTTCCCAGAGTGATATTAGCGGTAACCTGTATACTAGCTTCCACAGCCGCCATCAAGTTTCTGCCAAGGTTGATACTACTCCTGGGGTCAATTCCTTTGATGCTGCCTCAATCAAATTTAGTACTGCCCCTGTTTTGAGCAGGATAGGGCATCCCATTTGTGAAGTTACTGTACCCAGGGGTATAGCTGCCAAATTGAATGCTTCAGTTCCTCATTGCGATTTTTTTACTGCACCTCGTACCTCATGGGCTCCTCGAGAAATGGTGGTCTGTGGTGGGGCCATTAGGAAAGGCTGAGCAATAGCCCTCTAGAGCTGGAAATGAGAGCAAACAGCCATAACAGCTTGAGCGTGCCCCCTCCGACAGCAAAGCTGCAGCATCGACAACCTTGTGGCAGAAAAACTAGGCTAATCTGTTGATTTAAGCCACCTGATACAGAGAGGCAGAAATCAAACAGAGGATGCCATCTCAGGGGCAGCGTTTGGTGCACTGTGTTACTACAAGCCTCATGGTGGTGGCGGAGAGCCGGGAAACACGGAGCTTGCTGCGGAATCAACCTGCCATCTTCCTTCCCTCTGTGCTGCGGCAATTGTGAGTGACTGGGTTGTTGTTCAGACAGTCCAAAATATCAGTTTCAATTGATGATAGTGTTGTGTTGTGAGTGGATACATTTTCTTTGGGAAAATATGATGATGTAGGAAATGTGTTTTTTCAAGTGGATGCTAGTGTGATAAGGAGATGTTATTGCCATATATGCGTAGGAGGTATAGCTATCAAGCTGATGTTGAATTCAGAATCTGCAATCACACAGTCTGGAATGAATGAGTGGGCAATGTTTGGGGATGTCACTTTTTGGGAGGCCTAGATTAGGGCAGCGGCTTACGCAGGAAAGTTGATTGATGTTGTGAGGAAGGTTGACACTGGCATTTAAAGGTAACACCACTGATAAGATTCTGTATGTAGCCAACGATGGATCCTGTCTGTTGGGTTGGCTGGAGCAAAGGTATTTAGAAATAAGTTTAGATCCCAATACTGCTAAGGAGGCACTCTTAAAGAAGGAATTTGTGAGTGTGTTTGTTTGAATGATCTCAATGAAGCAGAAATATCCAGCAGAATTCAAAGAAAAATTGGGCAAGTTGATAGATCTCAGGCACAAAATTAATCTTAAGCAGGACGTTACTCCTGTAGTTCATTAGGTCACTAGGTCAGGAGGGTTGGTGAGACTGGAGTTGAGAAAGGAATTGTAAAATAGAGATTTAATTAGCTTTAGTGAAGTAACATCTAGATTTGATTTAAAACATAAAGGCGAGAATTATGCATTCTTTTACTGCTTTAATCTAAATAGCAGACTAGTTAAACTAACTTCTTTCCCCAGGATACATTGGGAAACAAACTATAATGTGATGCCACCTGGGGGTGAACCATTGAGAAGTCATATGGTACAATAATAGTTTTGACAGTGAGCAACATTGTATTAACAATGATGATACTCAATGCCATTAAGAAGAAGAATAGGTAAATGTGAATTACCGATTCATAAATACCGAATTTTACTGATTCGGTATTCATGAATCGGTAATTCAAATGTAGGTAGAAATTCGGTAACAAATACCGAATCGGTATGATTCGGTATTTACCGATTCTGTAATTACAGAATCGTTATTTGCCATTGATTCCTATGGGCCTTGAAGCCCATAGGATTCAATGGCAGTTACCGATTCGGTAATTACTGAATCGGTAAAAATACCGAATTTACAAGGGGGACAGGGTGTCACTTTGACACCCTGTTGCACCCCTGTAACTGGCTTGTGCGCCATGTGGCACACACACACATGCCCTTAGGGCATGTCTGTGTGCCACATGGCACAGGTGTACATGCACAGATGTGCATCTACACAAGAATTCGTTATTTACCATACAATTGTATTACATGGTAAATAACGAATTCTAAAGGCCCTGTAGCACTGTTAGAAGTGCTACCTACATAGGAAAATACAGATTCGGTAATTTTACCGATCGGTAATTTTACCGATTTGGTAAAATTACCGATTCGGTAAAATTACCGAATCTGTATGTTTTTAGTGCCCCTATATACCAATGTCAAAATACCAGTCGGAAACGGCCAAAAATCGGTATTTTCGGCCGGTATTTTGACACCTACGTTTGGCCCTAAGTTCCTTGACAAATCCAAGATACAACCAAACAGTGGATGTAAGGCGTATGAAGGTTGCTGAAGAGTCGATGATCTTGTCCACATATAGGATCTTGAAACTGTTCCCTGTCCAAAGAGAGCCAAGGTATTGCAGTGTTGTAGATGCTTATGAGGCAAAAGAAGTTGCTGTTGCTGCCAGCACTATGACGAAAAAAAGGGCAAGCATAAATGCAAAATTCAGTGGGTTAATACCCATGCCTGTGTCTTTAATAAAATCTAGAGTTTCACTAAAGCTTAGGAGATTTCCATGTAATTATAAATGCAGAGACTCCTTTTATAGATGTTTAAAGCATAGACACAACAGTAAAAGTGTAAAAGGTATTGAAAGTAGAAATATTTGGTAAAACCCCTGATCTAAGAATGTTGGGGAGAGAATGTGGCCTAACGCCAAGGGCTGGCGACCCCAGAGCTGGGGAACCAGGTGAGAGTCTCAGCAGGGACGCTCATCATCCTGTAATTCTGGGCGAATCACTTAATCTCCCTGTGCCCAACAAAAATGAATGTGTCCATCTGTAACCTAACTGGTGTAAAGCGCTCTGATACCTTTGGGTCTAGATCGTGCTATATAAAACTCCACAAAAAAACACAGTACTAGCTCAAAATGCTTATGAAACCATGTCTCCTCTAGGAGAGCGTGCACCAAATGCACTGGTGTTAATACCAGCTAAATTCATTACCAATCTGACACAGCGAACTAGGGCAGTTGAAGACACATGTTTATAAATGATGTAAGTAATTAGACAAGTCCTTCCTCGTTCTCACTTGGAAACAAACACCCTTGTGTCTAAGGCTCTAATATCAGAGAGATGTTTTAAAGATACCAGATATAGTAGAACTATTAACTCTGCTGATAAAAATATTAAAAGAAAGATCAAAATGATCATGCTCGGAAAGAATCAAATTTACAGTTAGATTCATATCCCACATTTGATTATATTTTGGTAATGACGGTTTAAAAAGTATTGCTCCCTTTAAGAGGTGAGAAATTAAGGTATGCTCTACAACTTGTCTGCCATCTCCTCTCTTCTGTTTTGTCCTGTTAATATAGCTAATCTATACATATTAACCATTCTATAAGCTTTAATTTGAGAAGCCAAATAGGTTATAAAATTAACAATCAAAGTTACGTCAGCTGGAAAGAGATTTGAATCCCTGTCCAAACACCAGCTATTCCATGCCATCCAAGTGTATTTGTAAGGTTTAATTGTTTCTGGTGCCCAATACTGTTTGATGAACTGAGCAGCCTCTGCAACAATTCCTGGGGTTCTCCAGGACATCCCAAAACTTTCCCAGCTACTAATAAAAGGAACTGGCTTAGTATCATGTTATGAGATTGACCGGCTAGATTCAGTATGAGACAGTGGTAATGTTGATATTAGAATTGGATAATCTAATAATAGTTCTAGGACCATAGGAAACCACTGTTAAGCCGGCCAAAAGAGTGTCATTAGACTCAGAGAAGCTTGTATGTGACATATTTTAGGTTCATATCCCACATTTGATTATATTTTGGTAATGAAGGTTTAAGAAGTCTTACTCCCTTTAAGAGATGAGAAACTAAGGGGTGCTCTACAACTTGTCTGCCATGTACTAGCTTCTGTTTTGCCCTGTTAATATAGCTAATCTATACATATTAACCATTCTATAAGCTTTAATTTGAGAAGCCAAAGAGGCTATACAATTAACAATCAAGGTTACGTCAGCTGGAAAGAGATCTGAATCCCTGTCCAAACACCAGCTATTCCATGCCATCCAAGTGTATTTGTAAGGTTTTAATTGTTTCTGGTGCGCAATACTGTTTGGTGAACTGAGCAGCCTCTGCAACAATTCCTGGGGTTCTCCAGGACATCCCAAAACCTTCCCAGGTACTAATAGAAGGTACTGGCTGAGTATCAGGTTATGAGGTTGACCGGCTATATTCAGTATTAGACAGCGGTAATGTTGATATTAGAATTGGATAATCTAATAATAGTTCTAGGACCATAGGAAACCACTGTTAAGCTGGCCAAAAGAGTGTCATTAGAACCAGAGAAGCTTGTCTGTGACATATTTTCATAAAACCTGAGCTACCATGATTAATGGGGGCAAGGCATAATTGATTAATTAGGACCAATTTTGGAAGAAGGTGTATATTGCTAGAATTTGGAGAGCTGATCCCCAATTTAAAAACAATTAAGTTGGATTGTAAAATAGGAGGTAAAAAGGGCTGTTGTCATTGACTCAAATGTTTAAGAAAGGTTTCTGAATATGGAAAGAGGAAGACACCAATCGCTGGAATCTTGAAGGTGTCTGGAAAGCCAATCTGCAATGGTATTTCGATTTCCCCAGGGACTTTCTGATTGAACAGAAGGTTTCTGTTAAAAGACAGGAGTCCCAAAAACGTTTGGCTAACTCTGCTAATGGCTTACATTTTGTCCCCCCCTAAATGGTTGCTGTACCTTACAACTGAGACGTTGTCCATTAGTAAGGGACTTCAATAGCAGAAATTGTTTTATGCAAATATTTGGATGGCAAACAAGACTGCAAGCATCTCTAAACAATTTATTTGCAAAGATGACTGACCATGTACCCCCAATCGAGTACTGACCTCATCTTTCACTGCAACCTGTCAAACTAGCATCAGCTACTCGGACAAGATCGTGGGTGGTAGAGAATATCACTCTTCCATAAAATGCATCTTGATCAGTCCTTCTTAAGATGTGGTCCTGGCACCCCTGGAGGTCTGTGAAACCTACTGATGGTGTTTGTGACTGCTTAAAAAATTAAACAGATAAAAAAGTTCATATGAATAAAGAAGCACAATGTAAAATAGAAAAATGTAAATAGTCTGTAAATGTGAAGGAGGGAACCCTTTAACTGCTCAGCTGACCAGCACTAACTGGACCTGCCTGAATCTATCTAAGCCCTGCTGCTGGCCCTTTCTGGATGGAGCCCCCAAGAGGTACTGCCCAGGTCCTGGATCCCTGGATAGCGTCAGTGAGAGCTGAGCTCCTCCTGAAGGAAAGGTGAAAATACTGAAATGTTGGGATCCTAGCAAAGTGGTCACTTAATACTGAGAATCGACCACCCTCAATGACTGCCCGTGTAAAACTCCAGGGGACCTTCTCTTCACGCTGACAGCGGGTGTCCATGATGAAAAACCAACGTGAAGCTCCAATGATAACAAGGTTTTTGAGCTACAGCAAATAACGTTTGAAGTGCTCAACATGATCTTCATGCCGAAAGACTCCTAATTGCAGCCTCCATCAAAGTAAAAGTGACACTTCAAGTCAGACTTGAGAAGGTACATCTTACACTGAACTCACTCGCGGTCAGACTGAACTTGTGACTGTTCCCCATTCTAGTGCAACCAGATAACCGTGAGTAAAGCTTTCTGCTTCATGGCACTATTTTCATTGCAAACTTAAAAGATTACTGATTAGATTATGATAGATTTGGTGTGATCTTATTAATTAAAATGTATTCTATTTTTCCAAATTGTTTTGAAATTGTTCTTCTGTTGTGTTTTCATTTTATCACTCTTAGTGTTCTGCATAAATCCTTTACACATTGCCTCTGACTTCTTTGTGCCAATCTGCCAGAGAGGTGTGCAGAGGTTAAGATAGAGAAATTTGTGGTTCACTCTGACAAGGATTGTGGTGGTTGCCTGATTGAAGCTTCCACCTCTCTCAGCCAATAACCAATAACCTAATTTATTTCAAAACTCATGAGCTCTACTAGATCTGAATAAAGTAACACTGCTTGTTTTATATATATTAGGAACCCTAATCTTTGTAATAACGGTAGATATATCTCCAATTGAGATTGCAACTGACACTTGTCTCTGAACCACAGAAAGAAAATCTTCCAGCTATACAATGAACCAAGTTCCTTGAGCTCTTAAGAAAGGTATTTCTGCCCCCATCCTCTTGGTGAAGCACCATGGTGCTAAGTATTGCTATTAGAATTGGAGGAACTTTCTGGAACAGGTATAGTGAGATAAGCATTCCCAAGTTCTAAACAAACCATCCATTTGCCTTCCAGCAGTGAACCTCTGAGATATGAAAGTGTTTCCATTTTGAAATGATGGTACACTAGAACATTGCTGAATGATTTTAGGTTTAAAACAGGTTAAGGTATTTTGTTTATCTTTGTACTAAAAATGTTTTACAGAAAAGACCTAAAGGATCAAAATGTGTCACCACTATCTCTTCCTTCTTCAGAAGAGAGTGAAATTCTACACTTACTAAATGAGTTTGCTTCTGGAAGAAAAGGTATGGGTAGGGAAGAAAAAGGGGGATTTGATAGATGTTTATATAATACCCTTGAACTGTGTGTAGAATGCAAGGGTCTACGATAATATTTTGCTATACTGAAAAAAGTTTCCTAACTGACACCCTACAAGATGAAGACCAGAACTGAAGGCTTATCTGTATCCTGGAGTACTCAGTGACAATATCCTCTGTTCTGTTTCTGAAGCCACTTCCTCGTTTGGGATAGAACTGGAGCTTGTATTCTTGAGCAAATCCGACAGAGCCTCTTTAATAGTCAACTCCTTATGAGAGTAAACAGATGGCAAAGCGACTTCCCCTTTTGCTGGCATTGCGAAAAGTTCTAGCACTGATCTTTTTCAAAGGGAATTACAATTTGTCAATAGTTGCCAAGGTAGTTACAAATTAGCTCATCTCTCTTATTAATGAGTCACTGAACCACAGGTTCTTTTCCTGCTGGCTCTCTTCTTTGGAGGATAAACTCCCCAATTTAGGTTCTCTCTTTAACAGTAGACCTTTGCGTTTTTCCTGGGAGATAGCTTTGTTACATTTCCTAGGATGCATATTACTCTTTAAGCCCAATTAATTAGAGTTTTGCGGACTGCTAGAGTGCCATTCAATCTAGCCTCTTCAGCCAAATCTTCAATTCTAGTCAATAGACCCATCAAGTCTAAGACTCTGTCTTGACAATTTGTTCATTCCTTATTTGGGGGATTTGCCAGATTTGGTGAAAGAGAACAATATGTTGGGATCAATGATGGGGGCTGCCATGATGTCATTTGAAAGAAGGTGGAGGACTTTTTGATTTCAACCTATTTCTAATCAATTTGTCTAAAATGTAAAGAAACATAGTCAGACATATATTTGATAGGACACACTTTGTTGAATTAGAAAATAAGTCAATTTGTAGAGTGTGACTTGTCACCCATGAGGGTATCCAGGTTCTAGCAGGGTCTCAGTTGAATAACCAGGTTTTCAATGACCTTCTGAACTCCTGAAGAGTGGTGGAGGTCCTGGGGTAGGGGGAGATCATACCAGGCTCTGACTGTGAGGTATGAGAATTATCGTCCTTCTGATCTGCTGCATCTTATGCAGGATTTAAGGGCCAGCGTGAGGGAGGCAAAGTGTAGATGTCTAGAGGGTGTGTGGAATCTCAGGCGGTGGTTGATGGAGGCATATCCAGAGTAATGCAGGGCCTTGAACTCGTGAGTGAGGAGCATGGACTGGCATCTTTTCTGGACCAGGAGCCAGTGGACTTTTCTAAAGTCGGGTGAGGTGTGGGTGTGAAGATGGAGATCAAGGACGAGTCTAGTTGCAGCATTGTGGATGGTCTGTAGACTTTGAATGAGGTGGGCCTCGATTACCACATTGAGGGAATTTGCTTTGTCCAGACAACTGGTGACGAGAGCTTGGGTGATGATGTGTCTTGCGTTTAGGGGAAGCCACTTGACAATCTCACATAGTATGCGTAGGAGGAAGACACAGTGTTGACTTGGGAAGGGATCTCAAGGTGAGTTTATTGTCCAGGATGATGCTGTAAGTGTCTGGTGTGTTCAACTCGGGTTGGAGTAGGGCCTAGTTCTGTGGGACACCAGCATCCCAAGAGGAGTTGTTGCTGCTGAAGATCAGGACCTCTGTCTTGTCCGTGTTGATCTTGAGGCAGTTATCCCTTAACCAGTTGGAAAGGAAGGCATTTGTGAAAAAAATGCCCCAACTTTTTGTGATCAAGTTCCGGACCTTATTGGTATGGACACTAAATGTAGCCCTGAAGAGACCCTGCGTCCTTAATAGGGTCGAAACGACATCGACATTTTGTGAAAACGAACCATTACCACAGCACTTATTACTGTATAAAGTGGCTGTATAATTTGAAGAAATAACATTGTTGGTCGTTTTCTATGCTATAAATACGTGAAACCTTGTAATATCTCTACACCTTGTCACTTAACTGTTCGGTTCATGCCACACTGGGGACACTTTTTTCACAAATGCCTTCCTTTGTATAAATAATGTTGATATACATTGTGTAAACAATACAAACATACATGTGCAAACTCTTAGTGTGTCTGGTGACTATGACATCTTACCTAACTCTTTTTGTATTGCGATTGCGCAGTAACATTATCATGCATAGCTATATTTTTCCCACAGGAACCACTGTGTCCTTGTTATAATTAACTACCATGGTTCTGCTGTGAGTAGGGTTCCCTTGTCCCCCTCTTTCAGCCTTTGTGGATCCAGCAGAACCAATGCATCTCTTCCGATGTGCTGCACATCTCTAGCAGAATTGGCGCATTGCCTTTACTGTTCAACGCATCGCATTTGGAACCAACACATTGCCTCTACTACGAGGGTTCTTCCGTCTGAAAGGACTCTGCATCGACCTCACAGAAGCACTGGAGCTGCCACCTGTGCAAGGCTTTCCTGAGGTAGGCCGTTGCATCTCTCATTTACAGAAGCCTCAATGCTGATGCAACACTCTGCAAACCAGGATTTAAGATACTCTTGTTCAGCTGACCTATCTAGGTCCCTGTAGCCTCTCCATGCTCCATCTGAGTCAGCCTGAACTTGTGACTTCATCCCGGTCCGGCACTACCAGATACCCAAAGTTGGCACTTTGTGCTTTTGGTGCTATTTTCACTGAGAGAGAGAGAGAAAAACTCTGTTTATTTAGACCTTAGTCTTTAAACAAAATCGAAAAAAATTCAAGGTATTATACATAGTCAATTATTGATGAAACAATGCACAGCTTTTAAAATCTTTAAAACGTATAAAACATTCCATACATTCTACTTAAAAACTAAATCTCCTTGGACTTTTAAAATTATGGCAGTTCGTTGTCTTCTGCAGTACACCTTTGCTGTAAAAGTTACTAAAACCCATAGAGCTTGTACCGCCTAAATTACTCTTCTACGTTTACTATATACAAGAACAGGGGTTCCTCACTGCCCTTCTTTGAGCTTTCCCCTGACCATTTGATTTATTCCTTTCAGGTAGTAACCCAGAGCTATAGCTATTTCTAGGTATTCCATTCTTAACAATAAATTAATTGCTTGGGCTCTCAATCTTGTGTCATATTTTATGAATATAGGTCGCAGAATCCGTTTTCTCACTTCTACATACATGAGACAATCAAGTAGGATGTGCATTATATCGCACTTAGTCCCCATACCGCACTTGCATATACCATCCGGGTACATCATTTCTGCCATGACTTTCCCCTCCACACGCCAGGGGATGATGCCAATTCTAATTTTTAAGATATGCCACCTAAATCCATAGTTCGGGAGTGCTTCTAGGTAAGGATATCCTGTATCGGTTTCCCATACTTTTATCATGTTTTTTACCGATTTTTTGTTTCCTAGGTAACCTAAGTCCTGCATTCTCGAGTACTCCCTTCCTTGTGCTCTAAGTGCCCCTTTTGTAAAAACTGCCTCTAAGGGGTTTTGGGTTGTACCCACATCTAGGCAACAGATTGTCTCTTTTATCTTCTTTGTTGCCTCGGCTGCCCATCTTAGATTACTATGTTGGATTTCCTCACTACACCAATGTGACACTTTTTGGGCTTCCTCTAGGGATTGGCGTTTCCAAAATCTTGCCACCGTCATTCTGGCCAGGGTATTCCACCCTATCAAACCTGTTTCAAGTCTAATTGCCTGTAACATGTCTGACATTGGCAAGGACAACAGCGTTTTTACAGCTTTACTTTCCTCCCGATTCCAATCCCCTTTACCACTAAGGAATAGGACCTCTGCACCATATAATACTTGTGGGGGAACCATGGCTGTGAAAGCTTTTAGCATGGGTTTGTGTGACATATCCCCATAGATTTTGTTAAATTTTTTCAGACCACAAATGGAGGAAGATGCTTTTGCATTTTGGTTTTCTACATGTTTATCCCATTTTAGGGATGATTCGAACCAAAGGCCCAGATATTTATATTCTTTTACTATTTCTAATTTGGTTTTATCTGGATGCCAGCAAAAGCTCTTTGTCCTTTTACCAAATCACATAACCTTTGTTTTGTCCATATTTACTATTAGCAGTTTACTCTTACAGTATTCATTAAAAGCATTTAATTTCCTCTGTAGCCCCAGCTCTGTCTGGTCAGTGATGACAAGATCGTCTGCATACAATAAGCATGAGACTTTCCTTCCACTCATTCTGGGGCTAGCACTTTTCTCCACCTCCAATACTGCCGGCAAATCTGCTAAGAAGATTGAAAACAGTAGATAGGCTAATACACAGCCCTGTCGTAGTCCATTATCTATAGCAATTTTCCTTGTGAGTGCTCCCTGTGTATCTTTTACTACTTGGGCCCAGTTTCCTCTATGTAGTTCTTTTAATATCACTAGTAGGTCAGCTGGGATATCGTATTTAATCAGGCACTCCCAAAGTTTCCCGTGGTCCACTGAGTCGAAGGCTGCCCGGAAGTCGACAAAGCAACAGAACATGTTTCCCCTTTGCTCTATCGACTTCCGGGCCAGTGCCCAGAGTGCATAACAGTGGTCCATTGTGGAGTGGCCTTCCTTAAATCCTCCCTGTTCCACAGGGATAATTAGATTTGCTTCTACCCAGTTTTTTAATTTACCTAGCACTATTTTGGCGAAAATCTTCTCCGCAATGTCAAGTAAATTGATTAGTCTATAGTTTTTAGGACTATGCATATCCCCTTTCTTGTGTATGGGCCGTATTATGGCCCCTTTCCAGGTATCGGGGAGTCTCCCAGTTTTGAGGATTATTTGGAACATATCCGCAAAGAACTTTGCCCACCAGTCTGGCTGTGTTTTAATTATCAGTGGCGGGAGGTTATCAGGGCCTGCCGCTCTTGTAAGGTTTAAACTCTTTATCGTTTTTCTAACCTCAGCGACAGAAAACTCGGTTTTCATACCTACTACCAGACCGCTCCAGTCTGTGTGCAGGTTCTCTTCCCGATCTGTTTCTGCGCTATACAAGTCCGGTAAATATTCCTCCCAGGCAGCCTCTTCAACAATACAGTTCATTGCCCCTCGGTGGCATTCTGCTGCTGAATTCACTAGTTTCCAGAACTGGCGTAGATTCCTTGTTTCAATCGTCCCTAGAAGTTTTAACCAACATCCTTCTTTAAATTCTCTTTTTACCCTCCTAGTTAGCATATTATACTCTCTTTTTAGGGCCACTAAAGCATTTCCACTGGCCTGATTCCCATTTCGGGCATTCCGGCGTGCCATTCTCCTGACTTCTCTTTTCTTCTCCTGACATTCCCTTGTAAACCAGCCTGTTAATTGCCCGATCTTTCTAATGCTCACTTTGGTTATGTTATTTCCCCCATTTCCATCTCTTAATCCTTTACAGAGTATTTGGACAACCTCCTCGATTTTTCTTACATACCAGTCTAGAGTTTGGCCACTAACTGTCTCTAAATCTAGATTTTGTTGAGACCTTATTAGTCTTGAGATGTATTCTTCCGTTAGTTTAGTTGTGCGGCGTCCAGGGTAATCCATCTGTTGTTCTAGCACTTGAGGGCGGGGCTTTAACTGCACTTCAGGAAACTCTAGGGATAGCACATTATGGTCACTCCCTTCTCTATTTGTGATGCTAAACCTCGAGACTAAGTGGAAGTTCCAGGGTGCCAAAAAAACATAGTCAACAGGGCAGCTCTGTGCACCCAACTTAAAGGTTCTTTTTGCGGGACAGTCTAGGGGGCTCCTTCCGTTTAGGCAAAAGAGATTTTTAGCTCCTAGGAAGTTAACCAACTGTGTATCCTTTGCGCCTAGTAAACATTCAGGGAATGTTGCCTGTGGTATGTAATACGGCTCTAGTATTTCTTGGAAACAGCAATCTACATTCTTTTTGTGTAATTTATGGTTAAAATCTCCAAGAAGTATAATGATGTCCTTACAGTACTTTTCACATAGAGAAACCAGATCCTCTTTAAAAAGAGCCATTTCCTCTGCATATTGCTCCATGGAGGCCCATTGCATATACACATTTATAATCAGTATTGTATCTACTCTGATAAAAGTATTCTACCAACTAGCAGCCATTTGCATTTTACAGTTATTTCCACTACTTTTTTCATAATTCTTGTAGACACCAGGGTCATTATTCCACCCGCAGGTGGCCCAAATCTTTTCTTCTTTGCAGGTCGATTTAGCTGGCAGAAACCATCGAAAATTACTGTCTTGCCACATAACCAGGTCTCCTGGATACACATAATTTCTACATTTTTTCTGAATTCCTTTACATTTTTTTGTTTTTCATCATCTCCTAACCCATTTATGTTCCAGGAGACTAGTCTTAGGCTATGTGGCATACCTTTTTCCTATTCAATGTCATCTAACCAACCTTCCTCCCCATGAATTTCTGTGGTGGGCCTGCCTGCCCTAACTCCTTGCTCCTGTTCCCCCACCACTGGTCGGTATTCAAATTATTTGCTATTAGTTTGATGTTACCTAGCATCTCGCCATCCACATCCTCGTGCTCACATATCCTGACCTGTCTCTTTCCTAGGCCTGCGTGACATTTAAGGAAATGTTGTCCCTGCCATTCCTTCTCATCAACGTCTACCCATACTTCGTTCTCCTCTAGCAGTCTGATTCCCTCCTTCTGTAACTCATTTGCTGCTTTCTGGATCGTCTCTATTACCAGATTGGAGTACAGTATAACTCTTGTAATCTCCTTCCCTTCTCTAGCCTGTACGAATCCCACTAGGTCGTTCGTTCCAATTGCTTTCAAGTTCTGACATTTTGCAAATCCTTGCAGCAATTGGGACCTATTTAGGGGCAGACTCTTTCCAAGTTTCTTCCCCCCTTTTCTTATCGGGATTTGTTCAAAGTATAACCCCATGTTCTCATTTTTCTCTTTTCTTACACTTATGAATGGGAACATTTCTTTCATCTTGACTTTATCTACTTTTTCGTTCGAACTATCAAGTCTAATCTCCCTTGTAACCCAGGCCTGCAGGTTTCCTCCCAGTTGCCTCGTGGCCACTTTGGACTCAGCTAGGGGGTTATTTCTATCTAGGTTCTTCTGTGTATTCAAAAACTTAAGACGGGGCGTCGGATTTAATTGCCCTTTTGCTGTTCCCTTTTTTAATGTAGTACTATAATGTACGGGTCCTTTTATGTCCCTTCCCAGTGTACCTCCTTCCTTTTTCATCCCTGGTTCCTCGTTAATTGTTTGCTTCCTTTTACTTACAGTTTTTTTTACCTGGGCCCCTTACTCTTTTGGATACTCTACTTCTTTGTCCACATCTATTATGCTCTACTCTCCTTATTATCCTCATAGGCCATTTTGATATATATACTTGATGGCTCTCCTTGACGTGGTTATCAGTTTGTAGCTGACCTTTCCCCTTAATGTCCCGATCTGGGTTTGGAGTTTTATCTACAATCTTTGGCAAATGCTCATTCCGTAAGGGCGGTTCATTGCTTTCCTCCTGAGCCTGTATTTGTGGCTCATGGTCTGGGATTTGTCTTACCATAGCTGGCATGAGAGCCCTTATCCCCTGCAGCTCCCCCTCTATTTTGCCTAAGTGAACAGTTTGATTTTTTAACACCGTATTATTAGACAGGGTTACTTCTAATAGACCTTGCAGGGTCTTTTGGAGAATCAACATTAAACCAACATAGAGACAGCAGACATTGATGATAAGTCCCGATTTAGATCTGGATTTAGCTCTGGAGTTGAATTTAGATCGTCGACTTGCTTCAAACTGTTATCTAGGGTTCCCGGCAGGCTTTTAAAGTCGTTTCTTTTCTGGCTTGTCCTGCTGCTCAAGGAAAATTCTGACACTCTCTCCTTCGCATCCGTGGGGATTGGGCTGTCCTGTTGAATCAGGCTATCCAGGGGGTCTCTCTCCAAGTTGTATGAGAAGAGGACCTGTGGTGATGATGACAACCGTGGCGATGGTAGGCTCCCCTGACCGGTAATAACTGAAGAGAGTGATTGACCATGTTAAGAGAGTCGGTACTATGTACCTCCACCGGTAGGGAGGTACATTCTTTCTCACCCATATCAGAGTTCCCATTTATGGGAGCTAATTTACTTGTAGTTTTTCCGTGGCTTAGGTTTAGGTCATGTACTTGTGCAGATATGACAACTTTTTTAAAATGTCTCCCCACAAAATCCTTCATTGCTGTGTCTCTGCCTGAAGGGTCAGCTACTGCTTTGGTCTTCTTTAGCCCCTTTCTTTTCCCTTTTACTGGCGACAGCTCTATGCTTCCACTGTTCCCTTCCAGGGAGCCCGGGCTTGCTGCGTTTGCCACCTTCGTTTTTGTCCTTAAGTTTTGTTCTGCCACTTTTTTACCTTTTTTTGAAACCATCTTGGCGATTTCCCCGGTGCTGTTGTTACTCCTTGGGGCTAGTGTCTCCTTCACGTTGTGTGGGGTAGGAGGGGAAGTATTTTTGGTAGTATAATTTGATCCACTACTGATGTAGCCTAAGTCGAGCAAGTCTCGTTACTTAGGCTCTTCATATGCACAGAAGTAGTCCTCGCTGGGGTGCCAGTTCAACCACCGATTGTTGCTGAGTTGTTATTTTAAGACACCCAAACACAGAGTCACCCGTCTGTTCAAGCAAAAGTGCCCGCAATTCCACTCGACTACAGGGGCTTCATATTCCTCCTCTCCTCTCACCTCACTTACCTCTGCGTGTCTGATTCGCTTGAAGCGCCTCGTGCCCAGCCCATCTGCCAGCCGCTTTACGCAGGGAGCCCCCTGCTCCGCCTCGTCTCTTATGTAAATTGTGGCTGTCCTCGTTTTCCTTCCGTTAGGTGCGTTGGGTGCCGGTTCCAAAAATAGGTGCCGGTTCCAATAATAGGTGGCGGTTCGCTTTCTGCTACTTGCCTCCGCTCGCCGTGGCTCGCGCCGCTCACGCTGTCTCGTTCTCGCTCTACGTCGGACGTACGAGGGGATGGCTCTGAGGCAGAGGCAGAGGCGGGCTACGGCACGCTCAGTCAAGACACATTTTCACTGAAATCTTTAGCCCTGCATATCTTTGGTTCTACTATTACATATTACTCTGTTGTTCTAAACTGATACGGTGGCGTGTTTACACTGTGTTACTGTTTGAAGTGTTGCACAAATACTTTACACATTGCCTCTATGTTAAGCCTGACTGCTCTGTTCCAACATACCCGAGGATTGAGCACAGGTTAATTTGGAGTTTCTTATGACTTTGCCCTGACAACAGTTGTGGTTCCTGCTTGAATAGGGTTGCAACCCCTCAGCCAGTAACCCAATTTCGTAAATCGGTGTTCAGTGGTGAAGATTTGGACTGGTTTTTGTGCCGTGCCATGCAGTAATCTTGTTGTACACTACCATCTCAAATAAGTAATTTGAGGCCGTTTCAAGTTTCTTAAATTCTCCCTGACTGGCTTCCTTTGGTTTTTCCAAATGTACTCTTATTTTCACTGAACTGTCTACAACCACACCACCAATAATGGAGTTTCAGCCGGTGTTGGACTTTTTACAGGGTCATCCCCAAACTTTTTGGCTTACTCCTAGTCTTTTTTCTGACCTTGTGTTGGTGGTTTTAGGACTCTGAGGACTTTAGCACTGCTGTCCAGTGTACAGTGTGTGTGCTCTCTGTGGTAAACATGGTAAGATTGGTCTACACCTATTTGGCAAATTTAATTTATCTGTCTGTCCCTTGTAAAGTGGTATCTCACATACCCAGGGCCGGTAAATTAAATGCTACTGGTGGGCATGCAGAAGGAAGTCAGGCAAGCTTGTGCCTGTTTGTAGGTGGGGCTCCTGTGGCCGGAGAGAGCCCCGCATGTTGCCAAGTCTGTTGGTGACAAAGGAGAGTGAGATGTAGCCTTGCAGCCCCCCTGGCCACAAGAAGAAGAGCAAAAGCCAAGCAAGAGGAGGCCTGGTTGGGGGCAGTGCTCCGACCACGAGAGAGAGCCTAGACTCCTAGGCCCGCATCTATTGTGGCCAGGAAGCTGCTGGAGTACGGCAACAAAAGGAGTGGATACGCCCTGGTGCTTGTGGCACCTAGAAGACTGGACAGAGTCTGGGAAGGCAACAGTGGGTGGGGCTTGTGCAGGGCACTGTGGGTGTCTATTTGAGGCATTAGAGCACTGGAAAGAGGAGCCCAGAGAAGGAGGGCTCTGAAGGCACTGTCGCAGCCGGAATTCTGCCCAAGGAGACCAGAGGAGTCAAAGAAGAGCCCCGGTGAGTGGGGGCCCACAGGGCACTGTTGGAGACTGCTGTTGCGCACATTTCTCTCCTGCAAGGAGCCCCAGTGAGTGGTTCATAGAAGGTACACGGTTGGTGCTGATTTATCTGCACAGCTGCATTGCCAGTTTGCGGTAGCTGCACCTTGGGGGCATTCTTTTTGTTAGGAGACCAGGGTGAGTTGCACCCCAGCCCCTTTCCCATTGTGCGCATTTGTTGTTACTGCATCGGCAGCCGGGGGGCAGTGTAAAGGGCTTGTGAGGGCAAGTTGGCTCTAAGGGGGCATTGCATGGTGAGCCCAGGACAGGGCCCCCGCGTAGGAACATTGACTGGTAGGGAGCAAGGCCCTAATGTGGTGTAGGCACCTGGGCAGTGTTACTATGGTGCTCTGTTCATTTGAAGCAATTAATGCATAACGTAGTTGATGCTTAATGTACTGCGAGTTATGCATAATGTGTTTATGCCCAATGGTATTTTTCTTAATGTATCTATGCTAGGTGCTACTGAGGCGCATTGCTAATGTAGGATATATGCCTAGGGTGTTTTATACCTAATGTTGTTAAGGCATAATGTGTAATGCTAACTGGTGAACAGTCAAAATATCGACTACAAAATATCGACTGGACATAATATCGAGTTTTAAATATCGAATGGACAAAATATCGACTGGACAGAATATAGACATCAAAAATATCGTTTCTAAGGTAAGTAATGTAATATCGAATGTTAAAAATATAGACAGTTAAAATATCGAAGTATATAATATAGGTTATTAAAATTATTGAATTTTTAATAATATTGAATTTTTTATAGTGTTTTTTATGTTATTATATGTGTGAAAAGTTTGTATTTATGTTATAAATAATTTTAATTAATGAAATATTTATTTTTTAATTTTTGCGTAATGTAATTCTGTAGCGGGTTGTGGGTTTATAGGGGAATAGGGTGGGAAGTAATTTAATTATAATTTATTAAATATGTAAATGTATTTATTGTTATTCATTTTTAATTATTTGTTAATTAATTTATATTTGGTAATTAATTAACTTTTAATTGGCAACTAATTAAAATTAATTGATTAATTGCCAATTATGTTAATTTTACTAATTTATTTTCTGTAGCGGGTTGTGGGTTTATAGGGGAATTGGGTGGGAAGTAATTTATTTATAATTAATTAAATATGCTAACATATTTATTGGTATTGGTTTAGAATTAATTGTTAATTAATTTTTTATGGGTAATTAATTAAATTAGAATTGCTAATTAATTTTATTTAATTGATTAATTGCTAATTATGTTAATTTAATAATTTATTTTCTGTAGTGGGTTGTGGGTTTATAGGGGAATAGGATGGGAAGTAATTTATTTATAATTAATTAAATAAATCAATTTATTTAATTGTATTTAATTTGAATTTATTGTAAATTAATTTTTAAATGTTAAATTATTAATTGTTAATTTGTAATTAATTTGTATTAGTAGTTAAATAATTGTAATAATTAAATTTAATTTGTAATTTTATTTGATTAATTATTATATTATATTAAATTCATAATTACTGTTAATTAATTTTTGATAGATATTAATTTATATTTATTGAAATAATATATGAAGTATTTAATTTCCCTACTGTGGCACTCTCTGGAGTGGGAATAGTAATTTTTACCTCTATGCTATCCAACGTTTTCCCTAGTGTTGCACTCACTGGAGTTGGAATAGTAATGTTTACCCCTACGCTATCCAACGCTTTCCCTACTGTTGCACTCACTGGAGTGAGAATAGTAATTTTCACCTCTACGCTATCCAACGCTTTCCCTACTGCTGCACTCACTGGAGTGGGAATAGTAATTTTTACCCCTACGCTATCCAACGCTTTCCTCACTGTTGCACCCACTGGAGTGGGAATAGTAATTTGTACCCCTACGCTATCCAACACTTTACCTACTGTTGCACTCACTGGAGTGGGAATAGTCATTTTTACCCCAACGCTATCCAACACTTTCCCTACTGTTGCACTCTTTGGAGTGGGAATAGTAATTTTAACCCCTACGCTATCCAACGCTTTCCCTACTGTTGCACCCACTGGAGTGGGAATAGTAATTTTTACCTCTACGCTATCCAACGCTTTCCCTACTGTTGCACTCTTTGGAGTGGGATTAGTAATTTAAACCCCTACGCTATCCAACGCTTTCCCTACTGTTGCACTCTTTGGAGTGGGAATAGTAATTTTAACCCCTACGCTATCCAACGCTTTCCCTACTGTTGCACTATTTGGAGTGGGAATAGTAATTTTTACCCCTACACTATCCAACGCTTTCCCTACTGTTGCACCCACTGGAGTGGGAATAGTAATTTTTACCTCTACGCTATCCAACACTTTCCCTACTGTTGCACTCTTTGGAGTGGGAATAGTAATTTAAACCCCTACGCTATCCAACGCTTTCCCTACTGTTGCACTATGTCGAGTGGGAATAGTAATTTTTACCCCTACGCTATCCAACGCTTCCCTACTGTTGCACCCACTTGAGTGGGAATAGTAATTTTTACCCCTACGCTATCCCACACTTTCCCTACTGTTGCACCAACTGGAGTGGGAATAGTAATTTTTACCAGTACGCTATCTAACACTTTCCCTATTGTTGCACTCACTGGAGTGGGAATAGTAATTTTAACCCCTACGCTATCCAACGCTTTCCCTACTGTTGCACCCACTGGAGTGGGAATCGTAATTTTGACCACTACGCTATCCAACGCTTTCCTCACTGTTGCACCCACTGGAGTGGGAATAGTAATTTTTATCCCTACGCTATCCAACGCTTTCCCTACAGTTGCACTCTGTGGAGTGGGAATAGTATTTTTTACACTTCTGCTATCGTACGGTAATAATATTGGATATTATTTAATTATATTATGTTTATATATATATATGTTTTAACAAATATGATTGTCATTTTTTTATAACTTTCATTAAATATTTAATTATTATAAGTTAATTTAAGTATGTTTAAGTATATTTTAGTAATTAATTTTTTATTTTAATTTAATTTAACACTGTTTTTAATAAAGTCGATATTTTTTAAAACTATATTTTTGTAAACGATATTTTGTACTCGATATTTTTGTACTTCCTGTTTGTAGATACAAACTCGATATTTTGTCTGTAGATATTTTTTCCTCGATATTTTTGCTAGTCGATATTCTGTCACTCGATATTATGTCAGTGATCCATGCTAACTATGATGTTACCAGTTGTTACTGGTTGTGTTTTATTACTTGTGCCCTCTGATGGTTCTGACAGTGGCCTGATTGGCCCTGTCATGTATATAATCGTCAGTAAAATAATGGCAAGTGCCAGTTGGCACAGTGTATATTTGTGATTATGATCTGAATTGAATTGAATTGAATACGATCTTCTATAGCGCATGGCTACCCGGAGGCATCCCAGCGCTGTGTGACCTAAGTACAGGACAAAGACATTCAGTGAAACAGGAATGTCTTCAGGAGCTTCCTAAAGGCGAGATGATTAGCTTCAAGCCTGATGTTATCGGGGAGTTGATTCCAGAATTTGGCTGCTTGAAGGGAGAGCTGGCGGCCACCCATACGTGACCGCCATCGACATCTAATGTGTTTATGAGTAATACAAAGGCTATTGTTTATACAACCTTGTGTGGAGTTTCCTTTGTGGTGTGCCTAGTGTGTTGCTGCTGGATGTGTGTTGCGCAAATACTTAACACAGTGCCCTGAGATAAGCCTGACTGCTCGTGCCAAGCTACCAAGGGGGTGAGCAGGGACGATCTTCAGCGTATAACTCCCTTGCCCTGACTAGAGTGGAGGTTTCTGCTTGGCTGAGGCACTTGCCCTAGCCAACCAGAAATCCCATTTCTAACAGCCGGACAACCTGAAAGGTTAGAGTGCAGCTAAACTTAAACAGTTCTATAAAGAAATGGAACTGCAAATGAAGAAGGGCGCCAAACGTTAGAGCTACAAAAAACTCTGAGGCCCTGGACAGCAGTCCACTGGTTGGTGATAATCACAGAGGAGTAGGATAACAGGGATGATATGGATGAGGAAGATCAGGACCTGGACATCAGTACAAAAGGATGAACAACTTGACTCTCAGGGTGCACATGTTCAATATTTGGTCTACAGAGCTGTGCCAGCACCTAGACAATAGTAAGCTGACTTACCACAGGATCTTCCTGAGGAAGTAGATCTCTGGGTCAGCACCATTGTGTCCAAAAAAGGCATCTTTGGGACTCCCAAAGGGTGGTCCGGGGTTCCACCTGAAGAAATAGGGGGAAAAAAGCTAAAATGTAAGGAGTTCTCAAGAGACCCCCAAATAATCCCAAGGGAACAGTGGTAACCAATCCCAATTTGAGTCAAAGAAAAATAGGTACCTTGATATACAGACTGGGAGGTTTGTCCCCTCAGTGTAATGAGTGCTAAAAATATAAGTACTTTAAGGGAGACACCAAATATCCCAAGAGGGCACAGCCCACCCACTGGTGGGCAGACACTCGGGTTGATGAGTGTATTGCTTGGGAAAGAGGTGGTCCTTGTTAACTTTGGGGAACAGGAATGGGTAATACTAGTATCCCTGGGGGTTAAGGAGATGGTGTCAAACCCCCTATGCCTGCAAATACTTCTAGGTATAGGCAGTGGGTCACCATCAATGGGCAATGGGTGGAGACTCTGAGGAACACAGCAGCCAGCAAGACTTCTGTAAGGTGTCAGCTGGTGTCCTCAGAGCAGGCCCTTCCTAAAACACTCTACCAAATCATAGTCGCAGACACCTAAGAGAGTCATTTACATGTGGTTCTGGTTCCCTTTGAATAGGGAGGTGTCCAATTCTTCCGAAGTAGTTGTGAGTCAACATGCTTGTAGAGTGCCTGTTGGGCATTGACCTGAAGAACACTGTCTGGAAGGAAATAGAGCTCAGGTCACCTTTGGAGATGCTGGGATTGCCTGAATTGGTCTGAATGACGACAAGGTCCATGACTGCCCAGGAAGAAAGTTAAGGGTGCCAGGGTGCTAGGTGGTGCATAAGAAGAATGGCCACACTTCTGTGAGGCTCCTGCAGCCTGGCACATTAATCCAATATTTATCCTGCTCAGCGGCCTACCTGAGGCGAAATATTGATGCCCTGTTGTTGCCGAAGACTCACTGGGGCTCTGGTGTGAGTTACAGCTGAAAAGACACTGCTCCGCTCCCGGCGTGCCATGGAGAAAAGTCATCGGGAGGAGACGTGGTGCTGCCAGGTGACGGAGGCTGCGCTGCAGACTACGCAAACCCGTTGCTGGCCACGAGGAACCTAGGGCCTGAGTAGCGGCCGCCCTGACTGCCGCGGCAAGCACGGCCTGACCCGGAGGGAGGCCGATCCCCTAAATGCAGTGAGTGCAGCGCATATTTAGCAGACCATAAAACTACACCTGCGGAGCGCTTTGGAGCAGTGTTGAAGAATGGAGAGAGCGCACTAAGCGATTGCTGCCCTGGTCCCTGAGACGGCCGCCATTACGTTCTCGTCAGCGGCTACATTGACGGGGAGAAGCCCCCACAAGGGAAGTTGCGGTGCCCCAGACTCGAGACACTCCGAGAGACTCTCCTCCCTTTCCACCCCCCGCTGCCCTACTACGGTGGTGAGGTGGGCTGGGATCTCTTCGAAGTGGAGGTGCCACACTAATGGTGGGGTGATTGGTGACTGCTGCAGGACTGGTGGGGGTGATGATTCCTCAACGGAGCGACTTTCGAGATCATGGCGCTAGAAGAGACAACTGATTAATGCTGAAGTGAGGCACGCACTAAGAGTCTCAGATTGCCTCAGCGCCGCCTGCTCATAACGCCGGACTCCACAACTCGGTGAGTGGCGGTGAGGGGGTCGGGGGCGCCGCCCGGCCCTGCACACCTGTGACATCCCTGACTAGCTGAGGGACCAGGAGGAAATGCTGAGGGGCAGGGAGCCTACAGGTATTTATGAGACGTGCCTTTACTCAAGAGCCTAGATCGAAACCCCACAGTAGTAGTGCCCTGTTACAACACGAAACACCAGTGACAGCGGCATAGGGTCAGGACTTGCTCATTTCCAAACTGTGCATTTTTTTGGGTCCAGGGAGAACCAGCCATTAGCATATTGAATTCTTGACGCTGTGGAGAGACTGTATCTTGTCAGAGATGCATGGAGGCCTCTCTTTGTGCAGACGACCTGCACTAGGGCACACATCGGCATGAGAGACACACAGGTTTCCATCGCTGCGGACTTCTAACTGCGCATGGTCGTGGGGGGAGAGTAAGACCTCGGACAACCATGGGCAAGCCAGATACTAGGCAGCCCAATCTGAACTTTGAGGCGGCGAAGAGAGGGACGCTTCAGGAGGATCATGATAGAGACAAAGGAGATGAGACACAGCGAGGTAAGGCGGAGCAGATGACTGATGTACAAAGTCTACAAGAAGTGCGGCAGGTATTCGTCACAATTGTAGACAAGGTCGACTGGATGTCGTCACGGATGGATGCAACTGCGCATAAGTTAGAGGGTCATGATGACCGATTGAAAGAGGCTGAAAGGTGCATATCGGACAATGAAGATACGACAACCAGGGATACAGAGCAAATTGCTCACATGGACAAACTCCTGAAACTGATTACTGCCAAAAATGAGGACTTGGAAGAGCTCAGTAGGTGCAATAACATACACATAATTGGCATTCCAGAGTCAACCAATACAGGTAGCATGGAGGAGTATGTAGAGCAACTGTTATTGTCCTCGATTGGGGCAGAGTCCCTGTCCAAGCAATTTATAGTGGAACAGGCCCACCGGGCGCAACACCGCGACCGATAATAGCCAGACTTTTGAATTATAGAGACCATGATGTGGCACTGCGTGTAGCGCGGAGTAAGCAACAGCTCACGTATGATGGAAATAAGTTCTCCATTTATCCGGACTTTACCCCTATAGTCCAAGAGGAACGGCAAAAGTTTACAGAAGTCAAGAACAAGTTGAGAGCGGCCCAAATTGACTATGCACTGTTGTATCCAGCATGCCGTAGAGTCACCCATTAGTGGAAGCAACGTTACTTCACCAAGCCACAGCAGGTGGAGGAGTTCCTAAAACACGTCAAAAGCACACAGCGCGGGGATGGCAACAGGGCAGCATCGCAGCAATCCGTATCGGAGGGAGCGGAAGATGATTCACTTTAATGGAACTTTCACGAGACAGATAAGTCCACAATTTTCAACGTAATGTGATAATCATGAGACAGTAGAGATTGTTTTATTAAGTAACTGTCTTGCCCAGATGTTGGACACGAGAAAGAGCAGAACTTATTGAAGGCCAGGCACCCACGACCCTCTGGGGCTCCGAGGCATAAGCTAAGGTAGACTCAGGAGGCGAGAGGTAACCGTGTCGCCGCCTAGTAGTAGCCCCCTATTGGGTGTTCCCCCACTGTTCAGTTTTTGTGGGATAATCGAAAAGATAGTCGGTTTGTTGGTTACTGCGCACTGCGTGGCAGATGCAGAGTGAAGCTATTTTTTTCATTTTTTCCTTTTGCTGTTTTTCATGCAGGAAGGGAGGGGGTGGGAGAAGTTTTCTGGCAAGTTGGGGATGCTTCAGTGGGTTGAGGAGGGACGGGGGGCTAGATTGGAGATTACACATGGTCATCAGAATACATGATGTTTTAGATACAGAGGTAGCTAGGATGCTGAACGATGCCATTGCTGGTCAGGCAGCGTATGATTTGATAACCCACTCGGGGAGCCATGGGGGATTATCCGGCCCAGCCAAGAATCGTTTGTCTGGGGACTTCACAAACCTATGACTAATACCAACATAGACAGGTTGAATATTGTCACGTGGAATATACGATGGCTGGGAGATCCACGCAAGAAGCAAAACATACTGGCCTATCTGGATAGACACCAGATACATGTGGCAATGTTACAGTATAACCTAACAATAGGAAAGGCAGGTTTAGGAGACGGTAAACAGTCATAATATCGATTCCAAAATATAGAATGGACATAATATCGAAGTAAAAATATAGAATGGACAAAATATCGAATGGACATAATATAGTGGTTAAAAATATCGAATTTAGGGTAAGTAATATCGATTTTCAAAATATAGAAGTCAAAATATCGAAGTATACAATAAAGGCATTAAATATATCGATTTTTTAATAATATCAATTTTATTAAAGTGTTTTGTATGTTAGTATATGTGTGAAAAGTGTATATTAATTTTTGTAATGTATGTTTAATGTATTTTAAGTAATGAATTTTATGTCATTTAATTTTTGCGTAATTTAATTCTGTAGGGGGTTGTGGGTTTATAGGGGAATAGGGTGGGAAGTAATTTAATTACATTAAATTAAATATTAATTTTTAGCAATTATTATTAATTTTTAATTAAATTTTGCATTCTAGTTCTGTAGCGGGTTGTGGGTTTATACGGGAATAGGGTGGGAAGTAATTTAATTGTAATTAATTAAATATTTGTATTTATTTATTGGTATTCATTTTGAATTTATTGTTATTTTTTAATTGGTAATTAATTTGTATTAATTGCCAATTAATTTGTATTAATTGATTAATTGTTAATTATGTTAATTTTCTAAATTTATTTTCTGTAGCGGGTTGTGGGTTTATAGGGGAACAGGGTGGGAAGTAATTTCATTGTAATTAAGTAAATAATTTTTTTCATTTATTGGTATTGATTTTAAATTTATTAATATTAATTTTTAATCGGTAATACATTTCTATTAATTGGCAATTAATTTTTATTAATTGGTAATTATTTTGTATTAATTAAATATTTGATAATTATGATAATTGTATTAATGTATTTTCTGTAGTGGGATGTGGGTTTATAGGGGAATAGGGTGGGAAGTAATGTAATTGTAATAATTACATATTAAAAATACTTTTTGTGTATTGATAATTAATTTACTGTTAATTTTTAATTGGTATTATTTTTATTATTAATTAGTTTTTGTTATTGAAAATTAATTAGTTGTTAAATAATTATGAAAAGGGTTATTAATTTTTAATAACTAATATGTAGTTGTATTTCTAATTAATTATTACATAATATTAAATTGGTTATTATTTCAATTAATGTTTTATTGGTATTGATATTTAATTTATTTTTAATAATATATTAAATCATTATTTTCCCTACTGTTAAACTCACTGGAGTGAGAATAGTAATTTTCACCCTCCCGCTATCCAACGCTTTCCCTACTGTTGCACTCTCTGGAGTGGGAATAGTATTTTTTACCCCTACGCTATCCAACGCTTTCCCTACTGTTGCACTCTCTGGAGTGGGAATAGTAATTTTTACCCCTATGCTATCCAAAGCTTTCCCTACTGTTGCACTATCTAGAGTGGGAATAGTAATTTTCACACTCCCGCTATCCAACGCTTTCCCTACTGTTGCACTCTCTGGAGTGGGAATAGTATTTTTTACCCCTACGCTATCCAACGCTTTCCCTACTGTTGCACTCACTGGAGTGGGAATAGTATTTTTTACCCCTACGCTATCCAACACTTTCCCTACTGTTGCACTCTCTGGAGTGGGAATAGTAATTATTACCCCTACGCTATCCAATGCGTTCCCTACTGTTGCATTCTCTTTAGTGGGAATAGTATTTTTTACCCCTACGCTATCCAACGCTTTCCCTACTGTGGAACTCACTGGAGTGGGAATAGTATTTTTTACCCTCCCGCTATCCAACGCTTTCCCTACTGTTGCACTCTCTGGAGTGGGAATAGTAATTTTTACCCTTACGCTATCCAACGCTTTCCCTACTGTTGCACTCACTGGAGTGGGAATAGTATTTTTTACCCCTACGCTATCCAACGCTTTCCCTACTGTTGCACTCTCTGGAGTGGAAATAGTAATTTTTACCCCTACGCTATCCAAAGCTTTCCCTACTGTTGCACTCTCTGGAGTGGGAATAGTATTTTTTACCCCTACGCTATCCAACGCTTTCCCTACTGTTGCACTCACTGGAGTGGGAATAGTATTTTTTACCCCTACGCTATCCAACGCTTTCCCTACTGTTTCACTCACTGGAGTGGTAATATTAAATGTTACCCTCCTGCTATCCTACGGTAAAATATTGTACATTTTTTATTAATAACTTAAATTAATTATATCTTAATTTTAAGGTTATTTGAGTATTTTTATGTATGTTTTAGTTAATTATATTTATTATTTCATTAATTTTAAATTACTTTTAAGACATTTAAAAAAAATCGATATTTTGACTGACTATATTTTTTACAGACTATATTTTGGATTCGATATTTTTGTACTTACCTGTTTGTAGATAGGAATTCGATATTTTGGCATTCTATATTTTGGTGAATATATTTTGGTAAGTCTATATTTTGTCATTCTATATTATGTCAGTGATCCTTAGGAGACACTCCTCGTCCCCTTATAAAGACAATTTCAACAATGAAGGAGTGACTATAGGCGCAAATCAAAAGAGCAGGAGGGCTAGTGATTGCAACCAGAAATCAGAAAATAAGAACAGTGTGTGATTTAGTGAACAAACCTTAGGTTTTTAAAAGAACCCTCACTCACTAACCTGGTTGGTGACATGCTTCATCATAGGTTTCCCACCGGGAAGACCGAATGTCTCCCCGGGTGCTGCGACACCTGTGTTTACAGTGGAGCTGTTTTTTTCAGTTGTGAAGTGATATAGTGATTGTGAGTAGCGTATTAAAAGAAAGCAAACTAGTTCCAAAAATTAATTTTAATAAAGGAACAGTAAGCAATCATTAAAAAATGGTGAGGCTGACACGGGTTGGTTTTAAAACTGAACCAACTGTATCCTAAATGTGCAAAAAGGTCGACATGTTTCTGCTCATACTTGCTAATTAGGCTGAGCTTTCATCAGGACCAAATTAGATCAAAAGTAAACCACCCGGGCGGTATACACACGCTAAGGTGTACCCTAACCTTGGGGGTGTGTGTACGTAACAGGATAAAACTCACGGTTTTACCCGGACGTCTCTGGGATTTCCTCGATTCGGTGCAGGCAGCGGCCCATTGACAGAGTCGGTGGATCCAAGGCGTGTGTTGCAGGGTGAGACGGTGTATCGATGCGGAGCTTGCAGCTTGCGGTGCGGTGACAGAGCCGGAGTTCGGGAGCTGGCGTCGATCAGTCCGGACAGCGGTGCGAGTCGGGCGGTGTGTCGCAAAGCGTGCGAGGAGGTGCCCAACTCCGGTACGTTCACAGGACTCGAAGTCAGCAGCAGTGACCGCTTCGGTCAGACCAGTACGAGTTGGTGTAGCGAGGCGTTGCACGTCGGGGTGTCCACCAGTCACGGTGCAGGCAACGGCTCGGTGACGGTGTCAGGAAGGAGTTGGTGAGCTCAGAGCTTGCATTGTTCGAGCCTGACATTGCTTGATGCGGTGCCTACAGGACACTGGGCTGGTCGTGAGAGTCGGTCACAGATCCCTGCCTCTGTAGCCACTGAAACATCGTTTCCAGCCGCAGTCCACAAAGGCTGGTGAAGTCCACTGGTCCTGGGACTTCGGTTACGGGGCAAGCTCTCTTCCAAGCCCTTGGGGATCTTTGCACAAGTTGAAAGTAAAGTACACAAAGTTCTTTCTCCTCTCTTTGGCAGTCAGGCAACCACTGCAGGCCAATCCCCCAAGCAGCCCTTCAGCTTGGGAACAGTCTCTCCTCAGTTTCTTCAGGTTCCTCTCCTCAGCGGAGGTTTCGTCTTGTAAGTCGAGAAGTGATCTAATTTCTTGGGATCAGGGTCCCAATATTTATACCCCAAAATCCTTTGCTCTCTGAGGGGAGAAGGGCCTGTGCCCATTCCAAACCAGTTCTGAAGCACTCTGTTTACCAGACTTCTCTTTTCCTTTCACAGTGAAGGGCAGGAACATATGACGCCCCAAAGGGGTTGGAGCCAGCATTGTGGAAGGCAAGTACAGCCCTGGAGCACTTTGTTGACAGTCTTCCTTCTCTTCTTTCAGTGTGCAGGGCAGATACATCAGACACACCACAGGGGGTGGAGCCAGCCCTGTGGGGCGTGCAGAGCCCTATTCAGGTCCCAGGTGCAACTCATCCCTCCCATCAAGATGCACATCTCTCTATTCACCACTGGGCTGACTCATTCTGTCTCCTGGAATCCCCAGCCCTGTCACTCAAACTCCAGACAAAGGAATACACAACCTCTCAGAGGCAGGCTTGAAAGGTTAGGCAAGCAAATACCTACTTTCTAAAAGTGGTATTTGCAAACACAGAATATTAAAATAAACTTCACTAAAAGATGTATTTTATTATTCTGAGTCCAGGCATACTAAACTCTAATTTCTACCATGTTCTCTGAGTCTGTTAGGATTATAAACATGTCATAATCTAACAGCCCATTCTGGCCTATGGAGAACAGGTAGCCTTGCAATAGTGAAAAACGAAAATGGCTGTAATTCACTATTACGACATGCCACACACATCAGGGCGTGTCCTACCTTATATTTACAATGCACCCTGCCCTTGGGCCTACCATAGGGGTGTCTGATATGAAGACAAGGGAAGGTTCAGGGTCTGGCTAGTGGGTGCACTTGCCCAGTCAGCATGACAGTACCAGACTGCACGCAGGCTCTGCAATGGAGACCTTAGACACATTTTACCAGGCCACTTTTGAGGGTGGCACAACCAGTGCTGCAAGCCCACCAGCAGCATTTGGATTTACACGCTCTGGGCACACTCAGTGCACTGTACTAGGGTCTGACAAGTAAACCAAATAGTCAATCATGAAATCACCAATTAATATATACATTAATTTACAATAGCGAGAGCATATGCACTTTAGCCCTGATCAGCAGTGGTAAAGTGCCCAGAGTCATAAAATAGCCAAAAACAGGTCCGAAAAAATATAGGAGGAAGGCAAAAAGCTCAGGGATGACCCTGCAAAAAGGGCCAAGTCCAACAGCACGTAACCCAGAAGTTGACAGATCTCACCCCGCCTCCCATCAATACACCAGGGCACTTGAGATTCTTCATAACACACTCACTGAGTATCACTTAATTGATGCCTAGAGGCATATGCACCCCCACAAACTAGAAGGTACTCACTTCACAGCCCCCGCAGCATCTTGGGCACGTCTAGATTATCTGTTCCTCTCCATGGGGCTCTGCCCGGCCATCTCTCAGGTGCAACATTTGGGCCAAACCTATTCGGATCATGCGCCTGTCAAGCTTACCCTGTCTTCGGCAGATTATGGTCCACCACGTGAGAGCTGGAGGCTGCAACCTACCATCTTATTAGACTCTGTGTTCCAGGAGGAGCTCGTGGAGGAGGTGCAGGATTTTTTTGTACGAAATAAGGTTTCGGTTGACAGTGTGGAGACTATTTGGGAGGCATTCAAGGTTATGTTAAGTGGCTATTGCATAGCAAAGGGGGCTGGTATACTCAAAGAGATTATGAACACACTGCATAAGCTTGAGACCGACCTCAAAAAGCTGGAGACAACACTGTCCACACAATCAGATGGGGCCATACAGTCGAAATTCAGGGAGACGCTTACAGAGTATATGGACATCGCACGCAGGGAGTCGCGCTTCAGGGGGAAGTATTGGGTGGCTTGCCTTTATGGTGAAGGGGAAAGTCCGGGCAGGGCGCTGGCTGAAACGATTAGAAAGCCGCGATGCTCCAATTTTGTGCTGGAATTGGAAGGTTTGGATGGGGGCGGTGTACAGAGACACTGCGAACATACTAAATACTTTTACCCCTCAATATGCTAAACTACATACTACACAGCGGGTGAATACGCTGGATCTAGATACCTATTTGGGGGATGTGACTTTAGGATGGCTGAGCGATGTGCAGCGCCGTTTTCTGTGTGCCCCACTCGAGCTTGATGAGGTGAGAGAGGAAATTATGCATATGCAAGCTGGGAAAGCCACGGGTACAGATGGCATCCCCATATAGTTTTATAAAACATACATAGATCTGATGGCCCCCATACTACGTGAAATCTATGAAGACACAATGGACACAAGGCATCTCCCTCCCTCTATGAGAGAAGCCCTCATCACCTCTCTTTTAAAACCAGGGAAGCCGCCACAGCAGTGTGACCCCTACAGGCCTCTGTCACTGCTTAATTGTGATGTTAAAATACTTGCTAAAATTATAGCCACGCGACTCAGTTTACTTATGGAAAATTACATTTTACCTGATCAATCAGGCTTTGTTCCCAGAAGAGCGACATCCCACAACTTGAGAACGCTTTTCACAGTCTTAAATAATGTCTTGTCAGAACTGCCTTTGGTGCTATTTTTTTGGACACCACGAAAGCTTTTGATTCAATAGAGTGGTATTATATATTTGGAGTGATGTCGCGCATGGGTTTTCCGCCCTTTTTCTTTCTTGGATACAGCTGTTATACTGCTCACCAGTCGCTAAGGTGCTTATTAACGGTAGGGTTTCGCAGGGATTTCCAGTCACGAGAGGTACGAGGCAAGGCTGCCCCTTGTCGCCTTTGCTTTTTGCGATTGCTGTTGAGCCGCTGGCGGCAAAGCTGAGACAACACCACCGGGATAAGGCGTTGAGGTGTAACATGAGGCAGATATTAGTATCCCTATACGCAGATGATATCATGCTCTATATACGTGACCCGCAGCATAACTTGAACCCCATCCTCTGGGAGTTCATAGTTTTCGGGCAGCTCTCCGGGCTTCAAATAAATTGGAGTAAGTCTTGTATTTTCCCTCTTACTGCCGCATCGACTCGATTCCCTCTACACTACCCATTGGAATGGTGTGAGGATGAACTGAGGTACTTGGGCATTCGCATAACGAGAGACAGGGACGAATTGATGCGCCTCAATTATGGCACGGCGATGATACACAGAGCAGACAACGTCACTCGTTGGATAACCATTCCACTCTCCATGGCGGGACGAGTGTCTCTAATTAAAATGGTGATATTACCTCAACTGCTCTATTTGTTTTTTAATATACCGTTCCACACGGGAGCTTATTTTTTCAAGATGCTTCAGTCGGAGCTGAAGCAGTTGGTATGGGGGGGCAAACACCCGAGGTTGCAGTGGAATGTTCTGATTAGGCCCTACTCACAATGAGGGTTTGGAATACCCAACTTTGAATTGTATTACCTGAGCGCACAGGCTCATAACGCATACTTCTGGGTGCATCAACCGCGATACATGCCACAGGTGGCAGCGGAGCATTGTCTCGCTCTGCGGGTTCCTATTGACGACGCATTGTGTGCTCCCATCACTGGCAGAGACAAGACGCCAACTACTGTTACCTGCACATTTGCAGCATGGGCTAATATCAGCAAGATGCTGGATGCCCCGATGCTCTATTCACTGCTGCTGCCCCTTGTGTATCAGAAAGCGATCTTCCATAAATTTATGGAGCGAACGTGTATTAAAACCTGGGGAGATATGTACCATGAGGGGAAATTTCGAACAATTGAGCACATCATTCAGGGCTTGCAACAAACACCATTGAACACCTTTCTGTACATACGTCTTAGACAGGGCATCCGCTCTTTTACCCCAGACTTCCCAACGGAGCCACAGGCCCTTGCACCACTGCAGCTGACTCTCCGAGGCGAGACGGCCAAACGCCTGGTATCAATAATATACCGTACAGTGCACACACAGAGGGAGGAACCAGCCGCATTAGCAAAAACACGATGGGATCAAGAGTTAGGCTCGGTTATGACAGATGAGCAATGGGAATACTGTTTGTCACAGACTAAACAGGTTTCAGCTAGTAGCAGGCTCCGAATAATTCATTATAAGTTCTTGCATAGACTATATTATACCCCAGCGGGAGACCGACAGATGCGACAGATGTCGAGCCCCGGGGGCTGACTTCCTGCATCTTGCGTGGGAATGTACGGAGGTATACACATACTGGACATTAGTTTTTGAGGCTTTGTCTCTAATGGTAAACGTACAAATTGAGCCTACACCATTGATGGCCCTAATGGGTTATTTTAAGCCCTTGCAAGCAACAAACCGTAAATTTGTTGCCCTTGCGTTGTTGATAGCTAAGAGAAGAGTGGCATGTCACTGGGGCAGGGGAAGAGCACTCAAATTCAAAGTGTGGATAGCCGATCTGTTTTATTGTCAGGAGCAGCTGGTGATATATGCGGAACTGTTACCCGTTGCCTCCAGAGCCAGAGACATTTGGGCCCCACTGCAATGTTATTTATTGTCGCACCCCCAGACAGACCCCGCTACAGAATGATGGATTTCTGCACACTTTATAACGTACCGCACGCTCATTTTGCTAATATGACTTGATCTCCTGGTGGGAGCAATGAGCCAATGTATTGAATTGACAACACAATAATTGCAACCGTCTGATCTGTCCCGGTGGGCCTGAAATGGGACGGAGTGAGCCGCTACTGTAAAGTACATATTCTTGGTATAAGATGATGCATGCCCCCCCAGTGTTAAGGCCGGACTTGTATTTTGTTGTTCTTTGTTTCACCTGAGTACTAAATGCTGATGAGTGAGACGAAACATGTTAATACGTGGCTGCCTATTGTTATGTGAAACATTGCTAACAAATGCTGCATGATGATCTGAAACTTATTAAGTCAAACTGTTAAGAGTATATATGACTCCATGTGTACCATGTTTGAAAATCAATAAAAAGAAGTTTAAAAAAAAAGTTAAGGGTGCCTGGAGCTTGGGACAATGGCACAGGCAGAGTAAGGGCAAGTAGCTTGGGAAACCAGCCATTTTAATTCCCATGGTCCAGATTGATGGGGCACCTGAAGAGGATGCTCCTGAGCCAACTGGGGAGGACATTGCTGTCCTGGGTGACCTGCCTGAGCTTGCTGGGTGGCACATTAAGGGAGGGCCCAACATGTAGAATTCTGCAAAGTTCAGAAAGAAAACCACACACAAGACCATTTATAATGAAGGGAGTGACACCACAACCTCTACCTTCACCATGCCTAAAGGTATGTTTTGTACCGGTAAGTTGTGTTTATGTGGTCTTTGATTTAGAAATAATTAATCTCAGCTCTTTCTTATACAGAATACACTTCTATATTTTCTTCTTTTGTATTTTTTCTAACTCTTTCCTTACTCCCACTTCAACTGCTTTAGTGTTAATTAAGTTAGCAGGAAACACATTTTTGTGTTCATATGTACATTCCCTTCTACTTCCTCAGTTTAGTTCCTCAATTTTTTGTACCTCTTTTAGTGGTATATCAACAAGGGGTGGCGATAATGTTATCGCCGCTTTAGAGCCCGTTTTCGGGCGAAAAGCGGCAATAATATTATCACATTATCAACAAGGACACACTAGCACGTGTTCGTTGCAATAGCGCCCCTTGTCAGCACACCTCCCATCGCATCGCTAATGAGATGCAAAGGCGGCGTGCCTGACAAGACTCCCTTTGGAAAATATCGCTAACCCAGCTTCGTCATATTGACAACAAGGGTTAGCGATATTTAAAATCACGTTAAGTATTCCTTAATGCAGGAATTTAACGTCTGTTAAATTCCTGACTAAGGCATACTTAACATGGGGGTGGATTGTGTGGCTAAGACCACAGGCACTATCATCTAGGATATCGCCATTTTCCATCATGGAAAATGGCGATATCCCCACTATCTCTGGAATTTCTATCGCCACTGCAATGCGCGTTTTTGATAACGCACTAACCAGGCGATAAAATCCAGAGATAGTGGGCGATAAATACGCAAGCGCGCTTTGCAATATTTGTCGCTGGCCCTTGATAATATGCGCCTTAGTTTTTTTCTTTCCCTTCCCTTACTTAGTGGGTTCCCTATACTTGTCTAGCCTTTACCCCATTTTGACAACTTTTTTTTTGGTTCAATTTCTATTTGTTTTTCAACATGTTGAAGTCAACTTGTTGAAGTGACGTTGTAGTTAGCAATAATTCAAAATGTAGATGAAAATACTATGATTTGTGGTGCTATTCTAAGTGTCTTTTGTTTTTGCTAGAGGCTACCAAGGTAGACTCAGAAGAGAAGGACCAGAAGGGACCAGATTCAGGGTAACTGGACCAGGGAACTGCTGGGGCGAGTGGTAAGCCAAGTTCCTTTGCTAATGTAACTGCTTCATATGGTAAGGCATTCCTTCCTTGCCCTTAAGCCTGGCCCACTCTCCAAATCCTTTTAAGTTAAACTCCTTAATATGTTTATGTCTCTCACCCTTGGGCATTTCATTTACAGATAGAAGTGGTGTGTTGTCTAGGGCCAGCCACCTCCCATCCTGTCACAGCACATGCCACTTTCTCCTATGCCTTCTTTCAAAGCATGCCTACCTATGTTTCTTTTTATGCCATTCATGCCACCAAACCAAGGGGCTTATTATCAAGAACGGCGTTAAAATTATCTCCGGTTTAGCAGCAGAAAACTGCCGCCAAAGCGGCGATAATGGGCTTGATAATATGCCCTGGAGAATTCCAATCGAAGCCCATGTTCACACTTGAACATGGACTTCCATTGGAATTCTCAAGGGCATATTATCAAGCCCATTATCACCGCTTTAGCGGCAGTTTTCTGCCGCTAAACCAGCGATAATTGTTAACGCCGTTCTTGATAATATGCCCCCAATTTCTATATTCCATTAATCAATTACATAGTCAAATCTAACTCTAGCCCAATCCTTAGCTTAAGTTCAACCTTACCGAACACAATAATGCCCACTCACTACATAACCCAGGAACACTATTTGTTATTCTAATAATGAATTAGGAGGCAGGTGTGTAGTGGATTGGAAGTTGGGAAGAAAAAAGGAGAGCAACTGTAATCATTATTAAGTGCCAATAGTAATTATAAAATCATGCAACCTGGTTAGCTCAATTAATTTTGTTGCATGATAAGTTCAATACCTTTAGGCTTCCCAAATAAATATTCCACATTTGGGCCAGTTTAACATTGAAGTGTGGTTACGTTATGTAACCACACATTAATGGTGTATGGTAAAAGTGTCACCTCATTATTTTAAATGTTTAAACTTTTTTGAACATTTGAGGCAAAAAATATTTTAATTGTGCACTTGCAGGTGGTGGTAGATTAATTAATGCAAGATCAACAGTAATTACAAGTGAAAAGTTCAGAGGATGCAGAATCATATACTTCAGTGGCGCTATAAACCCTGCAACATAGTGACAGTGTAAAAGAACTTGGGGGCATATTATCAAGTAAGGGCGTTACATTATCGCTGCTTTTATCGGCAGGAAACTGCTGATAAAGCGGCGATAATGGGCTTGATAATATGGTCTATGAATTCCAATCGAAGCCCATGTTAGATGTGAAGACATCTAACATGGGCTACGATTGGAATTCATAGAGCATATTATCAAGCCCATTATCGCCGCTTTATCTGCAGTTTCCTGCCGATAAAAGCGGCGATAATGTAACGCCCTTTCTTGATAATATGCCCCCTGATCTTTCAGTGGGCACTGCAATGTTTGCATTTTCCTTCTCCCTCTCCCTTCCTACTGCTCTTCTTGAATGCCAGGATGCCAACTCTCCGAGAAAGGTCTGGCAGTAGATACCCTTTTGGCTATACTTTGAAATCAAGGTCATTAAGATAGCCTCCTGTGGGCTGGTGACTTAGAAGACAAAGAAGAGGAGGTAGCTCGTGAGCCAAGCATCTTTTCCAGCAGAGGTTATTAAGTGGCTAATAAGGGCAGAAAGGCATGCAGGCTGCAGCAATACAGCCCTGTCCCCTAACAGCTGCCAATACCCCCTCCCCCACACCCATGGTGATTTTCATAAACAAAATGCTGGAGCCCCTAGACACCCTGGATAAATGAATTAAAATAGGCTAGATAATTGTGAGAGGCATTTTTATTTAGTATAGAGGTCTGCATGTTACAGGATGCATGGGTGATATGTGTTGGGGAAGGGGTAGGATGAAGAGTATGTTTTTTTTAGGATTTAGGGAAGGGTGGGTCTGTTGCTAGTGGTCTGGTTGCCTGGGATTTATCTATAAATACATATTGTTTTCATATACACAATGGTCTCTTTGTTGCAAAATATCTATCTCTGCTTCTTTACATCTCATATGGACACTCAGATATGGGATGATAGTAACAATGCCCATCCCAGCAGAACTCTCCACTTTTTTCTACCTCAAGCCATGTAGGCTTAGGCGCCCAACCATACACAAAATGTCTTATTGGACAATCCAGTGAAGTAATCAGTAGACTATAATCATGAAAAAAATACAATAAAGGGAGCTGAAGAGGTATTCAAAGCTGCCAGCATACTGAAAAAACAAACTTTTTGCTAGGTTTGTGCTGTACAAATATCACATGCACATATACAGATTGTATGTAATTTCATAGAAAAATTATTTCATGGATATCATTACTGAAAAACCATTTCACCTAAACTGTTTAAGGTAAATTTGCAGGATAAATGACATTTAACATTTCATAGAAACCAATTTATAGAATACCGTTTTTTCGAAATTGCCTTTGGGATGCTCATTTTAAGGTGTACATGCAATGGTTGTGGAAGGGATGTATTTCAGGGCAGTACTTCAGATGTATATCTTTTACACTGTGAAAACATTACTTTGCATACTTTTAATTTGCTGATCCTCACTTACACTAAACACTATCACCCATGACCCCCACCTCGTAAAACACCATCCATCCCTACCCCTAAAAAAACCCTCACCAAGCCTAAACTACACACATGACTGACCCCTACCACCCAACCCTGAACCCTAAAACAACTTCACCACCCCTACACTATACCCACTCATGACCCCTAAACTCCACTTATCCTTGTACTGAAAAAACCCTTTTCTACCCCTGAACTAAAACCTCTCACTACCCCATAACTCCGCCCATTCCTGTGCACCTATCTCTGCCCATTCCTTACTCTTGAAGCCCATCACACCACTAAACTCCACTCATTACTGAGCACTAAAAACCTTTCAACACCCTAAAATTCTATCCATCACTGAGTCTTAAAAACCCTCCCCAGCCCTAAACTACTCCTGTCTGTGCACCCTAAAGCCCATCAGCAGCAATGTTTATGAATTGCAAAAAGAAGAAACTCTACAACTTTTCTTAAGAGAACATCTAAAAGTGCTAAATTATGGACAAATCTGATTTTTTGCGCCTTTATGATTGTGAACAACAGTGATTCACATGTATTTAGAAATACTCATTTAGGGATTTCATACTGTTCACTATTTCCAAACAAATATAAATAAAGTTTCTTAACCTAAAAGTGATCATGTGTAATTTCTGTTCTGCGTTCTCTGCACTCTGCGGCCATTGTCGCATCCTGGTGTGGTTGGGATGGTGGTGGCACTTCTTTTCCCCAGACCTGATCACATCTGGCGCTACAGGAGGCACTTTCCTGATAGCTTTTTTGCATGAAATTTACAGTGCATATTGCAGACATTAGAATAATTTTTTTATAAATCCAAATGTATGTTCAATAACTGAACGCGTGCATCTGTGAAGTAAGTTATTTATTATTTTACCAGGAGTGCGTCGATGAAGGAATGGTGTAATTGTCCACAGTCTAAACCATATACACTCCTCAAAGGATCAAATGACACATTATATAAATATACATTAAGATATGTATGATGTTTAAAATAAGTTTAGAAATTATAACCTACCAAGCAGACAGCGGCCTTTAAAATCACCTCTGAACAGATGGCTGTATATTCTACCATGGAAAAACGTGGGAATCATGTGTATTCCCAGGGTATTTAGTCACTATATTTGTGATTAAATTATCAGCACTATATACATGTTCGTTCTTGATATTGAAAAACAGGTGTTTTGGTTTGGAGGGAGGGCAGTTCAGAACATAGATCTCTACATCCAGTCACGTGATGAATATGTGCTGGTCAATTGACTTTCTTGGGCTGTTTTTGAGCTATGTGTTTGGATATTTTAGAGCCCATTAAATTCAGTAATTTTCTGAAGCTAAAAGGGGCAGTGAACATAATGAGAAGGTGGCTAAGTGAAAAAAAATGTAATTGTTGTTTTTACAATTTATGAACGAATTTATGTTATTGGTATATATTGTTATTTACTTAAAGTGTATAGTATTAACAAGATGAAACACAGTCTCTTGGTATGCTATTATGTTTGAGTTTTCTGACATACTTATACAGATCAATTCTAGTATCGGTATAGCTAAACGAGGAGTGAGGGCAGAAAGAGAGGCCTAGACACAGCGTCTGTTTCTCAATGTCACTCAAGGGTCTCTTGGATGGATTGATAATAGTCTTATTAACCGTTTCTGTATCCATTAGTGGGCCTTTTTGGGGCCTGCGTTGCTGTTTCTCATGCGTCACCGTCCTCTGCCTTTTCTGCCATCACTGTTGGATTCGTTTTCTTCTGCTTCTGTGCGTCCTCTTCCTCGACCACGACCTCTCTGTCCCCTGAGTTTCAGCGCTGGAATATCCAATGTTGTCTGTCGTCCCAGGCACAAAAACCGGTTCTCGTATAAAAAAGTCACCGGTCTCGTGCCTTGTTCACTCCCAGTTGTGCTACCTCCTGATGTCTCAGATTCAATGTCACTTGCGTTGATTGGTCTGATAGGAAACTTTCATTTGTTGGTACAGGTAGATCAATAGTTGTGCGTTTGTTATTATAGAGGTGATCGTATGTCTTGCTGAAGGTGAGGACCCTCCCACTTTCATAGTAACTGTAGTCATGGTGTAATTTCAGATGTTTACGGGCTTTGATGTTGTCTTAGAGGTTTTTGAGGAGTTTTTTCATTGCCCCATTGACCTCAACAGAGTGTCAGATTCCACAATGGCCTTCAGATACTGTTGAATGGTTTTTATTTCTATCAGCAGTACTTCCCGGTCAATCCAAGCATACCTGACCAGGATTTCAAGTGTTTTTAGAGCTTGATGAGGAGTTCTCAGACCATTCTTCAAGCATCTTGGGGTTAGGCGAGTCGTAAGATGGTGCTGTGAAAATCCTTAGACCTCTGGGAACCATTTTGTTGTGTATGTAATTCTGCAGTGATATCACCTCCCTCCACTTAGAAATTTCAGTTTTCTTTAGTTTTTCCAGCTTTCTAAGTTTGTCTTCTAGAGGTTGAGCCTTGACGATATTGAAAACAACAATATTGTTTATACTCAACTCTTAAACTATATTCTTGTCAATGATATTTGTGCATCCCAATATTTGTGTGTCACAATATTTAATTTCTAATATTTCTGCCTCCCGATATTATTAACTTGATATTTTGTCCAGACGCAACTGGTTGCCCTGCCTTGCAGAAGAACGAGACTTTGTTGTCTCCACCATTTGCCCATGTTGGCCCCCATGCTTTTCCAAAGAAATGGGGGTCTAACAAGAGTGGAGGGTCTCTGTCCTCCCAACAAAAAAACGAAAATACTGGGGCAACTGACAACTTCCTCAGTTCAATATTCAAAGTGGGTCCTGCTTAACTTCCAAAACGGTTTGAGTCATGAACGATCAGGAAGCTTCCATCTCCCATGCAGGGCCGGACTGGGATTACAAACCAGCATTGGCAACTTTGTCCGATTGGCCCCCGGAGAGGTGGGGGCTGGTGTAACTGCCAGAGCTGGAACACAGTTGCTGCGCTTTTGTTCCAACCGGCATCCTGCAAAAAAACGCCCACCCCCACCGGTACAGAACCAGCCCTCACCCTTCTGGCCCAATGGGGAAACACCTGGTGCCCGCTATAGTGAGTCCAACCCTGCTACCCTTGTCCTCCTCCACCCTAAGAATCCACTGTGTACGGCCAAAAGATTGGCTGTAAGTTGAGGCTTTCAGCCCTCATTTCTTTACCCAGTTGTCCCCATAACAAGAGACAGTCAGTTTTCAGTCATATGCAGCTACTCCAGTAAGCCCTGAGTGGACATTACTCACAGTCTATATCTTTCGTCATGTGCAATGAAAAGTCATGACGCTCCCAGCCCCCACAAAATTCAAACAGAACACATGCGGGGTGAAATTTGCTAACACTTTGCACCAACTTTGCATCAGAAATGTGACTTTCACGTGGACAAACTATTTTATTGGAATTTACATTCCACCGCAAATTTTGATTTGCATTGGAAAGTAACCATAAATAATACAAAGTACTTTGCTTCAAGGAGTGTACTATTGGTGCTATGTGGACATTCCCATTAAATTGCCCATGGGTTTGGACACAAATCCTTATCTGCTAACATTATTTGTAAGTAATTCGCTTCAAAACATTATGCCTCCTCCAGGACATCATAACCTTGGACAAAGGTCTCATTGTTCTGAAACTTTTCCAACTTTGCATGTGTGCTGTACTGTACAGCACAACGTTAGACAAATATTAAACTCTGCCTAAGCAAAGCACTTTGAACTGGAAGGGCATTCTTCCAGTAAAAAAACCTATACTTGACATCATGCGCAACCCTTACACAATGGTGAGACAGTTTGTGTGAAGGTGCAAGGCAGCCAAAAGTGGGACAGCGCATTAGGAGAGGGAAACAGCACACATCTTAGTAGATAATGTATTGTTGTGCTCTCTCCCTTTGATGCAACACAGAGCACCAATGTTTGCTGACTTCCTGATTTGCATAATTATTTACTAAGTTGTGGGAGATGTAGTTTCTAAGGCAGGAGCACGTGGCCTTCAGAGTAATGGAGGATGAAAAAGGACTAATTAAAAGGTATCACCAAAGACCACAGCATGCACCTGTTTCCACTCTGCGTGATCATTTTAAAAGAATTAATTGATGTATTAGCAATATTATGTGTTTAGAGGCATTATGACAACTTTTGGCCCTCGTGCCACTGCACCTGCTGCACCATTCAAATCCTGAACCTATTGCCGGTAAGGTAACTGCACTTGTGAATGCCTGTTGAGTACTCAAATATAGCAATATTTGGTCTTTAGTGGAGTTATGACACATTTCGCCCCTTTCAACTGCAAGGTAACTGCATTAGTGACTGCCTGTATAGTGGTAAATTATAGCAATATTAGATATTTAGAGGAGTTCTGACAACTTTTGGTCCTGGTGTAACTGCACCTGCTGCACCATTCAAATCATGACCCATATGTCTGCAAGGTAACTGCACTTGTGACTGCCTGTTTAGTTTTCAATATCAGCAATATTCTGAGTTTAGTGGGGTCCATAGAGATTCTGATCCTGGTGCCACTGCACCTGCTGCACCATTTAATTTAAGTCCCTTTTAACTGCAAGGTAACTGTAATTGTGACTGTCTGTTTAGTCATCAACTATAGCAATATTATGTGTTCAGAGGAGTACTGACAACTTTTTGGCCCGGTGCTACTGCGCCTGCTGCACCATTCAAATCATGACCCTGTTGTAGGCAAAGTAACTGCACTTGTGTCTGCCTGTTTAGTGGTAAAATATAGAATAGCTCTTGTATATTAACTTTATTTTTAGAACTTGATCATAAAATGACAAAATAGATTAAGTTGAGAAAATCAATCAAATAATGCCTACAAAGCGCAAAGAAAGGTTCCGAGGCATGAATAGGTAATGCCACAAACATTCTAGGCTAAAGCTTTACACAACTAAGTAATAAAAAGCAAGCATTCCAGCATAATGTTAGAAGCGGTTTTACGTGGAAAGTGATCCTATCTTGACAGTCAATGGGGCTTAAACAGTGTGAACAGCTTCATTAGAGCAATTGTAAATGTGTGCAGCCAGGGGAAGTTAACTAAAAAAAAAGCTCCACACAAAAGGGAATGAACGTGGTAATTCGGCATTGGGAACTTTAAAGATCCCCCTTTTAAGATATATTGAATACAAGATATTTCACAAGCACAGCAAAAGCGCTGCGCAGGCAAAACCTAAAAAGAGCTGTCTGCGCTGTCCATAGAAGCAGTCTTCATGCGGTGTACCGTGCAACAAAATCTCTTAGTGCACACCCTGCATCCCGTGTCGGGGGGATAATTGTCATCTGTGGCATGCTCCGTCACTGATATGGGCAGGGTCAGTATGGTACCTCTACTACTGATGAGGAGCAGGGAAGTGGGCAGCAGCACTTGACCCATTATCGTCTCTTGTGCTCTTATTCATTCCAGAATGGAAATCCTAAACCAATACTCACCGAAAATATGTTTACATTGACAACATCCCATTTCCTGTACTTTATAATTTTGATCCTATGCACGAAATTAAAAACAATTACATGAAGGTCTCACATCAGCTCCTGACATCTTGCTCCACTCCAGGTTGCCCTTATTCTTCTGCTCTCCATAGTATTCGGTAACAGAAGCACCGTTGGCTGTATCATTGATAGGGCACACTCTCCCTGTTTGCACCATGGTGCACATTGACACAGGTGCACCGTGTGCAAGCAGTGAAAATTTGTCGTATCACAATTAATGCGTTGCCCACAGGGCAGGCACTAATACGCGCTACCCCCAGGGCAGATTATTTAAGTGAATAACAGAGAGCCTTTTAAACAGCCACTTCGTGTTTCACTGTGCAGGCAGCAACCAGCCTGCACATTTAAGAGGGATTAGGGATCTCCTTGCAGGCGAGTGCAGTGAGGGACTGCACCCACCTGCAAGGGGGTATCTGGGGTGTCCATAGGAACCCTTTCCTCCACCAGAGTGCTGCTATTACCAGGCATTGTCAGTGCACCTCCTGACAGCTTCTGTGCCTTTGCACTCATATCTTTAATACGGTGCTGGCACAGAGGCAAAGGGATTCCCTCATTTGCATGGGCCCACACCCCCATACAAATGAGGGAACACCCTCAGTGTTACAGATGGGGCCGCACAAGCATCTGTATCTCCTTCTATAATACCAAAGTGCCCCTGGGCGAGCAAAGCAGCGCTAACACTCATTGTGCCTCTGAGGCCCTTCCGTAATAGGCTCCCTGGTCTCACCCTCCTATGTTGTAGGCCATCATCGCATGATGTTGCCCTCATTATTGTAATCTTAGTGGCGTTGTGCTGATGAAAATTCTGTGTACAGTTCGAATATTTTTGGCACAATAATGTGCAACCCTGGGGCCCTATAATGCATAAGGCGCACTTTCCCTGTTTGCGCCCAGTGCACCTTGAAACAGGTGCACCGGGTGCAACCAGGAAAATTGTACCACATAACATAGAATGCACTGCCCCCAGGGCAGTTGCAAACTCTATGCAATCGGTCTCGCCTTTGGGACCTTATAAGTATTTATCCATACAGCACATTATCCTGGGCAGTAGCGGCTCCTCGAGGAAGTGGGGTGAGCGGGGGAGGGACATGGTGGGGGGTAGTAAACCTCGCAACAAAATAGTTTTTGCAACAACAACAAAAAATAATCTTATCAAGTCCCATATTTCAAATTTTACATGGCATTGATCCAGAGGTTAAAAACTGAATGTCCGTGGAGGTGATATAGAAAATGTCTGCTTTGACACCAGTGGCTTTTTAGGGAACTGGAAAGTTTTAAAGGTATACAATTATTTGTTGTTTTGTCTGCCAAATAATGCTGATTGCTACCTAGTAAATTGTGGTGTTTCCGGGACTTACCGAATCTTAGCTTTGTATTTAATTGTGGCGAATTGCCTGCACTAATGTGAATGGAGCAAGACGTTAAGCAGAAAGACCAGTGTGATATATACACGTCTACAACACTATTACAAATGTGTCTATAATTTGAGTATTCATCTAGTTGTGATATGACTAGTCGCCTGTGATAAAATTACACACCTCTTGTACTATAGGAGATTTAGGGCATACAATTCCTAATACATGCCCCATGTCATTTTGTGTGCATTGGAGGGCTAGACGTTTTTATGGCGATTAACACCAAAGGTGAATGGGATGATGTGCTTCCAAGTGACAGGACTGGGGGAGGGACGGGTGCCTCAAAGAGTGGAAGCACAACGGAGGGTGCCAACGGGAGAGGTTTCAGGTATGTGATTTATGGGTCCCTTAGAACCTAATTCCGCCATTTCCTATGCCTGCCTTTTGGTATGCAGAAAGCGGATGGGACACTTTACTCCAGGGAAGGGGAGCAAAAGTGACCTTTTGTTTGACAAAGAAGGGGGAGGGTATTTGAGAAGGGTTTGGCGTTAGCAGTGCTACAAGTTGCTGATATGCATGTAATCCCCTTTTGAAGCCAAGGCAGTGGGAGTTATGGGTTGTTTCCTAAGAAATATTACATAGCTGGTTGGTGTATTCATATCCTACTATGAATCTTCCCAGAAGTTTGAGGACAGCGGCGAAGCCCAGGTAAAATTGCACAAATAAGAAAGTATATCAAAATAGACAAACGTCGATTAGCTGTTGACTGTCCATCCCTAAGTTTATCCCATCTATAAAAAAGAAGGGAAAATAACAGGAATAATAAACAAATTAAAACTTGCCAGAGGCTGGGCAGCGGGGAAGGCCTTATGAAGAAGTTTTTAAACTGGTACTGTGAGAAGCTGGACAGATCACTGGTAATTCCCAAGGCTTTGTGCGGAGTCTCAATTAGGATGCAGGGGCTAACGCCCCTGGATATCAGGGAGACCAGCAGCTCTGCAAACAAAACAAATATCACTATATTGATTCGATGCTGCTCGCTTACATGTTTCAACCTTGGTGATAATAAAGCAACAACTAAAAGCCACCCACCGCATCCATTCTAGAAAGGTTTAATCAACTGGTGCTCCCAGAACAAATGCCGACGAGGGAGGGGCTGTAATCCAACGCAGCAGAGAGTGCTGAAGTGTCCGTGGTAGAGCAAGACCAAGGTCACACCATGCAGGACAAGAGGGAGCTGAGTGGTGTGATCCTGTGCTCAGACCGGATGTATACCCACGGGGAAAACCTTTTCCACTGCCTGTTGGTGGCGTATATGCAATGTAATGTTTAGGTCTCGTCCTACGCAGCGCGCTTGCGTTGCATAGGAGGAGACCTTTAGCCATCGGTCCCCTTTTTGAGCCACAACAATGCACGCCTTCCATTGCCTTCAATGGTAACACGTGCATGTGTGGCTATTCCCTTGCGGGCTCAAGCGCTGACATCATATGTTTGTAATTAAATTGCAAACATATGGTGTCAGCGCTCGTTTCCGTAAGGGAAGAAGGGGCAGGCCCCCTCCTCTCTCCCTCCCCCCTACTGCCAGCGCGAGGCGCAGCACGCTTGTTCTTTTATGTCAGTCCCCCCGGGGCACAAGCAGACATCCACTTGTGTCTTTTTGCTGAGATCAGCTGAAATGACAGAAGTGGATGCCTGCTTGTGCCCGGGGGAACTGCAGGTCAGCCGAGAATCTATCCCAAAACCACTGGATCCTCTGGGGTCCCTACTGGGCTCTCCAACCAAGTAGAGACAGTGATCAATTCACTTTGTGACAACCCATAAGTTATGGATATGACAATGCTTGTTTTTTTTTGTTATTCCTGCAAGCGCGTTTGCAATGCTTAGTTTTAAATTCGAACACAGCGTCTTACATGTATGTATATGTATATTTACTCAAAAATAAGCACAGATAATTATGAAAAGTAATTTTGGTATTTGCAGCATAAAAATAATGGGGGATAGCAAACAAGGTCAGAATGTTCTTATTTCATACTAGATTCAAGAGGTGAGCCAACGTGAGTCTAAGATTGCCGAGAATCCCAAGTTGCTATGGTTTGAGTACCCTTAACTACCCTAATTGTGCCTTTCTCTCGTTGTGCTCACTGCTAGTGTGACTAGCGTCCACGCGTTTGTTTCTTCTTTGCGACTGTTGCTTTCCCTCCAGTGTTCTCTAGGAGGCGCAGCCTTTGGTTTCCGCAGATCGTGTGAGCAGCTGCCCTCCGTCAGAGGCAGCTGATGGCTGAAGGTGACAGTGTCCAGCATTTAGTGTGGGATTTAAAGGGCTGGGGAAATTTGAAGAGAAGCAGGCTGTGGGGCTAATGTGAGTTGGGGCTGGTTGGGGAGCCTGGTGTGATGGGTACCTGCCTGGCAGTCAGCACAGACTGACTAGAGACATCAGTCTCCTAGACAGACGTAGCGAGGCTGCTGAGAATGGACTTTTAAAGATCAAGAGAAACTGGCCGACAAAGACTGCCCAATAGTGACTGGCCCTCACTAGAAACGATGTACTTGTTGAATGATTGATCGGGAATAGAGAGGGCTTTAAGGGAGATGAGAATTGCGGGGTCTCAAAGGGGCGTGGCCAATGCAATTAACTGTGTGGTTTAAACACCTATGCCTAACAATCTGTGCCTTGCATAGTGTGCCACCTGACTATTATTTTGCTGTTTGTCATTGCATCCAGATATATAATTGAACAAGTAACGTTACATTTCCGCCAAGCCAGGACTACTGGGTTTGTCAATGCTTGTTAGCTGCACAAGATAAATCAGCAACAACTAGCTTTCTTGTATATAACATTGAAAATGCTTCAGTTCAGAAATGATGAGGCTGTGAAAATAACTATACCGAGTCTCTTTGAAGTTACCTCAAAGGCAGTGAAGGATGGCACTGCCGCAGTGTTAAGATTTATTTTTTACCCTGAGGGTGAAGGGAAAAATGGAGAGCCCGATGGGGACCAGTCTCAGCACCTGCTTTTTTGAACTGCAGATGCTAAGCACCGGCAGGACCCGGCCCACTAAAACGTTGGATCCCACAGTGGTTGACAGTGTTTGCCATTGATTATGATTTAGTACATGCGTGGGTGTGGTCAGTGCACAGCTGGGTTGACTGTGGAGGGTGAGTTCACAGACAGGTTGCTTGTGATTTAGTGCACAACTGTGGGTTGTTAGTGCACCCCACGGCTGATTGTGATTTCCTGCATGAGTGTAGGGGGTCAGTGCACACCAGAACAGCACGGGTTGGTAGGAACAGGGCAGCTGGTAGCCTGGTGCTGACTGTGATCCACTGGTAGGACCTGGTCTTCGGTGGGAAGCAGTAGGAGGGTCGAAGCGGGGGGTACTAACTGTGGGGGGGTGTTTGGGGAATAAGCCGCCATAGACCTCTTGTGACCCATCTGCAGTGTATGTGGGGTCAAGGTGTATGTGATCCGCCTGCACATCAAGGCGGTATCCAAGTGATATCTTCGGATTGGCCAGCTGGAACTGACATTTACGTGAAGGGTTGGAAGGCACGGACGCAAGATTGGAAGCGACCACAAGCACTCTAGAGCCTGCAAGTAAGAACGCTCTACTTCTCTACTGGACGTCCTTTGTGGCGCTTAAAGCACTGACCACCAGGCAGGGTAACTAGGGTAATTGACAACCACGTGTGCAGCTTGTGTTTTACTTACTTTAAAAAATACTTGGGTTTGTCTGGTCTGCGTGGTTTTCAAATCACTCAAACTTTGGATGCAACTTTTGCATCTCCTGGGCTTGCACAATTAGCTTGTGCTGCAATCACCACTTATACTTCAGTAACCTAGTTATTTTGTGACCTGGTTCCTATGACAGATTGGTAGGGCTGGTGCTGGGTCAGTCACATGTTTGATGGGAGAATATCCGGCACAGTAAACTATTAATTTTGTGACATAGTTCCTCTAACAGGTAGATTGTCACCGTTTCTGTTGCATGTTAGTAAGAGACTCATCTTCAGGGAAAAGTGGAGAGTTTGCAAAAGATCAATGCTGAAGAAAGGCTGATTGGGTTGAAATCGATTCAGCCACTCACCAGAGAGAGCCAACAGAGGTGTCTCAGAGCTGCCCCTGCCTTATAACCCATAAGAGGCCTGGAGCTGGTCGCACAGTTTCCAGATTTCCCAGTCTGCCTCTGCTGGGCCATCTTAAAAATAGAATATGCTGCTCCCACTTTTTTCTATAGAGACCTCATTTTAGATGGAGATAGGAAGATCCGGAGCTTGAAACTCCAACTTGTGTGCGTCCCAGTGAGAGGAAAAGCGCATATCCGTAGGTTTGTGTATATGGGAGGAGCTGTGTGGGGTATGTTTGTGTGTATCTGTGTGTTCTTTCTGGCTGGCTGAGTGAAACTGTGCAAGCTTGTCTGTGCCTATCTACATGTGCTATTGGCCATCTGTGGATTGCTCTGAATAGTGCATGTCCGTGTGTGCATGAATATATTCATGGTGTGTTTATTTGTTGTGTAGTTCTGCACTCCCTGGTGGCACAACATTCAGGATAATATATATTTGATAGCTAAAACATAAGGTCCCAACGGCGAGACCTATTGGCTATGCCAATGCTTGTTTTTTTATGTGCCTGGTGGTGTTTCTATGCAGAGCGTTGCTATCAACAGTGCAACAGGCGCAGTGTCACCAGAGCCTTAGGGGCCCATTGAACCCCAAACATGGCTGCATTTTACTATTCACACAGGGGGCAAAGGCCTTCATTTCCTTGCATGCTTTGCCCAAGCCTGGTCCGAGCTGAAATGGACTGCGGGGGTTGTGATTGGCCCGAGATTCCCTTGCACAGTGAAACCAGCATGAGGAACTGGATGCCCTCTTAGAATAAAAAAGGTACCACTAATGATGGAAAATCAGATGATCAGGTACACAGGGGTTCTCAGGGATCCAGCTGTGGCATGTGGATTTCATCACATCGATAAATGGATCAACGTTAGCTACGTCGGTGTATAGGTGTCAGCTGGAGTGATTGCAAGGCAATTTCTGCTGATGGGATACTGATATAGAAGTGATTAATTTGAGGCGGTGCTTCCGTGAGCGGCCCAGCCCCACTCATATTTTGGGACTATTTTTAATTGTTAGACTTTAACCCAAATCAAGAGAGGGAAAAGCAGCAAAGACAGAAAGACCAAGAAAAACACTAACAAAAAGAGGGGACTGGATGTGGCGCTACTGCCGACTTTGGAACTGGGACACCAGGTTCTAGTCTTGGCGTTCACTGAACGTCCCTGTGGCCTGTGCCTGAAAACAGCAGAACAAAATCAATGTGTCCTTGTGTAATGTAAAGGGTGCTTGTGTAAAGTGCTCCTATAACGTTGGGTCCAGATTGGGCAATATAAAACTGCAAAAAAAAGTGATTAAAACGAGTCAATGACATAAAGGGGCATGGTGAGTATGTCAGTGGAAGAGAGAGGCAGTGGTGAAATATGACCTAAATATTTGGCAACGCCCGACATTCGGCATCGCACCAGTAGGCTTCTGAGAATATTTGGCCGCCGACAGAGAATATTCTTCTAAGAATTAGGAACTGTAGACGCAATTAGGCACCAACATCCAGCTTCAAGAGGCCACTGGAATCAACCGGAGGTTTCTCCACAGCAGATCAGTATATGCCGAACACCTCTTGTAGCAGCGCTGGGATCAAAGCGAAATTAACTGTAACTGGCCAATGGCGTTTTCACCCGGGTGAATATAGATCTGACGTTTCTCTGCAGTTAGATCCAGCCTGTAATATTCCTGTAATCTGATCTCACATGAAAAATAGGGCGTACCTGTGTTTTGTCATCAAGTGATGAAATTAGGAAGGTTTGCGATTCAATGTACACATTGTATGTAAAGTGATCAAAACCTGTGTTTTATAGTGCTCACATCAGCCGAGCATCCAGGCGCTGCATCAGCAGGAGATGTCCAGTTGGGGGCCTAAATTAAGGACCATTAAACTTTTCTGAAATGAGACTGGATTTGCTCCAAAATATGCCGGGACTGGAGTGTATAAAAAGTGTACTTTTTGCTTCGCTGCCACGGCCTGTGTCACAGGCATTGCCTACTGCCGGTTCGAGTTCAGGTCTTATATATGTGGACAGACATCTCGGGACGTGCCCTAGGATTCAAAAACAGAACCTGAGCACATGTATGTGCTATTGAACAAGGTACGGACTGTTGCTAGGAGCGCTAAAAATCTGCAGCCTATCAGCTTCACACCACCACCCAGTGTGACCAAGAGTGCACCCTTGCACGGGGCCAAGGAGTGGACACCAACACTCCAATGGCATGCAGACAATAGCAATGTAAAGCCATGATCCAAACCGCTAATCTCACCAGTCAGGCGGCATGCTCGCGTAATGCCCGAGGAAAAGGCAGTGTGGTGCTGTTAATTAAAACTACTTGTGAAACCAACCAAAGCAGCAGTGGGAATGCTCAAACGCACAGATAAACAAAATCCGAGAAGCAATGTGCTAAGCGCGCCATGCTGCAACTTACTCTTTTTGCGTTCTGTGCTAAACCAGCCGCTACACCAGAAATTTGAAGTTAAATATATTCCTCACAGACATGCATGTCGTCCCTTTGTTCTATAAATGCGGTAGCAGTGTGGGGCAGTTAATCCGACTATTTGCCAAGCTGATAAAAGCGGTAGCAGGATTACATAAATGCGCAGGCAAACTAAGTTAAAAAAAACTTGAGATTACGAGGTCGGAACCCGCCGTGCTTGACTTTCTCCTGTTTCCTTCCGTTCTATGCACATGTGTTCTGGACAGGATAGGATAGGTCAGGCAAAATATAGTGCAAACTCACCCAGCCAATCCCAGGAGAAACAAGCATTTATAAATGCAATATTACTCGTAGTTACGCGAGACCTATTGCATTGTAAACAAAAGTGCGGTCGTCCAAGAACTACCAACGGGAGTGGGGGGAGGGGTCTGGTGGTCTGATAAGTCACAGCCTGCAGGAGGGAACAGGGGGATGCAGGGGAACAAAAGTGTTTTAAAGTAAAGGGGCTGATAGCCATGGAAGGAGAAAAATTACGACATGGCTGTCAGGAGGAGGGACTAACAAGCCAAAAACAAATGAGAATGCAGCAAATACAATTTAAGCCAATGAAAAAGATGCGTGGAAAGTGGGCGGAGCATCCCCCGACTATACTGTATACAGCATGCCTCGCAAAGCGATCAGTGCGTTGCACTGCAATGCTATGCGAGACCTAAAAATGGAGCGATTTTAAAGCAGCCGCTAAATGTTTCACAATGCAGGGGGCAACCAATCTCCAACTTTAAGGGGGATTAGAGATCCCCTTGCAGGCAGAAGCAGTGAGTGACTGCACCCGACTCCAAATGGCTCTGTGCCACCTGATAGCTTCTTTGCCTCTGTGTCCGAGTCTATAATATGGCAGCTGCACAGAGGCAAAGAGATTTCCTCATTGCATGGCACCATGCTCCCATGCAAATGAGGGAACGCCCTCTTCAGAAAGTGCTGGAACTGTATGTGCACCAGCACTTTCAGGATTACAGGCTGGCTGCACAATCGTCGACAGCCCCTTCTGTAATAACGAAGTGCCCCAGAGGTGCGCAACGCAGGTGTAAATACCCACTGTGCCTCCAGGGCACTTTGTGTAATACGGCCCCTGGTATAATGGCTACAATGACATGCTATTGGTAATTAGTGGCATATTTTTATCATCATCACTATTGCAATATGAGGTCTTAGTCTGTAAGAGCTGGTTAGCCTGTTTGGTTAACTTCATTCACTACTTATCCATCATTGATCTCACTTATTTGACCATTTATCCATGAATTCAACAATTGAAACATCGATCTATGCGCTGAATATCCCATATTTTCATCATTCACCCAGTCATTCATTCATTCACCCATCCATGGAATCATCCATCTAATTCATTCCAGCATTTACCCATTGCCCCATGCATATTACCATGAAAACAATAACAATAAAAATGCAAATCACCTCATAATTATTTTTTTTAACTTCAGATATTGCATTTAACTATGTTTAACTGCAGGGGCTCACTGCACTAGAACTGAACCACCTAACAACAGCCGCAGCCACTGCTGGAAAGAACGGTAGGGCGAGGTGAGGGCGGATTTCGAGAGACGACCACAAGTGAAAATTAATTATTTGTTTAATTTTCCCTCGTGGTTGTCTCTCGAAATCTCCCCTCACCTGGCTCTACCGCCCAACCACTCTTACCTGCAGAGGTTGCCTAACACCTGCGGACATGCACACATCACGTATTGCTGTCCAGTTCCACCGCCCGGCATGCGCTGCCCTGCCTGTTGGTTCCTTCTGCATCTGGCTTAGGTTTTGAATCGGCCATCTTTCTGGAAATACATTGCGTATTGTTTGTTTGGCAGATCACATACAAACAGTTCAAATTAAACTTTCAATACATTTAGATTTGAGTCGGCCTCCAGGGGTTAGTGTCTTCAAAGTGTTAGTAGTATTCAGTCCTTAGAGATCGTCATGTATTGAGGTCAAAGTCCATCAGTGTTTGCTTCCCAAACCTCCTTAAATACTGTATTCTTGAGTGTTTCTCACCAACTCATGCTCAAGTGACCTTGAGTTGGTGAGAGACACTCAAGAATACATTTTGAACCCACTACCCCCTGGAGGCGACAAGCACATCCAGAGGGGTACACAGCTATAGTTTGAAAAACTGGTTGATTGATGATCCTTGAATAAGAACTTCTTTTGGGCATGGAGGAGTTAACAGATTTAATCTTGTGAATTCCCAATCACCAAGGCCTGTCGCAATTCCTTCATATGTCCTGAAGACAACCCTACTTGATGTATATAGGGGAGAGGTCTTGGCCTAACGACTAGGGCCGTCAACCTCATCTCTGGGGAACTGGGTTCGAGGCTCAGCAATGACGCTGAACATCCTGTGATTCTGGGCAAATCACTTAATCTCCCTGTGCCTAATAAAAATTCATGTGTCCTCATGTAATGCAACTGGTGCTATGTTAAGCACTGTGATACCCGATTCAGGTCAAGTTCGTGCTTTTTAAAACTCTGTAAAATAAAAAATACAAATAAAATAAAAATTCTACAAACACACATATATATGTATAGATACAGGGTCGAAACGTCGATGTACAAACATCTCGTGTCCTAACTCACTATAGCAATTATTAAAAAAAATTGGACTAGCTAAAGTGAAAGACCTGAAAAGGACAGAGAATTTATGGTATTGTCTTGTTTATTGTTTGATTTTGAAAGGTCCCCCCTTTGCACTATATGTCACCACAGTCACCCATTAAATTGTCTGTGTATTTGTTATTGTGTTTTCTTTGTCAGACAGCCCCCATTTATATTATCTTTTTGTATAAAACTGTTTACACAATTAGCAAGAAGAACAGAAAAACAAAATCAAATAATTTAATAAATATATATATATATTTTTGATAAAAACTTACTGAGGTGTGGTACATTTATAGAAGTCTAGTACAAAATCACTATTGATTGTGAAAGAAATAATCAGGTTCTGAACCAGTACACTGTGGTACTTACCCAATTGAACCACTTCTAGCTTTATAACGATTAACTCAGGTTCAGAGGGATACAGAGTGACCCCATTGATCTTAAGGGTTGGGTATCACATCAGCATAAGTCACACATGGAATTAGCTTGCGTATTTTGCTGACAGCAAGGTAAAATGTGATCTTCATATTCAGATTGTAATAAAAAGATCACTTATATTAATTGACCTTGAGTTAAAATTAAGAGTGATAGAGAGGAGGAATGAAGGAATGAGTGCTAGATTGCTGAAAACTACCCTACAATCAAGCCAGAACAGGCTTCCAAATGGTTGTCCCACTTTAAATTGGAATGATAGATTCTGCTGTAGCTACTGTACAAGAGTACTTCAGCTTTAAAGTCCTATTCATCTGCCACTGGATTCTAAAGAAACATTGTGCCAGCAACCTTCACCCATTGGTAAAAACCTATCCCTCCAATCGGAACCTCAGATAATCTGATGGAAATCTGGCAACTATACCCAAGATTAGGAAGGCGAGAATGGGAGCTAAATCGTTTGCTTACACAGCAACTAAATTATGGAACTCCCTTCCCCGGGTCCTCAGAGATTCACCTTCTGAAACAGTTTTTAGGAAGAAGTTGAAAACTTTTCTGTTTAGCATCCGTGTTCAATTCTAATTAGATCCTCTGTTTCAGTGCCCCATACTTTTGTAATTTGGTCTCTTTTCCAGTCTGATCTAGGGTACAGTGCGGGGAAACACCGGTTTGGTGTAAACAATCGCTTTACAAAATAATCATATCATATCAATTTATGATTGCTTACAAAGATCCACAACCAACAGAATACCTGTACTTTTAGTTTTGACTTTCAATTGAAACCTTTTTTGCTTTCATGAAAGCCCTCAGACTCCATAATTTCTTTTCCTTAGCAATCCCCCCTTATTTGGAATTATTGAATAGTATGATCTACTTATCTATCTGCAGGTTTTTCCTATTGCTATGTTGTTTCCATTGAAGACAAAAATACACAATTGAAACACCACTGAGAAAGTACAAAATAGGTGTAGTGGTGTACAATTGTATACCCAACATATCAAGGAGCAGTTATCATTTTCCAATTTCGACTTAAACCTTTTTTGGGAAAACAGTAAGCTCATCTAGAGTGATCTGTTGAATTAGTTTATACTCACAATCAAAACCTAAATGTTTAATCTTAAAATTAAAGCTTTTGCTCCTCACAAGGAAAAGAGAATTCATTTGAAAAACATGCTAGACTGGAGTACAGAAACTGGTGAGGTGTGACTTTTGGATGCTTTGTGAAATATCACTAGAAGAACCAGAATTCAGTGCAGCTTGTTTCTAGTTTTAGAACAAAACATGCGAACGTGGATTGCTCAGTAAGTGATAAACAGCTGATGAAATAATCATATAAATGTGATTGATTCTTTATCGAAGAGAGGAAAAAAAACGTGCTCATCTTGCAAGTGGTTCACAAAGGAATTATGAGCTCTTTGTTATGATTTGCAGCCAATGGAGCACCACTGATGGCAAACTGGTAAATTCTCAAGCAAATTAACTTGGCAAAGAATTATCTAAATTTATAAGAGGACCATTAATAGAACTAAAACACACTATGTTTCCTAACTTATTCTTTTCGCTCCAAATATGGTGGCTCCAAATATGGTGGTCTAGCAGAGACCTTCACGGTCCCCCATCTGTTCCTTCTATTGATATGTCTGATACAAAATGAAATCTAATAGCTGACTATTTTGTTAATTAGATTAGCACTTTTCCATTTATACGCTACATTAGATTTCCTCCCTGTAAAATCTACAGCTGAAATCTGAAACGTATGTTCACCTGCAGCAATTTGCTAGTTGACTAGGTTTTCCACAAATTGGAGTTGGAGAGTAAGCCCTCCAGCTAGACAATAACAGTATACCAGCCAAAATGTATAAAGATCTACTGCAACTTGACTCTACCTTCCTGAGGGCAAATGTCAACAGTTCTTTATTGGCTGGAGTGGTTCCCAGTAGCTTTAAAAATGCGTCTGTAACACATTTTCAAAATTCTTCTTCTTTATATTGAAGCAATCGGTCAAATTATCATCCTGTCTCACAATTGCCTTTCTTGACAAAGTTGCTGAAACTAGCAGTTTTTTTTTTATATTATCAGACATCAGTGTTTGTGAAGAGCAACAATTTTGTTAAACCCTCTCTAACTGGGTTTCTGTCCTGGTGGTAGCACGGAGTAGGTTCTAGTGTCTGCTTTAAATGACCTATGAAGATGAGTGGATGCCAACCTTCAGGCTGCATTAATCCTGCTAGATCATTCAGTAGCCATCAATACCATGAAGGATCTCATTCTCATAGATCGTCTGAGGTATATGGGTTTCTAAGGGCATGTGTGGGATTTGTTGCACCCTTTGGCTTTCTCAGACCACCCTCTTTCAGCTTCAAACTTTGGTAAGCCTGCCTTGGCTCAGTCTAGTCAGACAGATGTTTTCTAACCATAATGGGAACTCCATTTCAAACTTTGCAGGTTCTCGAGAGGTCAAATGCTTCTGCTTTTGTTTAACATCTACATGGCTCCACAGACTGAACTGATTCAGGAGCTAGGGTTTGATCTCTTTGTGTATGCTAAACGTAGATAGATCATGCTAAATATCTATACTGATCTCAGCAGCATAGCTACACAATTCTTCCCCTGTTTATCACAGGTAGAACATTAGATGCACAACCACCACTTAAAGTTGAATTGCAATACAACTTAGAATCTAAGCTTCTAGGACTAATAAGATATATTCCTTTCTGCAATCTCCCCTTTGGCCTGCTTCTTTTAGGCCTTGAATCCAGTCTGGTTCCCTGTTTGTGAAATGTAGGAGTTAAATAATATTCTGCTGTAACTTAGACCTTCAAACTCTTAAGAGAATCCTTCCTCTGTTCTCTTTTTCACATACTATTTTGATCCTTAATGCATTTATATTAGCTCAGCTAAACTCTTGTAAATCCGTGTCTCTTGCTGGCCCATTTGTCAGACTCATAAGCTTAAATCCATCCAAATCTGTGCTGCCGGATTGGTGTTAGGGTCAAGACCCAAAGACCATATTGCTCACAGTTTGGTCTAGGTAAACTAGTTACCTGTAAAGCAGTAACTCGTTTTTAAATCCTAATGTCAGGCCCACAAGCAGTATATCTTACAACTGGCTACATATTGTCATAATGTTTTAAATGGTATCACCCTTCTCACTCTTACCGATCCGTTGACTAAGTCTTTTTAGTGATTCTATTGCTGCATCCCAAAGAGGGAACTACTTACCAGTTCACCTTAGGTAAATAAGAAAGCCTTTAAATCCTGCCTATTTCCACAAATGCTTTACTAAATCTAGACCGTTCCCCTTTGCTCTTTAGGATTTAAGTGACTCCTTTTTGTCTTTGTTGGTTAGCACCAGCCTAACCTAATAGGAGTAACAGTTTGTGTACTGAAAGTGTGATAAACATAAATTAAACATAAACATCATCCAAAAGTGTCATACAGGCATTGTATACAATCAGAAGCTTAGGTAGAATAAATAGTCGATTAGTTATACCATGGCATAAGAGGTGTTATTCAATCCAAATACAGGTGCATTAACTGCCTCAGGGCTGCAACCTCGAAATATGGTGAAAATAATATAAATGTATCCTGGGAAGGCTAAATAGTAACTGTGGTCCTGAGACAGGATGTTGAACCTGAGTAAATTAAAAATGGATATTTAATTAAAGAAGTCTATTCCAGTCTAGTCCACCATCCATATCCTTAAATTCTCCGTTGTCAAGTGTATTCTCTAAATGTTGATTTCAGGGTCAATTTAGAATCTTCACAGCTTACCAGAAAAGAGTGTAATGAATCCAAAATGAGGAATGAATTTATGTGAGTTTTAAGTGGTCTACTAATTGTCACCCTATTTAGGAGTTCCAGGACATTAAAGAGTGACTCATTAGTAATCATTGAGCAAATGCACAACTGATAGATATGCATTACCAACCAAGTACACTAGCACATACATAACAATACAAAACTTAAATTCCAACATAAGAGAGTTGGTGGCTGGGAATTCTCAGATGTGACTGCTAGTCAAATGAAAGCTCTCCCTATGCACTTAAAGATACAGCCCAACTTGCCCCAATTCCAGAAAATATTTAAAACGTGGTTGTTTCCCTTCAGTTAGGCCACTTACTATGGTCACTGACAAGTGCAGTGTTAGCAGGTTTTCTTAAGAGCACCAGAAATTCCAGGTTTATGGTGTCTGCTGCTTTTAAAAAACACTAAAAGAAACACAAAATAAAATAAAAATACACTCTAGATTCTACAGTTGCACTTAATAGAATATCAAGCATTTTTGGGATCATTCACCTTACCACCTCTATACACCATGCTGAATGAAATTCCATGAAATGTCAAAATACCACGTCATAGAAGAATCAAAGATCAGATTGCCTTCAACTCTGGGTCACTAAATGTTACCAATGATATGTTCCTAGTGGAGCCAGAAAGATACCAAGAATTGAAAACCTGTGCAAGATTTTTGATTAAACATTCTCATCAATCTCCCTAAAGCTATCAAGTCTGACAACATAATGCAAGACAATGTTCAACCTCCCAAATCAACAATTACTTACAGGAGCCATAAACAGGGATCTTTATAGACACAAATAAATGAGGATAGTGATGCGTCCAATCTGGCGAAGAATGTAAGGTGACTCAGAAGAGCAATGTCCTAAACAAATACAATGAAATCAGCAGAATCATCATCTTCACCAGAACAAAGCAACCTGTTAAAAAAGCTAAACATTACCCAAATTCTGTGTGGTCTTTATATAATGATCCAAGGAAACAACGCTGTTCCAGTCTTGGAGAAGATGAATCTGTTGTGTGTTCCTTATATAGCCCATTGTCATTGTCCCCATGTTAGCCTAATTGTAAACATTGTAGGAAGCATTTGCTTTGCACATTTTATCAAATATCACACTTACTTTTGTGCCACATTTTATTTCCACACCTAGTCAGCACATGTATTTGTATTTTGTTCTTTTCCTGGGATTTAATCGGAAGAGCCCATGAGAGGTCAAACAACATTGCTCCTTGTTATGCTCTATGGTCGGACATTAGCACTTAGTCATAATAGAGAAATCTAGCTGCTATTTTTGAGCACACATGTTTTATCATATAACCTGGGATATGCTGTTTTAAAACACACAGCAGAGACTTGAAGACAGAGTAAAGATCCTAAGATAAAAGTGGTGCATCAGCTGACATGTAGAAGAGCCATCTATGTGTGCCAAGGTATTGGGATTCGCCACTATTAAAATATAAAATATAAAAAAACACTTTGCTTCAATAGCGTGGGTGGGTATAGGAAAATCTGTCAGCTAATGTGACAGGGCTTTTCATTGTATATGGTCTTTTAATCATGCTGATGACATTTTCGACCTGCATTTGCTTTCTCGTTGTGACACAGTTATTGCATATTAAAGCACAATAGTTTCAATAAATATTGTAATCTTCTTTTGTGTCTCTTCTAATTTATTGTGGACAAGTATGAGTGAAAGAAACAAAAGGGGATGACCTACGACCATGATCCCTGAGAGGGACGAGAGTGTTGTGTTCTGGGGTACCAAATCACTTGTCTCTCTGTGAAGGTTAGGAGGGCAAATGAGGCACTATAAGATAGTCGGATTTGGAACCAAAGGTGCTGATGTGGTAGGGTGACTCAGTCCTTACACACTAATGTTGTATGGTACCAATCATAGTTCTGTTCCTGAGCAGAATCTCTGCAACAAATCTAAGCTATAGAAGCATTCAATTGGTACCTGGTACACTACAGAAAAACAATTGTTGCTCAGTGTGTACAGTCCAAGGTATATGTTTGCATATCATTTGTTAATATTAATATTTTCACCACTGGAGATATGGATGAAGAGCTGATGATAGGTATAATGAAGGACTCTTTAGAGAGTGTATAAAGCATTGGGGATATGCAACAACTTGGTGGGATCTGGGACCTTCTTTATTAAAAACTGAATAGGGATGAGATCATACATTGAAACAGCTTTCCTGAGCTTATATATATATATATATATTCACGCTCCAAGGTTGTCCACCTTATGAGTAGCACGCGAGCAGCAGCTTTATTTATGTGTAGGTGAGGACGGGGATCCGCTCGTAGACGCCGCTCCGTAATGGATCTGCCCGACGCGTTTCGAAGCTCCATCTGCTTCTCTTCAGGGGCTTTAACGGAAGCGGTGTGCGCACCCGTTACACTTCTCCAATTTCATATAACTCACCCGTCAATGGGAGGCTCCAATGAGACTTCTGGGAAGTGTAGTGCGGAAAGCACACAATCAAGTCCTATATGGACTCCACGAGTGGGCCCGTCCTCGATCCCATGTACGGCTGCTACTTCACTGCCGTGACCCCCACGTTAACCAGAAGTCTCATTGGAGCCTCCCATTGGCGGGTGATTTATATGAAATTGGAGAAGTGTAACGGGTGCGCACACCGCTTCCGTTAAAGCCCCTGAAGAGAAGCAGATGGAGCTTCGAAACGCGTCGGGCAGATCCATTACGGAGCGGCGTCTACGAGCGGATCCCCGTCCTCACCTACACATAAATAAAGCTGCTGCTCGCGTGCTACTCATAAGGTGGACAACCTTGGAGCGTGAATCTATATGCGGCAGTCCAGCCGCAGAGTATGCACCACCCCGTTAACGTGGGGGTCACGGCAGTGAAGTAGCAGCCGTACATGGGATCGAGGACGGGCCCACTCGTGGAGTCCATATAGGACTTGATTGTGTGCTTTCCGCACTACACTTCCCAGAAGTCTCATTGGAGACTCCCATTGGCGGGTGATTTATATGAAATTGGAGAAGTGTAACGGGTGCGCACACCGCTTCCGTTAAAGCCCCTGAAGAGAAGCAGATGGAGCTTCGAAACGCGTCGGGCAGATCCATTACGGAGCGGCGTCTACGAGCGGATGCCCGTCCTCACCTACACATAAATAAAGCTGCTGCTCGCGTGCTACTCATAAGGTGGACAACCTTGGAGCGTGAATCTATATGCGGCAGTCCAGCCGCAGAGTATGCACCACCCCGTTAACGTGGGGGTCACGGCAGTGAAGTAGCAGCCGTACATGGGATCGAGGACGGGCCCACTCGTGGAGTCCATATAGGACTTGATTGTGTGCTTTCCGCACTACACTTCCCAGAAGTCTCATTGGAGCCTCCCATTGGCGGGTGAGTTATATGAAATTGGAGAAGTGAAACGGGTGCGCACACCGCTTCCGTTAAAGCCCCTGAAGAGAAGCAGATGGAGCTTCGAAACGCGTCGGGCAGATCCATTACGGAGCGGCGTCTACGAGCGGATCCCCGTCCTCACCTACACATAAATAAAGCTGCTGCTCGCGTGCTACTCATAAGGTGGACAACCTTGGAGCGTGAATCTATATGCGGCAGTCCAGCCGCAGAGTATGCACCACCCCGTTAACGTGGGGGTCACGGCAGTGAAGTAGCAGCCGTACATGGGATCGAGGACGGGCCCACTCGTGGAGTCCATATAGGACTTGATTGTGTGCTTTCCGCACTACACTTCCCAGAAGTCTCATTGGAGCCTCCCATTGGCGGGTGAGTTATATGAAATTGGAGAAGTGTAACGGGTGCGCACACCGCTTCCGTTAAAGCCCCTGAAGAGAAGCAGATGGAGCTTCGAAACGCGTCGGGCAGATCCATTACGGAGCGGCGTCTACGAGCGGATCCCCATCCTCACCTACACATAAATAAAGCTGCTGCTCGCGTGCTACTCATAAGGTGGACAACCTTGGAGCGTGAATCTATATGCGGCAGTCCAGCCGCAGAGTATGCACCACCCCGTTAACGTGGGGGTCACGGCAGTGAAGTAGCAGCCGTACATGGGATCGAGGACGGGCCCACTCGTGGAGTCCATATAGGACTTGATTGTGTGCTTTCCGCACTACACTTCCCAGAAGTCTCATTGGAGCCTCCCATTGGCGGGTGAGTTATATGAAATTGGAGAAGTGTAACGGGTGCGCACACCGCTTCCGTTAAAGCCCCTGAAGAGAAGCAGATGGAGCTTCGAAACGCGTCGGGCAGATCCATTACGGAGTGGCGTCTACGAGCGGATCCCCGTCCTCACCTACACATAAATAAAGCTGCTGCTCGCGTGCTACTCATAAGGTGGACAACCTTGGAGCGTGAATCTATATGCGGCAGTCAAGCCGCAGAGTATGCACCACCCCGTTAACGTGGGGGTCACGGCAGTGAAGTAGCAGCCGTACATGGGATCGAGGACGGGCCCACTCGTGGAGTCCATATAGGACTTGATTGTGTGCTTTCCGCACTACACTTCCCTGAAGTCTCATTGGAGCCTCCCATTGGCGGGTGAGTTATATGAAATTGGAGAAGTGTAACGGGTGCGCACACCGCTTCCGTTAAAGCCCCTGAAGAGAAGCAGATGGAGCTTCGAAACGCGTCGGGCAGATCCATTACGGAGCGGCGTCTACGAGCAGATCCCCGTCCTCACCTACACATAAATAAAGCTGCTGCTCGCGTGCTACTCATAAGGTGGACAACCTTGGAGCGTGAATCTATATGCGGCAGTCCAGCCGCAGAGTATGCACCACCCCGTTAACGTGGGGGTCACGGCAGTGAAGTAGCAGCCGTACATGGGATCGAGGTCGGGCCCACTCGTGGAGTCCATATAGGACTTGATTGTGTGCTTTCCGCACTACACTTCCCAGAAGTCTCATTGGAGCCTCCCATTGGCGGGTGAGTTATATGAAATTGGAGAAGTGTAACGGGTGCGCACACCGCTTCCGTTAAAGCCCCTGAAGAGAAGCAGATGGAGCTTCGAAACGCGTCGGGCAGATCCATTACGGAGCGGCGTCTACGAGCGGATCCCCGTCCTCACCTACACATAAATAAAGCTGCTGCTCGCGTGCTACTCATAAGGTGGACAACCTTGGAGCGTGAATCTATATGCGGCAGTCCAGCCGCAGAGTATGCACCACCCCGTTAACGTGGGGGTCACGGCAGTGAAGTAGCAGCCGTACATGGGATCGAGGACGGGCCCACTCGTGGAGTCCATATAGGACTTGATTGTGTGCTTTCCGCACTACACTTCCCAGAAGTCTCATTGGAGCCTCCCATTGGCGGGTGAGTTATATGAAATTGGAGAAGTGTAACGGGTGCGCACACCGCTTCCGTTAAAGCCCCTGAAGAGAAGCAGATGGAGCTTCGAAACGCGTCGGGCAGATCCATTACGGAGCGGCGTCTACGAGCGGATCCCCATCCTCACCTACACATAAATAAAGCTGCTGCTCGCGTGCTACTCATAAGGTGGACAACCTTGGAGCGTGAATCTATATGCGGCAGTCCAGCCGCAGAGTATGCACCACCCCGTTAACGTGGGGGTCACGGCAGTGAAGTAGCAGCCGTACATGGGATCGAGGACGGGCCCACTCGTGGAGTCCATATAGGACTTGATTGTGTGCTTTCCGCACTACACTTCCCAGAAGTCTCATTGGAGCCTCCCATTGGCGGGTGAGTTATATGAAATTGGAGAAGTGTAACGGGTGCGCACACCGCTTCCGTTAAAGCCCCTGAAGAGAAGCAGATGGAGCTTCGAAACGCGTCGGGCAGATCCATTACGGAGCGGCGTCTACGAGCAGATCCCCGTCCTCACCTACACATAAATAAAGCTGCTGCTCGCGTGCTACTCATAAGGTGGACAACCTTGGAGCGTGAATCTATATGCGGCAGTCCAGCCGCAGAATATGCACCACCCCGTTAACGTGGGGGTCACGGCAGTGAAGTAGCAGCCGTACATGGGATCGAGGACGGGCCCACTCGTGGAGTCCATATAGGACTTGATTGTGTGCTTTCCGCACTACACTTCCCAGAAGTCTCATTGGAGCCTCCCATTGGCGGGTGAGTTATATGAAATTGGAGAAGTGTAACGGGTGCGCACACCGCTTCCGTTAAAGCCCCTGAAGAGAAGCAGATGGAGCTTCGAAACGCGTCGGGCAGATCCATTACGGAGCGGCGTCTACGAGCGGATCCCCGTCCTCACCTACACATAAATAAAGCTGCTGCTCGCGTGCTACTCATAAGGTGGACAACCTTGGAGCGTGAATCTATATGCGGCAGTCCAGCCGCAGAGTATGCACCACCCCGTTAACGTGGGGGTCACGGCAGTGAAGTAGCAGCCGTACATGGGATCGAGGACGGGCCCACTCGTGGAGTCCATATAGGACTTGATTGTGTGCTTTCCGCACTACACTTCCCAGAAGTCTCATTGGAGACTCCCATTGGCGGGTGATTTATATGAAATTGGAGAAGTGTAACGGGTGCGCACACCGCTTCCGTTAAAGCCCCTGAAGAGAAGCAGATGGAGCTTCGAAACGCGTCGGGCAGATCCATTACGGAGCGGCGTCTACGAGCGGATGCCCGTCCTCACCTACACATAAATAAAGCTGCTGCTCGCGTGCTACTCATAAGGTGGACAACCTTGGAGCGTGAATCTATATGCGGCAGTCCAGCCGCAGAGTATGCACCACCCCGTTAACGTGGGGGTCACGGCAGTGAAGTAGCAGCCGTACATGGGATCGAGGACGGGCCCACTCGTGGAGTCCATATAGGACTTGATTGTGTGCTTTCCGCACTACACTTCCCAGAAGTCTCATTGGAGCCTCCCATTGGCGGGTGAGTTATATGAAATTGGAGAAGTGAAACGGGTGCGCACACCGCTTCCGTTAAAGCCCCTGAAGAGAAGCAGATGGAGCTTCGAAACGCGTCGGGCAGATCCATTACGGAGCGGCGTCTACGAGCGGATCCCCGTCCTCACCTACACATAAATAAAGCTGCTGCTCGCGTGCTACTCATAAGGTGGACAACCTTGGAGCGTGAATCTATATGCGGCAGTCCAGCCGCAGAGTATGCACCACCCCGTTAACGTGGGGGTCACGGCAGTGAAGTAGCAGCCGTACATGGGATCGAGGACGGGCCCACTCGTGGAGTCCATATAGGACTTGATTGTGTGCTTTCCGCACTACACTTCCCAGAAGTCTCATTGGAGCCTCCCATTGGCGGGTGAGTTATATGAAATTGGAGAAGTGTAACGGGTGCGCACACCGCTTCCGTTAAAGCCCCTGAAGAGAAGCAGATGGAGCTTCGAAACGCGTCGGGCAGATCCATTACGGAGCGGCGTCTACGAGCGGATCCCCATCCTCACCTACACATAAATAAAGCTGCTGCTCGCGTGCTACTCATAAGGTGGACAACCTTGGAGCGTGAATCTATATGCGGCAGTCCAGCCGCAGAGTATGCACCACCCCGTTAACGTGGGGGTCACGGCAGTGAAGTAGCAGCCGTACATGGGATCGAGGACGGGCCCACTCGTGGAGTCCATATAGGACTTGATTGTGTGCTTTCCGCACTACACTTCCCAGAAGTCTCATTGGAGCCTCCCATTGGCGGGTGAGTTATATGAAATTGGAGAAGTGTAACGGGTGCGCACACCGCTTCCGTTAAAGCCCCTGAAGAGAAGCAGATGGAGCTTCGAAACGCGTCGGGCAGATCCATTACGGAGTGGCGTCTACGAGCGGATCCCCGTCCTCACCTACACATAAATAAAGCTGCTGCTCGCGTGCTACTCATAAGGTGGACAACCTTGGAGCGTGAATCTATATGCGGCAGTCAAGCCGCAGAGTATGCACCACCCCGTTAACGTGGGGGTCACGGCAGTGAAGTAGCAGCCGTACATGGGATCGAGGACGGGCCCACTCGTGGAGTCCATATAGGACTTGATTGTGTGCTTTCCGCACTACACTTCCCTGAAGTCTCATTGGAGCCTCCCATTGGCGGGTGAGTTATATGAAATTGGAGAAGTGTAACGGGTGCGCACACCGCTTCCGTTAAAGCCCCTGAAGAGAAGCAGATGGAGCTTCGAAACGCGTCGGGCAGATCCATTACGGAGCGGCGTCTACGAGCGGATCCCCGTCCTCACCTACACATAAATAAAGCTGCTGCTCGCGTGCTACTCATAAGGTGGACAACCTTGGAGCGTGAATCTATATGCGGCAGTCCAGCCGCAGAGTATGCACCACCCCGTTAACGTGGGGGTCACGGCAGTGAAGTAGCAGCCGTACATGGGATCGAGGTCGGGCCCACTCGTGGAGTCCATATAGGACTTGATTGTGTGCTTTCCGCACTACACTTCCCAGAAGTCTCATTGGAGCCTCCCATTGGCGGGTGAGTTATATGAAATTGGAGAAGTGTAACGGGTGCGCACACCGCTTCCGTTAAAGCCCCTGAAGAGAAGCAGATGGAGCTTCGAAACGCGTCGGGCAGATCCATTACGGAGCGGCGTCTACGAGCGGATCCCCGTCCTCACCTACACATAAATAAAGCTGCTGCTCGCGTGCTACTCATAAGGTGGACAACCTTGGAGCGTGAATCTATATGCGGCAGTCCAGCCGCAGAGTATGCACCACCCCGTTAACGTGGGGGTCACGGCAGTGAAGTAGCAGCCGTACATGGGATCGAGGACGGGCCCACTCGTGGAGTCCATATAGGACTTGATTGTGTGCTTTCCGCACTACACTTCCCAGAAGTCTCATTGGAGCCTCCCATTGGCGGGTGAGTTATATGAAATTGGAGAAGTGTAACGGGTGCGCACACCGCTTCCGTTAAAGCCCCTGAAGAGAAGCAGATGGAGCTTCGAAACGCGTCGGGCAGATCCATTACGGAGCGGCGTCTACGAGCGGATCCCCATCCTCACCTACACATAAATAAAGCTGCTGCTCGCGTGCTACTCATAAGGTGGACAACCTTGGAGCGTGAATCTATATGCGGCAGTCCAGCCGCAGAGTATGCACCACCCCGTTAACGTGGGGGTCACGGCAGTGAAGTAGCAGCCGTACATGGGATCGAGGACGGGCCCACTCGTGGAGTCCATATAGGACTTGATTGTGTGCTTTCCGCACTACACTTCCCAGAAGTCTCATTGGAGCCTCCCATTGGCGGGTGAGTTATATGAAATTGGAGAAGTGTAACGGGTGCGCACACCGCTTCCGTTAAAGCCCCTGAAGAGAAGCAGATGGAGCTTTGAAACGCGTCGGGCAGATCCATTACGGAGCGGCGTCTACGAGCGGATCCCCGTCCTCACCTACACATAAATAAAGCTGCTGCTCGCGTGCTACTCATAAGGTGGACAACCTTGGAGCGTGAATCTATATGCGGCAGTCCAGCCGCAGAATATGCACCACCCCGTTAACGTGGGGGTCACGGCAGTGAAGTAGCAGCCGTACATGGGATCGAGGACGGGCCCACTCGTGGAGTCCTTATAGGACTTGATTGTGTGCTTTCCGCACTACACTTCCCAGAAGTCTCATTGGAGCCTCCCATTGGCGGGTGAGTTATATGAAATTGGAGAAGTGTAACGGGTGCGCACACCGCTTCCGTTAAAGCCCCTGAAGAGAAGCAGATGGAGCTTCGAAACGCGTCGGGCAGATCCATTACGGAGCGGCGTCTACGAGCGGATCCCCGTCCTCACCTACACATAAATAAAGCTGCTGCTCGCGTGCTACTCATAAGGTGGACAACCTTGGAGCGTGAATATATATATATATATATATATATATTACCTACTGGCGGTCGCCAGTAGGTAGTTATAGTTAGGACCTATTTTCCATAGGAAATCCGCAACATTCTATTTGGAATAACTTTGGCACCGGTTGATGAATCTTCGTGAAATTTTCAAAACTTACGGTCAGCTCCGGTCTGCTCCTATTCTAAAAGTTTCATGGTGATTCGTCAAGCAGGGGCCGAGACAAAAAGGGGGTCCCAAAACGCATTTTCCCCATGCAATTTCCCATAGGACCTTTAGCCACAGTTACAGCCCGAACTGCTGAACGGAATTACGCCACATTTGGCAAAGAGGTAGTCCTCAGTTCAGACTCATGTCTTTTGCTTACATGGTGTAAATCTGTTCAGTAGTTACTGAGAAAATTACAGTTAAAAGCATTTATGTATCTATGGCCGTGGTGGATCTGCACATCCTGAGCGCACCATGAGCGCACCCTTCCTATCACGCGCTGAATACTAATTGGCTGTCAAGTGGCTGTCAATATTCAAAACCAGGAAGTGTTGGCAGCCATTTTGTGCCTCGGTAGAAGCGAGAGCAGAAGAAGTCAATGGAATATGTGTGCAAAACGTAGAAAGGGGGCAGGGTAGAAAAACATTTACCCTCTAGATCTATTAAGGGGGTCCCAAATTAAAAAAAATATGTTTTTAACAGACACAGCAGGTGAGTGTAGGGTGCCATTAAAAAAAAATATCATAAAACTGAGTTTTTTTTATAATTAGCCCCCGGGGGGGTTAAATATCGGGGGCAAAATTATTACATTTTATGGGGGGCCCAGAGGGGCCCCCCCGCCCCGAGGATCGTCACCCACCGGGGCTACAAAAAAAAGGGTGGGGGGAGCGGTCCAATGTCCCGAAAAGCCACTGGCACCACCACCCCCGGGGCTTTATGTATTGTGGGAGGGGGACTGCGTGCCCCCCTCCTAGAGCACTGGAGGGTAATGTCACCCCCCGGGGCTACAAAAATAAATGGTTGGGGGGCTGCAAGGTCTCCAAAGCCCTGGTGACCACAACTCCCCGGGGCATTATGTATTGTGGGTGGGCTGGCTCCTGCAGTGTCCCGGGGTGTCCATCCCACCCTCCCATAGCAAGGAAATCTGTTCTCTCTTTCAAAATCTAAATCAGATTGCATTTCCACATGGGGAGATGCATGTTGGTAGCTTCCCATGTGGAAAAGCAATGCCGGCTCCCAACACGTAGAAGTTGTGCAACAAAGGCGCTGGAGTTGTGCACCCTACAGATTATGAGTCGTGCATCCAGTGCGTGCACACCAGGGGGCTGCACTGAGCGCCGCGCTGGGTGCGCGACTTCTCATTTTACCATAAAAAAAAGCCCCAACAGTAATTTCTAATATCCCCGGTGACCTCATCCCACGGGTCTTATAAAAAATGTTGTGGACCGTGGGGGGAGCCAAAATGCCCTCACGGTTCACTTGGGGAGATGCTAGTTTTGATTTTGAAAGTGAGAACAGATTTCCCTGCTCTCTCTTTCAAAATCCAAACCAACTTTGCTATCGGAGGTCGGGAGCCGCGAGACTCCCGCCCTCTCATAGGAAACAGCAGTGTCCCAGGGGTAGGCACCATTTATTTTATTGCCCTGGGGGTTAACTCTCGCTCTTGCATAGGAAACAGCAATGTTGAAAAAATCTTCGGATAAGATCATAGGATTTTGAAGTCATTTTTTGCCGTTTTTGTTGTAGTTTGCTGCCGTTAAAGCGACGACAATTTTAACTCCGTGTTTGTAAATAGGCCCCTAAGTTTTGTAATGTGAACACTACCGTCTCCCATTTCAATAGGCACAAAGAATTTATTGAAGTGCATTGTGAATCGTGAAGCAACACTGTCTAATTGTGATCAATAAAGAATTGAAAGAGTTGTGTAATTCATTTGCTTGTAATGTGCAGATTTACAAGTTCATTGCGTTACTGTTGCATCATTTTTAAGATGGGAAAAGTGATGCAAAAGTGGCTCAAGGGGCTTGTAAATCTGCTACACAGTGTTCAGTCTTACTTTGCTTTCCTTTCTTTTATGCAAAGGATCCTGGGTAAATATAACGGTTTCTGTACAGCCAGTACTTTTCAACCCTATCCCCAAACTGCGTACTGCCTGTTACCATAGTGACAGTTCATGGAACAGTTAAGTGAGCACAGAGGTTACAAGTTCACCACACAATGTTGGTAATCGAAACAGTTACCAAACAGTTACTGTGCTGGAGTTTTAAAATGTTTCCATAGGAACTGTTAGACGTAGAAGAAGTCAGTGGAAAATATAATAAAAATAATAGCTGGGGTTCGCTGGGGTCCCCACAGTCCCAGGGCTTCACTTATGTTGGGAGGGGGGAGCAGTAGGCTGTGGAAAATCATATCGGGAAAACAACAATGCGGCTTAATGCTGCTTTTCTTTAATATAATGTGGACTAATGTTTATTTATATGGCAGTCTTCACTTTTGTAATGTATATAGTCACTTTGTTACAGGAAATGTATTAATATGTAGAACGGCGTGTTCTGTATGTATGTATAGAACATATTTAACTTTTAATTTGCTGAGGTGTTCCAACAACAAGCTTAATGTTCAATGGGTGCAAACTATTAAAAGTAGAAGTGTTATCTGAATGAATGAATGAATGAATAAGGGTTTTATAGAGCGCGTAGTAACCCGGAAGCATCCCAGCGCTAAAACCGAGACAGCAGAGAGGGTGGAGTGCCAAGGAGAAGGGGAAGAGGAGATCAGGGGAAAAGGTGAGTTTTCAGTAATTTCCTGAAACGGGAGTGATCGGATTCCGTCCTAAGTTTGAGAGGGAGGGTGTTCCATAGCCTAGCCGTGTTCACTGAGAATCGCTGGCCTCCTGTACGTGCCTTTCTCACTCTGTGGACTGTGATAAGGCGTTCATGATCCGAATGGAGGGATCTTGTAGCTTTATAGGGTGTGATAAAGTTTTTGAGAATGGGGGGGCCCTTGTCCTGTAAGAGTTTGTGAGCCAGACAAAGAGCCTTGAATTTTACTCTTTCTCTTATAGGGAGCCTGTGAAGGAGCTTCAGAGCTGTTTTGGCCGAGGATCTGGCTGGGGTGTTAGTCAGAAGCCGGGCTGCAGCGTTCTGAATTCTTTGTAATTTGTTGAGGGTGGCTTCGGGAGCTCCCAGGTAGATGGCGTTGCTGTAATCCAACCTAGAGAGAATCAGGCCTTGGATCAGCAGTTTCCGGGAGATTTGTGGGAGCAGGGGCAGGATTTTCCTGACTGATCTCAGGAGCCCAAAACAGATCCCAGTGGTTTTTTTTGGCTTGGGTTTTGAAGGACAGGTCTTTCTCTATCCAGATTCCCAAGCTCTTGATCTCACTCTTGGGGGCCGGGGGTTCTCCCAGGCAATTCACTTCTGCTCCGGGGAGTATCAAGGACATCTAATTGGCTTACATGTTGTAAGGAAGACTTTCCTGAGCTTTATGTTGGTTGGTTGCAAACTATTGAAAGTAGAAGTGTTGTCAGCCATTCACTTCCGCTCTGTGGAGTAGGAGAGACATCTGATTTGCTGACATGCTCCAAGGAGGACTTTCCCAAGCTTAATGTTGATTGGCTGTAAACTGTTGAAAGTAGAAGTGTTGTTCCCTCTTCACGGAGTATTAGGGACATTTCATTGGGTAAGGTGTTCCAAGCGGGACCTTACGAAGCTTAATGTTCATTGGATATGAAGCATTAAAAGTAGAAGTTTTGGCAGTCATTCCTTCCTCCTCTGTGGAACAACATGGACATTTTATTGGCTAAAGTGTTTTGAGCACAAGTTTGCTCCTTATTGGGTGGGAACGGTTCACTGTTGTCAGTGATTTTGTGACGCACTTCCAAAGGAGTATGGGAAAGAAAGTAGTAGAGGGGAGATTAGGAACACTATTACCTCTGTACAGTGGTCACAAGGTGGTGGACAGGAATTATGATGGTAAAAATTGTTTTTATATTTTTTAAGGGCCATTTATATAATTGCCGTGTGGTGTACAAATCACGGCGGAAAAATGACAGTGTCTTGGGGTGTTTTTTTTATCAAGTTTGTGGGTGGGATACTTCCCAGGAGCACTATTTACTTATAATGTGGTGTTTACTTTTCTGATGGGGAGGTGTGGTTGCGCAGCAAAAATTTCAGTCTAGGTTTGAAACAGTTTTTATTTAGCAAATACCAATAAACTTACTTCAGAAACTGACGCTGTATATATGAAAGGGGTGACAATTAAAAATGGAATTTAATAAAATATCAGTTAAGCGTGGCCATACCCTCCTTTTTTCTGCTATAGTTTGTAAAAGTGTTGCCCCATATTCTTGATAATGTAAGAGGGCATCTCAGTTACTTTTAGATAAAGTAGAATAGACGTGCTACAACAAACACTCCCGCACTACATTATCTGAGGTCAGGAGAACAAGTTAAAAACAGTTAAATACATTATTAATTTTCAAATTTGAATTCTGTAGAATTCAGGAACGTTCTGTCGTAGTGCTTATAGGTCGCACACTGTTCCGCTAACAAATCACATACTCACTTAAGAATATATAGGATAGTACCATTATAATATACAGAACTGGTCCTATATATTCTTTAGGGAGAAGGTGAATAGGAACCGCAAATGAGAAGAATAGAAATTAGAAAATAACATTCAGAAATGTATCAAATATTCAAAGTAACAAAGTATTATGAAAGCTAAATTTTTTATTCTGCAATTTAGTAAAATATGTCCCTGAAAAAAATATCTGAAAAAAAGTACGTTCTAAGGTTTCGTAAGCTATATTACAGATGCCACCGAAAAATCTCCTATTCCTCTTTTGTAACAATAGGACAATCTATTACAATATAACGATTGATACCATTGTTACAATAAAAAGAAAAGGAAAATAAAGTTATCTATTTAACAGAACATCCATAACAAAATACTTTCGAGCGGTAATTATTTTATGAGCTTCTTTTCTCCGGGAGGTCAAAAAGTTTGATCTTCGTGGCGACGGGTCATAAACTCCTCTGAGATCATGACTGTGAAAATGATAATATATATATATTCACAGTATATGATCAAAAGGGGGAACAGAGTAAAAAACAGAAGCTTGTGGCGTTGCTTATATATCTTTACTCTTTGTGCCGACGGGTCATGAACTCCACTGAGATCAGCATAACTGTTAATATTGTAATATACATATTAACAGTATATGATCCCATGGGGAAAACAGACTAACAAGTGGAAGGTGGTGACGTTTATTGTAAATGTTTAGGGTTTGCGCTGACGGGTCACCAACATCTCTGAAGCGAAGTACAGTGTCAATAATATAATATAGAAAGTCACAATATATAAGCTGAAAGGAGCCAGAAAAGGATCAATGTTTCTTGTAATCTATCTGTTTTTGAAAATAAGCTGTTGACGTTGCAGAGAAAAAGGGAGAAACATGCAATAACTCTTTTTTCTAGATATAAATGATTAAATATTGACAAATAGCCACAAATTATGACTGTCTATTATGCCATAATGAAACAACTTACAACTCCGGAATATGTTTATTGACGCAAAACAAGAATCCGATGCTAGAAAAGGGACCCTGCATTACAGATTAGCGAAGCAGAAATAACTCACGAAGTCTACAGAATGAAGATTCGGCTCCGTCTATGTAGATGTCACGTTTTACAGTTTACACGTGCTCACGTTTTAACTGTTTTACTTTTGCACGTGCTGGGAAAAGTTACAAACTGTGAAGCTGTAAAGGTTTCGATTTCCATAGTAACACGTATAAGGTCATTATTATCTACATATGTTGGAGAGTTTAAAAAGTGTTAGCCGGTAAACTGTGTCCTTTGCATTCTCATGATTAAAAACACCTAAATTGAAGACATAAAAAAAATATCGTTTACAATAGAAGAAAAAAAATGTGTTATTATTTGTTATCACTATGCTTTTTAATTAAAAAATTCCAGCATTTGTAAAGCATAGAGCTACCGCTGGAAATGTGTGCCGGCGCTTGGGGCGTTGGGAAGATTAAGCAAGGTGTTATGTACAGTGATGTGGTGGGCTAAGATGCTAATGGACTTTGGAATCGAACTGTGAAAGCTGTTCTTGAAAGTCAGGTATTATAGGTGCTGCGTCATACTTTTACCACACTTATATGTTAATTACTGCTAATTAAATTGAAAATATTCTTACAATTTAAGTAGGGCTCCTTGATTTACTAATTTTTAAAGATAAATATAGACAGAAAAGTATTTATTTTCCTCTCTGTATTTATTTTAAAGTGTGGATAAATTCGGAAATTGGGTTATTTTTTGGAGCGTTTGTAAATGCAGTCAATGGCGAGTAGTAGGCCAATAGGTCTGTTGTTCTATAAGTAAAAGGGTAAAAACAATAAAAGACTTTTAGTAAAGAGCCTTAAAGAGCACTATATATCCTTGTATAAGAAAACTTGCACATTTTAATATGAAGGTTGTGTATAGTGTATAATCTAAGAGTGTTTACATGAGTGAAAACGGTCAGTCTTTCAGCCATGAGTGTATATTTATCAGTAAAAAAAATGTGGAAATATACCAATTTCAGATTCATTTTTTTACAAAACCCGAAATATATACGGGTAAATACACATACAATTATTTAAAAAAAATATGGATAAATATAGATGGAAATGTCCTAAAAGTAAATACTATAAAACCAGGAGGTATAATTATAAGTTATAAAACACTACTGTTAAGTTTGTTTTTACTATAAAAAGTATACACGTATTTTTAAAATGTACTTAACAAACACTATAGGTTATAGGGATATTGTAGTTAGATATTGACATTTAAAACATCTTTGAAATTCACTGAAAAAAACATAGGTTTCAGGCAGGTTATAGTTAGGAATTAGCATTTAAAAAACCTTAGAAATTCACTGAAAAAACCCTAGGTTTCAGACAGGTTATAGTTAGGAATTATCATTAAAAAAACCTTAGAAATTCACTGACAAAAACATAGGTTTCAGGGTGTTATAGTTAGCTGGACATTTCACTCATACAAAACCATTGAAATTCCTCCGTTATAGTTAGTTGTACTAAGTATAACTCGCGCGCCCACAATCCACTGCTGATGATGTCACATATTACATCATTCATGACATGGTCAGTGACATCACTGATGACATCTCAAATGACATCACTGATGACATCATCCACGTGACAATCTGATACACCTGATAATATACTAGTATAACCTTTCAACACTCACTAAAAAATATAGAGTACCATCTTTAAAACAATGACACACCAATACAACTTTCTAAAAACCCACACACTGCTTTGTAGATCTACACACACATCTAAACATTTACGCATATATTTACTCATACATGCTAACAAAAATCAATAGAACACTATTAAATATACTTATACACCTATACAGCTATCAAATATTTTTTTAAATGCTAATTTCTAATTATAATGTTCATTAAGCATATCTGGTTTTTTTCTGTTTTTTTAAATTATCATCCCATTCTCAACCTAGTAAAAACTGCAAATATCACCACTCTTCCATTGATTCCTTCCACCAAGAAAATCGCCACAAACCAGAACTAACACTAATGATATACAAACTAGGCGTTCCCGTTAAAAAATACTGGAAAATACCACTTCCCCATATTTTCAACAACCAGCCATATCTGCAAAGCTACCTAAAAACAGACGATAGCCCCACTTACTAGTAACAAATTAACATCAACATTTAACTGGTGCAAGGAGGTCGACTATGTACTGCTTGAATTACACCCAATTCACACCCATATCTAAAGACGAATATGTGCTAATCATGCAGCTCCGACACCCAACAAAATCACAACACCCAGCGCCACCACCACCACGACCACCCCCCCGTACCACTACCCCCTACTACCTCAGAGGCAGAGCAAAACAGGACAACGGACCTTCCCAAAATACCATATCCCCTCAACCGCACAATAGCTGAATGTTCAGAGATGTGGCAACCAACTATGTATAAGGGAGGGAACTCACACATCAACAATAATTTACACAATCCCAAGTGTACCAGTGATATGCTGTACACAACCCACTGTACAAACAACAAAACTTTCCATTTGGAGATATAATATTGCCACGTGTAGTGTACTGCACAGTGGATGCAACCATATTACCTCAGACACTGGCGAACCCACTGCACAGCATCACAGACTTATGTATGTATCGACTACTGCCTTCGATCTACACTGCGGACAGCTAGGTTCACAACTTGAATTCAGATTTGGATCTACACTACGGACAGCATGGAATTCAGCCTTGATTTATTGAATGCAGAGACAATTGTACTTTATGTCCTTAGATTTTGTTAAAGGATGTGACAAAAAGCATTCCTCGATGTCTGTACTGACTACTGCCTTCGATCTACTCTGTGGACAGCAGGGTTCACAACTTGAATTCAGCTTTGGTTCTACTCTACGGACAGCATGGAATTCAGCCTTGATTTATTGAATGCAGAGACAATTATACTTTATGTCCTCAGATTTTGTTAAATAATGTGACAAAAAGCATTTTTCTCGATGACTGTGCTGACTGCTCCCTTCCATCTACACTACGGACAGAAGGGCTCACGATTCAGGTGGAATAGCGATTGCAGATGTAGAAGTCCAGTAGGCAAGAGACATTGTACTAGTGCGGCCCGCCCAGACCACGCATCATTGCAGGGTGCGCACACGCTGAGTTCTGCAGGTGACACTAACTCGCTGCATCACAAGTCATCACCACGTGGCCTTATTAAGGCACAATTCTTTAGGCAGAAGACATTGCTCTCAGTGCGGCCCGCCCAGATCACGTATCATTGCAGGGTGCGCACACGCTGAACACCAGAGGTACCACTAACTCAGTGCACCATAAATCATCACCACGTGGCCTTATTAAGGCAGAATTCACAAGTCAAAAAACATTGCTACCAGTGCGATCTCCTCGGACCACGCATCAATGCAGGTTACGTACACGCTCACTGCCAAAGGTACTTTTAACTCAGTGCACGATAAGTCATCGCCACGTGGCAGTATTGAGGCAGAATTCAATAGACAAAAGACATTGGTCCAAATGCGGCCCCCCCGGACCACGCATCATTGCAGGGTACGTACAAACTGAGCTCCAAAGGTACTACTAACTCAGTGCACCATAAGTCATTGCTAGGAAGAGTGAACAGTTTTATGTCAGCAATGAGGCATACTATCACTCGAAAATCGAATTGAGGCAGAATTCAATAGACAAAAGACATTGGTCCGAGTGCGGCCCCCCACAGACCCCGCATCACCGCAGGGTACGTACACGCTGAATCGCCAAAGGTACTACTAACTCAGTGCACCATAAATCATCTCCACGTGGCCTTATTAAGGCAGAATTCACAAGGCAAAAAACATTGCTACCACTGCGGCCTGCCCGGACCACACATCATTGCAGGCTCCACAGAACCTAGTTGCTTCAGGTGCCACTAATTCAGTGCACCACTTATCATCACTGGCTGCACACACGCTAAATTGCCAATACTGTGCAGCTCTACTCAACGCCACGTGGCCATGGGCCCTTGCTGACCGCTGCCTCCTGGCTACACTGCGGTCATCAGGGCTCACAATTAAATTGACTCTTCATTCATTAATTGCAGAGTACAGTACGAAACTAAGTATAACGTCCCTCAAACCTACACAATATCCTTTTGGTATCCTGCCTTCAAGAACTTGTTTTATGTCAGTTATAGGTTTAGTACAATAACCAAAATTAATCTTGCAAGTCCAAATGATCACTGAATGGCAGTCTACACTGTGGACAGCACAGCTCACAATTTGAACTATAATGTCCCTGAAACCTACATGATTCGACAATGTATTGCATATATTTTCATCTTTTGGTCGATTCGCGATTACACATGACGCAGTCCAGTAGACAACAGACAATGCTCCTAGTGCGACCCGCCCAGATCACGTATCATAGCTGGGTCTGCAGACGCTGAATGCTTCTGATGCCCCTACCTCAGTGCAGCACAACCCTTTATGATAGAATGTTTTGTGTATGATTTCAGATCTGCCGCCCCTACCTCAGTTAACCACAAGTCATGAACCCTTTACGATAAAATCTTTTGTGTATTATTTCACATGTAGTGCTCCTACCTTTGTTTAGCACAAGTCATAAACCCTTTATGATGGAATTTCTGTGTATGATTTGATGATCACTATTGTACTTGTTACCAACAGCAACGATACCCACTGGGCTGGGTTACACTCACCCCACATTCACCCAGCACAGACATAATTGGACATGTGACCCTGGTAATAAAATGGAGTCGAGCACACGTGCCCGTCCCCAGTTCAACTATCTATCTGTGTCTGTATTCATTATGTTTGTAAAATGCTGCCCCTGGGCCCTCACACATTACATTGTGCTGTAAACAGCGTATGCAACCATCTTACCTCTGGCAGTAGGAAAAACTTCGGTTATGTAACTTTCTCTCGCTAATTCTACAAGTGCAAATGTAGAAACTGGATCATCAGAATACTGCAAGCAAACTGTATAGTAAATTTATAAGTGAGTGCGATTGCCAGAGTTTTTTTTTTGTATCATATTTATATAGTGTGAACTCAACCCAAAAGTATTTCAGCGTTTTACATGAGCACCGTATTTACATTACACTTTCAGGCACGCAGGGATTACGTGATTTATCTACAATAACAGGATGTGGACGCGACTCCGAGGCTCGAACACTGATTTCCAACATCAGGTTCGACAGTGCACCCAACTGACCATATACGTATATATGTTGGCGCAGCCTAACTCCAACCACGAGCCTCAGTCTAATTAGCTGCCCTTCATGTGCCAAAAACTGCAAACTGAAGTTTTCATAGCCCTGTATTGCTATCGCTACAACACTCCACTGAATGTGCAATACACATTAATTTCCACAGAAATGCGTCATGTCCACCATCTGTTATGTGTGGAACTATGGATGAATATAGGGTCAGTGATACCCCGCACCATCCATGTTGGCCATGTTGTGGGACCTCACTGCGATAATGCCACATTTGCGATGAAGACCCAGGTGATGGCAGCACTACAACACAGACAACCAAATCAGTTGATTACACATATAGCTCACGATGGAGCCACGCCCATAGCTCCGGGTTCATTCTTCACAGCCGCACTGGCATACGTCAGGCAAGCCCACTCTGCTTACACTTACAGGAAAAGACAACAACGCTACATGGCCCAGATTTTCATTGAAGTGATCTGCTAGTCACAGGTCTAGTTGTCAGAACGGCAGAGACACTCTCTTATGGCTAGTAAACACCCACACCACACCCATCCAGCACAGGCGTCACAGGACACGTGACCCTACCAATAAAAAAGACCTAGTGCAAGTGCTCTACGCCATTTTAGAGTTGCTCCCATCGCATGCGCTGTGATGGCCCGTTCTGGTGGTTCGGACACCTCATGTAGGCCCGACCCATCGAACAGGGGGGCCTACCACTACATGCGTGCCCTCTTTGGTCATTGAGTTAGTGGTACCGCAAGGACTGAGCGGGTAGGCAACCTGCGATGATGATGGGTGCACAAGTATGTCCTTTGCCATAGTGATATCAAGACTCAGCACCAAATATGAGACTTCTTGGTGGCAGAGCGGGACTGCATGATGTAGAAGGGGGAACATCCATGACAACGCAGTCAAAACACCGCGCTGCCATTACCACGCGTCTTTTACAATGCAAGTCGTTACCACAACTTGCGCTGGAGGGCGCTCTAGACTAAGGAATATTAGATTTACTATTTCAATACCTTCCCTACTGTACCTAGGCTGGAGTTGGAATAGTAAATCTTACTATTCCTAAGTCCAGCATCCTACAGCGCAAGTCGTGGTAACGACTTGCGTTGTAAAAGATGCGTTGTGATGTACCGCGATCTAAAAGATCGCGTTGTAACATCATACAACCATGTAGAAGGTGCCCTGTCCGCAAAAAGGTGAGCAGTGAGGCCTGGGTGGGCAGCAGAGGGAGTAGATGCGGTGCAGCAGACTGGATACAAAAAGGCAACTCAGCGATTTAGGCGTACCCAGTCCTATATACCCTGCCTTATTGCATTTTGATTTTTCTTTCCAATAGCAGGATAGTTTTTATAGTCGGCCAAATGACCGTCGCTCCCACATCTGTAGCAAAGTAGATGAGTGTTTATTTTTTAATACTATGTACCCTTAAATTTACCGTCGTATTTTGACAACCTTTCCTTTCTCAGTTATTTAAGGACTCGCGCCTGCGTTGCTGTGCGCCGTATAGCTCGTGCCTTCGGTGCCGTGCGCAGCACTTCTCGCTCAGCGCAACACATTTTGTACGTGAAAAAAGGGGGATATGAACCTAACCTAGGAATCGCACACGGTCTTGCGTGTGCGTTTCCTTCGGTGCTACCCCATTGGCCTTTGCCTGCGACTTATTCTTAAAGACTGCAAGCAATTGGCCAGAGGCGGGTGCATTGCTCCGCCTATGACCTATTGATGTCTATTAAGCACTTGCTGCGCGTAATAGACACCAGTAGGACATGAGGTTTCAATTATCGTGCTCAGACACGGGCTTGATAATTGAAACCACGTGTGTGGCTGCGCACCACTTGTTTTCTATAACCGAATGGAAAACATTACTACTTCTAGTAATTGTTGATAAATCGAAGCCCATTTAAATAGTTGGAACCGTGCAGAGGGTAGTATTTATAATGGGGAAGGGAGGGGTGTGAGAGGGCGGTGTTATTATGCTCCACATTAAGATAGTGCCAATTACCAGTCATAACATCTTCCTTCGTGTTATTCCTGTTAAAGAATCTGTATCATACATAATGGTTTCTGCAATATTACTTTACTTTCAACCAGATCCTAGAACAAGCATTTGTAATGCAATCGGTCTCGCATTATTAAAGTTTGAGCTATTGGTGTTGCATTATTTAGCAATGCCAAAATCTCAAACTTTACGAGACCTATTGCATTGCAAATCCTTGTTTTTAAGTAGATATGGTGTGTTGTGATCATCTAAGTTTGTAGACACGAGCGTGACATTCATGTCACAGCTCGTGGCTGCTTCACGTCGCTTTCGGAATGTTATGTTTTAAATATGAGAAAGTTGAGAAGTAGAAATTAACGGTTGTTCAGTCATTCTTGCTTTAAATTTGTTGCATACAAGATATGTTCTAAGGATCAATTTACACCAACAGAATTACCGTCTCTGTCTTTTCATTCCTGCATACTGGACTTTTCTACAATTACTAACTCTCTACTGTCTTTTAGATGTGGAGCTTCAGGGTGCACTATGTCTCGGCACGTGGTGAGAGACACACCGGTTACTGAAAAGTGAGCTGCGAATATTCTCTTCAGTGTCACTCTCTCACTCTCTCTCTTCCTCTCTCCTTTGATGAACGAATGACGCACAATCTTATCTTCCTTTTTAACTAACAGGTTGTGTTTCATGAATTTGAGTCCCCCAACACCACCAGAGCGTAACGTCTGTGGAATCTGCGATGATGCGCGGCCATCCTAACTATGCCTGAGAAGGTTGCTTCGGCACGTGGTGGACCATCTTTGAAACACGCTGGTGGCACAAGGTGAGCAGAGAAGCTTCTTTCTGCAGCAGCGAGAAGGCACCTCTGGGCAGTAAGAGTGGATAATGTGCAGCAACCTGAGTGCGTAGGAATGGACAATCACCTCCAGGCACTGGGAGTGGATAGGGTGTAGCAGTCTGGGTGCGTAGTAATGGGAAGTCACCGCTGAGCAGTGGTAGTAGATGAGGTACAGCACCCTGGGAGGAAAAGAGCGCACAGACACCTCCTTGTAGTGGGAATTGATGGAATACAGCAGCCTGGGTGCGCAGAGGCGTAACACAGAAATATACTTGTGGAGTTGTATGTACTGTGCAATTACTAATTCTGTACTATCTTTCAGATCACTAAACTTGAGGGTGCACTATGACCCAGCACGTGGTTGGACACACACCTGTGGCAGAAAGGTGAGCTATGAAGATTTTCTCAAGTGTGAACACTCCCTCTCCTGCTCCATCTCTTCCTTTCTCTCTCTCACATTTTCTCTCTTTCTATGTCTCTTCTTCTCTCAGTCTCATTCTTTCTTTCTCTATCTTCCTCTCTCTCTCTCACTCTTTCTTTCTTCCTCTCTCTCTTTCTCTTTTCAAGTTGTGAACCCTGCTGTCTGCAGTGCAGATTGATAAATCAAGGCTGAATTCAAAGCTGTTCGCAGTGTAAATCCAAAGCAGATTTCAAGTTGTGAGCTCTGCTGCCTGTAGTGTATGCAGCAGGTAAGCAGAGGGCCTAGGTGCACAGGGCGTCCAATTGAACGCGGTGCGGCAAGAGGGGTGAGGTGCATCAGCGTCACTGCGCAGGTGCGAGCAAACGATATTGCCGTGCATAGTGATGTGATCTCTCACCTCATTCAGTCTCATCTCTGTCTCATTTTAAAGACCTGATGGACCATACTGTAGACCTGAGCCAGTGGGCAGCGCTGCCCTCCAAACACCTCTTCAGCACAGTGCTGCGAGAGGGGTGGGATGCATCAGGCAGACTGCGCACGTGCGAATAAGCAATATTGCCAACTGTTATGTTGTGATCTCTGACCTCATTCAGTCACATCAGACTAATTTTAGGGACCTACTGGACCGTACTATAGACCTGAGCCAGCAGGCAGCGCTGCCCTACAGACACGTGGCGATGGCTTTTAGGACACTGTAGTTAGCTCCTTACTGAGTGTACATGCACACAGGCTCCTGCCACTGCATTACACGCGAACATTAAGCTTCTAGCATGCGCTCTATTCCTTTCTATATAGACTTTATCATAACATATTATTATTTAACCTTGAGTATTCTCGTGCACTCCAAATCCTCTTTGAACCACGATTACCACTAACGGTTGATCATACTTCAAAAATGGAGGATGCACTCAACTCCTATTTTCTATCAAGCTTAAAGTAAACCTTTATTTACCTCCAGACGTTTCCACCATTAAATGATTTCTCCCTTTACAGAAATTCATTGATTGGCAGCAAAGGGTCTAAGCGGGAACTCTCTCCTTCAATTATGCCCTGAGCATTCTGAAACCTTCAATTGCAGTATCAAGTCACCGTTTCATTTTGAAGAACTGGTCTTCCATACAAATGTACCACGGACTCGGAGCTTGCACCAATACGTCGTGGGATACACCAGTGATGGCAGGTGAGCTGTGACGCCTCAGTGTGGAAGACCTACAATTGAGCACATTGCGGGGGAAGTGACTAGGGTGCAGCACCCTGGGTGCACAGGTGATTGCAAGCGATTTTCCCGTAGCTAATAATGTAGGACTATATTATCAAATAACATTATCACCACTTTACTGACAGGAAATTGCAGCTAAAGCGACGATAAGGGGTTGATAATATGCCCTTGTGAATTCCCATAGAATCCCAGGTTCACACCAAAACCTGTGCTTCTAAGGGAATTCACAACAGCATATTATGAACCCCTTATCGCTGCTTTAGCGGCGGTTTCCTGTCGTTAAAACAGCGATAATGTTATCGCCCTTCCTTCATAATATGGCCCATAATCTCTAGCTTCATGTATTTAATTTTAAGGACTTTTTAAACCACAGTCTATCTTGCAGATCCCTGAATCCTAGACAAACGGGTGACAACACTAAGGGCTGAGTGCAATAGGCCGACGCTCTGTCTCCTCCTCCCTCTCTTCTTTTAACTCTCCCTCCCTTTTTCACTTCCACCCACTGCCCCTCCCTTCCATTTTCACTATGGTCCTTTCATTCTAACTAGCTTTCTTTAACTCTTCCACATAGTACACATACTTATGTTTCATTTTTGTCTTGCAGGTTACCTATGCTGCTTCCATTGGAGTCCAACCCACGTTTTTTTATTATAATGTTCTTTTAAAGTTACACTTCTGGGGGTGTGGCCAAGATGGCGGCAAGGTAGGACAAGTGCTTCCGAGCTCCTGCCCGCCATCCACCACAAACAGTTTCTTATGGCACTTATGAGAGCAGGGGAGCGTTGAATTCCCCCTCTGCAGTCGGTTGGCACTGTGGCTGACTGTGGTAGCTGAATGCTGGAAAACCGACAGCAGGCCTAACGGACACGCCGTCGGCGCGGCAGAGGCCTAACACCAGGGGCGGTCCGCTACGGGGACCTCCGAGGCTGGCTATCGACACTGCGGCCTCTGCCCGACGAGCCCCGCCGCTGCGCATGAGGAACTGCACTCCTGCTCAGAGGTCCGGGAAGTAGGAGGAGGGGAGTGGAGTGACCCTTGTGGCCCCCGTAGCATGCACGGCACCTGAAGTGCACTGGGAGAACCAAGAAGCTGAACCGGACCTGCTGCGGGAGACGGGAGCGGAGGTGAGGCCCTTCCCCGGCGACGCGAGTGAGTGCTGCAGCCTGACTGAGCCTGAGACCGGTGCCTTTGCCTACGGGGAACTACTGAGGGCCGGCCCTGCTGCCCGCTTTGGTTGTTAAACTGCAAAGCTGCCCCTAAGGCTTGGGCCCAACCTAGCAATGCCATTTACTGCAACCCTGCACTGTGGGGGACCTGGGCCTCGCTGCACTGGTGCTAGCACTGTCCCCCAGCACATGTGACGAAGAGGAGGAGGGGCGCCTGGGTGTAATCTGGCAGCGACCTCCGCACTCACCAACATACCAGACCCAGACCCGTGGGACGTGAATTGACCAATCACAGCGTCTAATTCAGGGCCAGAAACCTGGAGCTGAGGGGGGCGATCCGCTAGTATTGCTTCCTTGTGCACTCACTGCAGACCCCCAGCACCTAGCGCGGCTTGACATGGACAGCCACAGGTCCTAACTCGTTCACACCCCTTGCGCACAGGCTGCCGAGGACTCCGGGAGTGGCCGCGGACTGGCGGGGAGGCCTGGATTTGCATCTGGCCAGCCACACCTGGACGCGGGTGAGTTGCCCTCCCCACTGAGGCCTGCACGCATGGACATACAGATAGTGGCGCAGACCTGAGCTTGGGCCCAGCATAACGAAGGACTGGCCGCAGTGGGAGTACGGGGGCAGCCAGCGCCAGCGCTAGGGGACATTAAGTTGATGCAGGGGGCTCCGCAGCGCACTGGTCAGGGGGCACGCGTGTTTTTTTGAGAATTTGACCTGGCGCATGCCTGGTTGATGGGAGGGGGCTCTCCACTGACTGATTTGTGCCCTCCACATCGCTGGACTGCTGGGAGCACTCTCCCTCTCGACATGTGCATGGATTTCTGGGACAAGGAGGCTGCGGGATCAGAATCCTGTCACAGCAGCCAACGGTACTTGAGGCCTCCCCCCTCTCCAAACCACAGATGAACGCTTTACTCCAGCTCGGGTCTTCCCTGGGAGCCCTCAAGACTATGTCCTCGGCCAAGACGAGGAAGCAGAAAACTTTGCAAGACATTTTTGGGAAGGCCCAATCTGTTTCTGATATCACAGTGGCATCCTCCTCAATGGCGTCTATGCAGCCCATCCCTGACGCTGGAGCTGAGCCTATCACTAAGGCATTCCTGGAGTCGCTCTTCAACACCCTCAGAGCTGACATACAAACAGTGAAGACAGATCTGACTGCCAAAATGCGGGAAATTCGCAGAGACATGGATGAGGTGGAGGAGTGGGTTTGCGACGCTAGAGACTAAACACGACACTACCACAACGGAGGTAACCATGAGGTCATACGGCTCCAAGATCAGCAACTAGATCTCCAAACGCACCTGGAGGACCTCGAGCACAGATCGCGTCGACATAACATTCGGATCCGCGGAGTAAAGATGACGGAGAACACCAAAGATCTCTTTGCCTTCCCACAGGGCCTCTTCCACCATATCTTGGCAGCCGCTCAGGACGTTGAAATTGTCTTAGACAGAGCGCACAGGGTTGGCCCGCCGTGAGCGCCCAACGCCCCACCGGCGGACATATTTGTATGCCTGCAAGACTTTAAAACCAAGGAAGCCATCCTTGCCAAAGCGAGAACCCTCCATCCTATCTCCTACCAAGGCCACTCTCCTGTACTGTATCAGGACCTTGCCATAGTCACCCTGCAGCACCTTAGGCCATTCCGACCAATTACAGACCATCTTCGATAGCGCAACATCACATACTCCTGGGGACACCTATTCCGCCTCATCTTCCGCTTTGATGGCAAGCTCCATCAGATGCACTCCCTCACAGAGTCATATCGACTGTTGGGTGTGGCAGTGCCTGATGAGGAGGACAGCAACCAACGCAGTGGCCGCCCGGGGCCCGAGATCACTCCCTCGGGTTGGCAGCAACAACGGAGGAGAAGGCGAGTGCAAAAACCCAACAAGGCAGATGTCGTAGAGGGACAGCAGGAGGCCCTTGCCTCCGTGGCCGACGCCCTGGCTGGGGCGCAGTCCACATCCAAGTGAGATGCTTATCACTATGTGACCTGGTCGTGAATCTCTGGTCTCTTGGGGACGGTGGGGGGAACAAATCCCCTCCCTTTGGTCACATCATGAGCCCCCCACTTGACGACTACCAGGCCCTTCCGGGTTGGCGAACTATACCCCGGAGAATGTTTTTATTTTTGCATTTTTGACTTCTTTGTTATTGTTTGAGACATTGCTATTAGTGGAACTTTTTCCGGGTTTTTCTTTGTTGGGTTTGGGTCCCCTCATCCACCTCCCCTGGGTACTCCTAGGGATCTATCACACTCTACACCGCGGCCACCTTCCGCTTTCTTCCGTAATAACGGATTTGTTGCCGCACAGCACAGCTTGTAGCCCCGATTCTAGGTTTCTGATGGCACACAACTCTCTTAAAGTTCTCATCCTTAAAGTGCGTGGCCTGAACAACCCGATCAAACGCAGGGCCTTACTACATCACCTTGAGCACTCTGGGTCTGACATATGTTTACTCTAGAAGACCCACCTCCTATCCATAGATCACCATAGGTTGAGGGCTAAGGCATTCCCCAAACAATTGTTCTCCTCCAGCTCTACAAAATCGTCAGGGGTGGCCATCCTAGTTTTCCGGTCCTTCTCAGGGAGAGTTCTACAGAAGCAAGCAGAGATCAGGGGTTGCCTACTGATGTACCAGTTCTTGCTAGGAGAAATGACCTTTGTAGTGGGGTCTATATATGCACCTAACGAGGGGCAAACAAAATTCCTCCTTACGGCTAAACGGGAAGCAGCCGCTGCATCAGATAGACATTTACTACTTGTGGGGGACCTCAATGTGGTCTTTGACATGACCTAGATCGCTCCTGCCAGAGGAGGAACCAAACTGGGGTATTCCCACCCTCGGGGCAAGCATTGCTCCAGGAGCTGGGACTGTCTGACCGTTGGCGCCAACTTCACCCCCGCACTCCCAGCTACACCTTTTACTCAGGGTCACACAAAACCTATGCGTGCCTGGACTATCTTCTGGGCTCCTCTTTCCTCCAGGCTCATGTAACTAATGTAGATATATTGACGGCCTCTCTGTCAGACCACTCCCCAGTCCTGGTCAGTTTTCACCTCCCATGCTTACCACGCCCTCTCAGACACTGGTGTTTGCTTGACACACTGCTGCAGCTCCCATCAGGCTGTCGTAATTGGCATGGCCGCGTTAGCGATTAGCTGAAACTACACGCTGTCCTCCTTAACTTGGCTATGTATGAAAACGCCATTTTGAATGTTGCGGCGGCCATCTTAGACCATAAGCGGCCTCGTGGCCGGCGTGCCCTTTAGTCCGTTGTCCGTTCCACTGACCACTTCAGTCTGCCCAGCAACAGGCTATTTTTAGTACTGGTCAAGCTTGCACATGCGCAGTCCCAACTGACCAGTAAGCCTTCAGGAATGTGCGCCAAACTGACCAGCGGAGTTGTGCCCCCTCCAATGAGCTGGCAGTGTTCCAAAACATGACCATATATGTATATAAATGTGTCCTAACTTGTGCCGCCTACCTTTTATTGCCCCAAAACTGTATATAAATCGGGGTCACACCGGTGTTCGGGGTGATACCTCTTGCATTACCGAAGGGTGCTGTTTGAGTGTACCACCACCCCATGGGGTCTTAATAAACTTGTTCTTTGCCTTTTACAGTTTCCGTGCCAACAGTTCTTGAGTGTAAGTGGGTTATCTTCGGTGCATGTAGGCCTTGGGAACCCTGATTACTTCAAATTGGCGACCACGAAGGGACTCATCGGTGACTCGGATGCCCGAAGGAGAGGTCGTGACGAAGGCTTGGAAACTCGCCATGGACGCGCGCTGCCACGAGTGACCCGAGTCTTGGCTCCCACGGTGTTTCTTCCTTTCCTTCCGATCTGACCTTCCAGGTGGCGCAGGTCCCCGACTGAGTTTTCGATCGTCTGTGTTGCCGGGAAAGTGCCGTTTGGCTGATTTGATCACAAGACCTTGGCAGTTGGAATCTGGACATTTGAGAATTTGGGTAAGAGTTGTGTTCGGTAAGGTAGTCTTCGGACGCTTACTGAAGTTCTATGATTTGTGTTCGGTAAGGTAGTCCTCGGGCGCTTGCCGAAGTCCTACGATCTGTGATTTGACTTGAGTTAGCTAACGTTTGTGAATTTGTGATCTTTGAACTTATATGTGTAGTGCACTTCACATAGGCAGGCATGTAGAGATGTTTCTCTAACTTTGTTTTTTTTCCTCTGAGCGGCACAGTTGTGTGAAGTACTCTAAGTGCCATTTTGTACGGTGTCACGCTTTCGTGATACTTTTTGAACATGCCTGTTTTTAGCACACTCCGAGGGATGTGCTGTCTTGGAGAGGGTACCACAATTAGGTTAGCGGAAGCACAGCCGGCTCCCCCAGAGGGAACACCAAATCGCGAGATGTACATCAAACTTGGCCTTCCCCCTATTATGTACAGTAAATTATGGCATAAGTACACAAAGGCCGATCCTGAATTGCAATGGCCTCTACATGGGTCATTCGATTTACGTAAAGTACAGTTTGTAGAGCAATGTTTGTTTCAACGCAGGTCTAGACAAAACATGTTTGATTGTGTGCGAATGTGGGAGAAAGCGGTGCGTGAGCGTATGAAGCGTGAAGTTGCCTTGGCGGACAAAGAGCAGCGCAAGGCTGCTCGGGATAAGGCTTTACAGCTTGAGGAAAAGGAGGCTCAGGAGAAGAAAGAGAGGGAGGAACGGGAACGTAAATTGCAAACGACTGGTCAATTTCCTATTCGCCGACCGCTTTATCCAGTCCTTAATAATGAATTTGATGATTTTTCATTGCTAGATCGGTCACCGCCTCCGTACGTTTCGCCGACGGCTCCAGCTGAAGATCCGGGAGATGATGGGCAGGATAAGTCGGAAAAGAAAGGTGTATCCACTCTCAGGTTTACTGCGGAGAGGTCCGCACATTTACGTAGTTGGGCTCGTAAAGTGAATAAGAACTGTGTTTCTCAGTCTGAGGTGATTGCAGAGAGGGGTAAATGGTCGGAACTTGAATTAATGTACTTTTTGTCTAGTTTGGCGGATGAAGTTGTTGCCGCGTATCGTGATCTTTCAGATACGTTAGAACCTAAAGCTTTGTCAGTGCATCGTGAGAATTTGGATAAAGGTTTATTTGATCTTGCAGATGTCGATGGCCTATTCAAGCAACTGATCCAATTGCGAGATGAAACGACCAGATTGCGGGAGGAGCGGAAAAGGAGGCAAAAGGAGGCCGAATCGGCGCCTGATGAGCAGATTAAGGAGTGTTCTCTCCGGGGTTCAGATAAGAGTTCTGCGTTGCATGTTATGCCTATGCGTGAAGCCGTGCCCTTGTATGTTCCACTTAAAGGGGAAGGTACAGATGATGATAAATCGTCAAAGGATGCGAAAGGGTATTTTGTATATAACTGGGTATACACGCCTTGGAATAGAGCAGATGTTATGGCATTGAAAAATTCTCTACCTGATCTTCGAAAAAATCCGGCGGCATTTTATGAAGGGGTGGAAGGGGCTATTTCGTCTTGTGTGATGACTCTTGTGGATATAGATTTGTTCTTTGGGTTAATTTTACCACCTGATATGTGGAGGCAGATTCGTAAAAATAATGATGAAACAATATTGGGGGGCACATGGAAAGAAATAAATGCTGCCGATTTAGACAGGGAACCGGCATGTAAGCCTTGTCAGTTAATTCTAGATCTTCCGGCAGCTATTTTGATTAAATTAAAGACGCTTGTTCCCTCTAAAAAGATTGATTGGACTATGCTAACGTCGTGTAAACAGAAACCCGATGAAACGGTTTCAGATTTCTTTACACGTTTTGAGGAGGCATTCCATGATTACAGTGGTCAATCTTTAACAGACGATACGGGTCGGCATCTGTTTGTAGATAAGTATGTGACTAATCTCCTACCGGAGATTGCAAAACGATTGAAGTCGAGTGAAAGTTCCTGGGCCACGGCGACCCCAGCGTCTTTGTTAACTATGGCTCAGTACTATGAGCGGCAGGAATTGGAGGCTAAAGAAAGTGTAGAGAAAAAGGCGAAGGAATTGAAAACGAAGGTGATGTTGGCGCAGGTTCGGGGAACACAGGGTAGAGGGAATGATAGAGGTAGACGAGGTGGAGGAAATACGTCGTATGGTCGTACGGACATAGCGGAGGATCAGTGCGCTTATTGTAAGGAGTTTGGGCATTGGGCCGAAGATTGTCCGGTACTTCGTGAACAGCGTAGTCAGCGTGGTCGAGGAGGCGGAAGGTCGAGAGGAGGTTATGCGGGAGCGAGAGGTGGCGGAAGTGATCGTGGAAGGGTTGAGGAGAGGGGCCGTGGCCAGGATGAACGAAACACGTTTGATAGGCGGAATCAATATCAGATTTCGGAGGGTGAGAATGTGGAGCATCAGGATTATGTGCATGCATAGGACTGCGTAGGATGGGGTAAGGAATCAGTTGAAGTGCCGGTAGATCAGCAGGGTCCATATGTAACAGCGGGTATTCTGGGTTCTACTGATCAATTTCTAGTTGACACAGGAGCTACACGTAGCGCTTTGTCGAAAAACTTGGTTCCGAGGGCTCCCCTGTCTGGCGAAATGATTACATGTGTAGGGTTTGATGGCACACCCTCCCCCAGCCCATTGTCCAAGCCCCTTGCACTATGTCTTGACAAATACTTTAGTTTTGGTCAATTTTTGTTATCACCCCATACACCAGATAATATCCTGGGTATTGATTTGCTTAAATATTTTCGAGCAACGATACGTTGCGCTCCTGAGGGAGTGAGGGTTATCCTGAATGACAATTATCCTGACCCCGACAGGTTTTACGCCATCTCAGATATTCCAGCCTTGGCCTCTCTGCCGCATACGTTATGGGCGACCTCAGATACGGATGTGGGAGAGATGCGTATTCCACCAATACACATTACTGTTAAGGAGGGGGCCCCTCTACCACGAGTACCACAGTATAAGATCTCGAGAGAAGGTGAACTTGCATTGACACATATTGTTCAGGATTTGATTTCTGCAGGGGTTGTGGAGGAGGTCCCTTATAATGTTTGCAACAGTCCTGTTCTTCCGATCCTTAAACGAGATACTGACGACAAAGTCTATCGCTTTATTATTGACTTGCGAGAGATCAATAAAATTGTCATTCCCCAATACCCGGTGGTGTCCGATATTACGACTCTGCTTACGCTGGTCCCACCCACGGCCACCATGTTTAGCGTAATTGATTTAAAGAATGCATTCTTTTCCATTCCTGTTCATTCTGATAGCAGATACTTGTTTGGCTTCACGTTAAATAATAAATCGTATAGATTTTGTCGTGTTCCCCAAGGTTATACTGAAAGCCCTAGCATCTACAGCCAGGCTTTGAAAAGGCAGCTAGATTCGTTTAAATTGCAGTCTGGCGTTGCTCTCATCCAGTACGTGGATGACCTTCTGCTTGCTGCTGACACTTATGCACAATGTGAGGAAAGTACACTTGCGTTGCTTTCCTTTTTGGCACAAACCAATCATAAGGTTTCGAAAAAGAAACTCCAATACTGTAGACCTCAGGTGACCTACCTCGGTCATCTGTTGTCTAAGGAGGGGCGTGCATTAACATCTGATCGAATTCAAGCAATTTTAGATACACCAGTCCCCCGCACGCAGAGAGATGTACGTGCCTTCATAGGATTGACGTCTTTTTGTAGACAGTGGATTATGGGTTTTTCACACATCATAAAACCCTTGCTAGCATTATTGTCCAAAGCTACACCAATGCCTCTAGAATGGACAGATGATTGTCAGAAGGCTTTTGAACAGTTGAGACAGGCCCTTTGTTCTGCACCCGTGTTAGGCACACCAGACTACACAAAACTTTTCACATTGTACGTGCACGAGAATGATGGGTGCGCGTTGTCAGTGTTAGTGCAACTACACGGGGATAAGCAGAGACCATGTGCATACTTCTCTGCCATTTTGGATCCTGTAGCACGAGGGTTGCCTGGGTGTTTTCGAGCGGTAGCAGCAACGGCAGTGGCCATACGACAGAGTGAGGGAATAGTGTTATCGCATAAACTGCTGGTGTTAGTTCCTCACGCAGTAGATGCTCTGCTAAACCAAACAAAGACCCAATACCTCACGAGTGCACGACTAACGGGATACGAGCTGACACTTTTGGCGCCACATATTACACTAAAAAGATGTGCTACCCTGAACCCTGCCACTTTATTGCCCTATCCGGCCGAGGAGGGTCAGGAAGAAAAACATCATGATTGTGTTTTCCTGACCGAGGAACAGACAAAGGGTCGTGTTGACTTACAGGATGCGCCACTTCCAGATGTGGATGGGGAACTGTGGGTTGATGGATCGTGTTTAAGGCTGCCAGATGGCACGACTTCCGCAACTTATGCGATCACGACACTTAAGACAGTGGTAGAAACAGCTAGGATACCACAGAAATCGGCTCAGGCAGCAGAGCTGATAGCTTTGACAAGAGCCTGCGAATTGAGTGCTGGCCTATGTGTGAACATATACACAGACAGCCGGTACGCCTTCAGAGTAGCACATGACTTCGGGCTACTCTGGAGGGAGCGTGGGTTTCTGACATCTCACGGAGAACACATTATGCACGGAGAGCTAGTGCGTGATCTCCTAAATGCGTTGCTTGGCCCAAAGAAAGTAGCGATAGTAAAATGCAGTGCTCATAAAAAGATCACGGATAAAGTGGGCCAAGGAAATGCCTTTGCAGACAGCATAGCTAGACAAACGGCTATGTCCCGAACTAGCTCCCCCATGTATGTGATACAATCGCAGGCTGAGCGATGGAGTGATGCTAGAGCAGAAATATTGGACATCCAAAAATCAGCTACTGAATCTGAACTTGCGGCATGGGCAGCAGATGGGGTACTAGATGACGAGGGTTGTTGGAGAAGGAAAGACATGGAGAAATGGAAATTGCCTGCGGCTTACTTGCAGGCGATGGTCCAGATGACACATGGACTGGCGCATGTCGGAGCTCTTGCAATTACTCGGCTGTTAACACGAGCTTGGGAACATCCTGAGATCGCTAATACTGCGAAGAGAGTAGTGCAGACCTGCCTGGTTTGTTTACAACACAATCCCGGAAAGGGGACCCATACTCCGAAAGGAGGGTTCGTTCCACCTTCTGCACCATTTGAGGTACTCCAAATGGATTACATCCAACTCGAGCGCTGCAACAACCTGAAGTATGTCCTAGTGGTGGTATGTGCCTTTAGTAAATGGGTTGAGGCCTTCCCCACGAAAGACAATACGGCTTTGACAACAGCCAAGGTGTTGCTTAAGGAATTCTTTCCTCGCTTTGGAGTTTGCAAATTTCTGTGGAGCGATAATGGGCCTCATTTTGTCGGAAAGATTGTGGAGTATGTACTGAAGGGGTTAGGGATTCAGCAGAAGTTCCACGCTGTATTCCACCCGCAGTCGGCAGGTCTGGTTGAGCGGTACAATGCTACGTTGAAACTTAAGCTGGCCAAAATTGTGGCGTCTACATCGTTGAAGTGGCCAGACGCTTTGCCGCTAGCACTGCTCTCTCTTAGATCAGTACCCCATTCACGAACTGGCCTTACCCCCTATGAGGTGGTGTTTGGGCGCCCCATGAATATCTGGGGGGTGCCTAAGCCGCGATTAATACATGATGTGCCTTGTGTTATGATGAACGACTATTTGGCACGATTAACAAATGATTTACTCTCTATTCATCAACAGGTTCAAGAAGCGCTCCCTGACAACTCTACTGGAGAGGGCCATGATCTCCGTCCTGGGGATCACGTCATGATTCGGTCGTTTGAGAGAGCAAGCAGTTTGGAGCCCAGGTGGAAAGGCCCCGAACAGGTCCTCCTTGCAACCCGAACAGCTGTACGAGTGACCAACAGGAAGCGGTGGGTGCATTCGACACATTGCCGCCGTGTCTCTCCGGATCTGATGACCCCTGCTGTGCTGACCGACTACAAGGAGATTTTGGAGAAAGAAAAGAGCCCAGCTGTGACGTCGGCCGAAGTTGAGGGAGCCTTCCCGGACCACGCTGTTGCCGGACGAGAGCGCTACAACTTGCGTCCTCGATAAGAAGATTTTTTTTGTATTTTTAATGACTGGTTGGTTACCGCTCCAGGTTTGTGAAACGGAAACCGGAAATTCCAAGGGGGGGGGATCAGTTCTGCCAGTGTAGCGACACCCGTCTTGGCCCGGAGAAGAAAAACAACGGCTACCTCGGAGTTCAGCACCGCATTTTTCTTTTTTTTTAGGTATACACGTACGTGTATCTGAGACTCTGTGAACAATTTGTGCTATTTGAGACTTTTGCACGAGTATTCCTGAACTATGGAATCAACGGCATCACGAGATCACTGTGGTGATAGCTGTAATAGCCTGGGTAGTTGAACTTGTGGTGCCTGTACGTGAACATTTGCTGCCGACTACCCCGGCTCCATCTGAACATTTTCACTTTACATTACCCTATCACGAAGAACGACATCGGCAAACCTATCTGAATAACAGTTTTATTCAGATTCTTCATCACACACATAATATGACCAATACCTCAAATTGCTGGGTGTGTGGGATGTTGCCAGGGCACCAGAAAAGAGGGGGCACCCCACTCATTCCACTCCCGTTTTCGCACAATGGATCATGTAACGCCTGGTACACCCTCCTCTTTACCTTGAGATGGCCAACCAAAGGGGGGGTGCTTTTCCGTTTGAACAAAGTATGCACCCATGACAAGGATGGGTTTCCGCGGGCTGAGGGTACTCGATTTGAATGGGAGGAGTACAGGACTGATAATATGTCTGCCCCACGTGTGTACAGCAACCAGAGAAATGTAAATGTATTCAGCGCACATGTTATTAATGTTATTGCCACTAAAGCCGATTTGTGTATTAGGAATAAGGGTTCGATTGCAGTGGGGAAAAGCGAATGTAACACTACCCTTACTTTTGATAGTCCGAATGGCATCTCATTTGTAGCATCACGAAACACGTACTTCATTTGTGGAACGAAGGGTTACCATCAGCTTCCATTGGGATGGTTGGGCACTTGCTATGTATCGTTTGTGCTACCTCCTGTATTCATTGCCCCACCAATGTATCACAATGATTATACTTTGTATCATGATTTCGTCCTGAATAGGGTTAAACGGACTGTTGTTTTGGATGACATAGACCAAACCGATACTGCTTTGCAACAGTATGTGGACTTCAATTTGGGACTATTTTCCTTCGTGGGGGCTGCACTGAACAGCCGGAAAATAAGACGACTGACACGTGTTGTTGAGGCTGTAGCGAATGACACTGCCATTGCCTTGGGAAACATCACTGAGGAACTACAGATTTCTAGAATTGTTACGCTCCAAAACAGGATGGTGTTGGATGTAGTTCTGGCTGATCGTGGGGGGGCATGTAGAATCATCGGAAGCAGCTGCTGTGTATACATTCCGGACAATTCTCCATCTGTTTTTGATGCCATATCCAAGCTCCACAAGATCGCAGCTGAGATACATCCGGACAATGGAACTTGGACACTTTCAGGATGGTTCTGGTCCATGCTTGCTACCTGGGGCTGGAAACTGTTGACGATTCTATGTATAATCGTGGGAGCAATGTTTTTCATATGCCTATGTATTCAATGTGGCCCAGCCTTATGTTCTATGTGTCTATCAGCTTGCATACCATCAAGACGAGCTCTTGCTCATGACAAAATGATGCTTCATAAGGAAGTAACACAAATAATGTTAATAGACATCGAGGACGAACATCCTGATTATGTTCACTATGAGGTAGATTCAGCTAAACGCTAAAAGGGTCGTCTGTCGTAATTGGCATGGCCGCGTTAGCGATTAGCTGAAACTACACGCTGTCCTCCTTAACTTGGCTATGTATGAAAACGCCATTTTGAATGTTGCGGCGGCCATCTTAGACCATAAGCGGCCTCGTGGCCGGCGTGCCCTTTAGTCCGTTGTCCGTTCCACTGACCACTTCAGTCTGCCCAGCAACAGGCTATTTTTAGTACTGGTCAAGCTTGCACATGCGCAGACCCAACTGACCAGTAAGCCTTCAGGAATGTGCGCCAAACTGACCAGCGGAGTTGTGCCCCCTCCAATGAGCTGGCAGTGTTCCAAAACATGACCATATATGTATATAAATGTGTCCTAACTTGTGCCGCCTACCTTTTATTGCCCCAAAACTGTATATAAATCGGGGTCACACCGGTGTTCGGGGTGATACCTCTTGCATTACCGAAGGGTGCTGTTTGAGTGTACCACCACCCCATGGGGTCTTAATAAACTTGTTCTTTGCCTTTTACAGTTTCCGTGCCAACAGTTCTTGAGTGTAAGTGGGTTATCTTCGGTGCATGTAGGCCTTGGGAACCCTGATTACTTCAAGGCCTTACTCAGATCCAGAAAGCCATCACAGTTTTTAATTCCCTTCACGCTAACCATGACACTTCCATAGCAACGCAGTGGGTAGCCTTAAAGGCAGTACTCCAGGGGGAATTCATAGCGATATCTTCAGCCCACAATCGTGATAGGGACGTAAGAGGGCGGAACTCACCCAGAGGGTCTTGGAAATTGAGCAACTCCGCCAGAGGACGGGGGCTTCTAGAGCATGGTGGCAACTTTGCATAGAGAGGAAGCAACTCGCAGCCCTAGATCAAGATAAAGCAGAGCTGCGTCACTCTTACTACACGGGGACAGGTGCAGCCGCCTCCTTGCCAACAAGCTCCGAGAGGCTAGGCAACGACAGGGGGTTCAGACCATACATACACCCGAGGGCGACCCGGTGACAGATGACACGACTATAGCTGAAATCTTTCGGGTTTTCTACGCAGATCTATATGCCGGAGACCCACTTGATCTCCAGTGTAGTGCGGATTACATAGCTGAGTCCGGCATGCCCTCCCTTTCCCCAGCGCAGACTGACTACCTTGACAGGGCCATACAGGTGGCGGAGGTCATTTCCATAATCTCCCGCCTTAAAGTGGGTAAATCACCTGGCCCAGACGGCTTTACGGCTGCCGTCTACAAGATCTTCTGCAACCACTGGCTCCCACTCTGACACGACTGTTCTACACTTTCGAGCACACTGGCGCAATTCCGGGAGAGATGCTGGATGCAGGGGTAGTCATTATCCCGAAACCCGGAAAGGGCAAGATGGCCTGTAGTGCATATAGACCCATCTCATTGCTTAATATCAATATCAAACTATACACCAGCATCCTAGCAATCTGATTAGCGCCCTACATGGTGCAGCTGGTCGAACCTGACCAAGCCGTCTTTATTCCACAACGTCAGACAAGTGACAACACTAAGCGCATACTACATCTAATAGAGAAAGGGTCCCGCACCCAGGGTGAGTATATGCCCCTGGCCATAGATGCGGTAAACGGCACTGGCCCTATTTGGAGATGGTGCTGATTGCAGTTGGCTTTGGTGAAAAGCTCCACACTCGCATCCTAAACTGCTACAGGTCGCCAATGGCGACGGTCCGCTTCAATGGCCACATGTCTTCCCAGTTCACAATTGGAAGGGGTACTAGACAGGGTTGCCCCCTGTCCCCCCTACTTTTCGCACTCTACATGGAACCCCTAGCACTCAAGATCTGCCGCCATCCTCTAATAACAAGGATTAAGGGGCCTATTACGATTGCGGTTTTTCCGCATCCTCCGGGCCGGCGGATGACACCGCCGGCCCGGAGGATGAGGAAAAACCGCAGCGGACCCACCAAAGACCCACCGCCACATTAGGATGGCTGGTGGGTCCTGGTTTCCGTCCGTAGCTTTTCCGCCGCGGTTGGCTTACAACCGCGCCGGAAAAGCTCTAATATGGTGGCGGTGTCTCTCAGACACCGTCCGCCATATTAGGAAGGGCTGCAAAAAATGCTTTTCCGCGGCGGGTTTTCCGCCGTGGAAAAGCATGTGTAACTTCACTGCGGGGGCCCGTTGGGGGCCCCCTGGGTGAAGGGGGGGGCGCACATGGGGGGTAACTATGGTACCCCCCTGCATTTGTATGCAGAAATCGGCAGGCACCGCACGGTGCCTGCCGCTTTCTGCATACAAATTCAATGTATGCATTTTTACCATTGCGGCGGATGCAGCTTGAAGTCGCACCCGCCGCAATGGTAAAAATAGAGGATGTGACTGCCAGGGTGGTGGTCACATCCTAATTGCACAGGAGGGAACTCCGCAGGCAATGCGGAGGTTCCCTCCTACTCTATGGTGGCGGACGGACTCAGGTCCGTCCGCCATCATAATCGGCCCCTATGTTTGGGGGAGATACCCACACCATTAGCCTTTATGCTGATGATGTCCTGCTATCCCTCTCGGACCCGATCACGTCCATGTGAGTCCTCTTCATGGAACTGCACACATTTGCTCAAGGGTCAGGCTTTAAAATTAACATGGATAAATTGTTGGCCCTTAGTCTTTCCCTTTCTCCATGTACTCTTGCCCAGGTCCAAGAGGAACACCAGATGCAATGGTCAACTGAGGCGATTCCGTACCTGGGCATTCAGCTTGCTCTCACCATTCAGGCCACCACTGACATTAACTACTCCAACCTCCGAGCGCTTGTCAGAAAGGAGTTGCAATGGTGGAAACACAATATCCTGGCTAGGTAGGATAGCAGCTACTAAAATGACCATACTCCCTCAAATTGTATACATATATCAGACCCTTCCACTCCTACCCCCGTTAGGCTGGATCCAGTAGACACAGACAGACCTCCCGCGTTTTATATGGCATGGTCGCAAACCGCATTTCCAGCATCAGGTCGCAATTCTACCACCGGAGAAGGAAGGAGTGGGGGGTACCTGACCTTCGGTCATATTTTCATGCTGCTCAGCTCAGATATTTGGTAGAATGGCAGAGGCTGGAATCAGAAAAGCACTGGCTGTTCCAGGACCAGGCAGTAGCTGGTAGACCACTGCAAGGGATCCTCTTTCTCCACAAAACCCACCGACCAGCTAATCTTTATGCGTCAGACATCACAAGCACAATCATGGAATCCTGGGATCGCATCAATACTCATGCACAACTGACCACGTTCCCATCACCTCTCACGCCCTTGTTTAATAACCCGGAGTTTCAACCCGGTACTGAGGCCCATGCCTTTCAAGCCTGGCGTTCATCCCCTTGCAGGTCCCTGGTTCATCTCTTTGACTTAGAGGGTATTATCCCATTTCCACAGCTTAGGGAACACTATGGCCTCCCCGAAACGGAACGCTTGTCATACCTTCAAGTCCGACACTGGGCACTACACCTTCCCATTAGGCCTCAAGCACAATGCCTGCTATTTCCTTATCAAAAGTGGCTAGTAACTCACCCATCTGACAAGAGGATCATATCTGATCTCTATCTGATGGTCCTAAACCCCACCGTACACACCTATAATGCAGGCCGTACCCGATGGGAGAGGGATTTGGGAAGAACCCTAAGTCACAAGGAATGGAGGGCATTTACCACCGGGCACGGCACTCGACGTACCATAGGGGCTTCACGGAGACCTTAACCAAGATAGTTACTTATTGGTACTATACACCGGAGCGCATACATCACTTTGACCATCGATGTAGCGATCTATGCTGGAGGGAGTGCGGGGAGAGGGGTACACTGGAACACGTCCTTTGGAGTTGCGCCCACATATAGTCTAATTGGTCCCAGGTCCTGTATGAAATATATCTTCACTTAGAAACTCATTTCCTTTGCTTTCCCTCCCACACACTCTTGGGCCTACCTAATCCATTAATGTACCCACTTAAATCCCGAAAGGGTTGACTGATAGCGATTACCATAGGAGCAGCCTTGTAGAACATCCTGATCCACTGGCGCATCGCCCAACTCCCCACGCTCTCTGGTTGGCTTCAATGGCTTTGGGTGGTGCTAGGTATGGAGAAACTCACGCTTACACTGGCTGATAGGGGGTCAGAATTCCCTGAGTTGTGGTGGCCCTTCCTGACTCTCCTGGCATTTGAGTTTCGGGAGTTGACATGCCCCAGGTATCTTCGACTACTGCGTCTCCCAGACACGCAGATTCCAAGTCATGGTTCTACGAAAAGTTGTAAAAGACGCCGATGAACGGTGTGTTACCTTCCCCTTCTTTCTTTCCCCTTCCAATTTTATGTTTTTTTGGTGGACGATGGACTGGTGGGACGGATGGTGGGTAAAGGTGGGGGCTTAGTTTGGGGAATTCTTTATTTCTTTCTTTCTTGTGGATACTGTCTACCCGCTCCATGCTTATTGCCTGTGGTAATGTTATTCATTGCGACCTCGTGGTCTCTTTTGCATTTTGACACAGGAGCTGAGGGTCCTGTTCTTACTATGTCTAAAATTAATAAAAAAAGATTTAAACCATAAAGTTACATTTCTATTTATTTCTGTTTTAATAAAGGTTACTTTAAAAAAAATAATAATAACTGAGTGTATAGGTCTTCTTTTTCTGACAACACTTGCCTATTATTTATTGTGATAATCATCTGTTTATAGAAGATTTTAAAGTCAATACTATTTATTAATACAGTGCACCCACAAAAAATAATGTAACTAACTGTTAGGCACATGAACCCTGTGTAATTATACAACTGCAAGAGTTCTATGAGTGTATCACTTTATAACACCATAAGTACTGCCCGTGTGACTACAGTAAAAATAAGGCACGGCCTAAGACCACCGAGGCTTCATGGACTGCCGAGGCCCACCCTGCATATTCAAATAAAGATTCTGAGTATGACGATCCCCGGACTTAAGTTGACCTCGAACTCCTCGAACAATTAATAAACAATACCCGGGAAGGTGAAGCTCTCCTAGACTGCAAAATGTCTCTGTACCCTTCCACGCCCAATTCACATGTGACATTAACACAGTACTTAATTTGTAAAAGAATAAGTGCCGGGCTCAAAGTTTTACTAAGAAAAGAATGGTGTTTATAACTGGAAGTGTAATACCCGGGCTGACTCTTTACCAGCTCTTCTACCTTTTCAGAGGTCCTGGCTGTAGGAAAGCCATCATATTTCCCCAGGGGCCTCTACATGACAGAAGGGAAGCAAACAGAGACAAGGGAGCGATGTGCACATAAAGAGCAAAAGGAATACACAACTCTTCGAATTAACCTCAAGAGAGGGCGCGAGCAGCAGCCACTGGCGTTACAAAACCCCATGTACAATTTGCATACTCTGTGCTCGTCAGTGGGCAATTCTTTATCGATCCCAGTCAAACACTGCTGTTTCACGTTTTGTGAAACGCTTCACAGTGTGGGCTTCACTAATTACTTTGTGGCTATTCAAGTGGGAGACGGGATTGCCAACATTCCAAAACTTAGAGACTCCTAATTTTACCATAAAAATTACCACCTACCACTAATTTTTATTCTCCCCGAGGAGACAAATAATGTCATCTGTCAACGGATATTTGTGGTATAATGATAATATTTAGTGTATGTCTTTTTACTTAATATTTGGCAGCATAAATAGTAAAATCAAGTAGGAGTGCATGTCTATCAGTTAAATAAATATGAAAAATGCACAGTTTTGCTCCTTCATTTATACATAAAACACAAAATAAATATGAATAAATACAGACGGAAATATTAATAAAAATACCATAAAACTATGAACCCTAATAATAATGTACCACTGCATCCATAGGTTATATGCCAGGATGGTGGTGATCTTACCTAAGACTGAAAAATAAGGCGCCCCTTGGGGTAAGGCAGAGATGTCACAGTAAGGCATGATAAACTGGAGGTGTGAAAAAAGAGTTAAGAGGCATAGAGTCGGTAATATGAAATTAACAACCATCAAAGGCTGTAAAGACTTAGCAGGTAATGGGGTAATGTTGCCTGGTGTGGGTTTTTGTGCTCACGGTTTCTGAGTGTGAGCTGTGCGTCGCACCTACCCTGGTCCTCTGCTCCCCCAAAAGTAATGCCGGGTTGCAGAGGGCTCATACTATATCAGAGATTTGCTGGAATGTATGATCCCACATTTGAGTAATATCAATTCACAGATTCTGGCATCCCTGTTGACAGTGGCCAAGGTTATATTAAAGGCCTTTAGTCATAGTGATGCCTGGTCTAGATTATATTCCAAACAGGTTATATAAGTGATGAATAGAATGCTAGTAGCTGATTGGTGGTGACTTTTAGGGCAGTTATGGTGATGAAATAGTTTGACCCTGCCTGAATTAAGCCAGGATCTTAGCTCATATAGTAGACAACAAAATCCCATGTTCCCATCATCTTAGTCCATATCATTGCTTACGGTTGAAGTAAAGGTATAGTCTGAAAATGATCAATCAGATTAGCTGTTATATTTGAATCTTTGATATTGCCTTAGCAAAACGTTTGTTTTTGTCACCAGCACCGCCTCTCCTATGAACACAGATACTGTCCTAATATACTTGTTCAGTGGTTAAATTGTAAAAAACGTAAGTGCCTGGGCTTTCATCAGGAGGCAGCTTCCATCAGCCCATTTTTTCTGTTAGCGTCGCCTAAATAGATGGCAAGAAAAGTGGGGAGTGGATGTGGTGTAACGGCCAGAGCTGCCGGCCTCAGAGCTGGAGAACCAGGTTCTAGTCTTTGTGTTGACTAAACACCCGGTGATTCTTGCAAATCACTTAATCTCCATGTGCCTACCAAAAATGGATGCAACCAGCTAAGCTCTCACCCTGGTTCACAGTGGAACGTGCCCATATCACCCTCACTCCTAAACCCCATTCTTGCACTGTGCACAGGCTTAAGATTGCACAATTCTTTACCTTTAAAGACAGGGATTCCATTGTGCAGAAGACTCAATCACACCCAGATCTCCAATAACAGAACTCTAAAATCTTGATCTTCCTGGACTATATAAAGGAAGTGCCAGCCTGCTTCACAATCTGCGAATCCATCAAACAAACACTATGGGCCCTGCAGCTCTCCTATGCACTCTTATTCCCTGTGTGCCTCAAAGTGATATCTGAAAGCAAGACTAATTTTTGTTCACACCGCTAAAGCTGCATGATCATGGCTCAAGAAGATAACCTAATACCACATCTGACCACAGCATCCCTTGCCTCCACTGGTAGTGTTTCTGGAGCTGCTTCAGCCAGGAGTGCCCACCGACACCTGATCAAAACAAGATCCCACAATAGGAGATGCAATATGAGGACTGTCTATCCCTCTGGCAGCTCGGACTCCTCTGTGCAAGCTGTGCGGAGAGACTGCTCGGCCCCCCAGCGATGGAACACATAGCGGCTGGCCCAAGTAACAATGAGAGATTGAGCTGAACACCTTCTTCTGTATGAATGTCTAGGGCTGGCACTTGATGCTCCAAATACCTGCCATATGAATACATGATGGCAAAGACCCAAACTAAAATAAAGTATTAGCAGGTAGACAGATGGCAGAAGCTGATTTCTATCAATCCGAATATGTGGAGGGGTCAATCACTACATGTCTACTGTCTTGTAGTTTTGATGCAGCAGATGCTTTTAGAGGGAATGTTTGAGATGGGTGTTTGTTGAGGGGTAACGGGGAGGCGTCCAAGTTTTAAGGCAGCCTTATGTTCATTTTTGATTGCTAGTTTACTTTTTCCTTCTAGGTTGTCACAAAGTCTCAATACCAATGTAACTCTTATAGCCACATTACACCACATCACACACATGTAACTTTCAGCGCTCTACCGTATCCGTAGTCAGGATGTGTCTCCTGTTTTGTCATTGCCCCACTTAAGGTATTATTTTGGATTGTAAATTATGTTTTGGACTGGATCAAATATGCAGCAGTACTGTGATATGCCCAGGGTTTTCTCCCTTCATCTTGCTACTTCAGGAGACACATTTGATTGGCTCAAATTGTCCAGTCCTGATGCGACATGGTTTTGACATGGTCTATCACTCAAGATATACCTGAGGTTCTCGTAGGTTGGCAATTCTATTACGATGAACCATACCTCTAGTGGTGACTAAAGGTTCACAAGGCTGTTATCTGGCTATCGCAGGGATGATAAGCGGTAGCCCTATAAATATCCTATGCATTTACGCACCCCCTACAGCACGTGAAGCCTGCTTCGCCACGCTTCTCCAACTTATATCACGAATTCTGCAGGGCTTTGCTAATATAGTAGGTGATTTCAATGTGGTCATGGATCCACTATGGGACTCTACGGGCCTCCTCTCCGGATCCGGGAAGCAAAGTGTCGCCTCTCTGCAAAGATGGGCTTCCTTTTTCAGTTTGTATGATGTAGGGAGAACCTGGAATTCTAGAGCGAAACAATACACACACACTTCTGCTGTGCATCATACTCATTGATATTTCTACCAACCACAGACAGCCTCTCGGTCTCACAGGTACAGATGCTAGCAAGGGGTATATCTGACCATGCCCCTCTACTCTTGCACATTGGCATACCAAATGCCACCTGGTGCCCTATGTGGAGACTCAATGCTTGGTGTCTCCAAGTTGCACAATAAACTCTAGTGGTTAAGTGGAGAATTGTGGCTTACTACCACACAAAATAGGATTCATAACATCCCCAAGGACTCTTTGGGCAGCATGCAAGGCCACCATGCGCAGACATGCTGGGGCCCTCCTCCGGGAAAAGGAAAAAATTCAGCTCGAGTGAATCACCGAACATGAGGCTCGGGATTTGTGGCTGGTGCAGCTCTCTGGGTCTGACCCCAGAGTTTCTACAGAGAGTTAACCATGCTCCACGTTGAGATCAGGGCCCACTCCCTTGATAAGTAATGGCAACTTTGGCAGGCCTCTATCGCCAGTATATATGGATGGGTTAATAACAATAGGAAATAATGGATGACCAAGGTGTTATACACAGTTCCACCTTAGCTATTACTTAGACGTTTGCGGACAATTAATATACTCTGTTTAAGGCGGTCCCCTGGATGAACAACTCTCACCCCTTCTTAATAAAATAATGCTTCCCTGCCTCTCTAGCACCAATGGTCATGCCCAGATGAGCCACTCATCTCGAGGAGATTGGAGACACAATCTCTGAGCTAGCCCCTGGGAAGAAACGAGGCTCTGATGGATACCCACCGGAGTTCTACTCTAAATACAAAGATCTCATCGCCCCCCACCTCTTGGCGCTATATCAAGAGGTTACTCAAAGGGGCTTCCTCCCCCAAGAGCTTGAAAAAGCTACAATTGTGGTCATACCAAAGAAACATCTACCATCCCTCTCCTGTTTGGAGTATAGACCTATATCTCTTGTCAATGGAGAGGTGAAGATATTTGCGACTGTATTGGCCATTCACCTGTGGTCAGTCATTCGCTCCTTAATTCATCCTGACCAGTGTGTCTTGATGCCCACCAGAAGCACAAGGCAATGTTTGAGACGGCTGCATATGACATTAGCCCATCAACAAGAATTACCAACTCCATTAGCATTGCTATTGATTCATTTCCAAAAAGGTTTCAATGTTGTAGATTGGTCTTACCTGAAAAGGTCTTGGAAAGATTGGGATTCAGACCCCAATTTGGTAAACTGGTGCACCTCCTCCATTCCAACCCAATGGCCTGAGTGCAGATTAATGGGATGATAACAGATACGTTTCTGATTGTTCGGGGAAAGAGGCAGGGGTGTCCCCTTTCCTCCCTACTGTTTGCATTAGCGATCAAACCCTTGGCTTGTCTTATATGATGTGATGCACAGGTTGCTGGGTGGTTTTGGGGTTAAGGACACGAACACCGTCTTCCACTCTATGCTGATGGTGTGCTGTTACATCTTTCAAATCTACTTGATAGCGGACCCCGATGTCTCATTATTTTAGAATTGTTTTCAGAATCATTGGGCTTGACACTTAACCCAGATAAATCGATTCCTGTCCCTCTCTGACCCTCTAGGACTGCATTGCCTGGCAGACAAATATTCCTATACGTAGGTTAGGTTTCACTACTTGGGTATCTATGTGGCATTGGACCCAGCTCTGACTTGGTCCTTCAACATCACTCTACTCACTCTCAAGATAACTGTAGAAATCAAGAAATGGCAAGCCTTACCTCTGAATGTTATGGTGTGGATAGCATTCTACAAGATGATGATATGACCCAGCTTTTTATATCTTTTTCAAAACTTCAACCACGTCATATCTCGGCACTGATTTTGGGAGATGGACGCACAGGCAACTTCGTTTCTTTGGCATGGTTCTCAGCCTGTCTCGCTGTCCCTAATTGAAAATGTGCCCCCTATGATGGAGGGCTTGGTATGTCTAAACTGTATTTATAATATGTGGTGTCTCACCTCCTGATTGTTAACGGCTGTCTCAACGGAGGATGGTCGGATCCCATTTATAGATATGAGCTCACAACAATGGGTTTCCCTCTAATCCTAGCTTGGCTCTATAGATGCACGAACCTCCGAGCACTTCCTGAAGTGACTCAACAGGTCTTCACAGGGTGGAGGGCAGCCCTGCAACATTCAGGATGGTGCAACATGATTACTCAACAGACCTCTTTGTGGTATGGTAGACAGCTGAAGGATGTGGTGGCCCTTGAAGGGTTTGTGCTTTGGGGCACCATTAGTATAATTCTATTGGGTAATGTCTGGTCGGGAATGCACATGGTCTCCTTTCAGGAGTTACAGCAGACATATATGCTATTCTAGACCTAATTCTACAACTTTTTACAGCTACAACACGCCCTCAAGATTCATGTCCCTCCTGGCATGACTGTCCCTGAATTTAATCCCATTAAGACCAAACTGATGATGGGAGCCCTAAGGAGAGGGGTGTCTCCAGGATATACTGCACTCTAATCAATAATACTACAGAGACACTACATCACTTAAAAACTCATTGGGAGTCCTGGTTAGGGCTTCTAGATGACTGACAAAGATTGGCAAGATACCTTGATGGCCTGAAGGTTCTCACAATTTCCTCCAAACTTCAATTGACTTAAAAATATTTTTTACACTGTACATATCTCACCCCCGAAAGAATGTCCAGAGCAGGGCTAAGACCCAGTTCTGAATGTAATCGCTGCCGCCAGTCCCGGCAGATTCCTATCATATCGGATGGACCTGACCTCTCTTAGTGTGGTATTGGGAACAAGTAATAACTGAGATCTCAGAAGTTTTAGATCAGTCAATAGAACTTTCTTCCTGTCTTGATTTGTTGGGAGTGTACTATGGAGTGGGTGAGGCACAGGCAGATAAGGCTTTCCTGGGCACTGCTTTGTTGGTGGCTAAAACGGACATTGCCTCTTATTGGAAAGCAACTCCGGCACCAAAGCTGTCGAAATGGAGAACTGGAGTGGACTTGTGTGCACTACAAGAGAAGGTGTTCTATGAAGCGTATGAATGTCTGAACAAGCATACGAACATTTGGGGGAAATGATTAGGGGGAATGGGGAGACCTCTGAATTGTTAATGTGTTAATCTGAGATATTCATTCCTTGATGTCTTATGCTGTACTGACTTGTTTCTTGCACTGCCCTTTATCCTAACGAAATGTGATGTGGTGGATGTCATGTTCTGGGTCAAATATTTGACTTATTCTTCAGCATTTAAATCAATAAAGTTGTTTATCAAAAATGTAGTAAAATTAACATTCATGATTTATTTGATTATTAAGTATGTACATTGTGTAATCATATTTTAGGTGCGGGTTGTTGGGTTTGTAGGGCTATAGTATGTGAAGTTAATTAAATATCAATTCATTAATTATTGATACATTATTAATTAATTAATTGTTAATTAATTATGTAACTTTTGTAATTAAAATTAATTTTAATATATTTTGGTGCAGGTTGTTGGGTTTGTAGGGTAGAGGGTGGCAGGTTAATTAAATATTTGTTTGATTGTAAATTATTTATTTATTATTACTTAATTAATTGTTAATTCATTTGACAGATTGTGCAATTATTAAACGTTTTTAATTTAGATATATGTTAAATGTGTTTTGCTAGGTATGTGGGACTATAGTGTGGGAATTAAATGAAATGATTATTAAATAACATTGTTATCTTATATTAATTATTTAAAAAATGCATAATTATTTTATATGTATTTTTTTAATGTATATATTTAATTGTAATTTAAAAGTTTTATCATTTTATTAAATTAATATATTTATTAAAATAAGGTATGTGCTTAAAAAGAAGTGCTTTCTCTATGGTTGCACCATGGAATAAGATTTGTACATTTTACCCTTCCTGAGTCCAGCACGTTTCCTACTATTGCACCAACACTTTCCCTGCTGTTGCACAGACTGGAGTGGGAATAGTAATGTTTACCTCTCCTGAGTCCAACGCTTTCCCTAATGTTGCACCGACTACAGTGGGAATAGTAAATGTTATCCCTCTTGTGTCCCATGCCTTCCTTACTAATGCACAGACTGGTGTGGGAATAGTACATTTGACCTCTTCTGAGTCCAACGCTTTCCCTACTGTTGCACAGACTGGAGTGGGAATAGTATTTGTATTATTCCTAGAATGTTATGGTATTGTTTATCGTGCTTAAAATTATACTGTTATTATGTTGCTGTGTATTTAAAAATATATTGTTTCATTAGTAATGTTTGCAATATATAATATATTTTTATTAAAATGTTGTTTTTTATATTGCTTTTCTTTGTGTAATTTAATTCATATTTTTTAAATTTATTCCAGTATATTTGTTACGTTTTTAATTTTTGTATATATATATATATATATATATATATATATATATATATATATATATATATATATATATATTTATTTATTTTTTATCCAAAGATGCGGCACTCAGGTAGGGTAATATCACCAAATATCTTTATTTACTCCACGCTCGCCAGTAGGTAGTTATAGTTAGGACCTATTATCCATAGGAAAACCGCAACATTTTATTGCCAATAACTTTGGCGTCGATTGATGAATCTTCTTGAAATTTTCCAAACTTTTGGCCAGCTCAGTTCCGCTCCATCCCTGAAAGTTTGGGGGTGATTGGTGAATCTAGGCTGAGAAAAAAGGGGGGGGCCCAAAACTTTTTTTCCCCATGCAATTTCTCATAGGACCTTTAGCCACGGCTACAGCTCGAACGGCTGAACGGAATTACACCAAATTTGGCAGAGAGGTAGTCCTCAGTTCCGAATTGTGCCTTTGGCATATCTGGTGTCACTATGTTCAGAAGTTTCTTTGAAAATTATGTTTAAAATCATTTATATATCTATGGGTGCGAAGGATCCGCAGATTGTGCAAGGATTGGCCTCGTAGGATATGCGCACCGTTCTGATCACGCGCTCAATTCTAATTGGTTGTCAATCGGTTGTAAACATTCGTAGTGTTGGCAGCCATTTTGTGCCTCGGTAGAAGCGAGGCTGAGGATGTCATTTTAATATGTGTGGAACGTGTGAAAAGGGAGCAGGGTAGACACAACCTGACCCCCTAGGCCTGCTCAGGGGGTCACATAAGGACCCGTAGGGCCCAAAAAAAGTCGCAATATGCGTGTAGGATCTGCGCATTTGGTCGCTGAAAAAAACGAAGCATGTATTTTTGAGTTATATATCAAGCTTATGTGTATAGATGTTGGGTGGTTCTAGAAAGAGCCCTTGTGTTTATCGAGAGATTTTAGTAATTACAAGTAAGTACTGATGCAGAGTCTAAAGTTCATGAGGAAGACTCGGTTTCCTTCATCTGTAAAATGTACACTATTTCTTTAATAGATGCCATGCATATTGAAACGCAGATTGTTGTGGTATATGGACAATATTCTATAGTTTCGTGGAAAAGTAGAAAGATTTATTCCCATGTTTATTCACTTATCTGCGCAGATCAGGTGTTCCAGTCTTCCCCTATCTCGACAACTGGTTGTTGAAGTGGGGCTTGCCCTAGACAGTCGTCTCCCACCTCCAGGCTACGGTCGAACTCTTGCACCTGCTGGGGCTGTCCATCAATGTGCCGAATTCGCACCTGTGCCCCTCTGAGAAGCTCCTCTTCATAGGAGCGGTTCTGGACTCGGTGCAGTTTTGGGTTTTTCACTCCAAACAGCGGGTTTGGGATATTTAGGCTCTGATTCTGATCTTTCAGCTGTTATCCCGGGTCTCGGTCAGGTTGGTTCTGCGGCTCCTGGGGCTGAATGCCTCCAGTATCCTAGTGGTGCATCACGCAAGGTGGCATGTGAATAAATATAGACATAGGCCACCCAGTTTGAGTGCCGTAATACACAAATTTCAGGGGGTGGTGGTTCACGGGGCTTGAGGGGGGTCGTTCAAGCCTACATACTTGTAATGTTGTAGGGGGGGTTGGACGCGAACGTGGTACAAGGGGGTTGTAAATCTGGTGCACAGTGTGTTGTTTAACTTTGCTTTCCTTTCTGTGATGTAGAAGATCCGGGGTAAATATAACAGTTTTTGTACAGCCAGTAACTTTTAACCCTACCCCCAACGGCTTTCTGCCTGTTACCATAGTAATAGTTCATGGAAGACTTACGTGAGCACAGAGGTTAAAAGTTCACCACACTATGTTGCTAATGAGGTAGCCTAAGAATTATATTTCAAATTATAAATATCATTTCTATTGATGACTGCTACCCCCACAAAAAAAACCAGGCACATGTACATTTTTTTATTAACTTTTATTAAAACAATAACTGGAACTATAACTAAAAGATAACAATACAATAAATAACTAGAACTATATCTAACAAAACAATATAATAAACAACATATTATATGGAGTCCAAAAGAAGTATTGTAGTTAATCTGCAAAACAAAAAAGAAAATTAGTGTTTAAAATTAGATTGATGTAACTAAATGAGGTCAAACATTATAACTCAAAGTAACACTTGACGATATATATATATTTTTTAATGCTTCCAGTGTGTCTGAATCGCTTCCACTGGCATTGTACATGCAGACTTTGATCCACCCTTTTTATCAATTTTTGCAGTTTGAGATATATTGTCCTACCTCTGTTATTAATCTCCTAATTTCTCCTTTCAAATTATTTTCTAAAGACGTTAACAACAATTAAAGGGAACATTTTCGGCATATTTTTAATAAAGCATTTGACACAATGCATGGTGACACCGTATTTATTGAATGTTTTGAAATTAATTTTCACCAGTCTTAAAAAAGGTGAATGCAAGAAAAGTTACTTGCTGCATATGCAAGACTGCTTTTAAGAGGAGACCCCAATAAAGCGGACTGATGTGGAACGGCAAGTATGCGGAAGCACTTGCAAACTAAGAATCTAGTCAACTTTAAAAGGGAAGAGTTAAGGAGATTGAGAGAGGCTCCTCCTGCTTCATGAGGAGGCCTAAGTACCAGTGGAGCAACACCGTCAACCTCTACTGCACAGCCTAATATTCGTCTCCAATTTGGAGCCCTTTAAGAAAAAAAGTAAGAAGGTTAGGATCCGTTAGTTATACAGAGATCCACCCTGTATCAGACTCATTAGAAGTCTGAATTTGAGATTATCTGCCACCTAAAACCCCTCAAGTACTTATATCCGTTACTTTTTATGTAGTCGGTGGTTCCACCCACCAAATTACGATCCAACCTCCGTGCAGGTGGTCAGAAACATGCTGTTTTCTATTGCAGCTTGAGCAGCGGCCGGAAAAGAATGACAGCACAAGTCACAATAGAAATAGCGCTGTTTTAAACCATGAGGTGCCTGGCACAGGGTCCATGGATGTTTGGTCGGCACCACATGTGCCCCCCAAACCCCACAGTGGAGGCCAACGGGGCCCTGCTAGGAGTCCTAAAGTCCCTTTCTGTCTGACTGCACATGGCGGACAGACTGCAAAGTGCAGGCCCTGGGAAACAGTCATCATAATCCCTATGGCGGTGATTGAGCAGGCACCGCACCTATTGTAGGGATTGCGTTCGGACCGCTTCACTGAGGGGCTCCTTGAGCCCGTCAGATAGGCAGCGGTCTGTCCCTATGATCGATGTTTCTGACCACCGGTTCATAATCCAGCACTCGGACCGCCTCAATGGATGGCTGTGGGACTGCCACCGACTGGCTGCCAGTGGGGATCTCACCGCCATTGTAATGAGTCTCAGTGTGTTCAATACCCCTTGCTCACAAAAATCATGCATGATTGGACCAGTTTGTATAACTGGACATCCTTGGGTTTATTAACTCATGGTCAAAGGCACAGGAATAATTTTTTGGGGGGGTTCAGGCACCATCGTGAACATACTCTCCTCCAAGTCCCACCTTCTAGTGTCTAACGGCCCAGTGGGTGCTACTGTAACATGAGGGCAGGGATTACGGACTACACACTCTCTTACATTGTTTAAAATTATATTAATATTATGTTTCTATGTATTTAAAATTATATATTTTTAATTTAGTAATGTTTGTGATATATAATTGAGGCTCCCTGCTTTCTGTTTTTACGGATTGTCTGTATTTATTTTTAAAAGTGGATGAATACAAAAAATGTTGCTTCTTTTAAGTGACTCTATGTGCTATCTTTCATGAATTATAGCCCAGCAGCTGAGCAGATGAACTGCATGGTTAATTAAAAAACAGGATGAAATATCTTTAAATAAGAAATGTATGGTATAATGCTAGTATTTACCAATGGATGTATTGTTATGTAATATTTGGCAGCTTAAATAGCCAAAACACGACAGACATCAAAGTAAGAGGTGCGCCTCTATCAGTTAAAGAGATATGGAAATGTACAGTTTTACAACTTAATTTATACGCAAAACACAAAATAAATATGGATAAATACAGATATAATAGCCAAAAAATAAATACGGAGAGATACAGATGGAAATGGACAAAAGATAAATACCATAAAACCGGGAGCCCTTTATATAATATATTTTTTATTTAAGTGTATTCTTTAATATTGTTTATCTTTTTTCGTGTAATTACATTGGAATGTTTTAACGTTTTTCCAGTTTATTTGTTATGGTTTTTAATGTATTGTGTATATGTGTATATTTATATGCATTTGTATAATATTTAAATATATTTAATTTACATTATATTACTGTTACATGGTAATATATTTAATGTTTACTATGTTTAACCAAATATCCTACAAAATTATATTTTTCTATATACTTTTCGATAATAGGGGAAAACAATATTTTTTTCTCAATATTTTTGTAATTTACATTATAGGTATAGGAAAACTATATTTCTGTGCTCGATATTTTTGACACAGTATTTTTTACCATGATACTTAGGATTTCAATATGTTTCCAGTGAACCATCTTCAAATCAATTCATGACCAGGTTCCAGCCTTTATAGTAAGCAGAGCGATATGTTCCTACTCGAGCTCTCAGATCATCTATTGACAACCAGTTGAGGATCCCTCGGTTCAAGCAAGACAAAGCAGAGAGGAGGAGCTTCTCTGTCTTGGCCTCTGTGATCTCTCTCCCTTCCTCAACCAGGCTGGAGCTCAAGTTCCTGAGGTTCAGGAAGCTTTTGAAGGCCTGACTGTTTAATCAAGCTTTTGATTAGCCCGCACCCTCTCTCCTCTCTCTCATGATTGTTATAACATCAAGAAACCTTGGATGTATGTGTTCTCTTTACATTTTCCTGACATAACTTAACTGTTATGTCCTTGTTCTAGGTTATGAGAATGTTATGGTGTAAGACTTTAGAATACATGGTACAAGAACGTAATACATGTCATGTGGAATGTTTATGCTCACCTCTGTGGGGCAGTTGCTTGGAGTTTACTGGAGCTGTTGGTTATGCTTATATTTGCTCCTCAACTCAATAAAGGATTTACTTCAAGAATTATTCATTAGCATCCTTCACAACACTGACGACGAGGAGTTGAGGAGCCAACGAACCTACGCGTGTTATTTCTCATCTACTGGAGGATTTGTTTGCACATATATACATTTTCCTCTCATGGATATGGTAATCGGCAATTTTGGTGGAATTATGCAAGCTTCAAGAAGGATTTCTGAATGAAGGTCTGCGCTACTTTGCAGTGAGCTGTGTGTTGAATTCCACTATTTTTAGCCTTTTTGGTGCTAAATCGGGCTTACCGTCAACGTTGGAACTTTTCAAAGTTCAAACGGCTGTTACCCAGCGACGCTTCTGCCTGGAGCCTTGCTCGCGTGTTCCTGTTCAGCCAAACAGATGTTACTCAGCGACGTTGTTGCCTGAAGCTTTGTGCTCATGCTCCTGTGCAGCCTCAGAGTGATGTCTTTCCTTCTCCTTCAAAAACGTTAGGTCACACAGCGTGACTTCACGCAGTGGCCATCTTTGTTTTTCCAATTTAATCGGAGCATCGGAATCGGAGTTTTTCAGCAAACTAAGCAGTTTTGAAGAATATTTACATCCTTACAAGCATACCTTCACTCTTCGGTTAAAACTCATTATCATATGTGTTCTTTGGGTAAGCTTTTCATTCACATTTATTTATGCACATCACCTTTATTTCTGCACATTTCCAAGCAGTTTCTTGTGTTGGTGGTTAAACAGTGAACTAGTCCTTTGGGTGAAGTACGGACACTGATTAAGTCCATACATCATGAGCCACCAAAGCTGCAACATTAACCGACCTCAAGCTTTCTGGATTTCAGGGGTTCAACCTACTTGACATGGTTAAAATGGAAAGCATATTTTAGAAATTACATAGATGCCTTAGATGAAGCATGCAAAATGTCTGCTGCTCAGAAAAAAACACTGCTTTTACATTCCTTGGGACCTATGGGGTTAAACGTTTTTAATGAAATGACAAAAACTAATATTCCTGGTGATTTAAATGTGTATGCATTAGCCCTTGTTCTTCGTGATAATTACTTTACACCCAAGGTTTATATTGGCATAACAAGAAACAAGTTTCTTTCTAGAGAACAAGACAAAACTGAAACTGTTGACCAGTATGTTTCTGATCTCAAGAGTTTAGCATTGGATTTTAAATTTGGTGTCATACAGGATGAGTTAATAAGAAACCAAATAATAATGCATACTTCCAACACGGTAATGCAAGATAGACTTTGGCATAATGGCGATGCACCCTTAGAGGGGAACATCGTTTACAACAAATCTTTTACCCCGCACTACCATTACAACGCAGGAATTACAACGAAAGTCGTTACAACGACTTTCGCTGGAGGGCGCTGTTGGATAGGAAATAGTTTAATTTTCTATCCAACACCTTCCCTACTATCCACGGGGACTGGAGTTGGAATAGAAAATTAAACTATTCCACTATCCAGCGCTCCCCAACGCAAGTCGTTGTAACGACTTGCGTTGTAATCCCCGCGTTGTAAAGGCATGCGTGGTAAAAGCAGGCGTTGAAACAACATACATCCACCCTTAGAGGATAATGTGGCCATCGTGCGTAAAGCAGAAATCTCTAGTAGGTGTGCAACCGTTCTCAAACAGGATAATAATGTTAGTGAATTAGTAAGCAAAGTCGGTGTTCACATGGAGAAGAAGAAACCTTTGGCTACTTCCAAGGATAGTGGTAATGCAAAATGTCAAACTAAATGCTATAGATGTGGTAGTTTAGAACATCTACCCTACAGCAAATATTGCCCTGCCATTCGATATAAATGTAGTAATTGTGGCATCAAAGGCCATTTTGCTAAGGTTTGTAAGAGCAGAAGAACCAATGTCAGGTTTGTTAGCAGTACTGATGGAACTGACGACAACTCATGGGTATTGATGAGAATTATGATGCTGCTGGTGAGGTTAACAGTTTAGCTATGAATGTTCCTAACAATTTGGTTCTCAACATTTGTGATGAGGCGTGCAAGAACAAACCTATTTGTCAGATGGAGATTGGGGGAGTGGAGATAAAAATCTTTGCTGACTCCAGCTCTCCATATACTATTATTAACGAAGATCTTTGGAAAAATTCCTTTGTACAAAAAGCAGGTAAACATTTATTAGCACAAGATATACACCCTGAAGGATATGGTTGTGAGAAAATTGATCTCCTTGGTTATCGTTGTTTTTTCTTCAAAGTCAAAGGATGTGAAAGCAGAGGCAAATTGTACATTGCTAGAACTGGTCCACCGGTGTTGGGGTGGTTTGATCAAAAGCAATTGCACATAATTTTTTACCCCAACAGCATGAAACAGGTTTTGGTAGTGGATGAGAGGAGTACCATTGGTGCCAATATTCTCAAACAATTTCCTAAAGTGTTCAACAAGGAGCTGGGGAATCTTCAAAGGCTAGAACATAGAATTATACTAAAGCAGGCTGCCATTCCAAAAGTTCACAAATATCATAACATTCCAATACTTGTGAGAGATGAAGTGTCAAAAGAATTGGACACATTGGTTGCAGCGCACATTATTGAGCCTATTGAAGCATCAGATTGGATTTCTCCAATTGTAGTGGCCAGATGGAGCAATGGTAAAATCAGGCTCTGTGTTGATTTGAGACATTTAAATAATAATATAATGGTGGATAAGTTTCCTTTGCTAAAAATAAATGAAATGGTAACATGTTTAAAGAATGCAAAATGGTTTTCTACAGAGGACCTTTCATCCGCTTATCATCCGATTTCTATGTCACCAGAATCTATGAAGCTAACCTCTTTCATCACCCCATGTGGGTGTTTCCAGTTCAAACGCATGCTGTTCGGACTAGCTTCAGGGGCCGCTGTGTTTCAATGATAAATGTTCCAACTCTCCAGCAAGGAGCATGGTGTCACCTTCTTCCAAGATGACATTCTTGTTTTTGGTGCTGATGAGGAGGAACATGCCTTAAGACTGAGAAATGTTTTAGGTATTTTGGAAATCATGGGGCTTACTGTGGAACATTCTAAGTGTAAATTTGCACAAAGAAGCGTTACTTACCTGGGACATGTTATTGAGGAATTCGGTGTCAAACCAAAATCTAATCTTGTATCTGGTATTTCAGAAGCTTCTGTTCCCACTTGCAAAGAAGATGTTCGGTCATTTTTAGTGATGGCTGAATTTTGCTCAATGTATGTACCTAAGTTTGCTGAATTTTTTTAAATATTTGCCAGTTACTCGAAAAGAATTGCACTTTTGTCTGGTCTTCGACTTGCGAAAATGATTTTAAAGCTATTAAGTTGGCCATCGCTAATGCTACTGCACTTTGCAGTTTTGACCCTGCCTTGGACAGTGTAATCACAACTGACACCAGCAACAAGGGATTAGGTGCTGTGTTGTCACAGGTGGACAGTCAAGGGAAAAAGTATATAATTGCTTAAGCATCAATACCACTATCTCCTTGTGAGGAGAAATACCCCATTATTGAAAGAGAGGCCTTATCTAGTGCTTGAGCGTTGGAACATTTTAAGTCTTTTATTTAGGGAAAACTTTGTACACTCCGTCGTAATCATAAGCCTTTAGTCAAAATCCTTACCAGAGAGGGTTCTATTACTGCTTCTACTAGACTAGCTAGAATTTCTATGCGCATGAAAAACTGTGTTGACAAAATTACTTATGTACCAGGTAAAAATAATGTAGTTGCAGATTTTCTCTCTAGGATGCCAGTAGTGCTTGAAAAGTGTAAGGATGGAGAGTGGAATGAATTACAAGTGGCTCTCATCCATGATCAGGGGTTTTCAGCCATTGGTAAAGAAGAGTGGATAATTGAGTACACAAACAATCTTATCCTTAACTCAGTAATATCGCATATTTTGCATGATTGGCCCAAGAAAGAACTTTTAAATCCTTCTATTAGACCCTTTTGGGACATCAGGTCAGAATTGACTGTAGTGGAGTGGAGGGTACTCTGTTGAGGGGTGAAAGAGTAGTTAATCTAGAGAAATTGCGGAAATGGATTATTGATTTGTGTCACGAGGTCCACTCCGGCATTGTTAGAACTAAATCAGTCATCAGAAGATTATTCTGGTGGCCAGGAGCGGATTCACAAGTTGAAAAATGTAAGGAATTGCATTTCCTGTTCTACATCTGACAAATCTTTGCAGACTTTTCGTCCACCTATGAGTGATTGTTTATTGCCTAAGAATCCTAGGGACACTGTTGCTGTAGACATTATGGGTCCTATTGGTAAATCTCATAACTATCTTTTAGTCCTCATTGACTTACTCTCTAGATGGCTAGTAGTTAAAGTTGTCGATAATGCGGACACTGATGTTGTTTTGGGATTTTTAGATGAAGTTTTTGTTTCTGAAGGTATTCCCTCAACTATTCTAAGTGACAATGGTGTACAAATGTTATCACTTAAAGCCAAAGCTTATTTTAAGAAATTAGACATTCCACATAAAACAACGGAATGGAATGGTGGAGAGATTTAATAGGGTCCTCAAAGGTACCATTTAATTAACACTTAAGAGTAACCAAGACTGGTTCACTCAAGTTGGTAAGACTGTTTGGGCTTATCGCGTCACATATAATAATGCCACAGGTTTTTCTCCTTTCGTGTTAATGAGAGGTAGGTTTACCCCAACTTGGCTCTTTCCTTCAGGCGCACAATTTTGGTCTGCTAAGGAGATATGTGATCGAATGGAATTGGTGCACATCAAGTGTAAAGAGCAATATGATGCTAAACATGGTGTTAAAAATCCGCAAATTAAGATTAGTGACTGGGTGCAAATAAAAGAATGTGGTTGGACTCCTAAAGGGGAGAATCAATATTTTGTTTTATTAAATAATTAATGTATTTGTTGTTTTCATCTTTGATTTTTCTCTTCCTTTCGGAGAAATGGGGATGTGTTATATTCTTGTTCTAGGTTATGAGAATGTTATGATGTAGGTCTTTAGAATACATGGTAGTAGAATGTAATACATGTCATGTGGAATGTTTATGCTCAACTCTTTGGGGCAGTTGCTTGGAGTTTACTGGAGCTGTTGGTAATGCTTGAATTTGCTCCTCAACTCAATAAAGGATTTACTTCAAGAATTATTCAGTGCCATCCTTCACGACAATAACATAAAGTAACATAACATTTCATTTGAGGCAAAACTGCTCTAGGGATTAACTCGAAGCAAACTCTTTTTTGATCAAGTGCCAAAGTCATGCATAAGGCTAAACACATGAGGGCCCGTAGCCTGCAACCTAATCCTACGAAAAATATTCATACAATGTGTCAGTGGAAGTTATTAGTGTATGCTACAGAAATTTTGCTCATGTTTTAACTTCTTATTGGAGGGCAGCTGTTTATTGTTTTCCAATTTCCTGTAGGCACCTCCTCTCTGCCAGAACTTCTGTTTTGGTGCCTTTGGAAAACAGGTCGTTTTTTTCTTTAAAATTGCTGCACAGTTTTCTAAGTTGTTCTGTTGTCTGTTTTATTTTTTTTAGGTAGAAATTGATCTGTGTGCCATTAGGCAATATCAGCATTTCAACATGTCTCTGTTTGATTTTCTGTGCGAGAGCCAATACAAATGATGGCCCTATTTGGAGGTTTCTCTTATTTTTAAATGATTTGGTTCTCTCCAATGTTATACCAAAAAACACATTCACAGGCTCAGAGTAGCCAGATGTCTAGATTTATCAAGACATTCACAGTATTCAAAGTCTATCCCTGCTAATCCCAGTAAATGTAGCAAATTCCCTGTTTTTACGTCTGGGGGTTGACAGGTTAGCTATCTAACTCACAGATTGGTAACACTGTATATTTGGTGATTGGGCTTTTGGTTTGCCTCTTTTAACCAGTGACTATCTTCGACCAGCCTCTTTCAGCTTCAGACGTTGCTAAGCATACTTGGCTCTGCCCAGTGAAGTAGTCTTCTTTCATCTAATACAATTGGCTGCTTGGATGTATCTTTCCACCTTCTCTCCAGTGCTTGCATTAAATGGGATGATGGACTATTTTAAAACTTTATCTCAATCCATCCCCTCCTACTGATTTCCCTCTATAAATCTTCCTATAACGTGCTAATGCTGCATGTATTAGCATTTTAAACACACACCAACTGTTTTTGCTAGTACGTATTATTAAAGAGGGCCCACTAAGCACAGAGTAAGATGGACCTTCACATGTACCCTTGCGGGGTTAGAAACTAATACTCACCATAAAGTGATTTAAGAGGCACAGAGAGAGAGATGCCCAAAGTAAAAAGTATTTTAGCATTAAACTTACATTTCCCAAGAATTTACAAAAGGATATAGGCAGATGCAAGTGGATTTCAAAATATGATTGTGGAGAAATCTGTAATAGTAAATCCAAGGTTAGAGGTGGGAAATGGATATCACCACAGCGAAAAGTTATTTTCCTGCAGAGAAAATAAAAAGAAGAAACAAAAGTGTCGGTTTGCGCAGGGGCTTCCATTGCTCATGCACTTAAATCTACCCTATGTATATTTACACACAGGTGGAATATGCATTCATGGACGATGTCACATGAAATTCCCAGTATTGCTCCTGTAAATTTGGAACTGGGAATATTTGTGACGTCCCAAAAGTAGCAAATCTGTACCCGTAACTAGGAGTATTCAACGGGAGCAATTTCTCTTGTTTTTTTCGTGACTAGGCACCCACGTGTTGAAGTTGTATTTAATTTATCCAATACTATTTACACTAAAACGCAAATCTTACTACCTTAGTCCCACATTGTCATTCAATTTCTATGTTGGCGAGACACGACAATTCGCTGCAACCTGGCCACTGGAAACCTCGTGTGTGTTTTATGTGTTGGAGTTTAAAGAACCATTGCGGCGTGTTGTGACCTCCTTTTGCTATTGAACACTACGTTGCACACAGTAATTAAACCTTAGGGGGTTGTCGGTTCAGACTCAAGAAAGGTAAAACTGAGGGCTCGCCTCCCCTCTAGAATCCCACCATTTGCCGTGGGATTTTTTTTTTAGTTACACTCGGCTTCACACGTAAACAAGCTTGAAAACTCGCAGGCGGGAATTGAATTAGCTCTTCGGTGTAATGAATCAGCTTGTCCAATTAGTCGACGATAAAATTGTAGTATACAAAAAAACGCGGTAGGGCTTAAAACATGTAGACTTACTTTGATAAATTGTAAGCCTGTCCGGCAGTTTAGATAGTTTCGTCATAAACTACAGGAAACGAGGGGTTTTCCTTTGAACATGCAGGTGATCGAATGTTAGTTCTGCAAGCCAGTCACGGAAACCCCATTAGGCAAAGCAGTATCACATTTCTTCACTGAACATAATTCTTGGACATGCCTGGAGCTACTTACTGACTGTGTTCCTCCTCACTCGTGGGAGACAGCGTTGAAGGAAGCAGGATGCTCGCTCCATTGAGCGAATGAATTTTAGCTACCTCCTCAACTAAGGATCTTTCATAATTAAAAAAAAAGATAAGGCAAAAAGGGCACATACGTTAGTGGGCTATGATCTGTGTCTATGGCTTTGCTCCCTTCTAAAAGGGTTTTCAAATCTTTGGCAAGTCAGTTAAATATCTGAAGCAACCAGTGCTAATGATTGTAACTAAATGTGCCCTTTTCAAATAGAGGTGTAGACTTTTTTCCTGGCTTTTTAAGATTAAAACATTTAACATTTTGACAAGGTAAGTGCTTGACTATTGTGTATTATTGCAGCAAAAGCTTCTTTTAAAATGTCATTAAAGACAAGCGCTAAAACAAATGCGTTCTGTAGAATGTGTAGCGTCCTACCCCAGCCCGGGGTACAAGCAAATGATCACGCCACACATGGGGTTGTATTACAAGTCTTTATTCCTCAGTGTGTGACTGTTAACTGAACATTCTTCATCATGCATTTCATCACCCACACCAACGCAATTACTTCACTGTTCTGCGGAGTCCGTCAGGAACCAAAAGTGTCCTGTCCACCTCTGACTTACAAGACACTACATCTCCCGTTTGTCAAATAAAAATTACCAATAACACATATATACATTACAACTCTCCAATAAGTCATTTTGCTGCTCAAATCAATTGCCCAGATCTGGACATTTGAGGCCATGGAAATATTGGAGAAGTGCCCATGACTGGCATTGGTGACAGAGACATTGGTATCATCATTGGGCTCTCTGGACTCTCAGGTAGACAAGTGTCACTCCTGGCAACTGGAGTTGTGAAGATCGAGGCAAGTGCTTGAAATTCGAACAATCTCGCGTAATGGACTTTCCAGGATGGCAAGCAGTGATGGAGCAAGGACTCGTGAAAAAGAGACTTGCTTGAAAACAATCTTCTCATGTAACTTCTAATTCCGTATTAAACCTGTATTGTGGAAATAATATGCCCTACACAACATTTATGAGAAATGACGGAGCTTGCCGATGTGTTTTACTAATAAGTAGCGCGAGTGAAATACTAAAATGGCTGCTAAACCGAAATTCTTTAGTGCACATGCGTCTACTGCATCTACGTAGTATGACATACCTTTTGCTTGGAGGGAACTTTCTGCACTTGTGCAGAAGTTAACAAAATGGCTGCTTGAAACTCACATGCTATAGCCACCTGCTTGCTGAAAAACTAAACTCAGCTATTTTACTAATGCTAATGCAGGGAGGGTAATAATAAGTAAATGGGATTAGAGTAGAGATAGGTGGTATACAGTGAAGTCATTTATTTTTGATTTTCACATTTGTCTTTTTGACTCTTCCAATATTGCTTATTATGGGCCTAGAAATGTGAACCACAGTCTATTCCCTCTCGTTCTACCGCACATGCGTAGTGCAATCAAATTGGAAGATGCAATGTCAACTTGAACGTTGTCCAAGGTTGTGAAATGATACTTTCCAGAGAACCGGAACGACAGTCCACTGAAATGGATGAGAACCTGAGAGACTTTTATAATGTGTGACGATTACAATGTGTATGCGGGTGGGAATAACGATTTATGGATAAAAAACTTAAGGGGTGGGATTTTAAACAGAGAATTGAAAGAAAATAATGGGAAATAAGCATGGTTTGATGATCACCTCCCCTTGCCTGTCCAATCAGAGTTAGTATTTTCATAGGTTTGAAACATTAATGGGTAGTTCTAGCATACAGAAAGGTATAATTGAGGTAGCTCTTAGTTAGGTTAGTTCCAGAAAGAGATGCTGAAGCATGAGACCAGGATGCTGTCAGAGTGACGAGTGATGCTGAAGAAGAATCGAATTGCTGAACTAATTATCTTAAGCAAATCAATTTTTGAAGACGATCGCGGAAGAATCTCGAGGAGGAAAAGAGTGTCAGAGAGGGGTGCTACGTAAGCGTGTCGGTGATAGAGAGGTCGTCTGTCCTGTCCTGAATCCTGTCCTGAAGCCATTGTTCACCAGATCTTTCCTGGGGGACCCATCCCAATTCCTATACCTGGGAGTTGGTTTTCACACCATTCAAGTAATTATAATTATATCTGTGTATGCGCTTAAGTGCTTTTCACTCTATCCTCTCCTTTTCCATGCAGTGTCATTGCAAAGTATAAATGAATGCATTTTGATTGATTATTTGAATTTTCCTTCCTATGGGAAACTGAGTTTATTCTGTACTGTGTAAGTGGTTCACATGAATTAATTTGAGATAAAACGTTATATTCATCCCGACTCTGTGACCATTTCCAATGTGTAAGTATATTGAAATCGTATGTAATTTCAACATCAACTAGTTCAACTAATGGTCCATTGACCAGAGGAAATAACTCTTTGATCAGTGAAAGATTAGTTAGGGACTAGAGATAATTAATCTAGAGAATTACAAAACATGACCCAGCGGTTATTGGCAGTGTGTTGTGACTTAATGTATGGGCCCAGGTGAGTATGTGGTGTTAGATTACCTGTTGCTGGTAACCCACTGGATCAGTTTTCTGGTAGAAGAGCTATAGTTATTATTGACTAATTTGGTGATAAGTATTGATTATTGATTATTGTTGTGTTACGTTTTGTTTTATGTTGTCCAGAATTTCTCAGAGAAAAAGTGAATAGCGGGTGGTGACAGAAACCACACTGCAGTGAGGTTACTCGTCTGTTGGAATAACACTGGAAAGCTAGGTAGGGCTGGCAGTGTTGAACTAGGGACTATTTCATGTAAAAGAGAGAGTGATTGATAGCAGAGAGTTCGCTGGTGAAACTTTGATCTTATATCACCTAGTAAGGGTAACACTGAAGGAGTAGCAGGTTCTTCCAAGCTTGATTGAAGGGTAAACAGAAGGGTTTACTCGTAGTATATGGAAAGTAAATGAAAGGCCTTATGCAAAGAAGAGTAAGCAGAAGGTTTTACTTGCAGTGAAAAGTAGTAATCTATCCTTTGATTCCGTGGAACAGACAAAGTAGCGAATGTTGATATGTTGTTGTTAATGGATATTATTTGAAAGAAAAAAAAGAAAATACATTTATGTATTACCTTGTAAAGAGACGGTCAGTTGTCGGAGTTGCACTGACGTCACAGTGAGCTATGCTGGGATTGGATGGAAACAGCGGGTGTGTGACAAACGCAAATTATAAATTAGGGGTCAGTAGTAAGGAGCATAACTGACGTCATTCGAAAGGTTGTGCTAGCATTGGTCAGATTACAAGCGTAACTTGAAGCCTGATTGGAAGGTTGAGTAAGAACTGAATTTTAATTGGCTAGTGAAAATTTGTATGCTCGATTCTAATTTGTCTTTTGGTGCGAGTGTCCCTGACAGGAAAACTCGAGGTTTTGTGGATTATTGTTTTATTCACCTAGTCTCTAAAATGTATGGAGAAAGGAGAAAAGTGTCCTTTATAAAGAAAATAAAAAATTTCTTAAAGAAGGATAAACCCGTTTTAACTAGAGAGGGAATTCCTATCCTGCCACCTAAAATGCCTGCTTAATTTATGATGATGGAGAGAGGTTATCATACATGTGCATGGATGGAGAATTGGATGAAATACACAAAAGATGATGGTGTTCTAGCTTTTCCTGAGCATGGTACCTTTAATGGAAGAATTAAACAGAATTTGAGGATGCGGATGTATGAATTAGAACCAAGACCTAGATTAACCCGGTATGAGGCATTAGAAGAATGGGAGACTGAGTCATTTGAGAGAGAAACGGTAGAAGAGGAAAATATACCGGATTTGAGACAAGACATATGTATGGGTCACGGGAAGAACAGATGAAGCAGTGGAGAACAGCAATGGTATCAGAGGGCTTATATTCAGTATTAATGGCCGATCAAAACATTTGAATACAACAGGATATGGTGAATCTAAAGATAAGTTATTAGAGGACATTTTGAATAAAAACCCACCATCGTATTCAGAAGGACCAAGTTAAGTTACCCCAAGTGCTCCAAAATCAGGACCACCTTTGATTCCACAGGTTATACATGGGCAAGCAGTTTATAGAGTACTTTATGATAAAGAACAAGAAGCCTTAAATAAAAATCGAGAAAAATTAATACAGAAAAAGAACCCAACTAAATGTAAATCCTGAAGCATTGACAATACCTGCAACTATAGGTCCTATTGTTCCTTTATATGGAGATGAAGTAAATTGTCCAAAACCACCAGCTACAGTAATGCCTTTAAATAATCCCAGAAAAGAAATCATAATAACTGATGACCAAGCCAGTGAGTGTGATTCAGTAATTTCATTAATGGATCAACCCATAAAATACAATGTGAGCGAAACCCCAAAGCAAGTTATACCTAGCAGTTCAAAGGAAGGAAGGACAGTAACATCTTCGGGGGTCAGGAGTGCCACATAAGTAACATCAGAAGATTTAGAGAGATGGGCACAAGGGATTAAAAAACAGAGTTCGCCTCCTAAAATATTATATATTTACAAATTGATAGTAGAATTGGAAGAATTGCTTGCTGGAAAGGTGGGAATAGACAGATTGAACACCTATGATGAAGAAGAATTGTTGTTTCTATGCAGGTGTAAAACCCGAAATGCAAGATTGTTTCTTGAGAAATTGACAGAACTATGAGAGTAATAATAAGTAAATGGGATTAGAGTAGAGATAGGTGGTATACAGTGAAATCATTTATTTTTTATTTTAACATTTGTCTTGTTGACTCTCACTAGTCTTTATTATGGGCCTAGAAACGTGAACCACAGTCTATTCCCTCTCGTTCTACCACACATGCGTAGTACAATCAAATTGGAAGACGCAATGTCAACTTGAACGTCGTCCAACGTTGTGAAAGGATACTTTCCTGAGAACTGGAACAACAGTTCACTGAAATGGATGAGAACCTGAGAGACTTTTATGATTTGTGACAATTACAATGTGAATGAAAGTGGGAATAAAGATTTATGTATAAAAAATTAAGGGGTGGGATTTTAAACAAAGAATTGAAAGAAAATAATGGGAAATAAGCATGGTGTGATTATCACCTCCCCTTGCCTGTCCAATCAGAGTTAATATTTTCATAAGTTTGAAACATTAATGGGTGGTGCTAGCATACAGAAAGGTATAATTGAGGTAGCTCTTAGTTAGTTAAGTTAGTTCCAGACGGAGATGCTGAAGCATGAGACCGGGATGCTGTCGGAGTGACGAGTGATGCTGAAGAAGAATCGAATTGCTGAACCAATTATCTTAAGCAAATACATTTTAGAAGAATCTCGAGTAGGAAGAGAGGGGTGCTACGCAAGCGTCGGTGATAGAGAGGTCGTCTGTCCTGTCCTGATTCCTGTCTAATTCCTGTCCTGAAGCCTTTGTTTGCCAGACTGTCGGGTCATGGTGAGGTAGGAGTTGAGTATGATGCAGAGGTTTCCGGCATGGTCCCTGGGAGTGGGGGGTTTCCAAGGGTGGTAGGCCTGTCAGTACTCACGGCAGCAATGATTTGGTCTACCGATATGGCAACTGGGGTATTGTATTTCACAACAATGTTAACATAGGCATCAGCCGTTTTAGAAGTAGTGCCATGACACTGTATTGGCACGCATGAGAAGTAGTCATCAGGGTTTGATCTTCTCTTGGACGATGCACCATTGTGTAACCATACTCCTAAAATTGCAACCCCTACCTCTCAATGTGAGGGGACATCTTTGCTTTAGAATTGCCGAAAATGGTGAGCAATGCTTGGTGGTTAGTGATAACTGTGAAATGTTTTCCAACAGGAACACATACGAATGCTCACAAGCCCACACTACAGCCAAGCTTTCTATTTTGGGTTGTGAATAAGCACGTTCTGATGTTGACAAACTTCAGCTAGCATTAACCACAATGTGCTTTGGGGCATTGGGATGTCAGTGTGCTGGGCAAGGATTGCACCCAACCTCACAGGCCTGCATCAATATCAACCTTTGTCTGCAATATTGGATCAAATTATGCCATTTCAGTTATGTTCTCAACTGCATGCTTGCTTTCTTAAAGCTTTGTTCACATTCACTTAACCATTTAAATAGTACATTTTGTTTTGTTAAGTCTCTCAATGGGGCACTTACAGTATCAAAGTTCTATATACACCTTGCCCAGTAACTGGACAGAACAAGGAAGGATCTCAGAATAGATACATCTTGAGGGGTAGAAGTGGGTGAAAAGAACTGTACCTTAGTTGCATCCGGAGTCATATCCAAATCAGGAAAGAAATGACCAAAGAGTTTGAGCTTGGTTTGATGAAACCTACACTTTGCTGTATTTAAAGTGAGACCTGCATCCGCAAGTATACGACATACTTCTGTAAGTGCTTTATCAGGCTCCTTTCGTGTAGCCCCAAAATCTAGTTTGTCATCAATGTAATTGAAAGCATTTGTGACTGGCTGTATTATGTGACAAATTACATCCTGAAAAGGTTCGGCAATAGATGACACTACAAAACTAAGCCTTTTTAAATAGAAAAAACCCTAAAATGAGTAAAAAAGGTAGAAATTTACTTGCAATTCTCTTCTAGTTCAAGGTGGTGATACCCTTTGTTCCAATCAAGGCGGGAAAAGACTTTAGCTTCATTCAGCTATGTAATAATTTCAGCATTTTGCGGACCTGGATGTCGCTCTCTTTTGATCACCTTGTTTGCTAGGTGCATGTCAAACGCAGATGCACACGGCTCCTCCATTGTCTTTTTTCAGCATTTCCACTATGGGTGATACCCATGGTGTCAGACAAGTGGATTTTTCAATGATGTCATGCTTTAATGGTGCATCCAGTTCTTTCTCAACAGCCTCTTGTCAATGGAATGCGATTTGATGATGTTGTTGAGCTAAAGAAATATGGAACCTGATTCACTACTCTTGATAGGCATTGAAATTGTATTGTACGGAAATCAGCCCCATGTCAGCAGCAGGACTGAAACTGAGTAAACATGCGCTCGATGAAGTGCCTGGCAAGACATGAATTAGACCTTGTTTTTTTGTATTTTTATGCTTCACAGTTGCTATCAATGAACCTTGAGTTTGCAATGGCATTGAAGCAGCTATTGTATACATTTTCTTTTTTGACAAAGTTAAACGTTTATTTGTTGGCCTATGTTTTACCAACATTTTGCAAGAAGCTAATCATACATATGCATGTCATCAGGCAGTCAGCATTCAGCATTCTCACCACACACCCATCTTCCTCACTGTTACATGATAATGACAGTGACAAACTTTTAGATGAAGAATTCGATGACAAGCGACAGAGTTCCGTTTCTACTTGCCTCAACTGATGTTGCCCCTTTGCCTTGTGGGCATGCGTAGAGCATTGCTTCTGAAACTTTCTGGCATCCATTTTGTTTTCTCAACGTGACACACTTGATCTTACCTCCATTTTGTAGACTGTTATAAAATGGTTCCCATTCCCACAGCATTTGCATACTTGTTCAATTATGGGACATATTCCCTCATGTGGAAATTTAAATCCACATTGAAAACACAACTTCTTTTTCTTTGGTGACATTACTTTATGGTATTTATGGTGTTTCAACATAATTTACATACTTAGTACTGATTCATTTTGTGCCATGATAGCTGCCTGTCTGTCAGCTCTCTGCTCTGCTCTGGCAGCCGTGAGTACTCAATCCAAGCTGAGTGTGTCTTTCAACATTCGTCATCTGAGGAATTGAAGAGGCAACCACCTATTACTCTAAGACGCATGGCCTCTTCATCATTTAACTCAATAAACCTGCAGTGCTTTATGAGTGAATCAAGCTTTACTAAAGCGTATCCATTGTTTCACCAACTCTCTGCCTTTTCTAACTGAAGCTGTACCCTTCATAGTCACAATTTGTCATTGTATTGAACTTGTTGTTTAGTGCCTTTTGATTTGATGGTATGTCACTTAGGGCAAGATGTTAAACACTTTTACTGGTCTCAAACAGCCCATTGGGCCATTTGCGACTGGTAAAATTAATTCTATGTACAAACCCTATTTTGTAATCGGTAACCTATTACAAACTCGTAAAATAGGGTTTGCGAGTCGCCATTAGGAAGGCAAGTGCCAAGGACATTGCTTCATAATGAATGTGAATGGTAGCAAAAACATTTAAGTGCAGGCAGTGGACTAAAACAGAAACTTTTTATTTTTTAAATGCATCCCATTTTCCTTTAAGGAAAACAGGCTACATTTGAAAAAAGAGAAAAGTTGCTTTATTAAAAAGCAAACACAGACAGGGTGGCCTGCTGTCCCCAGCAGGCTACGATCCCTGTGTTGTTGCCCATTCCCAATGAGTCACAAATTGAGGCCTGCTTCCTGAATATTGATGAGGCAGGACCCTTGGGACCCATTTGGGAAATGCTAATGTGTCTGAGACTAAGCATGGGCGGATTTAGCGAATCTGGCGTACGCAAACTTGCATATTTACGGATTCGCAATCCGCAAAATCCGCGAACTCTCGCGAATTAGCGGATTTTTGTGTTTTTTTTGTGTTCGCAAGGGGTTCTGCCAGTTCGCTAGGTTTGTTTACCAGTTCGCAATTGCGAACTTACTTTTCGGCTCACAACGGCCGCGACTATGTTGTTTCTACGTCTGGTTCATCATCACAGGTTCACAGCACCCTCTGTTTCACCACTGCCACCCTCTGGTACACCCATGCCACCCTCTGGTACATCCTCACTGCCACCCTCTGGTTGGTTTATCACTGTAGATTATGGGGGTGGAAAAAAGCAAGCACACCTGCCCTGCTTTAACTGCCATCAATTAATTTGGGGTTGATTAATGTGTCACTGATTTTTAAACTTCCAGTCTGGCTGGCACCTGCTTCCTTCCTTATCTGTAATGTGCTTTCTGTTGCAGTGCAATTTTTTTTCACAGGACCTTTATGGCCTACTTGTAGCTATTCTATGAGCCTGCTGTGAGGGTCAGAGCAGGGTCATAGAATAGTTACAAATAGGCAACTGAACTCTGGAGGGGCCCCTCAGGAAGCACTAGAGTGAATGGTTACTAATGTTAAGATTTAACTTTTGCACCTGCTGATTGCTTTCAGTTTTGCAAAAATCGTTTTTCTGCATTTTCGCGCAATTTGCGGGGCGCGAATCCGTGGGAGATCGATTTCGGAAGCCGCAAATTCGTGCGAATACACGATTTGTTTTTTGCTGCGTGTTTGTTCGCGTGATTTTTTGCATGTTCGCAAGCCGCTTGTAGCGCAACGTTTGCGAAGTTACCCTAGCGGTCGTACATGGGCGCGGCCATCTTGTTTGCGTGACGTAATTCCGTTTCCGGGCGCTATGTGTAATCTTGCAAAGTGTGCGGCTCGCTCGTACATGTTCGCGTGTGATCGCGAGGAAAATCTCGTGCGAACTTACCCACGCGATCGTGAACGGGCGCGGCCATCTTGTTTCTCATTCATTGCTATGGTTCTGGGCATGCTCTCTGTATCCTTTCTTAATCTCTGCCATCCTTTGCTTGTTTGAAGTTTTTTTTGATCTATTTTACTCATTATCTATCCCTCTATTTTTCTAGCTCTATATTTTTGTGTTTTCTGCTACTTTTTGTTCATTTTAAACTACTTTTTTAAACGCTTTTCTTTTCTTCTTCCCTGTTCTATTTCTTCTTTCTTCTTTTGCTTCCTTTCTGCCCAGACCATGGCAAAGGGAGCCGGGAAGAAGCCCGTAAAGGGGAAGGGTCTGCACCCCGTGCCCGGCTCCCATGCGGGCGTTTGAGGGGGGAGACAGTTGTAGCTCGGGAGATTTTTAGTGCGGAGGAGGTGGCCGCACTAATCTTTCACGTCCAGCGCCGCCTCCCCAAGACCATCATGGGAGGCGGCAGGATCGCTACCGGCTACAGGATCCGGGAGCGCCGGAAGCGGTGGGAGAAGGTGTGCCGGGCCATGTTTGAACCCTCTGGGGTCCGGCGCACCTATAACCAGGCCACCCACCGCTGGACGGATCTCATGGGCCGGGAACGCGACTTGCTGGACGTGCTCGGCGTAGAGATCCCCGGGCTTGGTGAGTATTAGTAGCTATTTCTATCTATTTCATCACTACTCTGTTTTATCCCGCTCTGTGTGTTATTATATTGCAAATTTTTGTTTTTTACCAAGAGCAATAATGCTGCCGATTACATTGTAGGTAAATTATATTTCAAAATCTTCTATGCCTTTCAGGTGCACTGCTCTCCTTCTCAGTAGCCTTGCTACTATGCTTATTTGTTTTCTATTTTGTGTTCATTTCATTGGCCTGAGAAATTATGTATGAGTGTAGTGTAAAGAACTGCGTAATGCTAGACACTAAGGGTCAGATTTTCAATTACCGGCGCATCCCTGCAAAGTAGCAGGGATGCGCCAGTAATTGTGCGCCATGCCACCACCACCCATGGTGCGCCGTATTTACAATGTGGCGCACCATGGGCCCAAAACGTCACAGAAGCCTTACGCATCTGTGCCGTAAAGGCGGCGCATTGCTGGAGTTGCGTGCCAACGATGTCGCAGCTCCAGCAACGCTCTGGGGTGCCCTATCTCCCCAATGCTGCATCAAGCCGTACGTCGGCTTCAAGCAGGCGCAGAGTTTGAGTCACGCATCATTGTCCTAAAAGTGACTGATTGACATCTTGTAGATTTCCCTCAGCCACTTTTAGGATTCGTTCATGCGCAGGAACGCCCTCCCTTGCGCCGGAACGCCCCCTGATGGCGCAGGGCTTTACAACGTGATGCATCTCCCATATGCGTCACTTTGCTAATATACGCCGCACCATGGCGCCTCTATTGTTCTGCCGCTGCGTCACAAAAGTCACGCAACAATGGAGCAAAAGAGCCGCAAGGGGCTTCTAAATCAGCCCCTACAGACTCAAGTCCAGTCCTTCCTTTAGACATATGGCTATAAGAAGAAATAGTGGTGGTGGTCGGTGTATTGATAGTTTGAGTATTCACTGATCTGCAAGCACGATGGACTTTGTCTGTCACTTCGCGTGCTGCGGACTGCTGCCTGCCAGGCCTAGGCAAACCTTTTTAGTAGTTTGTTTAGTGAGTTACATAGGAACTTTCCAAGTCAACGTCCGCAAATCAATAACGTAGTAGACCACATGAGATCGGTCAATATATCCCGTGGAATAGTTAGTTGTCTATTTGCTATTTCGCCAAAATATTTTGTTATTGTTCTTTTGAAATGTTTGATTTGGTTGACAAATATCATCCATGTTTTCGTGTCTTTCTTTCTTTCATGTTGTACATCAGCTCCCCCCAGGGGCAAGAGGACACAGGAGGAGGAGGAGGGTGCTGTTCAGGATGCAGGCCAGGAGCGATCAGGCGAGGGCTCCTTTGCTGGCCCCAGTAAGTTTTAATTTTAATATAGAGTACCTATTTTTTCCTAGCGTTCCTCATTCGATTTTTTCTAAATCGTCTTTGATCTTCTTGTAGACTTTTGGTTTGGCTAGTAGGACAATCCATTCTACTACTGTTGCAGGGACAAATCTGCACAAACAGAACTATGGACACTAAATAATGCATTGCTTAGCTTATCAATTATAATAGGTGCTGTTAGACTTTCCACATACCTCAGTGTTAACAGACTTTGTAGTTGAACCCCCAATCTCCTTACTGACTAGATAGTAAGGCAGAGTCATTTAGCTCCCAAAGTCACCGATGATTGATCCCCAATGATGATTAGATTATCCAACGCAGGACAAGAGTACGGAGTCAGAGTCAAGAAGTGTCAGAGGCACGGACTCATGCTTGCAAAAATTCCACAACCTTTAGCTCATCCACTCTAGTCTGGAGGACCAAAAACCAGAGTCTATTTAAGTTTAAAAGCTTTATTAAAAGTAAACACATTTATAAAAATCAACTTTGTCATAAAACTAAACGTTTAACTGAAAATGGAAAAGTGCTTAGTGCTGACAATTAATTGGACACATTTCTTGTGGTCGAGCCGAGCTCTCTCACCTGGTTTGAACTTGATCCTGCTCGTGTTCTTAGAAGTCAAGCTTCAGTCTGTTAGGAGAAAAAGTGGTGCGTGTTAAAAATAAAAAGCAAGCATTCATCAGTTGTGCCAAAAAGTGCAGCAAGACAACAGCCTTCCCTGGAAAAAGGGACATTTTTACTTTAGAGTAGACAGACACAAATTATTACATTGTATTCTGTTTTTTTTACATTTATTTATTCCTCCTAGACCAAATATTATATAGTAGTGAGTGGTGTATTCTAACATTCTTAAATGTACTTTGTAGGTGGAACATCTGGTGGCGGGGCCAGCGCGGAGGTGGTGGTATTGGACGAGGGGGACAACTCTGGGGAGGAGGTGGTGCAAGTGCCGGACGTGCCTGTGAGGGTTCACACGGTGGTGGCAGGCACAGGTAAGCTATATATTCCTTACTTATTGATATTGAAGACTGCATAGTGTGCTTTCTGCATGGGTGTATTATAAATCAACCAGGTAGTAGCCTCCTCTAAATGTACTTCGACTTAGCTGTGAAGTTTTTGGCGAGAAGAATCCCAATAAGATCTGAGATGAACTTGATGGATGGGATGAACGAAAAGCGAAAGAAGGGTATAAGTAAGTGTGGAAGGACGAGAAATGTAATGATGACTGGCAAAGGAGAATGATATGTGTTTGCTTGGTCCCCGAGGTGGCTGGGAAGGAAAGAATATGGTATGGTGCATGGCTGGGTGAATGATGAAGCAAGGATGGGTGGAAGGAGAACAGCCTGGGTGGGTGAAACAGAAACTGTATGTGTGCATATACTTTGAATGGATGGATGCCTGGATCATGGTATTATCTGACTCTTCGATAGCATATGTGTATCTAGAGAGATTAGACGGTCACTGGATGAACTAAGTGTTACTTTGAAGAGCATGTAACACCGCACCCGCACGTCCGTTCCAGTGTAGGAAAGGCAAGGAAAAGAAGTTGTAATTTTGTCCAAATACTACCATGAATAGTAGCAGTAGTTTGTATTGCAACTGCAAGCACAGCATATATCCGGTTATTACGGTGGACACTCCCTACCTCTCTTGATAATTTTAGTTTAGTAGTAGTACGTCATTCATGTGTGGGTACACTGTTCACTCAATAATAAGCAAAGCACCTAAAGTCATCCCATATGTCATCAAATACATCCCATGTGAAGTGATAGATAATCAAAATATTTAGCTTCTTCATTTTCCTTTTCTAGTACTCATTTGCACTGTAGGGTGAAAGCTAAATTAATTAAGCAGTAGCCCTTTTAACAGAGTATTCTCAGTGCCACCCGTAATAGAAAAGTAAGAGCTTCACCACCTGCATGTACTGGACCGGTACAGTAACGCAAGTCTGTCTCACTCATCATGTTGTGCGTCTGTTTTTCTCGGGTGCATGTTCACTGCGCTGGCATTATGCCGGCTTGCATAAGATAACGTACCAATTTTCCTAAACAAGAGAGAAGAAGAAGAATAACTGGTGTACTGTCATAGTCGACTGTAATGGAAGTCCATAGTGCTCGTAGAATTTGTTCCTTAAACTCCCACTAATGTTAGAGCAAGGATGAAGAAGTGGGAGGTTAGATAGATACTGTCCTCAATAGTTATGTACTGTGCTTTCAATTTGCTACTTGTACTGTGACACAACCTTCTGCTCAATCATTTTGTGTTAATCTTAAGGATCATTGGTTACAGAGTGACTATGTCTTTCTTTCTTCATATAGTTGCTCCTTCCAAATCAACCAGAAGACCATCAAGGAGGGAGCTGGCTCAAATGGCCCGGCAACGGAGGCTGGATGCCACTGTCGCCGAATATCGGCGGCTGGTGGCCCTGGAGGAGGAGGAGACGCAGTCTACCGGTACAACATCCACTGGGACAGCTGCATGCTCCTCCGTGCACCCACGGGCTGCCAGCCAGCGCAGTGCTCCAGCGGTACGGAGCCGGGCTACCAAAGCCAACCGCCACCGCCGAGCAGCAAAGACAGCAGCTGCCCCCCACAGGAGTTGCAAGGCACGCCAGCGCTGCTTATCCCTAAGAGTGTCCTACCTGGAGCAGGAGGTCCATACCTATAAGAACTTGGTGGAGGGCCTCCGCTTCGACCATGCCACCCTCCGCAAGGAGTATGATGCCCTGGCCGCTAAAGTAAACAGCACCCTCCCGTAGTGTAGTGTCCCTTGCCCCTTTTTTAGAGACTTTTGGGGGGTGGGAATTGGGAGTTGGGTTGTGGGACTTTTGAAGGACAATCGTTGGGGTTAGGGAGGGTCTTGCGGGAGATTATTTTGTTAGGGCTACAAAAATATACTATTTGAAACTTTATCTGACCATACCTGTTTTTTACTGCTTTTGAGTCTGGTGGGTGGGGGTTTAACAGTAAGTTTGTTTTCCTGAAGAGTCCTAGGACTTTAGTAGTACTACCGTCAATCTCTCGTCTATTCCTAATACTCCATTATACTACCGCCCACCAAATGCTTATCTTACCTGTAATTTGTGTTTGAAAGTAGGGCTAGGCCCAGGGCTGGCTCCACGGGAAATGGCGATTAAGGTTGGCAATCCTGGGCGGATGAAATGTCCTCATTGCGGTGGTACTAGTGGTGTGACACAGTGGCAGTTGCATGCCTATGGAAAAAAAGAAAATGAAACCTGGTTTGTCCTTACTGTAGCATTACAACGGTACGATAGAGAATATAGCACGTGACAGTACACTAGAACAGTGCCACACAGAGCCTAACAAATGGTAAAGTATTGAAAGTATAACTAGTACTTGCATTGAATTTCTTTGACATTGGCTACTACTACAAGAAATAGTACTGAAGCTGAGTAAGTCTAGAATATATCCTCGGATTCCTTCACCAGCCTGTTGCTATGACCTTATCCTCCCCAGAAAGTGTGTGGAATTATTGATGTCATTTAGTCACACATCAAGCAAAACCACACAGCCCGGGGGAAGAGGGTTAGGGTTTGGAAAATGGATGGGAATGGGGGTTTCTTTTTGGGTAGGTTTTGTTGAGAGAAAAAAAAAAAGCACAGCATGGACAAACAATAATTCAAGATAAAGAAATCTTTGGGTACAAAGCTAACCATAAATCTTTTTAAGTGACATAAAGGAAGTGCATGCCCTACTGCATGCATTGTTACTGAAAAGTAAGTAGTACTAGAATGCGACAGTACAGGGCTGCAGCGTTTTCACTTGCCTATCTCTGCACTCAGAGAAACACTTCTTATTCTTACATTAAATTAGGTTTAAAAATTAGCCGAAGTAAAATCTATAGAATGGCTGTAGGGATCAATTTAGAAGCAGAGAGAGATCCAAGAAATGGAGTCACACTCATAGAAGAAAACAATGGATACTGTATCTGTATGTTGTTGTAGTTGTCCTGTTAAATTTGGTAAGTAAGTTGCATGCAGCAAACAATTCCTCTTATTAGCGGCACTCCTCCATTCCAGCTGACGCTTTGTCCATCAATGTTGGTGACCAGAAGACACCCTGTCCACTGCTTGCCTGGCGGATGCTGAATTGCGGCTCGCTAATGTGAAGCCTGACTCCATCCTTTTTTCCCCATTGCACAGACTGAAACCCGGCCTGTAATTATTGAACGAAAAATAGTAAGTGCTATTACAACACCACTGATAAATAAATACAAGGTGTGTACGCTGTGTAGTGCAAAAAGTCACACTTTGATTTTCCAAATAGACAGTACAATATTTTTTAAAGTGCGTACTCTGTCTGAGTCACCTTTAGAAGGATAAATAAGTATGGGCAAATTAATTTAGCGGATCGTTCCCCTCAAGCTAGGTGTACTGTAAACTGTGTTTTAGAACAAAATTAGACCTTCCCAGAAGTGCTCCCGCCTCCCACCCAGACCCTTACTAAAGCCAGTCGCAAAAATTTAGAAGACCCCCAATCAAATCTCAAAAAGAGGCCTAGCAGAAAACTGGTGACAAAACGTACTTTGAAAGTAAAAGTAGGCCCAAATACCCCCTTACCCACCGTGGATTGTATTTCCAAACCACTTGCAAGCAAGCAAAAGTATCCATAGCCAGCATCGCTCCAAGACTCGAAGGCCCCTCCACCCAAACACATGCAATAGAAATACTGCTAACCCTAACGAGCCCCAAGTTAAGAATAGTGGCAAAGGCTTTCTTTAACTATGCCAAATCACCCCTTTCCCACCATACTACTGGTTTAGAGTCTGGTGGGTGGTGGTTTAACAGTAAGTTAGTTTTCCTGAAACTTAAGTCTGTGTCATTTTCTTCCTTTAAGTGTAAATGGCTAAATGTTTTCAACAGTAAGTGCCTCTCACCGAGTAAGTGATCCCCCTTTCCCACCATGGATTTTCTTCAAATCGCTTGCAACAAAAATTACACATTCCCACGAGTGCTCTAAAACCCCAGAACTCAGTTGCAAAAATCAAGAACACCCAAACACAGGCAATCCTGCTGCTAGGGCTAACCCTAACGAACCCTAAGTTACAAAAAGTGCCAAAACCTTTTTTCCTCATGGATGTTGTTTAAACCAGTTTTATCCGGTATTAGACCTTCCCAGCAATGGCCCCAGAGCCGTCAACCCAGGCGAAAACAAGTAGAAGACCCCCAAACAGCCAAAAAGCTAAATTACAAAAATGTGGACGTTGTCACTTTTGTGAAAATTTCCAAAATTACTCAGCGCGCGCTCTGCAGCTAGGCCCTAACTCCCCTCTGCCTCCATGGATTTCCTTCAAACCTCTTGCTATCTAAACTATCCATACCCAGTAGTGCTCCCAGACCCCGAAACCCACCCCCAAACACCAGGAAGCCCCCCAAACAGGCCCCTGAAAACGCTACATTGAGCAAAAAGTCAGAAAAGGCAAAACCTTTTTTCCTCATGGATGTTGTTTAAACCAGTTTTATCCGGTATTAGACCTTCCCAGCAATGGCCCCAGAGCCGTCAACCCAGGCGAAAACAAGTAGAAGACCCCCAAACAGCCAAAAAGCAAAAGTACAAAAATGTGGACTTTGCCACTTTTGTGAACATTTCCAAAATCACTCAGCGCGCGCTCTGCAGCTAGGCCCTAACTCACCTCTGCCTCCATGGATTTCCTTCAAACCTCTTGCTATCTAAACTATCCATACCCAGTAGTGCTCCCAGACCCCGAAACCAACCCACAAACACCAGGAAGCCCCTCAAACAGGCCCCTGAAAACGCTACATTAAGCGAAAAGTCAGAAAAGGCAAAGCCTTTTTTCCTCATGGATGTTGTTTAAACCAGTTTTATCTGGTATTAGACCTTCCCAGCAATGGCCCCAGAGCCGTCAACCCAGGCGAAAACAAGTAGAAGGCCCCCAAACAGCCAAAAAGCAAAAGTACAAAAATGTGGACTTTGTCACTTTTGTGAAAATTTCCAAAATCACTCAGCGCGCGCTCTGCAGCTAGGCCCTAACTCCCCTCTGCCTCCATGGATTTCCTTCAAACCTCTTGCTATCTAAACTATCCATACCCAGTAGTGCTCCCAGACCCCGAAACCCACCCATAAACACCAGGAAGCCCCCCAAACAGGCCCCTGAAAACGCTACATTGAGCGAAAAGTCAGAAAAGGCAAAACCTTTTTTCCTCATGGATGTTGTTTAAACCAGTTTTATCCGGTATTAGACCTTCCCAGCAATGGCCCCAGAGCCGTCAACCCAGGCGAAAACAAGTAGAAGACCCCCAAACAGCCAAAAAGCAAAAGTACAAAAATGTGGACTTTGTCACTTTTGTGAAAATTTCCAAAATCACTCAGCGCGCGCTCTGCAGCTAGGCCCTAACTCCCCTCTGCCTCCATGGATATCCTTCAAACCTCTTGCTATCTAAACTATCCATACCCAGTAGTGCTCCCAGACCCCAAAACCCACCCACAAACACCAGGAAGCCCCCCAAACAGGCCCCTGAAAACGCTACATTGAGCGAAAAGTCAGAAAAGGCAAAACCTTTTTTCCTCATGGATGTTGTTTAAACCAGTTTTATCCGGTATTAGACCTTCCCAGCAATGGCCCCAGAGCCGTCAACCCAGGCAAAAACAAGTAGAGAAGACCCCCAAACAGCCAAAAAGCAAAAGTACAGGTGATTAAAGTTTTAATTATATTAACTTGTGCAAAACAAAGAAAGACAGAAACACAGGAATAAAAGTCAATAAGTACGAAAAAGAAAATGTCTGAATTCATTGGCTTATTTTCAGGCCTCGGTGTCAGGGAAGAAGACATACTCTGCAAAATCATCAGGCAGGAGTAGGTCAGTGTCACCTAAGACAGAAGAAATTCCCTCATCTAAGTTGCTGTCCTCCTCGTCTTCTTGCGTCGTGCGATCTGGTACTTTGAAATCTGGTGGTATGAGGTGCTCATTCATCTTGATCATTGTCAATATCTCCACATTTTTGGGCGAGAGGCGGGTCCGTTTGCAAGTTACAATGCCACCAGCAGCACTGAAAACACGTTCAGAAGACACACTTGCGAGTGGGCAAGACAAGTAATGTATAGCCAGGCGGGAGATCTCTGGCCACAATTCTTTTTTCCCATGCCAATACGCCAATGGGTCAGCATTAACATAGACCTCTGTTGAGTCATTCAGATAGTCCTGCACCATCGACTCAAAGTTCTCCACGTTTCCTCCACTTTGCTGAATTTTCGCTCGGACCTTTTCAGAACCATAACCAATCTCAGCTAGCCAATCCTCTTCATCACCCGATATTTCTGTTGTGTCTGGTGCAGATGATGCGGTTGCCGGTGTCTTTAACGGCTGAGAGGTCACTTCTGCCACAGCCACAGGTGCAGAAGTGGAGTCTTCTGACTGGGGATGGCCTGCTGATGCTGATGTACTGCCTTTTCCTTCAATTTGCTTCCGTTCTCTTTCAAACCTGATGGCTGACCAGGCTACCCAACGTTTGTACTTTGTAGCATCTTCATCACTAAAAGGAAATAATGCAGAGCCTGCCAGCGCCTTTTTGTAGCGTGAATGCAGAATAGTAGCACAAATGTAATGCTGTTCTGAGTGGATCTTTTGAAGACGTTCATCGCCACGTAGACGCTCTAATAATTTCTCCGCCAAAACAAAAGCTTCTTGCTTTTCTTCATCGTTTTGAAACTTTTAAGACACCGCCTTCAGTTTATGCTCCAGCATACGCAAAAATGGGATAGCTTTTCCCAAATTACAGTCCTCCCTGCTGACTGCACGCGTGAAGAACTCAAAAGGACGAAGCATGTCTGTCAGGCTTTTAGCTAGCTCCCATTGCGCCGCATTTAACCTCAGGTCCTCCTTCACAGCTGTACCCATTGTTAAGAAATACTGATCGAGTACCGTAAACTGCTCATACAGACGCTCAAGCAGGTAGAAGGTTGAGTTCCAACGTGTTGGCACCTCCTGGATGAGTGCTTTCACTGGCATTCGACGTTCATGTAGCAGGCTCCTCAGATGCTTCCGGGCCTTAAAAGAATGTCTGAAATGGTTGCACATTTTTCGGCAGGTGACCACTGACTGGCATGCTGGACTTTCTTTATCCAAGAATTTTTTAACAACCAGGTTTATACAGTGAGCCAAACACGGCACTCTGAAATAGTCACCCAGTTCCATGGCCTTAACTAAATTGGCGCCATTATCCGTGGAAACATAACCAATGCCGCGTTTTTTTGGAGACAGCCAGGGAAAGACCTTTGTGTTGAACTCATTCAAAATGTTTTGTGCTGTATGACGTTTCTCCAAGCCAAACATGGCTAGTGTTGCATGTTTCCAAGCAGCTTTAAAAACTTGGTCCAGGTCAGCACCTGCGTTTAGCTTTGCTTCAACCCCTGAAAAAGAGACCCAGTGTGCAGTGATGCACATGTAATCAGTGCCTGCCCCACTGGTCCACATGTCTGTTGTGAGATGTATAGTGTGAACAGCACTCTTCTGCAAAGCTGCCCCAATCACCTCCAGCACATCTTCATGTAGTGCTGGAACCGCAACTCGGGCAAAATAGTACCGGCTAGGAACCTTCCATTTAGGGCAGAGCGCTGCCACTAATTCGAGAAAACCAACCCCACCTGTTGGTGTGTGAGGGGCATTTAAACAACACTGTGTGCTCCCCATCATTTTAGGGATCACCACCACCTCTTGAGTGGATTCCACTTTGTTTAATCATATTGCCAAGGGAGAACGAATCCACTTGCTCTCTCTCTCTCCCCCCTTTTTGGTTATATATAACTTCTTCCTCCTCGTCATCATCAGATGGAACATCAACGTTTTCTCGACTTGCAATTCGGGCTTCCTTGATCTCCTTTAGGTGCGCAAACCATTGGACAGCGTGCTGTCTCTCAAGATGACCTCTCTGGCCTCCAGTCCCATAGTTGGTACCAAGCGTACCACGACTAACTGCAAGCTTACAAATGCTACAAATGGCTATGTTTTCCCTTTTTGTGGAAACACTAAAGTCATCCCAAACTGCGGACTTGAAATGTCTGTGGGGGCCGGAGGAGGCGATACTGGTGGTGGCCGTGCTGCTAATGCCAGATGAAGTGGAGGATGTGTATTGCTGAACTTTACTATGTTGTGCACGTTCACCACCACTAATTGAGGTCGAGGTGGATGGAGGTCCCTTCTGGCGAGTAAGAAATATGGAAGCGGTACGTTGTGGTGTACTAGTTAACATCAATGATTCTGGTGTTCCCATTGCCTCCTCGTCGACTTCATCATCACGCTCAGCAGCCTGTCTGGCTAGGGTCAAAATGTCTGTTTGCTGCATGCCCGCTGGGGCTTCAGTGACGTTAGTGATGATGACTGCGTCATGGTCGTGAGAGTCTTCAGCAGCAGGAGTATACGCCACTTCTTGTTGAGCGTCATCACACTCCATAACTTGGAGAGTTTCGACGACCTTCCTTTTACGCTTAGCTACCTTTGTCAGATCATGTGTGCCTCCTCAACCTCACTCTCAGACGGCAGTGGTGCTGGTTCCCAAGTAAGATCCATATCATCAGAAGGAGGTGGGCTTGAAGAATATGTAGACACCAACACCCTTGATCTTTTCCTTGCTCGGGATGTGGAAGACAATGAATGATCATCAGGAGGAGTGGCTTCCTCGAATGATACCTCGGCTTGATTGTCGATTTCCAGATGTGCCCCTACTTCTGGAGGAACAACTATTGTGGCCACTTGTTGTGCCCCTCCATGCACCTCTGCTTGCTCCTCTCCTTGCGCCGCCTCTCCTTCCACATGTACTTGGGCTTGTACTTGCACATGCGATTGTTGTTGCGGCTGTGGCTGTTCAACACTCGGCAGATGAGTTACAACAACCTGTGTTGATTGACGGACATTGCTGCTACTTTCTTGCGATGAGCCAACATCACTGGTCGATGGTGATTGAACAACTATACTGGCTGCCTCTGCAGGACTCAAGGGCTTGGACCTAAGTTGGCGTGGTGGTGGTGGCACTGAGCCCAATGAAGCGGAGGTGCTGCTCCCAGCTTGATCCCCAGCAGACCCCGCTGCTGCAGCAGGCGTACTTTTTTTTCCCCCAAAAAATGTGGCGGTCGTCATCACACCAGTCTCCTTGGTAAGTGGCGCCACTTGCTTCTTCTGCTCCTTACTGGCAACTTTCTTGCTAGAGGAGCTACGGGCAACTTTTTTTGGGGCCATCTTCTTCAGATGTCACTCTGAACAGCAGGCCGCAGTTGCACAAGTTGCAGAGTTGTCTGTGGCCACACGTGACGTTGTGCTGCACACACCGCAGCAGGACTTCTTCCTGGCACTGGTGGTTCTCTTGTGCACCTACAAGCAATGGGAGACAGAGGACATCAGTTATACACCCCAAAAAGTCGAAAAAACACACAAAAATCAGCACAATCCCAGCCCATCCATGGCCTCAATGGTGTTTAAATTCAAGAAGACAACCCACAGAAAGACTAGGCCCATGCACCACTCACTACCCCTGGGCAAAAGGCCCCACCAGCAGCCCCAAAAAAATCAACAAAAACCACATAATTCAGCACAATCCCAGCCCATCCATGGCCTCAATGGTGTTTAAATCCAAGAAGACACCGCACAGAAAGACTAGGCCCCGGCACCACTCACTACCCCTGGGCAAAAGGCCCCACCAGCAGCCCCAAAAAAACGACAAAAAACGACAAAATTCAGCACAATCCCAGCCCATCCATGGCCTCAATGGTGTTTAAATTCAAGAAGACACCCCACAGAAAGACTAGGCCCATGCACCACTCACTACCCCTGGGCATAATGGATGAAAGCTAGGCAAAATAAGTGCAGGCCTCAGACACTGCCTCTCTTCAAAATGGTCCCTTGCACCCCAAGCACATGTTGCCTGTACCAGCATTCAAGATGGCCACCCCACCACCACCACCCACATGGCCAGTCCAAATCAACAGTAGCACCCCAAAAAAACCGAAAAACACACAAAAATCACCACAATCCAATGCCATCCAGGATGTTTACATTAAAGAGAGTGAGACCCCACAGGCAGACTCAGTCCATGCACCACTCAGTCACTACCCCTGGGCAAAAAGCCCCACCAGCAGCCCCAAAAAAATCGACAAAAACCACAAAATTCAGCACAATCCCAGCCCATCCATGGCCTCAATGGTGTTTAAATCCAAGAAGACACTGCACAGAAAGACTAGGCCCATGCACCACTCACTACCCCTGGGCAAAAGGCCCCACCAGCAGCCCCAAAAAAATGACAAAAAACGACAAAAATCAGCACAATCCCAGCCCATCCATGGCCTCAATGGTGTTTAAATTCAAGAAGACACCCCACAGAAAGACTAGGCCCATGCACCACTCACTACCCCTGGGCATAATGGATGAAAGCTAGGCAAAATAAGTGCAGGCCTCAGACACTGCCTCTCTTCAAAATGGCCCCTTGCACCCCAAGCACATGTTGCCTCTACCAGCACTCAAGATGGCCACCACCACCACCCACATGGCCAGTCCAAATCAACAGTAGCACCCCAAAAAAAATGAAAAACACACAAAAATCACCACAATCCAATGCCATCCAGGATGTTTACATTAAAGAGAGTGAGACCCCACAGACAGACTCAGTCCATGCACCACTCACTACCCCTGGGCAAAAGGCCCCAACAGCAGCCCCAAAAAATCGACAAAAAACACAAAATTAAGCACAATCCCAGCCCATCCATGGCCTCAATGATGTTTAAATTCAACAAAACAGTTGTATCATGCACCCATAACCAACCCTGGTCCTACTGGATACTGTGGCTACCCACAATATATTTTATTTAATGTTCTGAAAAAGTTCCAAAATTGTAGTTGCAGCAACTGTAATGCCCCAAACAAACTTACTTGTGAAAGTTGATTTCTAATCCAAAAGTGATCCAAAGAAAGTCAAAAAGGCCTCAAATCCAAATATCCAGCAGCACCCACAAAAAGTAATCCTTCCAGGTCAAGGTCCAAATGAAAGTGACCAGCACATGAAGAAAGCACTGGGAGGAGCCTGCTGGACAGGAACAGGAAGTTGGAGACTGTGGGGCACTTCCTTCCTCTCCCCCCCCAAAAAAATGGACTCCTTGCAAAAAAAAGTGCAGGCAAATGTCAACCTGAGGAGTGATTCTGATAAAAATCATCATTTTCTGAAGGTTTATGCTGTTTGCTGGTGGATTTAATTGCAAAATCTCTATTTCGCGAGTGCGAGATTGTTCCTGCCCGCCGCACCTACATGTTCGCAATTGCGAACTCTCGCGATGCGTGCTGTGCAAGGTAAGGTGGCAAGCCGCGATTACGTATTCGCGGGCGCCAACTCCCGCGGGATCCCGCAGCAAGATCCAAAATGGCGCAGCACTGGCAAAATATCGAGAAAAACAACTCGGCAAACGCTGAATGACGGAAAGTGAACGCCGTGCGCCACGCCGCGCGCCGCAATATTGTATCACCAAGCAAAAAAATCAGCCGCGTGCGAATTGACGGATTTTCGGCAAATTCGCTAGAGTTCGCGGATTGCGAATTTACCGAAAATCCTCAAATTCCGCGAGCGGAACGGATTTTACGCCCATGCTTATCTGAGACACATTAGTACATTTTATTTTGCCAGTCTCTGATTGCGAGTCGCAAAAGATTGCAAATTTGATACTCGCAGAATTAAATATTTATTCATCTGGCCCTATGTCACATCATGGAATTTTCCTAACTACTTCTTTTACTCTGTCACCTGGCAAAACAACCCCCGTGCTTCTGATTGGGTGGCGTCGTCTGGTGCCGAGGTCGGATGACTGAGGTCCAGGTAAGCGTGATCAACTTCTCTATGTCTGGCTATCTCCACTTCTAATTTTTCTCTGTTATTGCCTGCTTTTGCTCACAGAATTCTCTAGCACCTGGCTTTCATCACTCACTGCACATTTCATACCTGGTTGTCACTTCCTTTAGCATTTCTTAATGTTAAAAATGTATCTGCTTTTAGCACTTCCTTGTACTCAGCTAGCATGGCCATTAGCACTTTTCTGTACCTGGTTGTGGCTATCTTTAGCTTTGTCATACTGTATGAGTGACAGCTCTGTGTCACATTGTGGCACTGTACCTCATGTCTCGACTTTATGAAACACATTTGTAGCTGACAGTAGACAAACTTTCTGTAAGGCCTTCATTTTCTTCACAGGCCTTGCACTGGCTGGAGTGACACTTTGAATCCACATACACCAACCGTCGATTATCACTTTGACTAAGGCACATATGGCACACACAAGCAGTTTGTTGGACCACGGCAAACTCACACCCACACACTTATGTCACTGTTCTACAGGGTCGGTCAGAAACCAAAAGGGTCCGATCATCTCTAACTCACAATACCTACAGATTTCATATATCCACAAATAAATTCAAATGTGTTTAACAAATGAAGGTTGGAAGTCTGTAGTTTCTATGCATGGTTCCATGCATGATTCTCAAATAATCTCTTTTTGCACCAACCTGCAAATCCTACTACGGAGCTGTGACCCATGCATACTTTTTTGCATGATGTAGATGAGCGCAAGTCGTGAAAGCCTCACAGGTACTAAAAGTAGCCAGTCTATACTTCATGCAACAAGAAAAACTGTACAGCATGCTGTTAAGTATCACAAAGCATAGGAGGCCATGTCAAAGACAGGTAATAGTTAGTGGAGGGGCACAAGGCACCCTCTTAGTAAAGTCTAACAAAGTCCCGATAGATCCATCATAAGCACATTAAAGCATCAATTATACAGGAAAGAAAGAGAAAAACAAAGAGACTAGATATTGACCTTCTGCAAAGAGACGATCTTCCTCTTTGCAGAAGTAAGGAGACAGGAGGCATAGGATTTTAGGCTTTATTAGAGAGCAGATGAGCTGATCATGTGCGAGGTATCCAATGAAAAAAACGGTTAGGGTGAAGGTGATTATGTAAGTTAAGGTTGAAGCCACTTAAGATAATGAGTGGTACAGAAGGGATAGTAATTACAATTTGACCTTTAGGTTATCAAAAAGTGGCAATCGTTCTTGATTGATGAGACATGGCATAATATTGATGTTGAATACTGCAATAATGAAGTTGAGTGGTATGTACTGAGAGACTGAAGATCTCATTGATATTGGTCTGGGCACTTATACCTTGTCAATTATTTGATCAAATGTTTTGAGGATGGAGTTCAGCTGTTCGCTGTACACTGCAGGTTGACACTGGCCATTCAGCGAAAGCAGCTGATCATGCTTGTGCCTTCCCCCTGCCTGTTTTACCGGGATGCATTGTGATTCTTTAGGATGCCCCTTTGCTGGTTCCCCCTAGGTTTTGTTCTCTTTCTCCCCACTCTTCCATAGCTACACTGATGATCTTTGGCAGAGAAAACAATGAGTCTTTGTGAATGTTTTGCTCTACCGTTTGAGAAGTTGTGCAGTGGGATGACCTCAGGTTCTGCTTGTGATGTCAGGGGCTGAGGAGTGGAGTGGAGTGGTCCAAGAGAGACTGGCCTAAGGTGTACAGGTGGGTTGTGACGGTAGCAGTGCAAGTGGCGGCTTGCAGTTTGCAGCCTTCTGGTAGTTCCCTCCCTCTTGGCATATTCTTGGGGAAACTGTTTCTATTTATACAGAATGCTAAAGAAGTGGGATAATATATGTAGTCTCTCTTCTAGGAGAGAACTGGACCACTTGGAGACTTTGACATATGAAGCTAACATTATTTCCACTATAGCAATCTGGCTTCAGATCGAACCACTAGGTCTGAGACAACATTGCATTATGACAGACTATTTTCAATATCTATGTAAAATAAATACATTTTAAACACAGTTTTTACAGATTTTTCCACTGTGTTTGACTGGGTGGACAGATCCACTCTTGTCTCAAATTATCCACTGGGCATTCGGATCAATCTATTCCAATAAATGCTTCGCATTTCTCAACTAAGTATAAAGTTTTACATGGAGTGACTAAAGGTCTTTCTATTCCCATTGATACTCATATGCCTTCAAATAGGGCTGTTCCTTGGCATCACTAATATTTTACCATTTGTTTGATTTTCCAAAATTCCTGCCCTTTAAAAAGCATCCATCCAAAACTGGGACCTAAACAAATACACACCCTTATGTACATTGATGACATCGATGTATTTCATTTGACTCTGTTTGCTTGTCAAAGAAACTTGAGGAAGTAGGGCAATTATGTGAAAAATCATTTTTAAAAATAACCATGACTAAAAAAAAAATAATATTAGCCTTTGGGGAACAAAAGAGAGCTTGCATGTAAATGGTACCTGAGCCATAAAAAAGCTTGAAGTGCTGAAGAAATATGCCTATTAGGATAAAACTTTCTAAAATACCTTTAGCGATAGACTAAATTTACAAACTTAGAGGGTAAAGCCCTCGGTCATCCAAACTTTCTCCAATCTTTTTATAATTGTATGGGAATTTTTTAAAACTATTTAATACAAACATACAAAGTAAAATATCTAGCCTACCCTAAGCAATGCACTCAGGTATATGTCTATCTGCAACTGGTCATTATTACATTTATACAAAGGGAAGATTTTAAAAAACTTTGTAGCTTAAGTTCTGCTATTCCAAATCTTATGCTTAGGCTAGAGCTTGGACTGCCTAACACAATTACTCAACGGTGATGGATCAAACCCAGATCTTTTGACTGGGTGTGAGTGTTTGATTGGTTCTGATGTTCCGTCCATCACCACCCCGTTTTGTACCGCTTTGGCCGCCATAAGTGTGGCAGGGTATGCTCAGACGTGAGTCCCTTGCTCACTTTGCCACTGGATTCAAGCAAGCCGGGCTGAAGACGGCTGGAATGCCAGAAACCGGTCCTCGGAAGCTTGTTTCCGGTCCAGGAAAGGCATGGCTTGGCAGTTCGGGCTGGACTGTTCCCATGAGGCACAGGGTCAGACTGATTTGCATATAGCCATGTCAGAACTGGGGTGGCAGAGTGGGCTAAAGAATGGTGATGGATCAAACCCAGATCTTTTGACTGGGTGTGAGTGTTTGATTGGTTCTGATACTCCGTCCATCACCACCCCCTTTTGTACCGCTTTGGCCACCATAAGTGTGGCAGGGTATACTCAGACGTGAGTCCCTTGCTCACTTTGCCACTGGATTCAAGCAAGCCAGGCTGAAGACGGCTGGAATGCCAGAAACCGGTCCTCGGAAGCTTGTTTCCGGTCCAGGGAAGGCATGGCTTGGCAGTTCGGGCTGGACTGTTCCCATGAGGCACGGGGTCAGACTGATTTGCATATAGCCATGTCTGAACTGGGGTGGCAGAGTGGGCTAAAGAACGGTAATGGATCGAACCCAGATCTTTTGACTGGGTGTAAGTGTTTGATTGGTTCTGATGCTCCGTCCATCACCACCCCCATTTGTACCGCTTTGGCCGCCATAAGTGTGGCAGGGTATGCTCAGACGTGAGTCCCTTGCTCACTTTGCCACTGGATTCAAGCAAGCCGGGCTGAAGACGGCTGGAATGCCAGAAACCGGTCGTCGGAAGCTTGTTTCCGGTCCAGGGAAGGCATGGCTTGGCAGTTCAGGCTGGACTGTTCCCATGAGGCACAGGGTCAGACTGATTTGCATATAGCCATGTCTGAACTGGGGTGGCAGAGTGGGCTAAAGAACGGTGATGGATCGAACCCAGATCTTTTGACTGGGTGTGAGTGTTTGATTGGTTCTGATGCTCCGTCCATCACCACCCCCTTTTGTACCGCTTTGGCCGCCATAAGTGTGGCAGGGTATGCTCAGACGTGAGTCCCTTGCTCACTTTGCCACTGGATTCAAGCAAGCCAGGCTGAAGACGGCTGGAATGCCAGAAACCGGCCCTCGGAAGCTTGTTTCCGGTCCAGGGAAGGCATGGCTTGGCAGTTCGGGCTGGACTGTTCCCATGAGGCACAGGGTCGGACTGATTTGCACATAGCCATGTCTGAACTGGGGTGGCAGAGTGGGCTAAAGAACGGTGATGGATCAAACCCAGATCTTTTGACTGGGTGTGAGTGTTTGATTGGTTCTGATGCGCCGTCCATCACCACCCCCTTTTGTAACACAATTACTCAAGCTGATCATATATTCTTCTCCATGTGCCAGCTTTATCCCGAAGGACACTCCTTAGTGAAGTCCTTGTTAGGTCATCTGCTGTTCAAACGGCTTTCTATAGAAATTGAAAGGATGCGCTGGAGACTTTTAACTGTAATATAAACCTTGTTAAGTTATGGCCTCCAGAGCACCTATCATTATTCTGAAAAACTCAGACTGCTTGATTAAGTTACTCACAAAATAGGGATCATTGCAATAAGTTGAAAATGTGCAAAAGTTACAGCTTTGTTATCTCTTTTGCCAGGCCCAACCCCATTTTTAGGTCTCAGCCTGTGAAAGACTGCGCACATGCGCAGTCGAGCTGGCAAGACTTAATGAGGTAGAGTGAGTTTCACTAGCGCGGTTAAGCCCCGCCCCTCTTTTCCATTGGCTGGCGTCACCGTTCATGCTAAACGGTGGCCAGCAATTGGAGAAGAGGTCCTAGTGACGTTCTTCTTTCTCTTTTAGCCCCGTCCTTTTCAGACTGGGCTCCGTGACTTACAGCTGTGGTAAAAGCTTTCTTATCTTCTTTATGGGGCAATCTGTTTCCCCCCCATAAAGAAGATAAGGAACCTTTTACCCCAGCAGTAAGTCATGCCGAGCCCATCTGAAAAGGATGGGGCTAAAAGAGAAATTTCTTTCATGTTAGTATGATCGTGGCACCCGCGCTTTACTTTTAAAATGTTACAAGTAAAGCGGGGGTGCCACGATTATACCCACATGAAAGAAATAGAAAAAACATCTATTTCTTTTATTTTGGTATAATTGTGGCACCCGCGCTTTACTTGTAACATTTTTAAAGTAAACCGCGGGTGCCACGATCATACCAAAATGAAAGAAATAGATGTTTTGTCTATTTCTTTCATTTTGGTATAATCGCGGCACCCACGCTTTACTTTTAAAGTGTTACAAGCAAAGCGTGAGTCACGCGATTATACCAAAATGAAAGAAATAGAAAAAGCATCTATTTCTTTCATTTTGGTATAATCGCGGCACCAGCACTTTACTTGTAACCTTTTAAAAGTAAAGCGCGGGTGCTGCAATAAACTTTATTCAGGTGGAAATTTCTGGATCACTAAATCATTTCGCATATCCCTAAAAGCCATTTTCCGGCCTTTTGTACTAATTTGATATCATCACGAGTGGGCGCCGTAAGGCTGCCTTAACTTCTTTTTGAAGCTTTTTAAAGCGAGTATGATGTTCACATGGCAAACATTAACATGCCTTGGGGTTCAGACATGAGGACTCCTGTAATATCACATAGCAAAATGCTATTTAAAGCCCGGGAGAACATATAAAGTTAAATCCTACAGCTGCCCATTCTAGGTGAAAGTCATACCACGGTACATAGATATAACCAAATATTACCTCTCATGGGGTCTGCATTGACTGCTTCTGATGGGCTGGGGGTGTTCTGGTACATTCAAGAGGCCATTGCCTTCTGCAATGCTCATATTACCGCTGTCCGTACGGATTCCCTATAGGCACAGTCATGTTTTGGTTATACCATGTGTATTTGGACATATGTAACAGCTCAACTGATCCTCGACGTCCCCCGTCGCAGCCACATCACACCCCACCTGAGAGGCTTGCACTGGCTCCCCATCAACAAGAGGATCACCTTCAAGCTCCTCATCCACGCATACAAAACACTCCACAACACCGGACCTACCTACCTCAACAACCGACTCAGCTTCCACACCCCCTCCCGAAGCCTTCGCTCAGCCAACCTCGCCCTCGCCACAGTCCCTCGCATCCGGAAAACCACAACCGGCGGAAGATCCTTCTCCTACCTCGCCGCCAAGACCTGGAACACCCTCCCAACCAACCTACGACAGACTCAGGACCTACTGGCCTTCAGAAGACTCCTCAAGACCTGGCTCTTCGATCAGTAGCGGCACCCCCCCCTAGCGCCTTAAGACCCTAACGTGTATGTAGCGCGCTTTAGAAATGTAATGATTGATTGATTGATTGATGGAGCCCAGGGCGCACGTAAGCAAATGAGCTGTCTGCGCCTCCATTGTGCCCCGGATGATTCATCACAAGTAATTTTTTAACTATATTGGCTCTTGGAATTGTGCTCTGTGGCTCTGTGTATGTGTGGCTCTGTGTGTGTGGCTCTGTGCGTGTGTGTGTGGTTCTGTGTGTGGCTGTGTGTGTGTGTGGCTGTGTGTGTGTGGGGGGGCTCTGTGTGTGTGTGTGTGTGTGTGGCTGTGTGTGGCTGTGTGTGGCTGTGTGTCGCTGTGTGTGTGTGTGTGTGTGGCTGTGTGTGTGTGTGTGTGGCTATGTGTGTGTGTGAGAGACTGTGTGTGTGTGTCTCTGAGTGTGTGTGTGGCTCTGTGTGTGTGCAAATGCAATAGGTCTCGCATTTGCAAGAGATTTAGCTATTGGCATTGTAAATGACAATGTCATTTATTTATCTGTTTTCAAAACCAACACATAAATAAAAATTTTGTCATTAACAATGCCAATAGCTTTAACTTTTGCAAAGGCGAATCCGTTGCATTGTAAATGCTTGTTCTTACAAACCTCTTACAACGTCAGATGTTTTATTATGGTCCTTCATATGGGGAAGCTTCCATTTAACTCTATGACTGAGATATGGAGGAGTCATTTTTCTGAATCCTCCATCTGAGATCCTGTCAAGGAGGAACCCACAATCTTTTTCATTTGTTACGTTTGTGCTTAGCACTAAGGGAATCCAGAATACAATTTGTAAATCTATGAAATGTTAGTTTTTATATTGATACACACCATGAATTGATTCACCTAATTATGTATCCTCCAAATCAACAAGTTTTTATCAAGGTATTTCAATTTTTTAAGAGCTTTTTGGCAGTGTTTTTTAAGACGCCATGCTCTTTACTTTAGTTTGCGTCTTGTATATCATACATGGACCTTTAAAATATGATTTGAAATCTCACATGAGCTCCTGTTCTCTCATGACCAGTGGTCATTTTGGGTGTAGCTGAGTATACTGCTTGTCTTAAGTGAGTCTGAATGAAAGCATCTGGTGTGCTCTTCTTTGGTTCCTGCAATGGACATTATGTTCTGACTCTTGGAAAGAGCATCTCCTTCAGGAATTCTTATTCAACAGCAACAGTTTGAGTCAAAGACAAAGATACGGAAAACAAAGAGAAAGATTAAAAACTTTTGGGCTTATTTGAAAAGTGTGACTCATCACCCCTAAGGGTACCTAGGCACTAGGGGGCCCTCTGGGAGAGAAAGTGAGCTATTGCCTAGAGTCACATGTTGCTGAGCTGAACTACTGCTGGTGAGAGGGATCGAACCGTGATCCCCGAGCTCCAAAGTCAGCCACTCTGGCCCCTGTGCCACACCTCTTTGGTGGCACAGATTGCAGAACCATATCCATGAGGCCATTCAAAGCCACTTTGCATTACTTTTCTTGTCCTTGTGGATATGGTATAAGGCAATGCAGTGCAAGTCATTGTGTTGACTTACACCTCGTCAGGGAGGCATTCCATGGGCTTTGTGGTGGGTGTTACCACGCAACAACCATGTGTTTTGACAAGGATCTGTAATTCTGGGAATGCGTCAAAACGGAACGCCTAACCAGGACAGGCGTAATTTGGAGAAATATGTTTATTTCTACTTGTTTTTTCCTCTCTCTATATGTGATTCATTGTGTAGCACATATAGAAAGAGGAAAACACCTTGTAGTATTTTTTTGTGTGCAAGAAGGTGCCCCTTCCTGCACATCAATAATCCTGCCAACAAGGCAAACACCCTTGCAACATGGTGCAAGGGTGCCTGTGTTGGCGCAAGGCAGCCAAAATGGCGCCAGCACAGTGGGAAAGGACTGGAATGCATCATATATAATAGTTACAAAGCATTCCAGCCCATTCCTTTTGACGCAGGGCAGTTCAGCAAAGTGACTTACTAGGCTAATGACAGGAAAATCGGGGTTCTATACTACAATTGCAGGAGTCTGTACAACAACACGTGTGATGTGTGATAAGCGTACTTTTCAGCAGAACACTAACGTCTGTTGAGCCTTGAAAAGCCCTGTGGGCGAAATGCGCGTCGGCTGCTGCTGCTTATTCTGAAAATAAAGTGGAAAGTTGAAAAAAAGAGCTGATTGTTGAAATTTTAATTGATACTACTTTCTTGGAGCCGTTTGAAATTGGATTACTGGAACATTCAACTGTTCGAAATACACTGGAGGGAGATTGACTCACAGTGATCTTTGTTCTTTGGACTGACCTGATTTGGTTCTAGGATTATAGATATAGTGATAGAGTGTGCTCTGGTGTAGCTGCAAGAATGTTTTTGACCATTGGTAGAGACAATATATCACCAATAATAATGAAGTTGAAACTTTTTGATTGCATGGGTGCATAGTAGTAATCATATAGGTGTGTCACAAAAGAAGTATAGACATGCAAAATGTCCACAATTTTTACATAGTAGGCGTGTGGTAACAGGACCGTATTTACAGCTTCAAATAAACCTGACAATATATCTTTTTCCTACTTATGGATCATATGAGATCTTTTTTGTTTCATCAACAGCCATACATGACCACAAGTTACAGATGTAGGTCCACGGCATCTGGTTGCATGCCCAGAAATGTGCTTTGTAACCATTGCAATTGGGTTGCACCTCTCCATTGTGCACTTATCCTTGAAGAACCTTTGGGGCCTTCCTGATACAAAATGGCTTGATGATGAGAGTAAAGATAATACCTTATGATTAGAAAGGGGTAAGGGAATCTCTGGATACTAATTGATGAATGTGAACCCATATACCTTAGGTAGTATCTGAAAATGTCATTGCTCTAAATTGACCAAATTGTTCTCATACAACGTCAGCGGCAAGAGTAACCTTCTTTTCATACTTATGAAAGTATATATGCCTTCCCTATCTCAAATGCAATCACTGGACAAGGCAAATAAATTGCATCCACTTTTATGCAATTATTTTACTGATGTACATGTTCTTCCTTCTCTTTCTGTTTATTTGGGCAATGGTTTTCGAAATGATAGGCCATTTAGATCCTGTTTACCAAATTACCAACAAAAACAAACAAGAGATAAATTAATTTTAAAGACATTGTTTACTATTGGATTGTTGTATAATTGCATCAAGTCGTTTTATATACTGATAATCGTACAATTGCAGTGCATTTCCAAAAAAGGTTACCAATAAAAATTGTAAGAAAAAAATAAATACAAGGTTACTGCTGATCTCAGTAAAGAAGACAAGAGCAAGAGATATGAGCAATAGTAACACGGACCATTTGTGGTATATCTGACTTGATGGAAAACAGACAAATCTGAGTTTCTGGTTGAGTGGCAAATATAAGTATACCAAGGCAGGGATGCACATTAAGGGGCCTATTCACCAACTGTATTTTGTAGTATGTTTAGACGTACTACAATAATACTCCAAATGCATTGGAAAATGCTATTCACAAACCTATGTGCAGAGGCCTCCACCTCCTTCTCTCCTATGATTTATGTGCAGAAATCTATGACCCAACTGTGGAAATCTCCACACATGTAGGTATACGCCTTAGTAGTAAATGTGAAAGAACCAGGGCGAGTGGCTGGAAAATGGGGAATACATACTACTAGACTGAAAGGGATTTTGAGAGGAGTAAGGAGGTGTTAAATGAGGGCTAGAGGGTGGCTTCAACATGCACCCATCCACAAAAGAGTAAAATCAATAATATTCAAAAACTGCACTACTATATTTATTACAGACCAAACGGACCTCAGCAGTTGTCACTGTCTTCTTGATGACAGCTGGATAAGTCCAGCATGACCCATGGCCACTCAAATGTATTGCAAACCCCTCACACAGAAAATAATGGATGTAGAGATTTAAAATAAAACCCCGTAGGAAATCATGTGAAAACAACTTAATTTATTTTGACTTTTTACAAATGTACAAAAATGCATTTTAAGGTTAAAAAGACGCAATTTAAATTAAAAATAAGTATAGCTTTAATAATAAATATTTTAATAACCTTTTTGGAATTTACAAATAAATATATTAAGAAAAATTATTACAATTCATTTCATAAATACCTTTCAGGAATATTTCATAAATAATAAATAAATCATTTAAAATATAGAAACATTTAGATAAGAGTGCTGTAACATGTTTAAAAATATACACCACCTTTCAAGTGAATGTATAAAATTAATTCATATTAACATTTAACTTACAAATATTTGAATTTTTCTTTTTTTAACTTTAGTTAACTTTTCAAAATGTCCCTTTATTTTACCATAAGGAGCCAATTACAGAGGCCTCGGCTAAGTGAGTGGAGGAAACAAAAAATATTGTTCTATAATCATTACTAGTAGTATTTTTATGGTTGCATGTTAGTTTTTTATTTTTTTTACTGATTCCACCCCCTGTTCTGGTGGTAAGAACATGTAAGTTTACATTTATCAGTAAATGGAGAACAGCCACAATGGTAAAGTTACTCAAAAGTGTAAGAGTAAACTTACATGTTTCGATTTACTGATGTGGAAGTTTACCTGTGTGAATAGGCATCTAAATCTATTAAAGGGCATGCAATTTACTCACACTCAGTCTCTTATAGGAATGAGTGTGAAAAGAGATGAGGAGTTAATGTTTATATTTCTTTAGGATTTGCTATTTTCAACTTTATTAACCACTGATAAAGCTCAATGAAAATAAAAAGGCTTTTTAGTGAACACGTAAAGACTGATTAGCTCAGATTTCCTACATCCACACAAATTAAAATACCACCCAAATATGAAGGCAGAGAAGAAAATGTTCTTTTGAATCCTTAGAAATAGCAGCAAGATGAAAGGCCAACTAATGGCGGTAGAATTTGTGAGGATAAAAATAATATTTGATATTTGGATTTCTTTAAAAAATGTTATATTTATTCAGTCACTGTCCATCAAATTGCTGATTCACAAGACTATTGGGTCACAAATCCATATTTCTAGATAACACATGAGACGTACCCTTGCTTTAGAAATTCAATGCATGACAGGTGCCTATGGAAAGGGCTGGGTATCATCTATGTGGGGGAGTTATAAATGCATGGCATCACAGATTCCGCACACTAAAACAGAGTAATACCAACAGTTATAGTACTTCAGTGGGCCACATGTCTGATGCCAGACAGCATTGACTTCAGCCCTTTAGGTAACATTACTTTGTCTAAGGTTTTTTTAGTGCATACTTATTTATTTGAAGTTTTATATAGCGCGAACATGGCTCGTTAGGTTATCAGAGCGATTTACAAGGAAAGCTATGTTCCATACATGAAGGCATGGGCAAAGTACAGGGATGGGAGATAGGGAAAAGTCACTAGTGGGACGAAGCCGTGGATATATACAAGAGTCAATACAGTTCCTAAATCAGCGATGACTTGAGTACAATAGGGCACAAGGAAGAGATATATACAATAAATGGTACAGATCCAAGTACAGGATGGCGTGGGCAGAATAGAAGGATGGGGGTTAGGGAAATGACAAACGTAGGATAAAGCTGTGGATATATACAATTTTCAATGCATTTCCAGAATCAGCAGGCGATTTGATTACAATAGGACATAGAAAATATGTACAAAGAACAGGGCGCTTTAAAAGGAGTGAGAGTTGTTACAAGTAGCAGGTCAAGCGAGAAAAAAAGATCACGAAAAAGGCAGTATGTGCAACAAGAGAGCATTATTGGAGGAATTTGCTCATTAAGAAGGTTTTAGCTTCTTTTTTGAAGAACGCCAGGGAAGGTATTCTTCTGATGGAGGAAGGAAGCGAGTTCCAGATTCTTGGTGCAGCTCCGGAGAATGCTCAATTGTATGTTTTTTAGCTTGCAGAAGCAGGGTGGCTGGAACACACAGTCTTGGGAGTTTCTGGATCTCCCAGATGGCATCATTTTCTGGGCAAGATATGCCTTTTGGCTTTGTGAGTGATGCAGGCCAGCTTGAGTTGAATTCTGCCTTCAAGGGGAAGCCAGTCAAGGCCTTCAGGTGCGGTGAGATATGGTCAAATTTTTTTGAACCGGATAAGAGTCTGGCTGCTGCTACGGGGGGCAGTTGAAGTCTTAGGCAGGCCAGATAGTGTGGAGCAGCCATATTTATTCTGGAGGTAACTAACGCCTGCACCGGAGTTTTAGGATGTCAGTTCCAAGGAATGGTTTTAGTTTTCTCAAGTAGCTCCGATGGAATCTGGCAGTTTTGGCCTTCGCGCTGATGTGTTCAATCATATTCAGGTTGCTGTCCAAAATAATCCCAAGAGATTTGGCAGAATCCACAATGGTAGGGGTGCAGTTGAGTGCTGTGATGGAGTTAGTCCATTTCAGGACGTCAACAGATTTTTTGGGGGGGGAGATGAGAAGAAACTCTGCTTTTTGGGCATTCAGTTTGAGCTGGTTGTTGCCAAGACAATGGACAGTCAGTGTCAGGGCATCCTTTAGATGGGTGATCTCCTCAAGAGAGGAGATTTTGATGTAGAGCTGGGTATCGTCGCCATACATGTGGAAGGAGATGTTGGCCGAGTGGAGAATTTTAGCTAAAGGTTCAAGGTAGAGATAGAAGAGGGTAGGGGACAGGGTGGAGCCTTGTGGGACATCATGGAGGGAGCAGATAGGTTGTTGTTGACAAGGAATCTTTGTGCGGTTCTGAAGGAAGGAAAAAAAACATTTGATGACGGTACCTCCTAAGCCCATCCTGTGTTTGAGGTGTTCAAGGAGTTTCTCGTGGTTGACCAGGTTGAATGCTGAGGAGAGATCTAGAAGGATCAGAAGACAGGTTTTGCCTTGGTCAAGGGCTAGGAGAGCATCATCAACGATGTAAACAGTGCTGTTCCCAGGCCTGAACCCAGATTGGAATTTGTGGTGTAAATTGGAATTGGCGATGTGTTGGCTTAGTTGTAGCTGCACTCATTTCTCCAGTACTTTCATGAGAAGAGGGATGTTAAAAGAGGACTTACAATGTTAAAAGTGAAACCAATGGTTAGAATATCATGACGCAGTGAAAGTACCACACTTTAGGCTTGCACCACCGGAGGGTCACTTTTTTTTGACATTCTAGCAGTTCAAGTCTCTAAAGCATATCTATGAGGTGACGCAAAGCCACTCTGAGTGGCTTTGTATGGCCTCATATACGTAGAGTGAGACAAAGCATTGCAAGTCCCTGCCTTGTCTTACTCTGTGCAAGTAGGCATTCCATGGGCATTGTAGTGGGTTTTCCCATGCAATACCCATGGATTTTGACACTGCCCCATATTTATTTAATCATGTAAACCTGGGGCAGCACCAAAACAGTACTCTTCCCCAGAGCAGGCATAACCAAGATAAATATTTGTATTTCACCTTGTTTTTTTCTCTTTCCATGTGTGACCGATGGACCGCCAAACCCTCTGCTGCCACACCGGCAGTCTGACTGCATTATTCCGAATGGGCGGTTGGACTGCCATAGAATCCATGACAGTCATGCAGTGGACTTAGGCCCACAATATGCTGGTGGTACTGCTTCCAAGAAATTATGAGTTTCCTCACAGCCACAGTTTCCATGGCAGTAAGCCCACCTCCAAATGTGTGGCAGTGAGAAAACTAAGCGGTCCCTACAATGCTTTCTTTTGCCTCAGGGCCGGAGATCCATGCAGGAGGGCACATGTTGTGCACCCCTGTATACGTGCACCCACAGTACCCCCTTCAAGACTGCTGAGCTCATAATCAGGCCCTTTGCCCACAAACTGACACTTGGAGTCAACTAGAATCCTGAAGTTCATTGCAATACACATTATGTGCATTACTGTTATATTTCCTGATGAAAAAGCCAGCTCAGACATTACTTTTTCCTTATTCTTTGACATGCAATGCAGATTTTGTGAAATTAGAGCATGCTTAGGCTGGGAAGTGTAGATCTGATTCACTAAGTTAAACATAGACTTTTGTGTAATTTTCCTTTTTTGGTATTCACAATCTACAAGTAATATTAAATTTACGACTGTGCACATTGATAAATCATTATATATTTTCACCATCTTTGCTTTCATTTTTGGCAACCACCTTGCGTTGTTTACGTGTTTTCCGAGAACTGTGTGTTCACCTTGCACATTGAGCACTGACCTTACAGTATATATTGGTGCTGCCTATGTTTATACCTAAAACAAAAAGGTGTATTCTTAAAGTTCTCTGGTATATCTCTGCTTATTAACATAGGCAGCTAATCAGTTTCTTCCCATCACCTATGATGTGGAGAGTTTGAAGCAGTTTATGGGTCTGTGATGCGACCTGAACAATCCTCCAGTGCCCATGTAGCCTACTAACTATTATTCCATCGGCTGAAAAGTGCCTTGAGTGGAGACAATGACCTTTCACAAGTATTCAGAAACTGAAAAGTAACCTCCCTGTGATGAATGTCCCACTGTAGTAATACACGCTTTCACCCATCGGACGTAGGTCTCTAACACTAACCCAGTACAATTATCTGATGAGACCCATGAGAGGAATAGCTGGTATGTGGGGCATATCCACTTGAGTGAGGGTAAGTAGTCTCATTAAACAAAACAGAGTGGCTCGTTCCACCTGGCAAGAATCTTGGGGGTGTTGGTGCTGGGGAAAAGGACATTATTCAGGACCCTATCTTGGAGTTGGTTGGACTACAATCCAATTTCTGTAAACTAGTGCAAGGTCAAAGAGCGAGAAGCCTACTGTATCTTGGCTGTGAGATACCAGTGTTCAGCATTTTTGGTCTAAGCCTAATTCTCACCTTTAGCATAAACCACCACTAAACCTGTGCTTAACCACATCTCGCACCCTACTCCAAGCTGTAACCTTAATCCTAAACCTTATTTTCTTTTTTGATATATCGTTAGGTCTATTTAACAGATTTGATGTGATGAGGGTCCTCCAACTGCATCTCTTTTCAGCAAACACTTGTGCATTGAATACAAACAACAGTAGTGAATTTGGCTGATTCGTGCATCTTCACTTCAATGTTTTTCTTGTTTTTCTACAAGGAAATTATTTCACTGTGTAGAAACTCCTAATAAAAATCGAAGAATCAAAGTCGATGGTGTGCCTTCCTTTGCCCAATATGCCTACACATTTAATACTGTCTTTGCAATACTTACAGGTCCACTTTAATAATGGCAAACCTTCAGAATGTGATTGACTTTCCACAAACGTATGAGCCCCTTTACAGGAGTAAATACACACAGATCATAGTTCTGTGAATCAGGATGTCAGCATTTATGCCAGCAAAGCACCCATCTCCTCCTTTGATGCACAATCAGTCAAGAAACTTTATTCGGTTGTTCTTATTGACAACCATAAAAGCATTTACATTATACAATTATTAACACGATTATTCATTAAAAGAAGAAATCAAATAAAAATAGAGTCATAAACAAGACAGATCTACATTAAGCATTCAGAATGTTTAAAAAAATCCTTAAAAGAAACAGGAAATAGCAATTCATGTATCAATACTTTTATCCTTCCATACTGTTTCTGAATTTCATTGCCAGTTTTAAAAAACTACATATATACAAAGTGTATTCACTTCTTAGCAGCTGAAGGAAGTGTAGAGCAGGGCGAAATTGTAGAAAATTCAGCTTTTTCAAGCAGGGTTTTAAATATAACTTCCTCGGTATAACATAATAGGGACAAAAAAACAAAAAGTGTGCCAGGTCTTGCGGAGACTTATCGTCGCAGCCGCAAGCCGGCAACACTTGCCCACGATGAGATCCCCTAGGAACAGCCAACAGTAAATGAAACAGGTTAAACCTGAACCTTGTCAATAGAAAACGGTCATAACTAGATATTTGCCATGTTAGGTACGGTTCCAAAAGCAATGTACTTTTTATTAGTACGTGATTTCGTACATTATCTTTTTTTAATTCACATGACTCCCTATCCTGGTAACTAGAATCAATAAAAGCCTTCTTGACCGCAATAACATCCGATTTAGTTATGGATTCAGGAAATAAAAAAAGTTCAGGGCGATCTAAATCAGTAAAGCACTTATACAAGTAGGGGATTTACTGCAATTTTGTCACATATGAAGGGGACCCCCAATTCCTCATGCACAGAGAAATTTGCCGTACCCCTGGGAACCCTTAATAATTGTTTTAGAAAGTTATTTTCAACTATCTCTAGGGCTTCCAGAGGAGCATATCCCCATATTTCACTACCGTAGCATGCTATAGTAACACTTTTGGCCTGGTAAAGTTGGAGTAATGCAGCAACTGGACTGTTTCCCATTTTCCTGGAAAAGTCCATTATAGCCGCATTTGCCCTGATAACATCTCCCTTCTTTTTTTGAATCACGGGTCCCCAATTTAATTGAGTGTCAAAAAGGACCCCAAGGTAAGAGAATGTGTTTGTTGCAGGGATTTGTACTCCATTTACATTTAAGCGATTTGTTTTTTTATTTCCTTGGCCAACCTTCATTATGTAGGATTTAGAATTATTAATACTTAAATCTCTGTATTTCATAAAAGAAAAAAAGGAGTCTAATACAATTTGAAGTCCATTGGCGGTCCTAGATAAAAGGACTGCGTCATCCGCATATAGCAGAACCGGCAGTCCCTTTCGGCCAATGTACGGGTAGTCTGTATTAGTATTTAAAAGATGCTTTTCCAAATCATTTATGTAGAGGTTAAAAAGGAACGGGGCCAGAATGCATCCTTGTCGAACACCCCGATACACTCCAAAGTCTTTTGTCACATTTAGATCTTGTGTGTATCTGACATTCGCTTTAGTGTCAGAATGCATATCTTCTAGCAAATTAACTAAGTTCTGGTCCACACCCATTTTTGCCATGGCGCCCCAGAGCTTCCCGCGACTCACACAATCGAAAGCCGAGGAAAGATCCATGAACGCCATGTGGATCGTTCCTTGCCGGGCCTTAGTATACTTCCCAATGATAAGGTATAAATTTAAACATTGAGAGATCGTAGAATGCCCAGGCCTAAATCCGTATTGGATTGAGGATATTATTTTGTTTTCCTCCGACCACCTGACCAATCTATTCAAAATTACTCCTCCCACGACTTTAACCACGGAGTTTATTAGTGATATTGGTCTATAGCAGAGAGGACTGTTACGGTCTCCTTTCTTAAATACGGGCACAATAGTAGATACCTCCCATGATTTTGGGCATCCACATGACACAGCCGCATTAAGTACTGCTGTAAGGACCGGTGCCCAAAGTACTATACGAGATTTAAAAAGGTCAGGAGGAAGACCATCAGGTCCTGGGGCCTTGTTGTTTGCTAGCCCTTCAATTCCCTTTATTACCTCATCAATTGAGAAGAGCAATACATTTTCACTACTTTCATTTAATCTATATTCTGCCTGCGACTCATTATTTTTAAAAATAGAGCTGAAGTGGTTAATCCATTCTTCCTCTGGGATGTTAGTGCCCACATTGGAAATGCTAGTATGGTCAAATATAGGCTTATTAATAATCTCCCAGAACTTCGAGCTGTTTTTCAAAGTCTCAGGGTCTAGCAAAGACTCCCATAGACTTTTTTTTACCGCTCGCTTGCGATTGGCACATGACTTCTTATACCTAACCCGCAAGTCCCTGACAAGCATTAGGTCTCTAGGTTTTATTTTTAGGGCTTTTTTAAGTTCACGACTGGCCTTCGAACAATCACTGTCAAACCATTTTGGATTACTGTTTGGGTTGACTTTCCCTTTGGTAGGTACCGTTAAAATTGACTCCACCTTTTTGGCAATCTCCTTGAAAGATGCTAAGATTTGTAATGGCGCTGATACAGGAGATGTACATACTGACAGTTCATAGTTACACACATTATTAATAGAGGAGTAAAACTGTTCACAATCCACCATTGACCATTTTAAGCGTCGGTTACCGTTAATACATTTTATAAGACCTCGATCCTCACGGGGATTGCGTTTTTCAAATGTATTCTCACCCATTTTAATGCATAAAGGGTTATGGTCGCTATAAATGCTCAATTGAATCGAGAAATCCTCAACAATATTAACAAAGTCTGCCGATAGTAAAATATGGTCTATGTATGTCCCTGTCGCGTGACCTTTAAATGTGGGGGTTGGGAAAACAGTTAGCTCCGATACTATTGACATTGCTATAAAGAAATTATTTTCATTCAACAATTCATTTAGTTCTGTTCCCCTCCGTGAGTGATCAAAATGAATTCCTTCCGTACTATTACAACCCATTTGACCAACAATTGTCTCCGGACTGATTCACTGCGTTGTAAAAGTTGATCAGTACAAGTTTTGTTTTACCCCTCTTGAACTCTAAAACCTGAATATTACTGTTACCAGAATGGTGTTCAACTTTATGGCATACAAGTGTCAAGCTAACAAAAATTGCCAAACCCCCTTTTGCTCTTCCGCTAGCTGATGGAACTGCAGGAATAATACAACTCTGGTAGCCTTCAATATGTACATTTTTTCCTGCTACCCAAGTTTCTTGGAGACATATTATCGGATATTCTTTGACAAAAGACAACCATCCTTTATCACTCAATTTGTCATGGAGTCCTGCTATGTTGCACGATAATAACCTCTCCTTGCATTTTTGCAGTTCACATTGTGTTGTGTCAGCTTTCTCGTATACATCTAAACTAGTGGGTATTGGACCTGTACTGCAACATACCCGTTCTATCACAGAATTGGCCGTAGTATGTACTGGGGAGGGGACTGAATTTATATCATTATGTGGTCTAGTTATATCAGTTAACTGATTCGCAACTCCCAACATCGCAACATTACTACCTTGCAATTCTAGGATTTGATTGTCATTTCCTAAACCTACGTCTTCTGACAGGCGATCATTGTGGTCAGGATTAAGAGGTGTGTCAGGTAGTCATTCCACCCCTTCCAGCCCACCCTCATCAAGAAAGACATCATACCTGTTGGAAATGGGGATGTTAAATCGGTTATTGAAGTGGCTAGGGTGTTGATGATCTTGTTGATGTGTCCGTATTGGACGTTCCCTTCTGTCCAAACCGTAACCCCAGTTATTAGTTGGTGCACCAAAACCCCAGCCATTAATTGTTTCTGGCCAAATTGGCCTGATATGGGTATGACTTGGCTTAGGGTATGTCATACTCCGTTGTTTTTTGCCAAAAAATTCTAGGGTGAGAGGAATGATGGTACCTCTTCTGCGCTGTGGCGGCAGGATGTTTGGTAGAATGTTTGGTAAAACAGAAGAGTTTACAAAATTTATAATTATACAGTCCCCTTTAAATTTTTTGGGGTTTTGCCCTATCCACGAAACCCGTCTGGCTGACTTAATGTCTCCAACTAGCTGTTGTTTCCCCCATGGGGCCAACTGCATGTTTCCAGATAACCAATGCAGGGCCTTACTTGTTAGCGCCGTGGGGGCTTCTGATTGATCTGTTGCTAGTGGGGGGGCATTTGCCAGTACCAGCACTAATGGTGCCGCATCTTCTATAAAGTGTAGTGTATCTTCTTCTACTCCTGGTGCGGACAATACAGGAGGGTTTAGGGGCTGAACCTCTCTTGGCAATGAATGATTAGACACGGTATTTGGGGTCTGTTCCAATAGATTTGCTTGTGTAGTATTGGAATTTATGCCTCCCTCTATTCCAAGTCCAAAGGCCTCTTTTACGGGTGAAGCCAAATTTGTGACTGTTACAGATATGTTTAACACCTCTTCTACTATCTTTTTCTGGTCTGCGCCTAATTTCTTTACGTCCGCAGATAGCTTGTCCAGTTTAGCCACTACTGGTTTAATTAAAGCTTTAAATTTAATATCAATTAATTCTGCTATCCTGGATAATAGCTCTTCATCCACATTTAACTTCTCAGCATCTTCTCCTTTCCCCCTACTTTTTTCCTTGCTTCTCACAGGTGACGCAGCCCTCTTCCTCCCAGAGTGAGCTCCACCACGATGTATTTGTGGTTTTCTACACTTTCTGATAGCACGAGTAGCAGGAACTTGAGCTGGGGGGTCAGCATCGTTATTTATCTGTTCACTCTCCAGCACATTTGAATCTTGTTCAGTATCAACTATCTGGGAATCGGAGTCATTTTCCAGAGCTGAGTCTTGTCCTTGTATTATGTGAACACTCTGGTTTAAGGTACCATTATCGTGTGTATCAGTATCTAGGATTACACTTCCCTCAACCTGAGATGGTATATCAATCCACGGTGAGTCTGGTGATGGGCTTAGGGGGGATAGAATAGGGGATTGACTAAGGCCTAAGGATTGTCTCCTTTCGTTATTAATCTTTGACACTACATGAACCATATAATTGTCCATAGTATTACCCCCCCGCCACAGGATTCTTTTTTGGCATTCTTGTTTATACTAATATTGATACCCACTCTTTATCAATCGGAAAATAAGAGAGGGCATACGTAATACAATACAAGTATATCCAGGGTATAAATTATAATCAGGGGTACATAGTCTTACTGCAACCAAACAAAACCGGTTCAGCAGGGGCAGAGTGGCGCGCCCAGTCCAGTCTCAGTCTGTCTCGGACTGTCTAAGACTGTCCGCCCTTAGTCCGGGCTTTGTCCCGGGATAGGTCCCGCACACGCGTCCCGCTAACGCGTGGTCTGCCCAAGTTAAATACGGAACCTGGTTTAGGGGGCGGAGACACGGGAAGAGGCAACAGGTGTGCTCGCTGGAACACGCACAGCCTGATGGGCCTCGCAGTCCCGTCCTCCAGCGCCTACACTCTCCCACGCAGCTTCAATGCCCTACGGGGCTCCTGGCAGGCAAAACGAGGCACAGAGTTCCCAGACTTCAAACTTCACAAACTCCTCGGCGAGCGGCCCCCGCGGAGCGGGGGCCGCGAGGAGTATAAGGGCACAGGCAGGGGGGTGGAGACACGGGAAGAGGCAACAGGTGTGCTCGCTGGAACACGCACAGCCTGATGGGCCTCGCAGTCCCGTCCTCCAGCACCTACACTCTCCCACGCAGCTTCAATGCCCTACGGGGCTCCTTGCAGGCAAAACGAGGCACAGAGTTCCCAGACTTCAAACTTCACAAACTCCTCGGCGAGCGGCACCCGCGGAGCGGGGGCCGCGAGGAGTATAAGGGCACAGGCAGGGGGGCGGAGACATGGGAAGAGGCAACAGGTGTGCTCGCTGGAACACGCACAGCCTGATGGGCCTCGCAGTCCCGTCCTCCAGCGCCTACACTCTCCCACGCAGCTTCAATGCCCTACTGGGCTCCTGGCAGGCAAAACGAGGCACAGAGTTACCAGACTTCAAACTTCACAAACTCCTCGGCGAGCGGCACCAGGAAATGTGTAAATTGAGCCTAATATGAAGTTGACACGAATGACCACAATTCAGCTGATTGCACTTTAGTTAAAAAATTCACAAGTGATGTCATAAATATTGTTGGTATTTCTAATATTAGATAACTTCTTACTTATTCATCAGTTTTATGAGCAAGCCACTGATTACCTCTTGTTTTAATCTCTCCATGGCATGGTGGGCTTCATAATGAATAAATGACTTCATTCAACATCAAAGTCCACAAATTGTCTATTCATATCCAGAGTGATGAAGGATATAATTAAGTTCATATGTGGGCCATTAGGTAGCAGAACATCAACTTCGTTCTAATTCCTGAGTTGCTGTGATGGGCCTTTCATTTTATTTTATTCAGTGTCATGAGGTTCACATTGCAACACTAATGAAAGGGTTATATAAAGTTCCATGCTGTAAATTCACAAATCCTGATTGCACAAGATAATGAGAGGAGGGAAGCGTTGGCACTTAAAATACCATAAAAAAGATAAAGGTGTAGACATACAGTCAAAGAATTCTCTGTGCTTTAGAATAAATTCGTTAATGATGACCATGTCATTTTCACAAAAGCATCATTTTTAAACTTCACTAAAATGTTTACTTGAAATATGTAGGCCTTCCCATTCCACCAGGGAAAAATAAAAGCGCAGCATCTAATAACATAACGAATGCATGAAAACAAGTGACATTTACATTTCTGTATTTACAAATGCGCATGTAAGACTGATGATCATATTATTAAATGGGCTGAGATATTCTGTTTGATTGGAGGCATTGATACAAGAGGTAAATTGGTCTTTTTCTCTTTATCATCAATCAGAGCAGTAGAATTCTTGCACCCTTCTCATACTATTTACCTTTGGTCTAAGTAGTTTGCATTGTGCTTTTTACAATGCAGAAACCGTTTTTTCACGAAGAATGATTTAATGTACGCTCTTGGGAAGAGAGTGAAGGCTCATCATTGTTCACAGCAAGTGTATGTCATGTTTTCTTCCAATAAGTCACCTTGAATGATTTATGATCATTAAGCATTGTTTCTAATGTATCCATATGACATCAGCAAAGATGATATCACTCTGCAGCAAAGTTAATAGTACCTAAGTGGTCAGCAAGGGATATGGCTGAAGCCTTTGATCGTATTTCAATACTTCCTTCACCGCTCCCCGTTCATTAATTGAGATTTTTAGAAATGCAACATGTAGATTTAGCTCTACATAATGGTAATATCTGTCATCATTTCTTTTTGTAGACACGTATACGATCTAACTTTGAAACTATAAAGTATCTATAAAGTATCCAAATTAATACGAGAGACTTCTAAGATTTTTTTTTTAACTGGATGTAAGTTTAAAAGGTTTTCACTTACATTCTGTCAAGTATTCCTTGATATCAATGTGCACTGTCAAAGCAGTATCCCACTACTCGACTGCTCACACTAAACGCAATTACATGGTTCTCGTTGTCCGTCTCCAGGGAAAGCATAAGGCATGAGAAAATTGGCTACTCCATGCAAACATTATGCACTAATTTAATATGTAACCCACGTAAAAAAAAATCGTCATTAATAAAAATTGACTCTCCTTCAATCAATTGCAAGTATGACATTTTGCCATGGGACCATGCCCACTGTCAAGACGTAGATGGCTTTCTATGATTCCTCCTTAAATAGAGTTGTCCTCCATCACTGATTTCTCTCCTTCTTGTTTCAACCACATCTTGGTAGACAAGACTGAATTTCCTGGTGTCTCAAAGTGGGATTACTATATTTATTCACTAATTTATGTTATCCATTTAGGCCATAACCCACAGTGGATGGAATCATGTGGCATATTCACATTTCTTGGCACTTAATGAACTTCTGTGAACTAGTGATGTTTGTTCCAAACCAAACAGGGATGGTACATACGTTCCTATTCTACTGATAAATGTTGTGTTTCAGTTGTGGCTACTGCTACTATGAAGTAGTGGGGTGGCAGATCAGCAGGAGCGTAGGACAGGAAGAGGGGGGTTTGAATTTTTTCACCGTGAGCTTTGGTGCTACTCCGTTCTTCTGCTCCCGGCAGTCCCTGGGACAACAGACTCCTCATCCAATCGAGACGCTGAGAGCAGCATGGAGATTGGCCTAAGTGGGCTGGTTTTATGCTCCTTTCAGGCACACAGATTCCCTAACCCAGCTGTAGAATACAGCCAGTTTAGAGAAACCTAAGTGTGCATGTCTGTTTGGCCGGCCTAGGACAGCTGGCCAAACAGACATGGGCACTTAGAAGTGCACAGCACTCCTCCTCCCTCCTCCCATTGCCTGGCCCGCCTCTCCCGACACGCACTGGCTCAGAGCCAGCAGTTGAAAAATAAAACAATAGTAAAATATTGCTTTAATTTTTAGCTGCTGGTTCTGAGCCAGTGGGGCGATGCTCCTGTGCCATTGCGGAGGAACCGCCGCTGTTGTGTTTAATCTACTGCGTCATCGCTACTTTTGTATGTTATTAAATGCCTTTTATCTGGCTCAAATTTTTTCCTTGCCCGGATAGCAGACATAGGTAGGGAAAATCTGTGACAGTAACTCAACCATAAGTGAGGTGGGGTGACTACAACTGTGGCCAAATGGCCCAGTAATTGGCAGAACATCAGGTCATAGGTATCTAATGGAAGAGCCATCATTGCAATCCCAGTGATTCTGCAAGCTCTAAATGAGGCAATAAAACTGCAAGTTACTTGGACTGGGAGCTCTACCAAATTATGTTTTGCTAAAGTATAGAAAGGGGACTGGAGGGAGTCTGCTGTCATGACCTGTGATATTCAATTACCATCCTCTGCACAGTGGACAGATGAGCGCAGCACTCCAAACTCACAGGTGGTGCACACTTTCCAAGGAAAAAAAGTTTGGCGGTGTAATGAAGATATTAGCGCCACTTGGAGAAAGGCTTCCTGATGATGCAAATGCATGGTGTCTGAGTGTTGTTCAGGAAAATACATGTTCAATGAAGCAACAGAACACTCACAATTTTTGCAAATGTCAGCAGGCATTTTGAAGCTACTTAGTATGTTTGCTCATGATCGAGAACATTCTTGCTTGCCACTCAAGTTAATTTGGTGCTGCAGCCACGACATTTTGCTACTAGAGCTCATGGAAACTTTGGTTTCTGCCATGTGAAGATGCCTCAACTGACTACAAATGTGCTTTGTATCTTTTTTACTGGACACCTTCCTGCATATAAACAATCATTAAAGGTAATTTGCTCTTTCTATGTGTGCTGCAGAAAACACCACACATAGAAAGAGCAAAAACCGACCAGAAATAAAAGTTTTTCTCCTCACTGCACCACTCTAATGCCTCCTTTTCAATTGCATTTGTTTTTGGTCCTGCCTCAGTTTTCCAGATCCTTGTAAATCTGAGGCAGTGCAAACAAGCATTTGCAATGTAATAGGTCTCGCATTTGGGAGAGTTTAAGCTATCAGCATTGTAATAACATTGCCTTTTATTTATCTGTTTTAAAAACCAACACATAAATAAAAAGTTCAATTGTTTTAGTCCAAGGTTCTCCTTGGTCAGGGGTGGTTTTCATCAGTGATGGGGCAAGACAAATACATTGCTTTTGTTACTGCAGCCCTTATGTGCAATATAACACTGCCTCAATATGTGCAATGAGGTTTAGTGTTAAAGATAAAACAAGAAGGCTAATGCCTCTCTCCGCTACTTCCTTGTGAATATCACCCAATGTATGGTAGCCTTCTGTCACCAGATCCGCTCAAGTCAATGTCCTCAGGTTGAAACCGTTGCGCCCTCTACCAGAAGTAATTAACAATAAACTAATGCGCAGACATTTCAATATTCATGGCGTGGGCACAATGACAACAGTTCCGTGGAAGAAGCATGCGGCTGGAGGTGGCACAATGCCCACAGATCAGACGACCATGCCAGCTGGGCAGGTGAGGCAGACCTCGCTCACACAAACATGCTGCCACCCTGATCAATGATCGAGGGTCGTCATTATTATTTAGAGGGGATTTAGTAACGTATCGGAGCAAGGCTTCCCTGCCAGCAGCTATTATTAGACCAGAGAGAGAGCGGCGGTGCCAGTAGCCTGCCCGGACCGCATTGGGCTGTGAGGACAGGCTGTAAGAATGCCTTCACAGTAATAAATCACGGCTGGCACCTGAGGACAAGGGCAAAGCTCTGCCTGCAGCATGGAACCACTGTGTTTACACCAGAAAGCCACCCCAATCCAGTACAGAGAAATGCCATGATGAGCACAAGCATTTGCTGCGAGAAGGCATGAACTGCGGAAGGGGGAGGCATGGGAAGAAAATAATGGCCACAATCTAAATAAAACAAACTGTGCAACACTCGAAGTAAAGGGGCCAGTAGCCATGGAAGGATACAAATGATGACATGGCTGTCATAAGGACGGACTAACACGCCTAAAACCAATCGGAAGGCAGCATTTAGGAACTAAGCCAATAACAAAGATGGGCAGAGAGTGGGTGGAGCTTCCACAGAGCTTCCACTCCATAAGGAATACTGCATGCCTCGCTAAGCGAGAAGCGCATGCACGCTGCCGTTATAGGCTTGACCTAAAAATCAATGGGTGTTGCGGTGGAAGGCCCACAGCAACATCCATTGCACACCCCTGTGTGAAAGGGTACGATATTTACAATGTGGCATTAAGCCATGCAAAGTGGATTAGCACCGCATTGTAAATATGGAGCAGGTGAATGTGCCACCAGAGCGTCATAAAAAGTGACGCTCAGGTCGCTCAATGCCCTTGTAAATATTCCCTGGTATCTCCACCAATATCTAGGTGCACCTACCTATTGCAGTCCTGGAAAGGGATTTATTATTTGCCTCTAAAGCATAGACATCCTTAACATCTATTCAAATTCAAATTCAAATTCAAAAAGAGCTTTATTCGGTATTCAATATTGAATTCATAAAAGCATACATTTAAAAGTGGCTAACACAGTGATTCTCTATTAAATAAGAATAGCATTTCATCATAAAAGGAATCTTAAGTTCCAAATAAAAAAAGTCAATTTAAAATCGTGATTATTTATATGGACTTCCTAAACTTGACCACTAATTTTAAAAAACTAGACACAGCATGAGTAACACCGTCATTTTCAAGCTGTTGCAGCCTACGAAAAGCTGGTCTACATGTGCGATGCCCCCACGACCTCAAGATGGGTTTCAGGTAAGCCCCCTGGGTACAGAATAACATTTACAAAATAAAACACAGTGGATGTTTGATTGAGCAGAGGTGTCATCGCATGGGCAAATAAGCTTCTCCATGGACCAGTTGTTACAGTCTTGGAAGGTTATTAGCAGGAAAAAGGTGCCAAACCTAAAGCGGGTCAGTAACATACGTATGTAGCAGCTTGGTTGACTTAAGAGATACCTCTGAGTTCCTTCATTGGTGGTAATTTGCTGGTAGGCCACGACTGAGGTTCTAATTTTTTCCAGTTCCCATCTCTTATTGGCCAGGTGGTCTAAGGCCATTTTTTCCAGCATCTTTCTGGGAAAAACTTCCATGCTGGCTGGCTTTGTGAAAAACTCGGGGTGGCCCAACTTGGTCAACATTTTTTTTACATAGGCTAGCCATTTGATGTTACTGAGACCGCCAAGAGTGAGACAGTCAGAGATTAAGTCTCTGTTAAGCGATGTCTCCGGGGTAACCCACACCTTGTGCCATAACAATAAGGGCGCAGTTTTTATCGTATCCACGATATGGGGTAAACCTAATTCAATATGTGAAATGAATGTAGCGGTAGATTTAGGGGCACCCAGCAAATATCGGAGGTACTGATTGTCAGTCTGTTGGATCAGTTGAGCATTTTCAATTCCAGATCCGTATGTAGCTGTTGAAATACATTTGGCCTTATAAATAAGAGTCAGTTCTTTCACCGGTCTTCCCCCCAAATTAGCTGCAAAATTATTAAGGGCGCCTATAGCTCGGGAGAAGGCTAGGTTTCTGGCCCTCACTGCTGTGTGCCAGTAACCTCTCCTGTCAAAGTTTATTCCAAGGTAGGAGAACTAATCGGTGGTCGCAATCCTCCTCCCTTCGAGAAAAATCGGGCAGGGTACCCTCTTCATCCCGGATCCACAGGCCATCGTGTAAGTTTTTGTGATGTTGACCTTTAGGCCCCTATTATTCATAAAATTGGTAAATTTCAGGACCGCCCTCTGCAGGCCGATCCTTGTTCGGGACATAATAGCGGCGTCGTCGGCGTATAAAAGTATTGGCGCCGGTGATCCCAATATGGTCGGATAATCAAACTGTGACTCCCCAAGATGCTTGCAAATAGAATTTATATAGAGGGTGAAGAGAAGGGGTGCTAATATGCACCCCTGTCTCACGCCCCTCCTGATGGGGAATCTCCCTGAACACTCTCCCATCCTGCCATAGCGAACTCTGGCACCAGCACCTCTATATAACTCCTTGATAAATATTAAAATTTGGTCATCTATCCCCATTTCCGACAGTGTGGACCACAATTTGTTATGGTCCACACAGTCGAAAGCGGAACTCAAGTCCACGAAGGTAACATATAGATGCCCCCTTTTGGCCAGAGTATACTTGGAGATGATCAAAGCTAGGTTTAAACCCTGCTCAACTGTCCCCTTTCCCGATCTAAAACCATACTGTGAGTTTGAGATTATGTCACCCTCTTCTGCCCATGTCTGAATCCTATTTAAAATAATGCGACCTGCCACCTTCATTAGCGCATCAAGAAGTTAGATGGGCCGGTAGCAGGTAGGGTCGTTCCTATCTCCTTTTTTGAAGATAGGAATAACGATGCCTTCTGTCCAGTTTGGTATTAACCAATGGTCAATAGTATTATTCAAAACCAAACATAAGTTAGCAAGGGAGCCCACAAGTTGATCTCTGTTTTATAAACGTCAGTGGGGACTCCGTCGGGTCCAGGGGCTTTGCCCGAAGAGCTTTCTTTAATTGCTTTGAGCACCTCCTCGTAAGTAAAAATGATGCCTATCGGGAAAACCCCAGAGGGATTATTTCTGTGTTCTGGTGTCGCTTTTTCCTTTTTGGGGCTTTCGGCGTCCACAGGATTTGCTGCGTCATAAAGCTGTTTTAAATGATTAGCCCAGATTTCCCCATTAATGGCCATATCTATCACATCTGTGTAATTTTTCTCTGAGTAAAAGGCACGAACCGCTTTCCAGAAAGCACTGCTGTCCCTACTCTTTGAGGACACAAATCAGAGCCGACCATGCCTCTTGCTTTAAATAATTTTTTCCTAGTTTTAATTGCTGAATAGTACAGCATTCTGGCCTTTTTGATCACAGTTGGTGATCTTGGTGTTTCATGCAGGGCCTTTTTTAAAGCTTTAAGGGCTTTGGTACAATTTTTATCAAACCAGCCTGTAGATCGGTTTGCATCCGGTCGGTATTCTCTGGTCAGTAGCCTTTTTAATTCCGCTTGAATTCTTAGAAAGGAACCCAAGATTTCGATGGCCCCTCTACTTGTGACAAACAGATATAGATATCTTCACCAGTTGATGTTAGTAACTTTTTTAGAAGTCCCTCCGGTTCCACTTTGTCCCATTTAAGGGAATAACCGTTTCTAGTGGCCAGGTTAATCGATGGCTGGTATAAGACTCTATCCCTTAAGGTCTGTTGGGACCCATCGATTATTATTTAAAAAGAAATGGGATAGTGATCACTGAAAATAACATAAAGTATTTCCCATGTCATGACTAATTGAGAGTAAGTTGTAGTTAAAAAAGTGAAGTCAATCGTTGAGTTGCACCCCCTCCCGTGGAAAGTTGGCTGAAACGGAATAGGAGGAGAGCAAAGCTCATTGATATAATACAAATTAAAATGAAAAATCATGCTATTCAGCGTATTTCCCACACTGGAATGTATAAAAAGGTTGGGGTTGTCGTTTTCATGGTCGCCTAGGCCACAAATGCCCATCGAACTGTTGGGACAGACGATACAATTAAAATCACCTACCCAGGACACAATCGACTCCCCTACTAACCGCTCTTTAAGAGTAATAATAGTGTATATTAAGTTGTTTATTACTTTATCCAGAGTTTTTGAGGGGATATTATTGTAGAAATTAATTAAAATTATGTTCTTTGCTCTACCCCGAATATATGTTAAAATCTGATAGTACTCAGTGGTCTGAAAATGTAATACTCTAGTCCCCGCCGCAGTGGAGACATAAGTACAAAGACCCCCTCTGTTTCTCCCCTGGGGGCTTGCAATTGCAGGAGTATGGAAGGACTGAAACCCAGATAAATTAACTTCATCAATTGTCCATGTTTCCTGGAAGCACAAGATGTTATAATCAGTAACTATCTCTAACCACGGAAGGTGGGATACTTTATTTGTCAGGCCTGCTACATTACAGGAGAGAATTTTGAGACAGGGTTTATTCGCATTCAAGGTGGTATTATCAATGATACCACTGTCAACCCCGTCCCTGTATCGATGGAGAGCTTTTCTGTGGCGTTCGCTTTGTGGCCTGCCATCATTAGATGTGGGAATAGCTTCCTCCTGGCAATGGAGTATTCCTGCCACTTGATCCTTATCACTAGTAATGTTTATGGCACTATCTAGGAATACATTATTCTGAGTACTACTTAGTTCTACCACCCGCTCCCTATCCGTAATTGTGCTCTTTATACTTTCTAAAAGTGCTTTATTTAAAATACTGCCTGGTCCTACCCGAGGCGAGGAGACAGATAGTTCTTGTTCCCCCACATGGGAAGCCATCTCCTGTCAGTCCAGTTCGTCTAGGCCTGCCAACATCTCAAATCGATTCCTTAACGGTATTGACCATTGTGGATTAAAAGGTGGATATTGTTGACTACCTAGATGATAGGGATGAAGTGTAGGGGGCCTGTCAGTACAAAAATGTGACGGATATGGGGATACCCTTCGAATAGGTGATCTAGGATATTGCGCATATGGATTGGGTCCAAAATTCCTAGGTCTTTCCCAAGTTGATCTAATTTTGGAAGGGGCCACTGATGTTCGGGGATAAAAATAACTCAGATCATGGTGAGAAATTCCTCTGCCTCCCCTTTCTGAATACCAATCCATTATATGGGCAACTGCTCTAGGGTCTCTAAAATTAACAATTAGGCCGTCTCCTTCAATGTCTTTGGGTCTGGAGCCCGCCCACGAAAGTCTCCTCACATGCACAATTTCCCCATTTATCTCCGGGGGAGAGGTCTGTTGTTTTTTAACCAATAGAGCGTTTTATTTTTTAAATCTCTATAACCTTCCCTCCTCCCTTCCGCCAACTCTGGAACCCCGGTAAAAATTATGACATATTGGGCTGCCTCAGGAGGTAAATCAATATGATGGCCAATTCGGTTTCTATAATTATCCAGGGGACGTTCTTTCCTGGCCGTTATAGTTAAGTTATCCGGCCTGCTGGTAGTTCCTGCGGTTACCCCCTCCCCGCTTAGCCCCGGAGTGCTGCCCTCGTTTATCGCCTCAGGTATGGTCTCCTGAGGTGATATGGATGTCTCTTTTATGGTGTTTAAATGTGCAGTTTTCTTTCTGCTAGTTGGATGTGATAAGTGAAGGGCCATCAAATTAGTTATAACCTTGGTGTTGGATGTTGATGTTTCCAATAATTTGTTCATTTGGTCACCCAGCCTCCTGACTCTTTCTATCAGAGGTAGCAAGAGAGATTTCACTAGTTGCTCTATACTCTCTAATAGGCCACTGGTTTGGATTGGGGCAGGGGGTGCAGTATCACCCATGGCCTTCGGAGCTAAGGGACATAGTCCTTTAATAGGGCTTGTGCGAGTTCTACTTAGTTTCGCGCGTCTCCCCCTGTGAGAATCCCCCCTCACTTCCTTTTAGTTGCAACTACTTTCCCAGGATGCTTGTATGGCAGACGATCTTTCTTGTTTTTTGAGTTGCAATTAGTCACCCTAGAGGGTAAGAGCTCCTCTGCAGTAGGGGCCGTGGGATCTAAGTTGACAGGATCCGTAACATCCCTCTTAGAGAGTTGTGATGTATCCGAATAGTCCTGTAATATTAAATGGATCCCAGGATCAGTATTAATATTGACTTGTGTGAAAGGTGGAGAGATTGCTGTTTGGAGGGAGCCCAGGGATGAACGTTTATTAGTACCTATTTCCAAGTACATGCGATGTTCTGCAGCAGCTATCTTAAGATCTAATTTAGTAGCAGCCTTGGTCAGAAAATGATCTATAGTTCCCCTGATGTTCCCTCCCACCAGTAAGTTCCTACTTTTACTTGGGCGGGTAGTCATCTCTATGTGCGATTTTTAACACAACAACCTATGAGCGGGTCAAAAATGTACCTATTATCAGAGTCTCTTACTCTGTATCCCGTCTGATGGAGCCAAAAGATATGGCCCAGCTTGGCCCTATCTGGCCCCGGATGGCCACAGATGGTCCCGCCCTTGTCCCGGGCTGAGCCCGGCGACGACCGCGCGCGTCCGGCGACGCGGAGGCTGGTCTATGCTTTAATGCGCCTCCAGGCGCGGTAGTCTGTTTCAGCGGCTTCCTGCCGCAAAGCCCCCTGGATGTTGTGGTCTCACCCTCAACAGCGGCCGCGCCGAGGTGGTAGAGGCTGCGGCGGCGAGGGGAGACCAATGCTATGGGCAGTGGGCTGATAGCGTGTCCAGATGGCAAGCTGGCAACAATGAGGAAGGTAGGTAGCAAAGACTGACCGCTCCAATTTACACGGCACCAAAAACATCCAGGGAAACCAAAAGCCACACCCCCAAAAAATGTCCAATATTGAATTTATACAGGGTCCCAGGTATCACTATGTGGCCCAGGAGTCATTCCGACAAAGACCTATCATCAGGAGTATCCTGTTAGAAAAGTTGATTGAACACTGTCCTACCTAATATCCACCCCGCCCTGACGAAGACCTTTGACAAAGAGATGGTCCAGAAACCACAAGGTCAAAATGCGTTGGCATCATCTTTAGTGGATCAGAACGATAAAAACAAACAAAGGGACACTGTTTGACTCAGTGAGTAGTGCCAGATCGTTTGGGCTCAACCTAACAAAGCCCCTAATTATTTTCTGACCCCTAATAGGACCTCAAAGACATAAGCGCCCTAGAAAGGAATACGTTTGGATCAGGCATCAAAAGTAGGACTCTAAAGAATGTCGGAGAACACTTTATGATTCTTTGATTCGTTTTTGTGCATATATTTTGATTGTACATCAATTTGCCAATAACTGCTTTTTGATTTAGCGTAATGTATGTTCTGTATATATGTTGTGCACAATTTTGATATGAAACACTGCTGAGATCACTATGTATTAGAAGTTGGGTTGCCTAAGCCTTTTTGAAAGCTTTACTAAAGTAAAAGAATCAAGAAATGTAATCACAGAGTAAATAAAAGGGACATCTGTGTCTAAAAAAGGTTTGCGTGATTTATGGTATCAGAGGCAAACTTGTTGTTAAAGTTTCTAAAGGTGGCATTTTCAGAACTGTGATTTACATCCGACTTTTTCATTAAAGAGCATTTTAAATTGCAACTCATTTGAGTGTAAAACGCATATTTCTATCTGCTCTCAATCCAAAGTTGTCAAATATTAAATGTAATAAAGTTACCCAGCATTAAGTCAAAGGGAGAGGTAGGCATTACAACAGTAAAAAATGACTTTGGGGCTTTTCACTGCCACGTCATGTAAAATTGAAGTACCCTTGCTCTACTTTTTAAATATAATGCACTTTGCTCTATGAGCCTAAATGCTACTTTAGGGGTGATTATAAAAATAAAAAAGAAAGGTTTTGGCCAGTTAAAATTTTTTTTTTTGCTATGTCAAAATGACAGTTTAAATATGTACTACAGGGTACAGTGGCACTCCTGAGACATGTTTTAAAAGTCTACTTTAGTGTGTGATCCAGTGAGTACCACAGGTCCACTAGTTAATTTTCAGGCCCTTGGTACCTTTTGTACCATTTACTAGACACTTACAAGTACATTAAATGTACCAATCAAGTGTATGCCAATTGTACCAGGCTTTTAGGGGGAGAGCATATGTACTTCACCACTTGCTAGCAAAGAAAAAGTGCACAGGGTCCTAATTGAAACAAAAATAGGATGAGCAACACAAGGCAAAAATCTGCAAAGGGGGTCAACTTCCCAAAAAAGGACCCGGTTGACCAACATTCGACATGCAATCAATATATTTGCAATTATTCCCACCTAGTGTCAACTGATACACATATGAAGTACCATTAAGGACGAAAGACTAATTAGCTAACCCTCAGACAGAACCTCCAACCTCAGTATCAAACACAGATCTGAGCATTTGCTGAAGTTTTTCAAAAATGTATGCATCATTACAGTGTTTAGATCTGTTATGTAAGATACATGAAAAACCTACTTGGAAGTTATACACAACTTCTTAGCAAGATGACTAGCTAGAATGCTCCTCAGGTTGAAGATGGAAACATAATATTAATCTGTGACAGAAAAATAATCCCATTCTAAAGAAAATAATTTGTATGACAAAATATTATTAGGTTTGACACAGTTGTAATGTCACTACACGTAATATTCTTTTTTATTGCATATGCTATCTCCCCCCAAAAATACTTATGGTATGTAGAAAATGTGTCAATTAGACTTTAGTTACCCAACATTGCAGTTCCTTCTTTTTTTGATCATATAATGAATAGGGCAGAAACATTTACATTCAGAACATTTGTGCATGGTCCAACAGACTTTATATCTCAATTTTCCCCCGTTCATATTGCAGGAGAAATTAGATAACAGAACATACAAGCCTGTGTGGAGGTATAATTTTGAGGCAGGACAACACTCCTCTGCACTGCATTCGGGTTTCCGCTAAATGACAACTGGCCAGGTACAATGGGCCAAACAAGGTGAACTAACTAGTAAGATCCCAATAGACCATGGGATGTGCCAGGGGTGCGTACTCACGCCAACTTTGTTTTCCCTGTATATCAACGAAGTGGGCAATATGCTCATGGACTGTAGAAATGACTCCCCCCCCCCCTTTTGAACAGCAAGAAAATACAGATCCTGCTCTTTGCAGATGACTCTTAACTTATTTCCACAACACCAATGGGCCAACAAAACCTAGTAGATACGTTTCTTGTTTTCTTCAAGTAAAGGGGCGTGGAACTTAATGTTACAGGACAAAATTTATGGCTTTTGGGAAGGGAAAGGGAAAATTGTGTGTAGTTATGATTGCAGCTGAATCACTTGAGAGGGTAAAAAGCTTTGACTGTTTGGGGATAAGGTTGGTGGACTTTATCAGATGGGAGGGGCAACTTGAAAAAAGCTATCTTACCTTATGCCATAGGTCAAAGTCAATACTGAGATTCCTTAGATAATCACGAATATGGCCACTGACCCCTGCATTGGAGGTTTACTGTGCTAAAGTCCAAAGCCACGCACTTTACAGTGCTGAGATCTGGGGCTATTCTAATACCCACAAACTGATGCTGTGTGAAAATGATTTTGTCAGATCCCATGTCACTGTACCAGTCACCACCCCTCTGACTCCATTATTTTTTGGCTTGGGGACAAAAAGAATTGGGGACATGGCTTTGGTCAAACCCTTAATATATTGGTTATGGTTGTGGACCCCGTCTGAGCAAAATTATTACAATGAGTCACTAAGGGATATCTTAATGATTAGTGGTGCGAAAAAATGACCATGGCTTAACCACATTGCAAATTTGTGTAGTTTATTGGAAATGCTGAATTTGTGGGTTTGTCCAAGAGAGGGTTTGCAAAGATTAATTGATCAGCATAAAGACCAAGTACTGGGCGTATGTGGCAGAACGTTATGCAGGGAGAATGCCTAATGATCGCCTAACAACCAAGTTTTTATGTTTTAAGCTCTTTCCCAAGTTTGAACCCTATTTAAATCTCACCACCCCTAGCAAAAAGCTTCTTCCTAACCATAAGGCCATTGATTTAGCAACATAAATATGACCTGCATGTGGCCTAGCACAAAAATCTGAGGAAAATATGTTTTTTTTTTGCATTAAATATCATTCAGTCCATAGGAGGTGGATACGGCCAATATGTTGAATTTAGGAATCAGGCAATATCAGGTTACCCATAGAATACTGAAGAACAAAACATCTGACCCAATAGTCTTTACAATAAGCTGCTTTCTATTTAACTTCTGTATTAGGTGCCTGAAGTTTGTAACTCAGGCTTACAAGGATGGTTATGTGCGTCAGCAAATTTTGTTACTACGATCATGGAGTCAAAGTATATGTTCGGACGTTTGTGTTCAGGGAAAATGGTGAATTGACTTCAGCATCTTAAATTGTAGTTTTTTTCATTTTTACTTTTCTGCGGATCTACTTACTTAAATCTTTGTATATTTAATGTTTTATCCTCCATTTTTATATATTATGATGCTATTTATATGGACCTCATTTGTTTTTAACAAACAATTTTACAAGATTGTTCAATTGTATGGTTTTTATACTTTGGAAAATAAAAAGTATTTGGATGATGATGACAGCTGCAGTGCTATATGGTATTTATTGTCATCTGGGTTAGGGTTCTGGAGTCTTTCCCGCCTTTCTCTTCCGTGCAGAAGAACATAAGGGAAAAAAACTATTAAATTCAGCAAGTAAATGAAATATATAATATTCTTGAAATGTGCCTTTTGGCTTCCAGGACCTTTAAGGTCTTTCTGTTGACTCTGATGTTCTCCTTTCTTTCTTTCGACCAACCCTCTCTCTATTTGTCTTGCTCCTAAGCATTCCCTTCATGTGTGCTGTCTCTTTCATAAACTCATCTGGATATGGCATCCCTGTCCAAGTATCCATCCAGGGCCATCCGGTGTGTGCAGAGCATCCGCTCTCCTCTCTGTTTTTCTAATATCCTCCTGAAGAGACTGATTCATCAGTCCTTCTCAACTTACCTCTCTGTCTTTCTTTGTTCTCCTCAACCTTTCTAGCCTGTTTTCATTTTCTATCTTTTCTGGACCCTAGTTTTCCTTTTCTCTTTCTTTGACTCTCCAGACCTGAAGGAAGATCTGTCGCATTGCACAAGCTGCTCTTTTGGTTAGTTGACCCTATTACCGTTAGGAGACGGATATATTTATAGTGTCCAATTTTCATGTACTCAACAAGTAACTGCATTCACTGACAAGAAAGAACCTGAGAAAAAGATTACCAAAACCACAAATACTGACAAAATATTGACATTCCTAGTTTAGTGGGAACATCAACTTTTGATACAGAGATATGCTTGGAGGAAACCTCAAGTAATGAAATAAAAGGTGTGCCGAATCCTATAAAAGACTTGGATGCAAGAACAAATGGAAGCTGTAGAATAAAAAAAAAAAATATATATATATATTTATATATATATATATATATATATATATATATATTTTAACAGAAATCAAATTTATCCTACCAAATATGGCTAGGGAGTATGCAGAGGAAATAAAATTTGCAAAGACTCATCATTATAATTATCTTTTCAACTGTGCCTAATAGATTGAGCCATTACCACTTATTAAAAACAAATCAAGCTTCCTAATTGTAGTAAGGTGGAATATTATGTGGCATGGGTGAGTATCCTTACCCAGCAATATTTCCATAATGCCTCAAAGATGTTCCTTCGATTCACAACAATAATCCTTAGCTTAGTCATTGTTGTGTAGCAAAGAGCAGTTAGGTATTACTGGAACAACACGTGTTAAGTCATTTACAGTACCATAAGAGTTTCTAAGTAATTGACAGGACTCGAGGAAAAACATGCATCAATTTATAAAAAGAGTGTATTTTATATAAATTTAGACACCAAAACAAACTAAATAGCATACATATAACCGCAGTTATAGATTTTCAAACCATTAGAAAATAAATGCATTTAAAAGTGCAGACATTTAACATTGCGGTCAATGGGAAACTCTGCTACTGACAATCGGTCACTCAGGGGTCGAATTATGTTGTACCCTCGCAGGGTAGAGGTGATTGGACCTCAGGACCAGAGCCCAACAGTCAGTTCAATTCTACCTAGCCCGTGGAGTCTGGTTGCAGTGGTTGTCTTGGCTGTCATTGGTCTTTAAAAGGGAGTTGTGCCCAAACTACTTTTACCATAGGGACGACGCCACCAAAATGGGGATGCAAATACACAAGAGTGGGGTTGTTGCCGACATCGGTCACAGGTTTTATGAAGTGCCCTCTTGATGTAGCATTGGGTTAAGGGGTCAGTTACCTGATTGGTAACCAACGAGCCTTTGTAAGGGTAAACGTACGGAAAAGTAACTTCAAGGTCTTGCGGTTTAGGGGTGTATAGAGGTGGCTAGCAACTTCAGTGAAAGCCTGATTACAACTTCATGAATACACATTTCTATTTACTTGTGGGTCCTTCCTTGGAGGGCCCAAAGGCCAGCGATTCTCTGGATGTGGAGCGTCATTTTTCATGCACTTTGCAGGGGACTGGTTACACCAATCCAGTGGAGCCGGAGCGTTCTTCTGGCTTCAAAGGGGTCCCTCACTTTGGGTGGGGTTGAGTTTTAGCCAAGGTCAAGGGTTATTCACTCAGTTTCAAGTCTGTTGCTCAGGGACACAATATCTCTATTTAGCTTTGTGGTGGTGGGCAAAGTCCTGTTGTTGGTGACATGGGTTTTCTCTTGTTCCTTCTTCGAAGTAGATGGTTCAGATCTGAGGTTCTAGTGTCAGGGGGTCATTTAAATCCTAGATTTAGGGGAGTGTTGTGTAGTTCCTATCAATCCATTGGATTTGAGCATTGTACCGACAATATAAAGTAGGGGCTTGGTGTCAAGACTAATTCCGGACACCCCAGCAGGATATGTTGGCCTATAGACCATCTAGCTTGTAGTGCCACCAGATGCCCCCCTAACCTACCAGGGAATGAATACTTTTCTGGCAATCACTGAACAGGACAACCCTGACCCTCAGGGATTGTGGAAACAGTACATAACCTTTCGCTCAGTAACCCGTGCTCACTTATTCTCAGAGAAATATACATAGAATACACAGTGGGACATTTTCAATAATAATTATTGAACTAATGCTATTCTTGCATACAATCCGAGTTGCAATGATTAGTAGACCGAAGCAGAAAAAAGTGACTTTAAGCACCAAAAGCGTAAATAGTAGAAATAGTTCTACCATGGGGCTAAACAATGTATATATGCAGGCATATAAACAAAGCAGTAATCTAGCGTACTCCTACTCTGCAAACCCTACTCTAAGTGTACCTAGAGTGTGTATAGGTATAGAGCCAAGAATCCCCCCAAGGGATGAGCCAACCCCATTACCTGATGGAATAAAGTGAAGGACTTCTTTTTGGTCACAAACTGGACACACCTCACGAGATGTCAGATCGCTGTGTGGTAATTTCTCAGCATGCAAGGACCCTCAGTGTCACTGGAAGGCCCTCCGCTACTAATCTGTCAGGATGCTCATCTTTTACAATAAAAAACAGCCTTGCAATGTGTGCATAGATTAGGGATGTTATGGATATTTGGATAGCCCTGTTGCCCCATGGATGAAGATAATGTTGACATTTTTACATATTGCAAAACGAGACCTTGTACATGATGTTCAAGGCATTGTGATAATGTTGTGTGAAACTAGAAGTGAAAACAAGTTTAGTTTCAGAAAACAAATCCAACATTTTCGTGCGTGCAAATATGTGCATAAGGTCACTGCTGGAAATGTTATTTTGAGGACATTTAAAGAAATAAGCTGCTTCATTGCATGGGCCTAACTCTGGATTATAACTGGAGGTAGGGGAGTGGGAGCTAATAGCCAATGGACAGCTTGCCCCTGCAGCTAATCTGCCCCTGAGGTGACAACGTTCAGTGGTTTTCTACTCAAAGCCCACTATTTCTGCCCTCCTAAAGTTGGCCGAAATTAACTTTAGGTGTACAGATCAGGCTGTTCACCCTGGAGGTGTGGCCTGCCTTCCTGGAGGTGTACACCTCATGTATAGCTAGTGACTGACATATACTTAAGAGCAGTGCTCTGACGCTGTCAAACATGGTGAGCCCAAAGTCAAAATGGAGTAGTGAACACTTCCAGCAGTCTGCAATGGCAGCCTGCTGTTGTCTGTTTGCCTAGCTCACTCAGAGTGGCACAATCAGGGCTGCAGGCCCTGAATACCCCTTTACCACTCAAGTCCTGGGTACCAAAGTACTACTTACCAGGGACTTACAGCAGGGAGATGGTGTCTATTAATTGGGGTTGCCAATTACACATGTCACTTTTAGGGACAGCACACACTGGATACTGGTTGAAAGGCTCCAGTGCACAGTCAGAATCGAAAACCAGCATCCAGCAGTCCAAATGGCAGCAAAAAGTGGGGGCAAATCTGCAAAAAAGCCGGTTTTCTTACACTAATATTACAGGCTGGTTAAAACAATGTACAATTCAGGCTATGGTAAAGAAATGAAAAAGAAGTGGGAAGAGGAGCTTGAAATACTAATAACAGAAGGATGGTAAAAGCATATTGATCTTGAATAAAGAGACCTGAGCTGTAATTATGTTACATGATCAATATTTTGCTATCCTTTAACTCCTGAATGAAGTTTAGATTTTATAATTATTTAAAAAAATATTTCTATTAATGCATATTTGACAATAATATATGAAATAATTTCAATTCATGATCACAAGAAAGTTGAAAAAAAGAGGGGCAAACGTGAGGGGAAAAGAGAGTTATGCACTATATTTTTTCCCCCTATTTTTAATTTTAAACTACCCAAAAATATGAGAAAAAGACAAAAATAAAAATGGGTTTTGCAGCTTACCCATTCATCTCAATCCATCTGGTCAATGGTGCCCACATTGTTAAACCTTTAGTACAGGAACACAGTCTCCTTTTTTGCATAGATGGCTTTTTCAAAAGTATAATTTGCTAGTAGAGGAGAAAGCCACTGGTGAAACCAGGGGGGGTTCGGATCCAACCAGGCAGATGCAAGGTATAAGCGAAGTATCGCCATACCAATTAACACAAAATCTTCTCCTGGCTTCCCCTGTATTTCTTAGTCCACCCCAAGCCCAATCAAGGTCGGAGAGAGGAAGCAGTCAAACTCAGTACTTCCTTGAGAAAGTTAGAGATCTCTTGTTTTAATTTGCTTAGAGCATCACAGGAGCCAAGATATGACTTAGTCTGCCTGAAACAATGCACACTGGGGGCATAGGGTTCCTCTCCCCGCCCCCCAGTTGGTGATCTTTTTTGGGGTGCAATAAAGCTAAAAGCAAGATTTATAATATTGAGCCTGGAGCCGTGCCGGAACAAAGATATTATGTGCTAATTCAGCTGAGTAAAAAAATGGATTTTCCAGAATTTCTATCTCCACTTTCCACTTGACAGCTCAAGCCTCCATGTCATCTAGCATTAATGTGTTGAGAAAGTAATACACATCGCCAATGGATAAGACTTTATTCTTTCTTAAATAATCTATTATATTATTATTGGCAAACCTATTGGATTGCCACCTTTCTTAATTAAGAAGTCCCGGATTTGCAAATATTTATAGAAATCCCTCCGATCTAATTCATACTGCTCTTTAAGATTTTCGAAAGAGGCTATACGAGTTGAAGAATAAAAATCACCAAGCTTAGTCAAATCTCCATCGTGCCATCTTTTAACAATTGGATCTTTAAAAATTTCAGGTAAATTGGGGCTACTGCAGAGTGGTATATAATAGTTCAGGTGACTCAGACCTATCAATTTCCAAACTGATCTCACGATGCTGTGCCCCCTTTGCAAAGTTTTAAAGCAGACCTTCTTGTAATGACTATCATTCAAGAATCGCCAAACCCAGCCCCATGCGGCCACCCCCATAATAAGTTCTATTGGGGTTGGTATTTCTTCAGTAGTTCTATCCCTTGGTTTTCTCATATGAGGACTAGATTTGATAATAAAGTAGTGGCCCAATAGTACAGTCTTATATTTGGTAAGGCCAATCATCTCCTTTCCCTTGGTAAGGATAAATATTTATATGCCCTACTGGGTTTCTCATATGCCCAGATAAAGCGGGAGAGTAAATATTCAATTTTCTTTAAGCAGTTAGTGGTAAACTCTAATGGAATTTCCTGTAGCAAATACAAAACTTAGGGGAAAATAGCATTTTAATGATGTTACATCTGCCAATAATTGATAAGTGTAAATTATTTAATCTCTCCAGTTCAGGTTTCATTTTGGAGATTAAGGGATCAGTGCTAACATTCACAATGTTTTACCAGTAATATCAACTCTTAGATATTTTGCCCATTCCACCACTCTGTTGTCATTAAACGTTGCGTTATCAGTGCACACGATTTGGGTTTTACTGTGGTTAAGAGAATATCCTGAGAGTAACTCAGATCTCGCCGCCACTACCTCGATCTCGACTTTAGCCGTTGCGGGTTTGGTAGTCACTAGGCAATATCATCGGCATGAGCAAAAACATAATAACCTTGTTGCCTTTCAATTGGCGGAGAAACAAATCTATATAAATTGCAAATAGCAGCGGTGAGCTTGGGCAACCCTGTTGGGTAGCTCTAGTTATTTTAAAAGCATCTGAAAGCACACCATTAAGAAAGAGTCTTGAGCTCGGCTGATAATAAAGCTTTTTAAAAGCTTGTAGAAGTCCCTTACCTATTCCCACCCTTGACAGGTTCTACCAAAAGAAGTACCAGGAAACCCTGTCAAGGGCTTTTTCTGCATCCAGCAAAATTAGTGCCATTGGGTCCCTAGAGGTGTTTGCAGCATCAACAAGTGAAATTACCCTTCTAATATGGTCCGTGGTACCGTGCCCTTGTATAAATCTATGGTGTCGGGTATACAACCTTTACAACGCAACTTTTACAACGACCTACCATTACCACGCATTTTTTACAACGCAGGATCCATTACAACGCATAGCATTACCACGCATGTATTTACAACGCAGATACTTTTACAACGCATACCATTACAACGTAAGTATTGGTAAGTATATTATTTTATTAAAAATATTATTTGGGTTTTTGGGTAAAGGGGTATTTTTAGGGTTCAGGGTCAGTTTTGGGTTTTTTGGTAAAGGGGTATTTTTAGGGTTCAGGCTCAGTTTTGGGTTTTTGGGTAAAGGGGTATTTTTAGGGTTCAGGGTCAGTTTTCAGTTTTTGGGTAAAGGGGTATTTTTAGGGTTTAGGGTCAGTTTTCAGTTTTTGGGTAAAGGGGTAATTTTAGGGTTTAGGGTCAGTTTTCAGTTTTTAGGTAAAAGGGTATTTTTAGGGTTCAGGGTCAGTTTTCAGTTTTTGGGTAAAGGGGTATTTTTAGGGTTTAGGGTCAGTTTTCAGTTTTTGGGTAAAAGGGTATTTTTAGGGTTCAGGGTCAGTTTTCAGTTTTTTGGGTAAAGGGGTATTTTTAGGGTTCAGGGTCAGTTTTCAGTTTTTGGGTAAAGGGGTATTTTTAGGGTTCAGGGTCAGTTTTGGGTTTTTGGGTAAAGGGGTATTTTTAGGGTTCAGGGTCAGTTTTGGGTTTTTGGGTAAAAAGGTACAGGGTAAAAATTAAATATAATTAAATTGATTAAATTAAATTAAATTAATTAAATTACATTAAATTAAATTAAATTAAATTACATTATATTAATTTTAATTAAATTAAATTAAAAAAAATATGATATACTTACCAATACTTACGTTGTCATTGTATGCGTTGTAAAGGTATATGCGTTGTAAATACATGCGTGGTAATGGTACTTCGTTGTAATGGATCCTGCGTTGTAAAAATTGCGTGGTAATGGTAGGCGTGGTAAAAGTATGCGTTGTAACGTCATACATCCATGGTGTCGTATAGCGACTTCTTTGTGTATTACAAATGCTAAGCGAGTGGCAAGAATTTTAGAATAGATCTTACTATCAGAGTTTATCAGTGTTACAGGGCGATAGGAGCCAGGTTCAAATGGTGATTTATGTTTTTTGAGAAAAACTATCATTTTGCGTCCAAGATTCGGGTGCTCTTCCCCCTTTAAATACATGCCTAATTAAATTGTTGCTGGAAAATTGCTCCATTGGAGTCTGATTAAGCTATGTCGTAACATCTCCCAAATGGCCTGGAGTAGCCTCGTGATACAGGTCTTGATAGTATGTGTAAAACACATTACAAATTCCCTCTGGGTCTATGGTTCTCCCTCACACAGGATCATTGATTTCTGCAATTGTGTTCCAAGTGGCTTTTTGCCTAGCCCAAGTTGGGAGGTGATGCACAACCTGCTCGCTACACTCGTATGCTGCCTGCCTCCATGCTGCCAGTTTCTCTGCGGCCCTTCTTGTTATCGTCTCCATTATTGCTGACTTACCTACCATCATTTTTGCCAGTGCTTCCGCGGAGTCACCCTCATTCTGGAGCACCGTAATCAAATCTTCTTCAGCAACAGCCAATCTGGCTTGCATATCATTTAATGAAGAGCACTTTTTCTTGTTCAAGGATAGTGAGAAGCTAAATGTTTCTCCAGGTATTCTTGCTTTCAGCGTATCCCACACCACTTCGATCCCTGCCCTCCCTATGTTCTGCTTGAGAAAACGGGGAATCCAAATCCTCATGTGTTCACCATATTCTTCGTAAAAGAGAAGAGTTCGCTCAAAACTCCAATAATTCACACCCACATTTTTTTACCCTTTCCCTTTAAGCTCTACGAAAAGGGGGTTATGATCTGCCAGTATGCGTGGGACTTTCTCAATTGAGCTAGTATGAAGGAGAGTGTGAGACACTAGTATAAAATCTAATCTTGCATGCTTATTGTGCGGGTTTGAAAGATAGGTGTAACCGAGGGATTCTGCCAATTCCAGGTATCTGAGAGTGCCTGCTCGCGGCATAGTGTCTTCAATGCCCTATATACCCTTGGTTTATGGCCATTATATATCCAGTAATTATCCTGGCTTATATTTCAGTCGGCAGGCAGATTTATATTAAAGTCAACACAAATAATTCTGGGTAATGGCCAGGCAGCTAATTAATTATTTATACAATTAAATACTGCTGGGTCATCTAGGGTGCTTCCGTAAGTTGTACAAATAATAGTAAGTAGGTCTCCATTGCTTCTGCGACATTCAGTGATTACCCACCTCCCATGTTGATCCACGGACGTTCGCGTGAACTGAAGAGAGGGATTTGAGGTCAAAATTGCCACCCTGCGTGTCCATTAATTTTGTGTCGTAGCCCCGCCAATGTGTAACCAAGGGGCATATTATCAAGCACGGGCGATAAAATTATCGCCGCTTTAGCGGCAGTAAAGTGGCGATAATGGGCTTTTCGCTGCTTTAGCGGTCGTTTTCTGCCGCAGCACTAATTTTATTGATAATATGCCCCCAAGTGTTTCCAATAGATATATCTGAGCTCTTTCGATATGCGTTTCCTGCATACAGATAACATCAGTCTTCAATAAGCGGAGCCCCGCTGCGGTGTTTCGTCTTTTTTTTACATCATTGAGGCCGCAAATATTAATTGCATCTCTACGCAGTTTACTCATTTATGATAGGTAAGCCGTTTTGTCTAAAGAGAAAGAAAAAAGAAAAAACCCACTAAACTAGATCCCAGTATGCCAACCCCTTCCCCCGTGTGTCTGCCCCCCAGCCCACTCTCACCCTCCCACCTCCCACCACCTATCGCTGAGGTTACCTGGCGCTGCACGCGCCAGGGCGAAGGCATCTGACTAATCGCGATCCCACTTTCCCCACCGGTCCTGCCTCCCTCAATTAAAACAAACAAAATAACCAATTATCTAAATACTTCTTGCACAAAGCTTTCAGCCACCATTTCTAATGTACAACTTTTGTTCAAATTATTATTCTTTTTAAAACTTTTTTCTTTTTTCCTCCCCTTTTGATCAGGCTGACACATGGCTATAGAGGAAAGGGAAGAGACAGATTGAAAAAAACCAAGGGCTATAGCAAATGTGAAGAGTCTACATTAAGGCACAATTGTTTTTAAGTCTTTAGGCCCTAGTTTTTTACTCATTTTTGACCTGTGATCTCTTGTAGGTAAGCCTGGACCTGGATTTCAGACATAAAACTTTAAATTATTTCTTAGTAGTTGGCCTAGCCGGGTCGTATAGTGTTTGGCGAAGGAGGAAGTTTCTAAAATATAGGATCATTGCTCGTGGGTATTGAGGAGTGGATGAACAGCGTTTGGAAGGTGTTAATGGTAATTGGTGTGCGCGCTGCATCTCCTTGTCCCAGTCCCAAGTGTGTCGTTCCGGGAAGGAGCGTGATCATAAAAGTCCTCTCATCATTCCCTTCCGCTCCCTCCAGGATGCCAAGAATGCGTAGGTTATTGGGCTGTAGTCTATTCTCTTGCTCCTCAACTTTCAGCATTAGGTCTTTGACTATGCCATTATGTTCATCTCCTTTTGTCTTCAAAATGGCAACATCCTTCTCAAGATTTTCGTTTCATACTTCCACTGAGGTCATTCTGTCCGCAATTTCGACACATGTTCTGCCCACTTTCCTCACAGCCTCTTGCAGTTTTTGCATGGCAAGGCGTGATCTTTGGTTGTCTATTTTGACCTCCTCTTGAAACTCTTAATTGAATGTAGCACTACTGCAAGGGCAGGCTAGCTCTTACATCCAAAGTCTCCCTCCCCTATGCAGCCTGTAAATGTATGGTTGCACCCAGAACATACCATTGGATCTGTCAAAGTTGATAGATGTGAGGCAGAACAGTCCCATCTGAGGTCCGTGCCACTTCCTCTATCGGGGGTTTCACACCTCTTGTACCGAATAAACTATTTCTTCAGAGATTTTTCAAATGCATTGGTTTTCAGAGATGGTTCTGCCTCCGAGCTGCTATTCCAGTTAAGCCCCTTGCCCTCACTGGAGACGGATACGTTTACACCTGGGAGTTCAGATTCCTCCATTAATTAATATAATTTTTCCATGTTGTCAGGTGTTTTAGGCGGGGGGCACTGAGCCTTTTCAATTTCTTTTAATTTAATGGTGTTGGCATCTTCTTTGCTGGTTGTTCCTGATTTTCCTCTAGCCCTTGCATTGAGCTTTTGTAGATCATCTTGGGAGCAAGAAGTGGATTTTTGAATACTAGTCTCTTCAGGAGCCAATTTAAGGCTAGGAACTGGTGTCGACTGTAAGATAGGGGCCTCTACCACCTCCATTGCTGCTGCCGGGGCAACAGCAGAATTAATAGCCTTAGTTTGCTCATTCGAGTTCCCTTCAGCAGTTGTTCCTGCCAATGGTTGCAAATGTGCTTTTCCCTCACTTGGGCCAAATATATTGAAGATGAGTGGTTGACAGAGTCCTTAAGATTTTTCATTTGCGTTTTTTAATATTTTTGTTCTATCATTCTTGTCTGTAAATTCGCCTTTTCAAACTGTTCTTTACCCTTATTCTTAGCCCCAAGAAAATCAAGGCATTCTTACTTACTTGACTGGCTTCACGTCCTATGCAACAATGTATCCACCTCGCGTAGTCTGCAGACCAGGAGTCACCAACGTTCCTTAAGATTTATAATTAAGTCAATCTTTGATTTATATGATATTTAACTGCTCTCAAATTCTCCCAGAATGAGTCAAGGAAAAGTGTTGTATTGATCAGATACTGGAACACTTCACCCCAGTGACGTTTCCCCTAGGAATTATAAGTGAGCAAAATAATGTATGCATTTTAGAAGAGAATTTGATCTGTACTCTGACACTAATTGGGAAATATGGAGAAACAGGATAATAACCAAAAAAACAGATTTTCCCTTGGCACACATGTTTGAACTGCTATCATGCACTCATAAACCTACCCAACTAGGCAAAAAATGAATTAAAACACTTTATTATCACAAGACAATAATATTCGAGCTCATTATACACAATATGACATTTTAAAATACATTATACAAATCACAATAAAAATATTCCTAATGAGATAGGATAAAAACCAAAATGCTTTCATAAATTTCATACAATTTCCTGATGCCACAAACAATCAATTATGACCAATAATTAAAAGACAACACGACATGTGAGACCTAACTAATTGTCAAATACAATTGCACATCTATTTTATCTTCTTGAAAACGTGTGTTAATACATTGTAAACATCAGTATTTCACTATTCACGTATCTATTTTTAGATTGTGCCTGAAAACGAGCGTCGATGAGTTTCGATGGGTTTCGTGTAATTGTAACCACCTTTATCAAGACTGTAAAGATTGAGTTGTCTTAACACTTTCAAGATTGTTGTATCTCTTCTCCCTATTGATAAAACATATTTGATACAAAACAGTCATTATATATTAATAACACAAAAATCCTCTTTTCCTATATACAGAGAACACCATTTACTATATACTTCAGATTGCTAAACTGCCTCTTTGTCAAAAAGTAGGCCTATGCATGGAGGCTGTTTTTCTTTTAGTGGCAGTAAACATACTAATAAGAGATAAACATTTTTTTAAAAATAATTTTACAGCGAATTTGCTGGTTCATGATTCCTTATCTATATAGCTCCATTATTTGCAGGTCTATATGGCCCCTTCTAGGGAATTACTGCCGTTTTCATAAGCTGCACTTATTATGTTTACCATCTATCGTCAGTAGGGATATACACTGGAGAAGAATTAATTCAATAAATTGCTAATAACCCTCACTGTAGTTTCTCTCACCTCGTTGTTTAACAACAGGCCTCTGTCCAGTCGGAGTTCTTATTTCTCCATTTATTTAGATGTGCCTTATGGTCGTTGTGTTCCCGCTATTTCCTAGTAGTGAACAAGCGGAGATTTCGATAAGACCCCCTAAAACCAACCCTATCTATTGGTAATACCTATCCCCCCATTGGGTTTCAAAAAGGCGCTTTACCTGCCGCTTCTCCTTATCGCTCCTCAATGCGATATCCAATGGTTATATTGCTAAACTTTAAAACAAAAGCCTCTAGCTCGATAATCGTAGAAGCCTCCTCCACGGGTATCCCCAATTGCTAAAGAGACAAAAGAGGAAACAGACACAGGTCCTGCTGTCACATACATACATAAATTCCACGCTAACCCTAGTTGCCTCCCCTAGCTTGGCATCAAATAATTACCTAAAACCCGATGCAGTTTTTCTTGTTTGTTCGATGAAATCTTTGTTCGATAGCCCGGTTGTATTTGTCCCGGTTTCCCTTCTATGTCACGCAGCTGGAGCACATTTATACTGGGGTCAAATTCCAAATGGTCTATTCTCAACAATATAATTACACAACTAGATTGAGGTGGAATTATGAATTAATGGACATCTTTCTAAAAAAGATCTCAACTCAGAATGGCCTTTGTGATAATGTGATTTCTGCATGGTTTTAGCGGTCTTCTTATTACTCTGGATGCATTGACTATGTACAATGGAAGAAGGACTTTCCCATCTTGGATTGTGAGAGTGACAGGTAAAGTAGGATTGTGTGCAGTAGGACAAACAGGAACATTTACACCATTGTTTTGAGAGTACCCAGGAGTTCCCCCACCCACTAGCTGGTGCCACTCATAAATGTGGAGCTCCAAGGCACCATCCCCAGAACATTTTCTGGACCTGCAGAAGATCAGTAAAGGACTGTTCCTGCTGTCTGTGTCCTGAGAGGAACTTTAAAAGGTTGGACTTGGTTCCTTTTGTACCTTGGAATATGAAGTGGACTCCAAGGTTGAATGAACTCCTGTGTGGCTACAGGGACACAACAAACTGCAAGAGGCATTTTCTTGAAGTACCCATCTAACCAGTGGCAACTAGACCTGGACTGGCTGCTGCTGAACACCCTCAGAATCTATAAATGCTTTCTGCTCAGGTCCTGGGGCCTTAGCCATGTACTCCTGTGGTTTTTGAACACCTGAAGCCAAGGGAAATTAATTAGATGTATTTCTGTTAAGGCCAAACCCATCTCCCCGGACTGATCAGGAATAAGGTTTAAAGATGAAGGGGTGGGGTTCATATGGGTAAATCTATTTCTTGGCTTGATGCCACAATATTGATCCATAATGAAGGCTTTTACTGATGGGGCATGGCCAATCGGCTAATATGGCAGAAGCACACTAATACCGCTCTGCTGCATGCCCTGATTATCTTGTCAAATCCCCCATGTAGAGGCAGCATCCACCAGAAGCAGGTAAGCAAATCCACTCCCAACCAGTGGCTTAGCCTGTACCATCGCTGGGGAGCAGGATGGCTGTAGTGGGACAGCACAGACCGGAGAGGTCCTAAGCCATGTGGAAACAGCAGCCTCCTCCTGTTGCACGCCCAGCACATCATTCACCGGATCCCCCGTACTCCGGTGCCAGGTTGCTGGTGTCACAGGACAAAACAGCCGAGGTGAGGAAATGCCACGAGAGCAGCACCCTTCGCAGGACAACATTGTGAAGACCTGTGATGCTGCGGCCCAGAGATGAATGAGGCGGTGCCCGAGTGAGTGGTGAGCTCCTCCCCTGAGATCGCAGTGGCCAACATCTGCCCGGCCGTGTAATCCGGGGCAACGGACCATGGCCGCAAGAGGAGCAACCCTCAAGAGTGGTGTGAGAAGGCCCAAAGCACCAGGACCATATGGAGGTGAGGAGCAAGAGGGCGGAGTGAAATGTTGGGGGCCCGTGAGTCGTGTCAGGCTGAGGCCCGCAGGAGCACAGACACCAGTGCGGAATCCAGTCTGCCCCCTCCTTCCTCCTCCTGCAGTAAGTCCTGGAAGGGGGCATAGAAATTCACGGGCCTGCATGGCAGTGTCTGCATAGTAGGGCCCCTGCAACGTCAGCCTGCATTGCACAAGCTGCACGCACTCTAGCCCTGTGAGGGACCAAGGTGGCATGAAGAAATTGTGGACCTCCTGCTGGCGGCTGGGACCACTTGCATACACTCGACTTGCTGGCTCTGGGGCATTATCCATGAGGTCTCAAGACATTGACAATTCCTCGCAGGGGACTGAAATACAGCCAGCACCTGAGGGCCCCCCCGCAGGGGGTGCGGAAAAACACAGGACAGGACCCAGGGGTTATATCAAACCCAGGTCCAGCAAACCACAGGAGCTGATCGACAACTCGCTCTACTGTCCCCCTCTCCCTTATTGGTGCATCCCTTACAGAGATCTATGAGCCTACACACTAACTCCTGTGCTGTCAGGCCCACGGGCCGGGCCCCTTACCTATACAGTGCACCATCATGCCAGTCATGACTAGGAGGAAGACGACCAGCAGAGGGGGAAAACGCAAGGCATCAGAGAGAACTAGCTAAATCAATCCATTGGCAGTGCCAAAAGCCACTGCTGGGACAACACATTACACTGGGCTCACCTTCCCTTCCTTCTTCACACAGGAAGTTATAGAACCATAGCAGCCCTGAGTCTTGCCCCGTCCGCAGTGCCCCCGATGCCCCTGTGTGGAAATCAACACCAGGAGTCTTGAGTCCAAGCCCTACCTAGGGACCCTATGTACTGGGACCCGCACAAGCAACTCCCTGACCCTCCTAAAACTAGTACAGTGAAGGCACAAGTCAGAGATCTACATAGACTGTACGCCCATGGTGCTCCTCCCGAGGGCTTGGATTTTGCAGGTGACTGCAGACACCTGGCAGCTAGCCATGAAACGATTGCGATCCACCTCTTCCCAGGCACCCACGCGGTCGGACTCAGAGGGGCCACAGAAGCCGTGAGCGGCGCAGACCACAGAGACCCAACATCAATCACTATCGGTGAAAATGGATACGGTCCTGAACACAGTGGAGAAGTTAGGCACAACACTTGGAAAAAGCCTTCTCTTCCTTAGAGGCAAAGAAAGATAAAGTGGTCATAGACTTCACATTGCTACATGCAGACAATAAGCTGACACGGTGTAGGCCCAGGAGACAGCCATCATGGATCTTTCGACCCCGCCACTATCTCGAACACGTCTAATATGCTCAACCTCATGGCTAAGGTCCAAGCACTGAAGGAGAGACTGAACTATGCAGAGGGCCGGTCACGGCGCCACAATGTATGGGTGGTGGGGCTGCCGGAGGGCTCGGAGGGCCAGGACCCTGTGTCCTCTGCAGAGCAATCGATAAGGGAACTCCTACCAGAAGGTGCACTGTCCCCCCAGTTCGTCCTGGAGGGTGCGCACTGAGTGCCAACCCGGAGAACCTCCTGAGCGTGGCCCAGACCCTTCCTGATTCGACTACTCAACTTCAGGGACAGGGACGTTGTACTGCAGGAGACTTGGAAGTCCTCAGGCATAGAAGTGAGTAACACTCATGTTATGTTTTTCCCGGACTACACTGCACTGGTCCAACGACGCAGAAGCTCTTTTTAGTCGGTGAAGAAATACCTCCATGAACTGAATATGCATTACTCCCTCTTATCCACAATTTTTTTTGATTCTCCTGCAAAAACTTGTACATGGCTAGAGGATCTGAGATTATCCTCCAGATGCCCAGAACCCGGAGCCACCGCAAAGGCGCAAAAGGATAGAAAGCGCTGCAAACATAGCAATAATCCAGCTACAACACAATCAAACATTCAGATCACACTTCCTAACCTGGAGCAAATCATCACAAAACGCCAAAAGGCCCTACAGATCACAGCAGCTCTGGGTGACCAGCCCCACAGTTCGGATCCAGAAACTGAATCTATTCAATCCATGGCTGAAGAAGAGCAGTCCTATTCATGGTCGGGGGCCCAACTCTCCTGGCCCTCCGGAGGTGACACCACAGACCTCCTATGACATCATCTAACGCATGTAGGTCCAGAAGGTATCCTGTCATTGTCCTGTCTCCCCAGCTATAATAAAGTAGAGAATAGGCCACCTTTGAAACTCCTGCTTAGCATACCATTAAAGACAAGGCAGAACTGTGCATTGGCCAGTAATTCACCATGTTGCACCACCATGCTGCTACACCCCGGAAGTCTGTAGCCTTTGCTGAAACCTGCTTCCCTCTGACGGGGGCTATATCAACCTACAAGGGCAAAGCGATAACGCCATCACCATATGTCCTAGCCCCATCTTGTACTGATATTGTTTGAAACAGAATGTATCTGCAACACAGTTTGGGAGGGCCCTAGTTGAGACTCCACTCCACTAAAGTTCTTCAAGTTATACTGTTTGCCCCCACAGACCCTCTTTTACATCCCACACTGATGTATTACATCTGGGGCTGGAGCATTTACATAATTTTAATGCCAATAGGCCAGCAAGTCAACAGCGAGCAGAGCACCGCATCCAAAGACAAAACATCTGCATATGGCGCTAAATAATGTAATCACATGGAACATGAGAGGCATTCACACTCCAGCTAAATGCTATTCCATATCTTTGTACCTACAGTGTAGAGCTCCTCACATAGCGCTAATGAGAGAGATGCATATTATGCAACCAGAAGCCACCAGGCTCCGAAGGCAGTGACCTGGGCAGGTGTTCAGCACCAATTTTTCTGCTCAAGCAAGGGGGTCATGAGTATGGGTCTGAGCCAGAGCCCCATTCATAGCAGAAGAGGTGACAATTGACCTGGAGAGACGATATGTTCTTGAATGAGGCCGACTAAACAGAGAGTCTATTCTCATAGGCTCATATATGCTCCAAACCTAGAGCAGCCGGCCTTCTTATTCAGCCTCACCCACACGCTTGCGCCCTGGGCTGATATCCCGTGGTTACTGGGAGGGGAATTTAACTCAGTGCTCAACACTTTTTTGGACCGCTCCTTTCCCCCACTGACACTTACCTCCGCCTCCTCTACCACCCTGGCCCTATGCGACTGGCTCACGTATTGGTCTCTGACAGACATTTGGCACACGAGAAATCCAGAACCCAGACACCCGCATATACCCATTCTACTCCCACGTACATGGCCTGCATGTGTGATAGGATTGGATTGTTGGCTCCTCCTCGCTATCACCGCTTATTAAAACCATTGATTACCTAGTTCGCAAACACTCCGACCATGACCCCCAGATATTACAGCTAAGCTGGGATGTCGGTCCCCCAGCAGTCCCTACCTGGTGTCACCTACTGCCAGCGCTGGAGGACCCCCTGTTTCCCGCCTCGCTAGAAGCCGCCACCACACAATACTTCGAAGACAACAATGGTTCCGCACATAGCACATCCTTAGAATGGGAGGCGTTTAAGGTAGTCAACAGAGGGCACAGCACAGGGCTGGTCTGGAATATGCACAAACAACTCACCCGAGAGATAGGGAAATTAGAACACCATCTCTTACCATGCGAGACCCAATTAGCATCAGAAGCGGGAGACCCACTACAATTGTACAAGAAGCAAAGCAAACACATCAGCCTGTGAGAGAGGTTACGATACCTTAATTACAAAGCACACTCAATGAGCACGCATGCACTATCAGACAGATCTGGTTGATTATTTACCTCCTGGTTGTTGCACCAGGAACAGCCCAGACAACCTATGCACGCCATACGCTCCATAGATGTCCCCACAGTATATACCCAGCATGAGATACATGTAGAAAATGACCAAATACTATACAACCGATATAAAGCCACAGCCCCACTAGACTGAGCCAGGGAAACCCCCGGCCCATACAGTCTCCCATCTGAATTTTACAAGGCGTATGCAACCGTACTTACACTGCGCCTCCAAGCGGTCTATGCCAATGCAATAGATGACTCCTCAGTCCCGCAAACATGACACAAAGCCAGGTTAGTCTTGCTACTCAAACCAGGTAGAGACCCTATGGAGCTAGGTTCGTACAGACCGCTGGCTCTGCTAAATACTGATTATAAAATGTTGGCGAAATTGTTGGCGGACCGTCTACCACCATTAGTTCAATCACTTGTGCACCAAGACCAAACCGGGTTCATCCCAACACGAAGGACCTCTTTGAACCTTTGCCAATTCTTCAGGGTTGCCAAAAACGTGCTAGGACAGTGGCCCCATGCGGGGTGCCTGATCTTAGATTTAGAGAAGGCATTTGAAACCCTAGAATCGGACTTCCTGTTTGCGGTGCTGCCGCAGTATGGGATTGGGGTGGCGTTCATTAGGATGATCTGACTATGGTACAGCTATTCACTGGTGAGTATGAGAATGGGCCCATACATGTCAGCTCCGATCAAAGAGTGAAGAGGCACCAGGCAAGGGTGCCCATTATCTCCATTACTGTTCTCGCTCACAGCTGGGGCAATGTTGCGGGCAAAAGGCACAGGCTGGGGCATCCCTCAAGGAGACAATACGCACATCATCTCACTAAATGCAGATTATATCCTCCTATATCTAAGAGATACTCACTCAGTCCCAGGGGAGGTAGAACACATTTTAAGGGAATTCGCCACTTTGTCAGGGCTTGTGGTCAATGCATCAAATCCTGCCTTTACCAGTTCGAAGTGGCCTCTACCGACCTGCCATATGTCCTTAATGACACAAGCATTGAATGGAGAACGCAAACCATGTAAAACCTAGGGATCCGGGTGTACCATCACCCAGAAGACTTGCTTGAAGGCAACTTGGGCAGGGCAATAGCTCCCATCCGATCGCAAATCATATTCTGGGGAACACTCCCTCTAACCATTATGAGCCGTGGCATTAAAGAAAATGATAGTCCTGCCGCAACTACTGTATTACCTTGCTAAATTGCCCATACATCTCCCACCGGCCTTTTTCAAAATAATGTAGGAGATTGTGGGAGGACATATTTGGGGGACCTCCTGTAGCTGAGTAGCAATCCGGAAGATTTATCTACAGATAGACCAAGGGGGACTCACCTACTTAGAGCACTATTACTTAGTGGCTCAGCTGCAATGGGCGGCTGTATGGCTCTAGGAGCAATGCTTGGCAGACACTGCGACAGACCTTCCAGTCTTGACCCACAAGGCCCTTCTCTCCATCTTTCATCCAACTTCACTGGCTCCTGGTGTGAAAGCGGATCTCTTTCAAAGCTCTCTGCATGGTATTTAAGGCCTTGCGAGGCCTAGGGTCGTCTTTTCTTCAGCAGTATTTTCGTTGGTACCTTCCTGCAAGATGCCTTAGATCATCGGAGGCAGGGTTGGTTGCGGTGCCTCGAATTAGGAAAGCATGCTGCGGGGGCAGAAGCTTTGTGCTGGGAGCAGCCAAGGCCTGGAACGCCCTGCCCCTGGAGGAAGGCTTCGAATCTGATGGCCTTTAGAAAAGGTCTCAAGACTTGGCTATTTGCTCGCTAAATCTCTTTCTGGCCTCTGCGTTTGGAGTATTACTTAGCGCCAGGACACCTACGGGTAACAGTGCGCTGTATACATTAAAAAAAATAAAAAAATAAAAATGCAGAAAACAAAAAGCACCTCCGCAATTACTGCTAAATGTGGCGTACAGATGCTATCGCAGGAGCCTGCTCCTGACACAAAGCATTCAGCCATATGCCCCGCGCTTCCAATAATAGGTACATCAAGCAACCATAGCCCCATCATGGCTCGAGAGGTAGGCTACCTAGCTGAAAGCAGAATACAAGACCTGTGGGACCTGTATCATAATGGGAATTTGTTGTCCTATGCCTCACTTATAGACACTTACTGGGTGGCACTGTGGTAATTCCTCATGCACTGAGCAGTCATAGGTGTGCTGCACAAACATTGGGGAGACAATACATGCACATGATGAGTCAGGGTAGACACCTCTTAAAATGGTTCACTGGCTCACTTAGGTCTCACACAGCGGTGCTGTTACTTTCCATATGCACTCACTGGGAGGAGGATCTGCAACGTCCTTTCACAGATGTCGAGTGGAGTTGGGCGCTGGAAGGTCCGACTGGCGTCCCCTGTAACATGCTGTACCATCTCATACAGTACTTTTTATCACACAGAGGGGCGGACCCCGCCTGTCCACACTGACAGGCATCTGATGCAGACCTGTTACACATGTTGGGGAGCTGCCAAAGACTACGGGAATATTTTGAGTCGGCAACGTTCATACTAAGCCACTGCAGAGACCGAGCAGTACCCCTAAACTTGGAGACCTGCATCCTCACCTATATGAAGGCAACAAACATCTGCGAGTCACCTCCCGCTTTATAGAGCTATGTTTTGATTGTTGCAAAGAGGCTGATCACAAAAAGATGGCACTCGCCTGGGACCGCTCACTGCAGGTATGGGGATGTGCCGGAGAGTGTAGCACTATGCAGAGAGGACGCATTAGGCGTTGGGACGTAATATTGTAGGATTTTCTGAATAATGGTGAGACCCCGGAGCCAGAAGTAGGACCAATAGCACATGAGCAGCAGCTGATCCCCCATGCACAACCTGAAATTACCTATTGCATGTGCCACACCCATACACTGCACCTGCATGGATGAGTACCAAACAAGTTGACATGCAGTACCCTCATGCCCTTCATAGAATGCAAGCCAGCCCTGAAAACAACTGTCACATAATGATTTACACTTTGGCTGTATGGAGGTGTCCTACTAGCACATGCCCCCACCCAGTTGTTCACAGTTAACCCTGGTTTCCTCACCACTCAAAACCCCCCAACAGCGCTGCAGCAGGATAATAGTATACACGCAGGGCCAGATTTATGATAACTGTCGCATCCCCAGGGATGCGCCAGTTATCTTGCGCCGCTGCTCCGCCACCCATGGTGCGCCGCATTTACAATGCGGCGCACCATGGGGCAAAAACGGCACAGATGCGTGACGCATCTGTGCCGTAAAGGTGGCGCATTGCTGGAGTTGCTTCGCAAGCGCGATGCAGCTCCAGCAAGGCTCGGGGGTACCCCATCTATACAATGCTGCATCAAGACCTACGCCTGCTTCAAGCAGGCGCAGGGTTTTGACACAGCATTGGCCTGAAAGCGACTGAGTGAAATCTTATAGATTTCACTCAGCCACTTTTGCGAGGCGCACCTGCCCCGGAACGCCCACCCTGCGCCGGAACGCCCACAAGTGGCGCAGGGCTTTACAACGTGACGCATCTGCCTAGATGCGTCACATTGTAAATGGGTCGTAGGGATGCGCCACGTTTACGCCGCAGTTGCGTGACGCAAACGTGGCGCATTCCCATCATGAATCTGCCCCGCAGTCCTTTAGCAGGCGACTCCTCCTTTGTCATCCAGCAGCAAAAACATACGTCGCCCCCCTCTGGTCGTCGATCTACGACCCCGTTTACAGCACGCAATAACTGAGAAGTCGGGTCTACCACCCAATCCCCTCTGCTATGCAGTAGCAGCAATTGTCAGCAGAACTGTTCTGTATTGTAATATTTATGTTGCATCTGCTCGTGCTGTATCCGTAACGATGATACACGCATTAAAAACATATCAAAACACTTGGGGGAGGGATATGATCTAGTGGCCAGAATCTTTATTATTATCATTGTTGCTATTACCGTTTCTTACAGAAATAGACTGTTACTTCTGACAGTGCGTGCTCTTCACTCTTGTGACTTATGGTACTCCAGCAACCGAGTTGTGTTCCATAGAGGCACCATCCTAACTTTCCTGAAGACTGGACATGCATAACCAAACTCCTGTTTCCATAGAATCCAATTGAGTTACATGTCCTAGCTCCAACGTCAATGTATTGTATCCTCCTTCGCAAAACTGTGATACAGATACTGTTACTGTAGCATTGAGAATCATTGTTGATTGTGCCAATAGATTGTATTATGGAAATATACAATAAACAGTTTTAACAAAAATGAAGGTTTTTACTCATGTGACTTAGGAAGAAAATGTTCAGGGAGAAATTTTTTTGAGGGATTGTTATTTGTTGCATCTTCTATTTATTGCTATGCTATGTTATTACTATGAATGTCCTATGATTCTAAAAAATCATGTGATTAATCAAAACGATGGTACTACACTTTTATGTAAGTTGGCTTTTCTCGATTTCCCCGGTAAAGTTGAAGTGCTAAGGCTATATTAAATTTTGTAATAAAGAAATAAAGATTAATTTTCAGAATCGGACTTAAAATATCATGGACGGGCTTAGTTACCTTCTGTGACATCCATTCAAATCAGAGAAGTACAATGAAGCAGTAATTCATGATGAGGAATTACTAGGTTTTCCCAGGTACAATATTACATCACGATAATGAGATCTACAAACCAAAATGTGGCAAGGCTGCATGTTTTCTCCGTATGGGCTCACTACACTCATGCACAATTCAGGCTCAAATCCCTGATTGCACTGATTTGGAATTTCTCACTCGAAAACAATCAGTGCTTAAGTCTCAAGACCGCAAGACCATTCAGTTTGTTCTTGTTTCCTTGCAAGCTACTACCACACAACATCAATATGTATGGTGTTGTAGAAGAGGTCTTCATTATAAGGTCCTCTGGAATGCTGTCATGATATTCCCAAGCCTTCAATTATTTAAGCTGAGGTGTAGGGAATTCGTGATAGTCCAAATTGTATCCTGAGAAATGAGGATTTACAGCAGAAATTAGTGATTTACGTTGATTCCTCATTACGACGCACATTTTCCCTGGCACATTTTACCAGGTTTTTCCTGTTGCAGTTTTTGAATGAAAATAATTTGGAACCATGGCTTTTCATCAAAACTTGTGATCCCAGCTTATCCTCTAACTATTGAAAATGAAATGTATCTGCCTAGAACAATTTCGTTCCAGAGGGGACCCTTACACTTTACATACATGTGACTCAGTTAAAGTAAAGTTGTCTAAGTACCCTGAGGTGTCGCCCAACTTCTCCTCTTGACGCACCTCATTACCTCAACGAACAAGAGTAAGTGGGTATCTTGAGTAGATGCTAGAGGAGCACAGTACAGTCCCACTGACACCTGACAGCCAGGCTTGCATGGGGAGTCCGATATTGGCGATGTTCTACCGGATGCCCACTGGACCTTTTGCTGCACTCAAACTGAGGTCATTTCTATGACCTACAGACATAAACTTCTCTATTTGAATTTTTTGCAAAGGGCATACCTGACTCCAACCCAGGGGTACAAGAGACTCTGCACGAACTTAACCCTGCACCCATTGCAGAGGCGACTACACTGGTTTTATATACCCAACCTGGGACTGCCCGCGCATATATGTCTATTGGACAGAGGTATTATGGATCATTGGAGATCTGACAGCATTATCAGTAGAGGCGGACCCAGGCATTACCCTTTTGGCAATGTTAAACATATTCCAATGTCTGTGAGATGCCTCACCACACTATCCCTGCTGTTGGTGTGGTGAAGTGGAGAGTAGCTATGAACTGGGGAAGACTAGGGTACCTCCTAGCATGGAGAGGCTGAACGACCAGGAGATATGGAATGACCGAACTGACACATCCACCCTGATGCAACCCTCCCCACACAGAGATATGTGGACACCCCTCATAATGTATTTGGCAACCACCTAAGAAGCCAACAGCCATGAGTCAGATGCGGGGGTACCAGGGTAAGCTGAACTTGAATATACTTGCCCGAGACCACCGTGCTGACACCCCTGGGCAATCAAAGAGTCTCTGACTTACAAGGATGTTGCATGAATGGCCTGATGGTCATGTACTTTGAAGTTTGGCTCATTGAGGATGCGATGGCCCTATTATCACCTGTTTTGTTGACAAAGTACCCTACTATGCATGCCAATAAATGATGATATGCCAGTTGTTACAGTCTGGATACCACAGGAGCCATTCTCCATCACTGCTTCCTTGTATGTTCTTTTGTCTGTTCTTTTGTTTTGATTTGTATGCCTCCTTTACGTTCCATTTGTAATAAAATAAAAACTGTAGCGAATGAGGAACTCAGATGCCTATCTTCTAACCCACTGATCTGAGTACTACCTAGCATTGTCATTTGATGCTTGGCCTCCTTGTAACATAATTGTTAAGTAATTCTTATGCACTGTAAACAGGGCCTAGCTATCAATGGTGCAACAGTTGCATAGCATCAGGACCCATGGGAGTCAGGGACCTTTGCACCCTAATTATGCCTGTCTTTACATAGGAGGGAGGTATTTTTCCTTTGTTGTTTTAGGGCGTATGGTACCCTTTCTATTCTACTGACTATCACATCCTGGTTTCGTCTGTGCTCTGCTCACACATACTACCATTAATACATTGGTAGGTGGATAGCACCTCTTGTTTGTGATGCTGCTTGCTTAGTGAGAATCTGCCACCTACAGCTCGCCTTGCTATAACAAATAACTAACCGAAAATATCTGTGCTTGACTTAAGAATTCACTCATGCTCTGGTGTGGCAAACGTTTTGAGCAATGCTCATATCGGCTTTTCCTTCTTTGATTCATCATATAACTAGAGGTACCTGGTGGAGTTAACAGTTAAGTAATAGATTTTCAGTAACATAACCAAAATCAAAATGCAAGATTAGACACTTGTAACTACGTTACACTTGGTTTTATTAGGTAACCCTCATAAACGTTATGTTAATTTGTTTGCGGTTTATTTCGTTTTTCTGCCCCACATAAACGTTGTGGCATATATCATTGGGTTAACTAATGTGCTTTATGCCAGCCTCAAGCCTGAGGCAACCTCTGGTGTAGCGTGGCAGTGTCCAGAGGTGTGCACAGATACCCCCACAGTGAGGATTTAGGTAAAAAAACAAGCCTGCATCCAAAAAGAACTCCTTTAATAAAATTAGGGTGCGGTTCGTTATTAAAATGATGATGGGTATGTTCTAAGATCAAGTTACTAGATCTTTACATATCACTTTACTCCAGAGTCAACATGTTTCTGCTCCTTTTTTGCCCAGCCGGGTCTATGGAGCATTCGTCAGGCAAAACAACACGAATAAAAATTTCTTTACTCACAATTTTGTGTAGAAATCAGGGGTCTATTTAGTAATCCACTATCAAACTTATTCGATTCACCTATAATACAAATTACATATAAGAAAAAAAAAAATTCTTAAGGGGGGTATCAAGGTATGAAATATAAATTCCAAATCGGAAAATGAAGCATTCATTCATGCATTTTTACTTCACATTCTACATTCATAAGGAGACCATTATGGTGAGTTACAGTGGGAAATTGTGAGGGAAAAAGGTAGTGATATTTGCATCTAGAGAAGGCAGAGTGTAGTAAATACAACCCTATTATTAGGCACATTTTTATATCGTCTCACTAGTCCCAAATGTTTTTAAATTCATAGGCATTAGTACAAGGACAGTGTGAGTGAGCATGTGGGAAGTGTATTCTTTTTCCATTATCCACCCCCGGGTTCGTTTTACCTTAATTTCGTAGGTTACTTTTCATCATCAGGGGAACTGGACTCTTAGTCCCAGGCTGTGGAGCAAGGAAAGGCTGCAGTTAATGTTACCATATTCGATGTCTCCACAGTCGTTTGTTCGTAAGGATGCCATTCTCACCCACAATTGTCGGCGTCTTCTGCGTCTGGTGCTGGCTCTGCCCCCGGATGTGGAATCGTCATCATCTCCCTCCTTTTCAGACTCCGAGATATCGGAAATAGAAAGGGGACATGCAAGCTGTATTCTTTCAGACAATGATGTCGATTTGTGCTTTTTTAATGCCTAAGGGGAGTTCAAAAATGTTCATTTTACCTCCTATAAACAACCAGCATAGTTTTTCGAAACTATGATAGTTATTTGGGTAAATTAGAAAACGATATTACTACCGATGGAAAATTACTCATGGTGTCGGGGTTGGATAACTTTCTCTTCTTTTTATGTTTTTAGACTCTGATCTTAGTAGAGGCTTAGTAATTACATCCCATTAATTCAGCGATAGTTGGAAAAGGACCGATAGCTGGAGCAATAGTAAACAGCGAGGAAGGACAATAGTCCTAATGACTCGGTGTATATATCGGTCTAGTGTGGTTTATGAAAACTGGTGCCACGGAACATTATCATTAAGACCAAATTGGTGGGTTTTCAATCTGTCCACCCATCTTTGTTCTTTTTCATATAAAGTTCTTTCAGCATTAGTTGATTTGTTTTTCAGCATTTCTATCACTGTCCACTTAAGTTCTTCTGCATTGTGGCCCTTTTCGACAAAGTGGGTACATAATTTTGTTGTAGTCTTCTTCAGTTTTATATTGCTTTTGTGCTCCCCTATCCTTAGTTTTATTTTTCTGCATGTCATCCCTATGTATTTTTTCTCACAGGGACACGTTATCATGTATATAACGTGTGTTGAATTGCAGTCCGTGTGCTGCCTCTGAGTCCAAGTTAGGGAATTTGTTAATTGTAGAGTCTTAGTAGTTGTGGTTAGTTTACACACCAAGCAGGACCCACATGGATAGTGTCCAGTCACAGGTGTCATCTCAATACCCATTACTTGTCCACTCATCAGATGTCTCTTTGGGCGTGTGTGTACCAATATATCTTTCAGATTCCTCATTCGTCTATTTGCGAATCTTGGTTTGGGCCAGTTGAAATTGCCAGTTGATAATATCCGCCAATTTTTGTTTACTAACTTCTGCACTTTGTATGTAGCTGGGCAGTAAGTAGTAACACAAGTCACCAGGTCAGCTGTTGGTTCTTTTACATTTGTTTCTAAGAGGCATTCCCTAGGTTGGTTTTTTGCCCTTTTTCTGCATTTCGATATGGTTGTTTGTTTGTAATCCCGACTTCGTAGTTTTTTACTGAGCTCTTTTGCTTGCTCTCTGTAATCGCTCTCCTGGCTACAATTTCTTTTTAGCCTCAGAAATTGGCTATAGGGCAAATTGTCTCTAAGAGGCTTAGGGTGAAAGCTCTTATATGACAAGAGACTGTTTTTGATGTCGGTTTATAGAAGGTTTTAGTTTCGACCTGTCCATTCTTAATAAAGATGGTCAGGTCCAAAAAGTCTATACTGGTGTTATCCGACGTGAAAGTAAATTTCAGCCATGTGTCTCTTTTGTTCAGCCAATCGATGAAAAGGTCAAGGTCTTTATCTTTTTTCCAAATCAACAAAATATCATCGATATATCTATATATATATATATATATATATATATATAGGGGAGCACAAAAGCAATATAAAATTGAAGAAGACTACAACAAAATTATGTACCCACTTTGTGGAAAAGGGCCACAATGCAGAAGAACTTAAGTGGACAGTGATAGAAATGCTGAAAAACAAATCAACAAATGCTGAAAGAACTTTATATGAAAAAGAACAAAGATGGGTGGACAGATTGAAAACCCACCAATTTGGTCTTAATGATAATGTTCTCTGGGGTCTCCCTATGGTAAAGTATAGGGAAAATGTAATAAAAGGTCATATACCTTAGAAATAATGTATCCAAAACATTATATTAAACATTAGTTCAATTGAACTTTATATATTTATTTTAAATGTAAAACAAAATAAAAACAGGAGTGTTAATGGCTTATTTTACAATAGTAGAAATATTCCCCGGATTTCAGCCACTACCCCGTCGCTCCCACATTTACGACTAAAATGTATACCTATGTTTGTAGAGACTCCACAGGCAGGACAGTGATCTCTACAAAGAAAAAGAGTGAGCTGGGGGAAGAGTAGGCATCAGCAAATAGTTTGCGTTTAGCATTTTGTAGTACTACAAAACATACTAAAAAACTGCATTTGTGAATAGACTCAATTGTTTTTCAAACAAATTCAAGCATAACTTTCACAGAGGTCTATGCCTACAGCTGGCCTATCTTTGATCTATCTTCTCAGAGAGTGAATAGAGCATTGTACGACACCTTAGGTGTAAAAGTGAAAGTGACACATGTCAGAGGTAGGAGAATGGAAATATCCCCACAACTAGGAGGAGAACCTTAAAGAGCTTCACATGTAGAGAAATGCAAATACTAAAACTTAGAAACAGGCAAGAAGTTTGCAATTCACTAACGAAATTGCCACATCCACTTCAGAGGCATTACAGCGCAAACACACTCAACTCTACTCCATCCAAGTCTTGGAGTAAATAATACACCCTACATGGCTACCACAAGTACTACAAGGGAAACACATACAAATCAGTGGAGGCAGGGAAAACACCCCTAGCACCAAGTCCAACACCTTAGAAAAATAAAAATAAATTAAATAAAAAATATTCAAATAAAGGTGCACATTGCAGTCAGACACACATGCAAAGTAAATTGCAAAGATTTTACAAATATTTTACATTTGAACGAAATTATGCAAATAGCAGTCAAATAGCAGTACACATTTCAGACTTCCTTTTACATTTTTATATTTATTTAATTATTGTAAGAGTTTTTTAAAGTGCAAACATTACCCAATGGTATTAGAGCGATGTAAAATGCAACAAGTTCCACAGTGTAAAAACGAAGGGGCATATTTTAAAGAAACGGCGTTAAAATTATCGCCGCTTTAGCAGCAGGAAACTGCCTCTAAAGCAGCGATAATGAGCTTGATAATATGCCCATAGAAGCCCATGTTCTGGTGTGAACAGCTTCTATTGGAATTCTCAAGGGCATATTATCAAGCCCATTATCGCCGCTTTAGCGGCATTTTTCTGGTGCTAAACCGGGCGATAATTTTAACGCTATTCTTGATAATATGCTCCAAAGTTCCTGATTATAAAACATAGTGAAATACAGTAGAATTAGAAATGATGCACATTGCTACATTGAACAGAAAACAGAACTTCCCAATACTCCAGCTATGTCATAGCATGGATGGTGCATCAAGAGATCAACACCGCTACCAGTGATCCCTAGCTTGGCAAGAGTGCCAAGTGAGCTCACGTCATGCTGTCTGTTGAAAGGGAGAAGTTTAATTAGAGAGTTGTGCTTCATTATTGATCCTGTTGATATCATTTTCTTTGGCCCACCGAGATGTCCCAGTAGTTCAGGAGGAATCTGTTCATCAAAATCTTTTTGACCTCCTTTTTAAATATATAGGCAAATGGGTTTCTATGAATCAGGTGAAAGGGAGTTCCCGATTCTTTGGGCTGAGCAGGAGTAAGTGCAAGTGTAGGTCTTTTTTACTTCAGTCTCAGTGGTTTCAATAGAAGATAGCTGGTATTGTGTAATTATCGGCTTCTTCCAGAAATGGTGAGACTTTATTAGGGGTACCAAAGTGTAGTGCTCCTAAGGGAAGCCACCAGGGAGGTACGAGTGAGGTTATAATATGATCAAAGCATTTAGTCCTCATTATCAGTCATGCTGCCACATTGAGGACTGCCTTGAGAGCAGCAAAGTGTGTTTTCAATATACCATATAGAGTAACAATTTCATAGCCTTTTTGTGGATAGCACCAGGACTTGCACTGCATTTTTCAAGTCTGGTGGTATGATGAACAGTTTAAACTTCTTCAGGAGGCTGAGCTTGAAAGAGCATTGAGTGTGAAAGTGCTGATGTGGGCTTGCATGTTGAAGTTTTTTTATGGTTATCCCAAGGTATTTAATTGATTCAATGATGACAGGTTTGCATTTGAGGGCGCTCAAGTTGTGGAGCCTTTCCTGTACAGGTGGAGAACTGTGGAGGAGGGAACTAAGGAGGAATTCTGTCTTCAGCAAGTATTGTTTGAGGTGCTTCCAGGCTAGACATATTTGGACATTTGCCAGAGTGTTGATTAGAATTATTTTGTCCGGTGAGGATATACTTAGGTAGCAGAGTATTATCCACATACATATGATGTGCAAATTTTGAGTGATGATGGATCGCCATCTGCAGTACAATAAAGAGGTTAAGGAGCACTGCAGCAATGGTCGATCCTTGTGGGCCTCAAATCCTAACTGGTGGTGGGTTGATTAATAGTGAATCGGTATTTAAATAGGAGGAGAACCAGTTGAGCACATTTCCTGTAAGCCTAATTCTGTGCTGAAGCATCTTTACCAGAGTGATATGGTTGACAGTGTCAAAAGCAGAGAAAACGTTAAGGAGCATAAGATGGCAGGAACTGGTTGGTCCAGTATTTTAAGAGCATTGTCCATGGTGTGTAAAACGGCTGTTTTTGTACTGCAGCCTGTTCTGAAATGAAATTGTAAGCTGTTGAGCTTGCCAAAATTCTTCAAAATTTTGACAAGGATGGTTGTGGGAACATTTTTCTAGTAGTCTTGACAGAAAAGGGATTTTAGTCACTGGATGAAAGTTGTTTAGATTTCTTGGGTCACCACCCTTTTTTCAAGAGAGGAGTCACTTACTCAAATTCCAGGACTGTGCCTTGGAAGGGAGATGCATTCATGATCTTCATTCAAAGGGGGGAGTAGAGGTGACTAAGATCTTTTGTGAGTGATGATGGATTTGGGTCAGTGAAGTATAAGGTGGTTTTCAGTGATGCTAAGGATATCAGGATATTAGATACAGTGATTGTTTTGAATTATCTCTATGTAGCATTGTTTTTGTGCATTTGGGGGATGGTTGGAACTAGATCCTTCTCAGTAACCTTGTGTTCCTATTGGGAGCAGGCCAGGTCATTCTACAGCATCTGATTTGCATCTAGGGTATTCAATATAGAGCTTTAACCCACCTTTTCTTATTTTCTCTTCAAAAACGTTGAAAAGCGTCTCATAGTTTTTGGAGGAATTGTCCATGATCATGGTGATAGTGCTGGGGCCTGCTTGATCTGTGATAATTTCAAGAGTTTACTCACACATTTTTTGGCATTATCGAATTGAGATCTGAAGAATGGTGGTTTGGCATTTCATATTAGCATCTTTTATGTGTGTTTTATAGTCCAGAGTTGGATTAGATGTAGGCAGAAGAGTCTTGCCCCTTCATGTCTCTACTATTCTGAATTTGCTCCTTTCCTCATTTAAGTTTTGGTTTTACTAGAGGTGGGATAATTTACTTCCCTGTCTTTTGCAGCACGTTGGAGCTGCTTTATTCACGATAGTGCAAGATTAGCTCCTGTACCTTCCATTCCACAACTTACATGAAAGTGTGAGGTTCTTCTAGCAAAGTGAGGACAGTTCATTCCAGTTTATCTTTCGTTAAATGTTTCTTTTTCAAGATTTGCTTTTGATACTTTGGTCTTTGGTGATCTGTCTGTTCGCAGTGAGGTGGAACTGGATTGTGTGGTGGTCTGACTAGACATTTGGAAGGATGGATTTTATGCCATGCTATTCTTCTTTTGATGCAGTGAGAGCCAGTATTGTTCCTGTGACATGGATTGGCCCTACACAGGATTGCACAAGGCTGTGCTTTGCAAGGAAGTCTTTTAGAATGGAAACGTCTGCAGCAGCGACTTCATTCCAGTGGAGGCTCAAATACCCCCGAAAAATGGTGTTAGGTTATATAAGGGAATGCACTGTGTTAATTTGCATTAGCTGTTTGAGAAAAAACTGTTATTCTCCTGGCGGTAGGTAAAATAATTTAGTCAACAAGCTCATGAGAAGAGTTTGACTCGCAGGTATTCACAGGTGGGGAGGTTATGCACATGGAAGCAGGAGATATTTAGGGTGCTTTGATGAATTAAAGCAATCCCACCTCCTCCATGATCCACTGCTCACAACCTGGTTGTTTTCTTGTCCTCTGCCTCAGTAGGCCTTCCTTGTGCTCCATAACAGACACAAGCGCCAAGAAGCATCTGGGCATTTGTGCACTCTAGAAAACCATATCATATGGTATCATATCATATTATATCATATCATATAGATCCCAGTTAGGTAATTCGAGGGAGAAGTTGGTGAAAACTAAGATACCCATCAGGGGGTCAGTGGAGTGGCTGAACCAAGTTTTAGTCAGAATGACAATGTCTACTCCATGTGAGATGATCACCATAGCAACGTCTGTGATATGTTTAGCTGCTGATCTGCAAATGTTAAGCATTAATTTAAGGGAATCCCCTGGTGCCGGGGAAGTAGTGGCATAATCTGGGATCAAAGAGACAGAGATGAGGTTTGCGGGGTTCTGGCCATGAGTATTCATATGTGGTGCATGTGTATTAGTGCTAGCAATGGCCCAGGTGTCATCTGATGGTACCATAGGGGTCATACAGGCCTCACTGTAGGACTGCAGATATTATTCAGGTTCCTCCTTTGACAGCCAGCTCGGTGATCATTTGTTGGGTGCTTGTATGGAGAGCTAGAGCTGAGTGGTTTCCTTGAATAAGTAACACAGAGTGGAGCAGGTGCGTCTGTATGTAACTCCATGAGAGTCAGGTCACATTGGAGTTTATAGAGATATACTTTACCTCCTCTCTAATCTTGTACAAGCAGCCCGTAGTGGAAGAGGACAGATGGTTTGAGACACTCCCTGGGATTTCAGGAGCAGTTTGCATTGTCTGATGAGAAGCTAGAGTTGGGAGAATGCTGGTCAATAGGGGGCCCCACTGTTGTGTGGAAGGCAGTGCTCGCATGGTCGACGGGGGTCAAGTGAGGAGGGGAAGACCATTGCTAAATGCTGTGTAAGGAAAGTCCAGGTGAAACGTGGTTTCCCCATAGTGGTGATGGCCCGGGCCTCATGTGAAGATATTTCTAAAGAGGGGCTGGGATGCAGAGCCATAGGTGAAGATATTTTCAAGGAGGGGCTGGGATATGGGGAACCTGCAAAACATATCCCCCAGGTGGTGTGAGACCCATTGGGTTGTAGAAGCCACTTAATGGATTTGTGTGGGGAGCTACACCATGGTGAGAAGAGTCTGAGTGGAAGGGTGAAGAGGAGTCCATGTGTGAGGATATTTCACGGAAGGGAAGGAGGTATGGGGGTCTTGAATACGGTCTGTCCAGGGGTGGGATGTTTTTCCCTACGGAGGAGCAGTCATTGATTTGATTGGTGGTCTTTGGTTTGCATGGGTGATCTGATATGCCTTGCTATGGGAAAGGTGGGAAGTAGTTGTATCAAGACTCAAGGCGGGCTGGATCTTGCTAAAGGAGTTGTGACTGGGGTAAGAAGGGGAAGGTGAGAATGAGAGGGGAGTTCTGGAAACAGGTGAGGCATGGGAGAGTGTGAAGGGCTACAGGGAGTGGCATACTGGTGTAAGTGGTAGGGTGTAAATGTGCCAGAGGCAGCTCCAGGAAGCTTGTGGGGTGCTTAATGAGTCACATTTTTAAATGTTTAAATACATGTTAAACGTAAAAGAACTCAATATGAAATAGAAAATGGTCATACAACGTTAAACATTGCAGACACAGGTACAAATGTAGATACACATAACAGATGTACAAACCTAGAAAATTACAAATATGAAAATTGTCAATGAACATACACTTGTCATGAATAACATCCTGATAGAGCCAAGTTCAACAATATCTATGACTGAATGCCAGATGCCCAAGCAGGGGTGGCTCCTCCACTAGGGCAGAGAAGCATCGTCCCACTGCTTCTCACAGTGCAAGAAGCGAAAACATAAAATGGTAATAACTTTAGTTTTTACCATTTTATGTTTGTTTGCGGGCGGGGTGGCTCTGAGAGCAGGGGAGGGGAGGAGTAGTGTGCCTGCCCACTCCTGAGTGCGCCAAGACTGTTTGGTTGGCTCCCTGGGGCCGCCCTAACCTGTCATGGGCACTCTGCCTTTTCTCCATGTAGGCTGCCTTCAGCCTACATGGAGAAAATGGCCTCCCCATTAGCCCCTGGCTGGTCGGCATCCTGAAGGGAGGAAGGGAGACTGACTGCCTGCTTCTGCTTCCTGTTCCTGGAGAGCAGAAGAGCAGAGAAGACGCAGAACTCCGTCAGGTAAATTTAGTTATCTTTTTTTTTTTTAATAAACTAAACCCCCCTCCTGTACGCCCACCCCTCTCCCCATGCCCCTGTTTTTGCAAGTTGTGCAGCCGCGACTGTGCCAAAGCCATCCTGCCAAGGAGTTTGTGGGCCGATTGATTCCAGGATCTAAGACAAGCGACAGACTCCTCTTTCCAGAGATTTGTCAATATTTATTCAGCTTATGTAAATGCAATTAAAAATACCTTGAAAATTAGCAGAGTGTTCTACTGAGGCACCTGTAATGTATTACCCTATATATCCAACCAATGTAACTTCTTTTATCCCTATCATACTGCCAATTAGCCACACAATGCAATGTAGTATTGAAGATAATCTCAATTATTCATTATGACAGAAACGTCGATGATCATTCCACTTGTTCAAATGAAACAGATCAATACGATCCATAACTAATGTGATTCACTATATGGACTACCTTTTCATCAAGATTGAAGCATTATACACATGTCTAAAGAGACTGTTGAAAATGAGAGGTTAAAGATACTCAGAAGTGTAGTTGTACACATCTCCACCACATGAAACAGGGGATGGGCCAAATTTACAAGTGTGATTTACTACTGACAAAAAGAAACAGCAGTACATCAAGCACCACATAGGGGAAACCAGTGATATTGTGACACTGTTCCATAGAAAATATTAGAGACTTAAAATAAAATCCCACAGTTGTTATTTATGTAATATTTTAACACAATTGCTTGATTGTATAAAGTATCGTGCCATTAATTAAAAAAATATAAACTACTTTTAATTAATTCTATACCTCACTTTTAATAATGCTTAATGTAGGAAAGTACCCCTTTTTGCATGGTTACCCCTCACAGTTTGCCTGGTTCTGATGCTCTTTGTCTGAATGTGCACTGGGTTCCTGCTAACCAGGTTCCCAGCACCTGTGTTCTTTCCCAAAACTGTACCTTTGTTTCCACAATTGGCACATCTCTGGCCTACATATTTTTTTTTATTTTTTTTTATTTATTTAATGCGATTTTATATAGCGCAAACTTTACCCGAAGGTGTCAGAGCGCTTTACATAAGAACCAGTTGCAAAACATAAGGACTTAGGATTACATGCGTTACATAAAAGATACACACAGAAAAAAATTGCAAATGTAGAAGATGTAAAGTCACACAAAGAAGAGACTGGTGATTATAGTTATTTCTATATACATAGGGAAGGTATATGAATGGATATACTCTAAGCGTCACATAGGAATGGTAGAGAGTACAAAGGTCTACTACATATACTAGTGATTAAAGTTATCTCTATTTACAGAAAAGCAGAGTTCCATTTAGTGGGGTCGGAGGGGGATGCAGTCACAGCACCAAGGGAGGGACAGAGAAGGGCAGGAAAGTGAGACAAATGAGAGAGGGTAGCAGATAGTAATGAGTAAGACAGCGAGGAGTGTGTCAGAGGCAACAGGAGAGACAATAGAAAGGTCGCTAGGACAGAGGGGGAGGTCAGAGATCGCTAAAATGGCGGAGGAGAAAAGTAGAAGTAGAAGCAAGTCATAAAAGAAAATGGCGGGGTGCGCAAAGGTCCAAGTCCGAAAGTCCAGGATGAGGGTTGCCATAGCCAGCAAGTCCAGAGGGGGGGGGGGAGAAAGGCAGTCCGCAGCAAAGTCACAGCCTCATCGTCCATGAGGAGCTGGGGCAGAGGAGTTCAATCCGGAGACCAGGGGTCAGGGAAGAAAGACCACAGGCGCCAAGGCATGGTTGGTTGTTGTCGGGTGGGCACTTCACATTAAGGCACTGCAGCTGTCAGGTAGATCGTGCTAGCAGTGTGACAGCAGTGTGGTAGTCTCCACGCTGACACCACTTTGACACGGATCTCGTGGCGCTCCTCGCCGCTCTCGCCTCGCACATCTCGCTGGCTTATTCCTCAGCCGCCGCCATTGTTGAGTCAGGCTGGCCGGTACAAAGCCGGGGCTTGTTGGGGCATGGTGTGACGCTGGGGTGCAGGCGAGGGGGAGAAGGAGAGGACTCCGCACAAGTCACCGCCAAGGATTCTTGAAGAGGGCTCACCCCCGCGGGCATGAGACACAGAGAGAGCTCGCGGCGTCGCTTACAGCTACTCCACCGCCATTTTAGGGTCAGGCAAACTGATCGCGAGGTGAGCTTTATTTCAGTATTTCGCATATGAGAGGCACCCACCTTAGGGATGTGAGGCTTGCGTGTAGTAGAGGGTCCCTTGTAAAAGGCACCAGTGGTTCAAAGGGCACTGTGACCAGAGAGGGTATCTAAGGGCTGCCAAATGTATTATGTCACTCAATGAGACCCCTCACCAAACACATGAACACTAACCATGGGCGAATTTTGCGAATTAGCGATCTGCAAATTTGCGCAAAATCGCAATAAATCAGTGAGTTCGCGCGAAAATCTGCAAACTCGCGGATTTGCATAATATGTGACCATGACCACGTGTGTCTGTAACTTTGCCACCACGCCGACAGCTACCGAGGTCCCTCGACTGAGCTGTCCATCATAGTAAGGAAAGGGCGGGAAGAAGTTAAATTTCCTAGTGTGTGTGGGGCAGGGCCAAATGGGTGGGGCTTCCATGCAAGTTCACATGCCTCTTGTAAGGGTCAGAGACCGATCAGAGCAGCAGATGAGACAGAAGTAGCCTCCTGATCACAGGAAGTACACAGGATTGCGCTCGAGAAACTCGTGGATGCAAAGACCTCCATCAAGGATTACATCTAATTGTAGGCGGTAGATATGGGGAGAAAGCACACCTGCCTAGCCTCAACCGTGCTCACTAGTTTTTTGGGCGCCGAGGTCCCTCGAGTGAGCTGTCCATCATAGTGAGGAAAGGGCGGGAAGATGTTACATACCCTACTGTGTGTATGGCGGGGCCAAACAGGTGTGGCTTCCAAGCGGGTTCACATGCCTCTTGTAAGGGTCAGAGACCGATCAGAGCAGCAGATGAGAAGGAAGCAGCCTCCTGGTCACAGGAAGTACACGGGGATTGCGCTCGAGAAACTCGTGGATGCAATGACCTCCATCAAGGATTACATCTAATTGTAGGCGCTAGATATGGGGAAGAAGCACACCTGCCTAGCATCGACCGTGCTCACTAGTTGTTTGGGCGCCGAGGTCCCTCGAGTGAGCTGTCCATCATAGTGAGGAAAGGGCGGGAAGAAGTTGCATACCCTAGTGTGTGTGTGGCGGGGCCAAACAGGTGTGGCTTCCATGCGGGTTCACATGCCTCTTGTAAAGGTCAGATCCCGATCAGAGCAGCAGATGAGAAGGAAGCAGCCTCCTGGTCACAGGAAGTACACGGGGATTGCACTACAGAAACTCGTGGATGCAAAGACCTCCATCAAGGATTACATCTAATTGTAGGCGGTAGATATGGGGAGGAAGCACACCTGCCTAACCTCGACCGTGCTCACTAGTTGTTTGGGCTGATTATAATGCGTGGCTGAATTTGAGCTTCAACTCGGGCACCTGCTATATTTATATCTGTAAGTTCTTACTGTTGTGGTTTAATTTTTGTGACAGGAGCATCGTGCCAGAATGAATCCTGCCTGCATATTTATCCACAAAGATGCCACCGCTACTGCAGATTTGCCAATTTTTCCGCAATTTCGCGAGATTCGTGGATCGCGAAATAGCAGAAAATCCGCAACATCCGCGAGGGGAATGGGTTTTGCACCCACCTACCAGCCTGCATGTGTTGGTGCAGATAAAAGTGAAGAGTAGACCTGGCACACATCCCTGTGAAGCCATGCCTGCCTGCACTGCAAGGGGCATAGGTAAGTCACCCCTGCTGCATGCCTTACAGCCCTAAGGCAGGGGGAAATAGACCACATGTGAGGGCATACCTGCATGACCAGATATGCCCCTTTAGTGTCTAGGTCAATTTTGAGACATAATGAGTGCGTAGTGAAGGCATACTGAGTACAAGGGCTGGGAGCTTGTCAATATGAGTTCCACAACTCCGTGATGGCTTCACTGAATCCCAAGATGGTTGGTACCAAACATCTCAGATTAATGAGCCCACACTGATGCCAGGTTTGAATGAATTAATAAATGCACTCATAGAGAATCTCAGAGGTGCCCACTGAAATCCTACCAGCCTACTAGTGTGTGCCTGACTGGCCTGCACCAGCCTGCCACTTCTAGATGTATTTTTGACCCCCTGATGTGGGAGCCTTTTGCTCTCATGGGTCAGAAACACACCCTGCTTTGGGTGGAGGTGCTTTACACCTACATCCAAGATGGAATAGCATTGAAGGGTGATGAGCCTCAAAGGCTTCCTGCCCTTTGCTATGCTGACTAGGGTCTCTCCAGCTAGTGGAGATGCCCACCCCACTGTCCAAGCCCCACTTTTAGCAGCAAGGTTGGCAGGGAAATTAGTAAGCAGGAGTGGTGCGTCCCATTTCAGCCAGGACCACCCATAAGGTGTCCTGAGCTGAAATGACCCCCTCGTTTGGAAATCCAACATATTGTTTAGGATGACTTTTGTTAATAGGATAAGGAGTATGCTCCCTCATTAGAGGGAGTGGACATACAAAGGGTGTTGTCACCCTAAAGGTAGGTAGCCTATTGGCTACTACCTTCCAGCCCCTGTAACACCCCTAGATTGAATATTTAGGGTCGCTCCTGAATCTGATTTCTTAGTTCCTGATGACCTATGAAGGAAGAGGACAAAGAAGAGTTGTGCAGCAGGATACTACTGAAGACACCCACTGACCTGGCCCCATCCCTGCTGGCCTGTGTGCAGCCCTTGAATATCCTATGAAAACCAATGACTTGTCCCACAGCCCAGCAGGCTCCAAAAACCTCTAGAAGGACTGCTGCCAGAAGACCAGAACTTCCAAGAACAGTGGTCCTGTTCAACAAGAAACTTCAAGAAAGGGCTTTGTGCCCCGTGGAACCGAAATGCCCTGCTTCTGGATCTACCACTGCACCAGATGCTTTTGGCCCGAGTTCAGCTGACCCACCACTCCCTGCGAGGTTTCAACACGATCCATACCCCGAGTCCATTCTGGACTGACCCCTTCTGAACAACACCTGCAGCCTCAACACAAAGGCCTCCCTAACTGCGACCAGCTCCGGCAAGGCTTTTCCGATGTCCTAGAACACCCCAGCCCAGTCAGGCCGTGGGGAGCCCAACCGACAGTGCCCTGGTGACCGTCAACATCCAAACTTACCTGCCCAGTCACCTGTATCCTTCGTCGAGCTTCCTGGTCTAAGCCAGCACTCTTTGTTCAAAACCGTTGTCCTCCATTGATTGTGTAGACACTCTGCACCCGGCTGCCTCCATAATGCTGAGGGTGTATCTTTGGTGCTGCCTTGTGCGTGCCCCAGTGCTTGTATTATGCCCTGGAAGCTGACCTCCAACTCCGCTTTTCTTACATGTAATTGCATGACTTCCAGTGTCCCCCTTCTTCATTGGTTAACATTGGGCACGTGACTCTAAATTTGAACTCTGCACACAGCCCAGTGCTGCTGGTGGTGCAGGTTTGGTGCTCATTTGAACTTTGCCCTGTGTTCACCTAATACCCTGAAGAATGGGTTTGTGAGTATCGTACTTATCTGTAAAATTGCATTCTTGTTTTCCTCCCATAGAATAACATTGCTCATTTGAAATATTGCATAAGTGTATATTTTGTCTGCAAAGTATTGGTTTTTCGAAAAGTATTCATTTACTGCATTGAAAAGTGTGGCCAGTTTGAAAATGGTTTTGTTTTAGTAATAAAAGAGTAATATTTTTATATACCATTGCTCTGGGATTTAGTCGTTGAGTGTGTGTAATCATTTCTTGCCTGAGTTTATACAACAAATGCTTAACAGTCCTCTGATAAGCCTATCTGCTCATCCATAATACCACAAAAGAGAGCATTAGTATTACCTTCTTTAGCCTCTGTAAAGCCTCTGGAGATCCACTGGACTCTGTGCACACTACACCTTACTTTGGTATAGTATAAACAGAGCCAGTTTCCTACACTTAATGCATATTCCCAAAATTTTTATTTTCCTTCAGGTGAGAATTTAGGGGCACATTATCAAGACAGGCGATAAAATTATCGGCAGAAAACTGTTGCTAAAAAGGCGATAATGGGCTTGATAATATGCTCTATGGAATTCAAATTGAAGCCCATGTTAAATGTGAAGGACATCTAATATGGGCTTCAATTGGAATTCCATAGATCATATTATCAAGCCCATTATCACCGTTTTAGCAGCAGTTTTCTGCCGCTAAAACGGCGATAATTTTATCGCCTGTCTTGATAATATGCCCCTTACTTTTTATTTTTAACTTCAGGAAAATTGTTGTATTTAACTTAACATAATTAAATTGCATCCATCTGTGAAGTCTTTATCGGCCACATGTGGCCATAAAAGAGAAAGAATACATTAAAAGAAGTAATAAATACTAAAATATTGAGTAAAACCAAGCTGTACAGAAATGTATTATAGCAGCTCTCCAAATCATAAAAACACATAGAATAGCGGATAGTCTATTGACTTCATTATAAACTTCACAATGACCATTAATCAAAACATTATAATAGAAACCTTCAAATTCATGCAATTCGATCACAGAAGATAAAATCAGTGTTGGGAAATAGGTAAAAGAAACAACAAACATAACAACATAGCATAAAAGGCAAAAAACAATTAAAGAAGTTGGCAACAGAGGTTGGTTCCTAACTTTAGATAGCAGAAAAGGGGAGTCTCCCTGAAGGCTAGCCTTCTATTGATTTTCTACATATCGCAGTGGCTCTAAGGAAGGAACCTACTCTAAAACAAACGTTGTGGATGTTCAGCAGTTGCAGTTGGAATACTGCATCTTTGCATTTACGATGACCCAGGATATTGAATAATGTTTTAAGATGTTGTTTGTGCTGAAAATTTAAAAAATGACAAAAAAACGTGCAGCAATGTTTGATCTGCAGTGCCATCACAGGGATAGGATGGAGTTGTTTCCCTCATGGGCCTAGAATCATTCCAAAAACACAGAAGCTGCCAAACTGTGCCTGCTCTAAAATGGAAGAGGAGATACCTCTCTGAATCCGGAAGGTCTAATGACAGACATAGAGCCGGTTTAACAGAGGTGGTCAGTGCTTAATTTGTAAAAAATGAAGTGCAGGTCCTCAAATGTTTTTCGGAGACCACACCCACTTTCCCAACTCCACCCACTTCTCCGCTGGCCCCACCCACTTGTTCTATTGGCTCCACCCACACACTCAACTGGCACTGCTGAAACCAGATGTAATACTGGATCTGAATTTCAGCAAGAGAGCCTTGCTGAAGTTTTCGATAGGAGTTTACCCAGCCCTGCGAATTTTTTTGAAAAAACAGTGGACAAATGGTGCATTTTCAAGCAAATTTGAGAAAGCAGGAAGGTTAATAAAGCAATTGTGAAAGTGCCGTTATTACATTGATAAAGAGATGTCATATAACATGGGTAGCTGCTTATTCAAGCTTTCTTTCACCCCATAGTCCAGCAGGGTCTTGATACAAGACAGATAAGAGAAAAAGCAGTGTGGTCCTCGACCAGGAAGACACTGGTATTTCGTTGGTAAGAAGTCACAAGATTGGTCAAATTGAAAACCTGAAATGCAATACACAATCCAACAGTTTGCAAGTACATCTCATCTATGTTCAACAAGCCATGTTTTACCCATGATTGGAATTTTGAATCACCAAATAAAGTGAGCCACTGTAATCAAAATGAACCAAAATTGTGGCTCAAGGGTACATATTGGCAGAAACAGTATAAAACAGAAACACAGTCTAAATAACTATGAAAGTGACACATAAATATTGACCATGCAACTCAAACTCAGAAATTCCAGATCCAATTCACTGCCAAAGCAGGCCTCCCACGTGTCATTTCATGTGGGCTAAGTGCAGTCTACAATGCATGACTTGCCAAAGCAATTTAACATTCTCTCATATTTACAAATTCCTGTAGCAGACAAAATTTTAAGTTACCCCCAAAGCGGGACAAGATTTTACATTCCAACATTCAAAGGTCTGTTCCAGTGTCTGATTATAGTAGAGATGACTGTGTACGTATGCTCATACCTACATCTGTCTTACTTCCTATGTCCCTCTTTTTCTCTCTCTAGCTCAACAAATTGTTAAACCTCTCTCTCATTCTGCCACACTCTCTCATTCTGGCTCTGCTTAGCTCCATCTCTCTCTGTTTCTCCCCCTCTCTCTCCTTCTGTCTAACAATCCATCGCTTCTCTCACCCACACACACTCTCTCTCACTCTCTACTCTCTCTCATTCTGGCTCTTCATCTTTCTTTAAATGTTGCTTCATCTCTTTCTTTAAATTTTGCTTCATCTCTCTTGCTTTATTTATCAATCTATTCTCTCTCTTATGTTATCAATTACATCCAGTTTAGTTCCATTACACACCAGGCATGACATTTTGGTTTACACGTGCGTTCTGTATCGCTTTTCTCTTTGCTTTCCATTGACTTTATCTCCAAGTATGTTTTCTCTCTTTCTAGGCCTATATCTCTTTCTGTCGTTTTAACTCTATCTACATCCCTATTTCTTTAGGTCTGTCTTTCTCTTCTTTGCACTCTCTTTTACTCTCTGTGTCTGCCTCTTGATTTCTCTCTACCGTCTCTAGCAGTTTACCCCTTCCTCTCAACAATGCGAGAAATAAATTGTTTCACCCACCATTTTTTTCTCCCCCACCACAACATCCTAATGTCGGTGGTGCTTTTTGTGTATGTATGTGCGCTTGTATGCAGTATTTCTATGGGTGCAGAATGTACTTGTGCCTTCATGTGCGGCCGATTTGTGCCTGCATGTGCGTTGAAAGTTGGGGCCACTCTAAATCATTAAGTGAATTGCTATAAGTAAACATCATTGCTGCGGAGAAAGCATCTCTGGTACACGAAATATGTCTGCTTTTTTATTCAGAAAAGTTGTGGCCCCAACTTTCACGGCTCGACGTTTGAGCTCTACCCAGAATCCCAGCAGGCCCCACAGGCTGCAGACCTCACTCTACAACTCCTCCACATTGCCTGCTGTGCCCCGGAAACTTGCTCGGTTCAGGACTTCTGTCTCTGTGCGCGCGCACTCAGCCATCTATCCCTCACAATCTATCCCTATTGTGAAGCGCTCTGACACCTTCGGGTAAAGTCCGCGCTATATAAAAAGGCACAAATAAATAAATCCTTCACACACATTGCGTCTGCTGCTGTCTCTCCCTTAATGCCACAGACCGCTTGACCAGATAGGATGTTTGGAGCTGTAAGGCAGCCAGCGAGCAGTTACCGATTTGCAGCCATCGCAATGCCTTGCAGGCCAAGCCCTTTGCAATTTGCATTGTACGTGTTTAAAACAAGTTTCGAAACATAATGGGGCCCACGAGGCCTGTGCCTGAATATCAGGGGCCTCCTTTATCTGAATGAGGGGTCTTTATGTCGAACGGGGCTTTGGGGACAGATGAAGATTAAATAAAGTCTCGGTTTGAGAACTGTTGCGATTTGTCACACGAATTACCGCCCATCTAAAGTACTGGTTTCAACAGCCTTTAGGAAGCAGCCAGAGCCCTGCCTTCGCCTAGCCCATCTGCTTGCACATTGACATACCCCTGCTTCAAAGGTGTCCACGTGCCTGCATAAACCCGCGCTGACTTTTATTAAGCTCTCAAAGAGGAATGCATAGTGCACCCCCGGTAGTGAATTCTGAAACATAACACCTATGCTAACGCGGGATTACTGGTTACTAATTATCTTACCAAATCCCAAACTATGTCGACTGAATCGTTGGTACCTGTCGTTGAGTAAAGGTAGTCTCGCAATAAGTCAATCAATTTAAGAACTTACAACACTCTAAATGACCACTGACCAAATTTAAGTTTTAAAGATTTAATATAAAGTCAAAGATAACTGAAGATACAAACTTCTCAAAATGAGATTCAAAAGGTAAATTGGTATCACTATAAACATGAACTTCTTGAATAATCTAAGTCTGAAGAACAAAATAATAAGTACAAGCTCAAAGACCATAAGGGTTGTCAAAATAGATATAAGTTGCAACCTCAAAGTCATTACAGAAAAGAAAATTAAGGTTAGTCTGTCCCTACACTATTTTAAATGACATCCCTACTTAGCAAGATCTTTACCCTCTAGGTGTCAGCCGTGGTGACTTCCTAAGAAGATCACGCACTTCTCTTTGTCTTTTCTCTGATAATGGGTCTCTCCTGATCAGCCTATCTGCCTACCCATCCGCTTCCTTAGGCTCCCAACATCATCTGCTCTGCTCTCCTCCCGGGTCGCTTTCCCTAATACCAAATCACATTTCCAATAGAAACGCCCCTTGGGACGCCCCTCACGTGGTACATCTTTGCGCGGCAAACTCCATGATGGTACTCTTGAAGACCCTCGTTATAGTTGACCTTGGTTCCCAGGCTTCTTCTTCAGTGCGCTGATACCCCCTGAAATTCCTGGAAACTCCTACAGGCCTGCGCAAGGCGCCACTGAACAAAGTCCCTTTCATTCGAGCTGATTAGGACCCTCGCACCTGCATACAGCTCGTCCTGCAGTGGGCCTCAAATTCCAGACTCCACCATATCTTTAGTCATAAAACACTCTCAAAGCTCTGTGCTGGACACCTCGCGACCTCTTCTCTAACGAGCACATGACGATTTACACGACATGACATTATCTCCTCTGGCCTACTTGATTTACATGCAGCAGGTCCCTGCACTCTTAAAACGTTACTTGATTTAAACAGCAAACATTCTTAACTAGCATACGTTTCTAAAATAACACATCTATAAAGCATATACTTTTAACCCTAAGTTCAATAGTACATTTTGGAAGAACCACGTCAACCTTATCTCACATTATTTTAGCAGCACGTTCAGGTTTGCTGTGAATTGCCCTAAGGCCTACACATAATACTGGATTTTCAAAGTTACATTTAATTCGGACATGATTCTTTTAACATGAGAACATGAGGTTTTCACATATATTCCAACATTTCTACATTAATCTCACACCGTTATAATTATAGTCACTCTACTTAACATTCTATACATTTCACTACTAAATATAAAACACTGTATATTTCACTCCTGGATATAAAACACTCGTGTGCAAAACATGTTTAAACTAACTACGTGCTTGTAAATATGGTGTACTTATACATTTTTTTCTCAAACTTGTGCTCTCTCAGTCCCCCCTTTGATGACCTTCAGGGGTCATCATCACCAAGACACTAAAAATGTAGAACCTTTTAAAGTGAAGACAGGGCAGTTCCACCTCTTTTCATACTCTCTAATGCTTTCAGACTCTTATATTGAGTGTCCTGCATCGCTGTCAACTCTTCTTCTTGTTTCTTCATAGCTCTCTGTAACCTATTTGCTCTATAACATTGATACAAACGCACCAATCCCCACAAAGTGATTACACAAATCACAATTATGATGATGGGTTTCAATATGTACCAAACGATACCCTTTCCTAAGTTGGCAAACCAACTTCCAACTTTACCCATTCCATGACCTACTTTTTCCCACACATTTACCTTTGCTAGGTCCTCAATTTCGTAGTGTATGGCAGTGATATTTTGTATATACTTCTCTAGAGGTTTTGAATTGTCTGGAATGTAAGTACAGCATTCCTGGACCTTCAAGGCCTTACAGACTCCTCCCTCTTTTGCTAACAGAACGTCTAAAGCAAGTCGGTTCTGAAGAACCATTGCCCTAATCGATTGCATCTCACCTTCTATCAGCATCAATGATCTTGCAGTACTAGCAGATAGCCTATCTACGACTGTAGCTAACCTCCTAATTTTGATGTCATTCATTATCAATCCTAAGAAAGGGAATGCAGCACCGAGTACATCTCCAACTACTTCTGCTGCACCCAGCCCTCGCTTCCATCTAGTTGATATTTCTTTCTTAGGCGTGTCTAAATTCTCAACATGATATATTTTAGGGAAGACAACAGCCAGATAGCATGATCCGTACCAATTATCTGGTAACTTCACATAGGCACTTCTTCCACATACAAAATATACATTTGGTATTGCTTGCATCCCTTTCATAAAGTTCTTAGAGTAATATTCCAATTGAAAGGCATGTTCACAATGGACTTGACCTACATAAAAGTTTTCATAATATGAGTAACTCCTGTGAATGCACAGTTTTCCCCGTTTATCCTTATCCAAAGCAATTGGACCAATACTACCTTTTCTTTGATGTGCCCTCTCCTCCTTGGTCCAATCTGTTTCCCATTGTCCTGATGCTTTCAAAATCTTCTGCCTCCTGTATCTAGTATCTACCTGTGCTATAAACTTTTTCTCAACTTCTGATATTTGACAAGTCAGATTATTCCTTCGAGCATGTGAAGTATCTAACGTTTTCCATGGAATAAACCATTTGTGTAATCTGTCTTCGCTTTTGTAGTAGTCCCATTTGTTCAAATGCTTGAAATTCGGAACCTCTGGCAATGTCGAGTCGAAATTCGAGAAATAATACTCGAATCCTTCTCGTCCATAAAACATGCTCAACAATAAACTGCACGTTATTCCATATGTCAATGGAAGATGATGGTATCTGATACCCTCCTCCACTGAAGCTGGTAATTGCATACAAACGTAACAATCCTTTACTTCCATGGCATCAACATATTCATAAAGCAATTTAGCATAAGCATTTGACTTGTAATTTCCCTGTGATTCATCGGTGTGAAGCCTTTTTATTTCTGCATCTAACAATGCTTTGTCTTTCTCATTGATGTTTCCCTTCTCTTTAATAATGGTAGTTTTCGGTGTTGATACTCCCTTATCCTCCTTGACTGCGGTTTCATCCCCTTCGTGTCCCGCTAGGAATGAAACAGTTACCACTAAAATTATAAGAGAAACCACTACTCCTAACAGTGTAACCGCTATACATTTTGCCCTGCGGTTCGGGTTGCCAGCCTCCATGTTCTCAAACAGTGTAGTTTTTGACTTTCTTCCAGCATTCACTTCCTCTTCTTTTCAAACAAAGTCTTTCTCTCTTGCAATGTCTTTCTTTGAACACTTGGAAGCTTGACAATTTGTTTCCGCAAAACAGTTCAAAGTCCAGTAGAAAATAGACAACCCTAGCCCTTCTCCATCCACTAAAATGAAACCCCTACCATTTTTCTTCTTCCACTCGGCGCTAGGTTATCTTGCAAAAATTTTTTACAATTTCTTTTCAACAGTCTTATTTTCGTCAGAAGTTATGTATGACTCAAGGAGTGACACTACGTCTTCATAAATGTCCATCCGAAGTATCATTCCCTCAGGTTCTGGGCAGTTCGTACCACAACATGGAAAGTCAACTTTTTCTAGAATTATTCTCCTTATTTCGCTCAAGACAAGTGGACGGACAAAATTGAGAGTTAGCGTTTTTTCAATTTCCACTCCTGGTACTATCAGTTCTACATCCACAATTACAAAGGGGTCCGTTCTAATCAAGATCACTTTCTTCACCTTTCCAGTTCTGCGCCCCTTTGAAGACATTCACAATATGGTATTAATCCACAACAATAAGCGCTCCTAGCATTTCTACTACTCGCTCAAGCATTTCCAAACGAAGAAGAGTTCCCTCCAATATTGGATATCGTGAACAGCAAACTGGAAACTCAACTGTCTCTAAAATCAATTTTCTTATTCCACTCAGGAGAGCAGGATGAACGATGTTGAGTGTCAGCAACCTTTCGGTCTCCGCTCCTGGCAGTAGAAACCTTATTTGCACTGTGATGATCGGGTCAGTTCTGATCAGTTCCACTTCCCTGATCCTCCCTGTTCTGTGTCTCCCAGACATCTGCAACGAGGTAGGTCCAGTCGGGAGTAGAGTATCTTCTGCTAGGCACTCGCACCCTCCTTGATCTTCTAAGACCCTCCTCGGCTTGATCCTGGATATCTTCTTCTGGATCTGAGTCTTCGGATATAGGAGTAAGCGTTTCTTCCTGGGCCGACCTCAAACTTAGCCTTCTTCTCCTTGTTGGCCAAGTGGCAGCTCCAAGCCTTATTCTCCTATTTCTTGTCCTCTCACTCGGTTCTTGATCGCTCTGATACGGATCTGAGTCTGAGTCGTATTCACTTCTGCTCTCTCCTTCAGTTGCGTCTTCTGTCTCACTGCCGTCCTGCCTTCGCTCTTCTTCTGAATCCGTTGCGTTCCCAACTTCTTCCGACACCCCCTCAGCTGCCTCAATCCCTTCTTGCGACTCTTCTTCCACTTCCGGGCTTTCGTCTGGGATGGGAGCTGTTCCTTCTAGAGGTGCTGGAACTCTTCTAGTATGGGATGCATGGATCCAATTTGGCAGCCCCCCGCACTTCACCGCGGTGTTCGTTATCAGGATTACCTGAAAGGGCCCACGCCAGCGAACATCTAGGCAGTTCTTCCGGACGTGTTTTTTAACTAAGACCCAGTCCCCTGGGTTCAGATCATGACACAGGTTCCTCGATGCTGGAACTTCAGCCGCATGCACCTGAAGGGACACAGAATGGATGGCGTCAGACAGTCCTTTACAATAATCCAAGATCAGATCATCTGTAATATTCAATAGAGCAGTAGTTGGAACTGTAGGAAGTCTCATGGCCCTCCCCATCAGGATCTCGTGGGGAGAGAGACCTGTCCTCCTATCAGGTGTGCTGCGCATGCTCATGAGCACTAAAGGAAGAGCATCTGGCCAACTAAAAGATGTGGATGCCACTACTTTAGCCAATCTATTCTTCAACGTGCCGTTCACTTGTTCCACAATTCCTGAAGCTTCTGGTCGATAACTACAATGCAGCTTTTGATCGATATTCAGTGTGGAGCACAACATCTTCACTATTTCGCTGTTAAAATGTTTTCCTCTGTCAGATTCCAAAGAGGCAGGCACCCCGAAGCGCGGTATCAACTCCCTGAGCAACAATTTAGCCACTGTGAGTGTATCGCACCTACGTGTAGGGTACGCTTCAACCCATCTGGAAAATACGCATACAATCACCAACACATACCTAAGGCGATTGACTCTTGGCATTTCGATGAAATCTAATTGCATTCTATTGAAAGGCCCCCCCGACCTCCCAATGTGACTCAGTGTGACTGGTGTTCGTTTGCCTACGTTCAGTTGTTGGCAGGTAACACATCGCTTACATACTGATTCCGCTGCTATTCTAAATTTAGGGCAATACCAAGTTTGCCTAAACACTCTCATCATAGCATCCCTTCCTAGATGTACTGGACCATGTATTTCTCTCGCCATGGGATTAGCTAATTCTTCAGGTAACACAGCTCTCCCATCTGCTGAAACCCAAAAATCCATTTCACTTCGCACACAACCTGCTATTTCCCATGCCTTTTTCTCTGTTTCAGGTGCGTTCTCCTGCATTATTCTTAAATCCTCCCAAGTGTCTACAGTTTCTAACATCATACTTAATTCAGTCTTTTCTTCTGCACCTTCTATTTCCACCTTTGAGAAAGAATAATTTTGTTCCGCACAATAGCGTGCGACCTCATCAGCGTATCTGTTGCCTTGTGACACAAAATCTGTATTCTTAGTATGAGCTACACATTTTACTATTGCGATATCAACTGGACCTTGCAATGCTTCTAACAACAGCCGCACAAATTCTCCATTTCGAATGGGCGAACCAGAGGAGGTCATGTAACCCCTCTGAGACCACAACTGCCCGAAATCATGAACCACACCGAAACCATATTGGCTGTCCGTGTAGATGGTGACTCTCTTTCCATTTCCTGCTATGCAGGCACGAGTTAGGGCAATAATCTCTGCTACCTGTGCGGAATGTACTCCTTCCAGGCAAGCGGCTTCTACAACTCCAGTAATAGTACAAACAGCATAAGCTGCTCTCAACCGACCAGTATCGTCTCTTAAACATGAGCCATCAACAAAATAAATTTCATCGGGGTCTGACAATGGCTCATCCACAATATCTGGTCTGGGTTTCGTGCATAGTTCAGTCACATCAAGGCAATCGTGGTCTTCACATCCTTCGCCTTCTATTACAGTGGGTAATGGCATCAAAGTAGCAGGATTCAAGACAGAGCATCTCCTGAGAGTCACGTTCTCTGCGGCAAGTATAACTTGCTCGTAGCGCGTGAGCCTACTATTGGTCAGATGCTGCGTCTTCGTCCTGGTCATTAGCAATTCAACTGAATGTGGTACATACACCACTACTGGATGTCCCATCACAATACTCTCGCTCCTTTCAATGCTGACACCCGTTGCAGCAACGGATTTGAGACATCCGGGCAACGCTGCGGCTACTGGATCTAATGTAGCCGAAAAATATGCAACTGGTCTACGGGCATTACCGTGGGTCTGTGCCAAGACTGACAAAGCACATCCCTCTCTCTCACAGCAATAGAGTGAAAATGACTTTTCGTAATCTGGCATTCCCAGAGCCGGAGCACGACATAAATCGTCTCTCAGCTGTAAAAACGCCACTAGACATTCTTCATCCCATGGTACCGGATCACTCACCTCCTTGTGCGTCAGTTTCTGTAAGGGCTTTGCTTTCAGTGAAAAGTTAACTATCCACTGTCGGCAGTAACCCACCATTCCTAGGAACATTCTAACTTCTCTCTGTGTTGTAGGCGCATTCATTTTCATTATCGCCTCAATCCTCTCTGGTGACACCTTACGTTTCCCTTTTTCTAACCTGTGCCCTAGATACTGTACTTCTGTCAAACAATACTGCAACTTGCTCGGAGATACCTTATGTCCATTTTCAGCTAAATGATTCAGTAAGGCAATTGAATCTGCTTTACAAGCTTCCTCTGTCTCTGACGCAACAAGTAGGTCATCTATGTACTGTACCAGAACCGAATTCTGTGGCAGTACTAGATTCTCAAGATTCTTTTTCAGCAACTGATTAAAGATGGATGGGCTGTCTGTGAATCCTTGTGGGATTCGACACCATGTTAAAACGCGATCTTCCATTTTAAAAGCAAAAAGATACCTGCTCTCTTCATCCAATGGGATTGAAAAGAAAGCCTGACAAAGATCTATCACTGTGAACCATTCTGCTTGACATGGTATTTGAAACAATATCACTGATGGATTCGGTACCACGGGACAACATGAAACGACTATGTTGTTAATTTTTCGTAAATCCTGAACTATCCTAAACTTCCCGCTAGGTTTCTGCAAACCCATAATCGGGGAGTTACAAGGACTGCCCACGATTTCTTTCAGTATTCCCTGTTGTATCATTGACTCGATCACAGGTTTTATTCCCGCAATCGTTTCCTGGGACAATTTGTATTGAGGCGTTCTTGGAAACTCAACATTTGGTTTTACCAATATTTTTACCGGTTCTACCCCTTTAATCAATCCTATATCTTCTCCTGTGAAATCCCACACCTCTGACGCCACTGCATCTCTTAAATCTTGGGGAAGATCTTCTACAGTCAGAGTAGGATATAGTTCTACACAGAATTTTGAATTGGCCACCTTAAAGGTAGCATCATCGTCGGTAGTCTGTACCTCCACTCCTTGTGGGGTGCAGTATATGGTGCAATTCAATTTGCATAACAAATCCCTTCCTAACAGACATACCGGACTCGAGTCACAAACCACAAACTGATGTTCGTTCATGTGGTTTCCAATTTTCACAGACACTGGTTCTGTCAAGGGACTAGTCATTCTTTTATTTGCGACTCCGACCACCTGAATTGTTTCCCCTGACATTGGCAAGTCTGGAACCACCGCTGATCTCAGAGTCGAACGAGTAGCCCCAGTGTCCACTAAGAACGTAGTGGGACACCCTGCCACTTCTGCCTCAACAAATGGCCCTCTTTGATCCACTTCTAGGACTGCCCCGAGGGTACAATCCTCTTCACTGCTCACCCGTTGTCCTGTCAATGGGTCAATGTAATAACACTTTTCTTCCTCGATAAACAGAGGCATTTGTTTAAAGACCTTTCCCCCAGCTGCTATCTTCGGTGGCTGTGGGAATTGGGCCCGTGGAGCCGAAGTCCCCCCTTTGGCCACCTTACTGCTTGAGACTGTCACCTTTTGCACTGGGTCTTCTTGGACCTGTTCTTCTACTTCTAGCTCTCCATTTTCAGGGTTAAAGGGACACTCGCGTCGCCAATGCCCCACCTGGTGACACTGATGACACTTTGTCGTTTTCTTTAAAGTGGCAAAGTCTATCCTAGGTCTCTGCCCTTCCTCATTGTCCTTATTCTGACCGTTTGGCTTTCGTCCCATCCCCTGTTTCTGCTGGCCACCCTTCCCAGCGGACTGCATTTGCACCACCATCAATTTCTCCTTTAGATTCTTGGCTTTAGAATCTATCTCGGCACTGCAGTACCTCGCATAACGTAAAATCTCATCTAGTGGTTTGTTCTGCCAACAGATTAAATGTTGCTGTATCATCAAACAAATATCAGGTCTCAACCCCAAGACAAACTTTGACACAAACTGCCCTATATCTTTGGGATCCATTACATCTAGTCCACTGTATTGCTTGAATGTTTTCAGCAACCTCTCATAAAACTCATGCACGGTCTCCTTCGGTTCTTGCCTTGTTCGATCTATCTTTACCCAATCTATATCCTGCGGTGGTACCTTATCTTTCAGCCATGCTATTACCCTTTCGTACTTTTGCATGACAATCTCGGACGGTCCATTAGTCCGAGCATCCCTCACTGGTTCAGTATTTGGCCATTCAACACTAGTCTTGCACGGGGTCCACAAATCAGATGGGACCACGATGTCAAACAACGTGTTCAAATCTATCCACAGTACTTTCGAGATTTTGACAAACCTCTCTACCTGTTTATACCATTCGACTGGATTGTCCCGCAACTTCGGAAATGAGTTGGTAAATGCAGCTAAATCTCCTCTACTCCAGGGCACATGTACATAATTTCCGTTTGATATTTCTCGCAAAGGGAATGCCTCCATCTGCATTACCCTTCCCTCAGGGGTCATCACATTTGTACTTCGCCTAACTGTGCCCTTTTTCGACCACCTTTCTTCCCATTTATCCAGTTCCCTCCACACTCTTATCCCTGTTACCAGCTCTCTTATGTGTGTTTTTAATCCAGTAGTTCTCTTCTCATCTAGATCTTGGTCTGCGTACTGTAATCTGTGGTTACTCTGTAATGCCCTTGTCCTAGACAAATCCACGGCATACCTGTCTGCCAAATCAGTCAATTTCTCATGAAACGCTCTAGCTTTCCTAGTAATATCCTTTGCCATGAACAATAACTCATCCTGTTCATACAATTCTATCCTTTCCAAAGGCAATGTTCCATCTATTATCTCATCAACATCTGATTTTAAACTGGTAACATCAAGTCTTTTTGCCTTAATTTCAGCTTTCAAGACACTCAATTTAGCTCCTCCATCCGCATCTCTCCCATCCCAGCTCCGAGATCTACGTTTGGGTATTGGTGAATTATAGGGAGTCCTCCCCTGTTCCCATCTCTCTAAGTCCCATGCCTTTCCATCTTCTCGGGGTGGGTGGTGAAACACTCCTTCATGCCTCCTAGCCTCTCTCTCCCCATCCTGGCTAGTTTCACGGGATGCAGGGTAAGATGTTCCATTACTCCCTCTTTCTTCCCTACTTCCCTGTGATTCCTGATTACTCGAGGCGTGGCGGGACCTATCGCTGTTCTCCTTTCTCCAATGTTGAACGTCTTCCCCAAGTGTATGATGAAGGCACCTAAACCTATTCTGAAAAGCCCGTACCGCCTCATCTCCTCCTTTCCCCCAGAGACGGGACATTTCCTCACATTCTACAATCCTAGTATTTTGTTCCGGCTGTTCTCTCTGATTTGTAGGACATGCATCCCCTCTATTCTCTTGACTTTGGCCTTCCCGGCCCTGACTGCTTTCGCTGACCCCACAATGAGATACTGTCCCGTTACCCCTGCTTTCCCACTCTGGTTCTGTTCTTGTCCTGTTATTTGGAGATACTACGGACCCGTCCCATTCCCTCAAATCAGCTCTTAACTCTGAAAAAGATCTTGGCCGTGGTCCCCTTAGATCCATTGGTCCTCTCGGACCTCCCTGTTCTGAATTGGGACCGACAGTTGTGTCTAATGGGGTGTTCCATGTTACCGAACCTGGCAATTGTTTCCATGCATTTGTCACATTATTCCTCCTTTCCATCTCAATCCTTTCCCTATCCAATTGCCTTTGTTGTTCCCCTCTATCTCTCTCAGAATTATAGATCGAAACTATGGGTTCTATGGTAACAGGCACTTGAAGAGCGTCTGGCAATCCCACAGACTCAACCCTTTCTGTGGTTGGCGTTTTCTGCACCACAAACCTTCCCACTACACTCTGTACAGTGTTGTTTGGAGGTGTTTCTCCGCCTTTGATAGGTGTCCATTCCGATATAGGGAGTGGTGTATATCCCTCTATGTCATTTCCATCTTCCCTTGCGAGCCCTCTATCTTCTATTAACCCCACTCTCGGAGGTGGTCTATCCATTAACAATCTGTTTATCAGATTGTCCTCCGACTCGCTTTCCTCGTCTTCTTCCATGAGGTTTCCTCCTCCTGACACCTCCCTCATCGGATACATTTTCTCCACCTCAATAGTCTGTACTCTCCAACGCTTTTCCTCCTCATCCCATTTGGAATCTCGCACTGCCCTTACCGATCGCGTCAGTCTTTGTTGACGCCTGTTCAAATTTCGGTCGTGTGCAGCCTTAATCCATGCATTAAGAGCCTCAAACTGTGTTGGTCTGGGCGAGGGTTTCAATGAGGACATGGTTGCTTTTAGCCGATGTAACACCTCTAATTTAAACGTCCCGTACCTCGGGAACTGCATTTCCTCATTCCCTTCCGTAAGCTTATTCCAAGCCCCAATCCACAATATCGTATGCAGCCCCACATTCGTTGCCATATAATGAGCTGGTGTACCCTCTGGCGGAGCCTCCTCCCCGTAATAATGTTCACTTCGTTTACGTTTAAAAATCCCTTTCAAACACTTAAAACACTTCATGATTTCTCTTTTCTCCGCGTTCGTTTACTTCCTGATGACACTCCACCAATCTCAGCGCCGTTCTCACTAACTGGCCTATCCGTACGCGACTTTCCTCCAACGTCACGCTAGTCGCCCAACCAGAGCGCGGCTCTAGCTAACGTCACACCAACCGCTCAATCACTGCGCGGCTCTAGCCGACGTCACCCGTCCCCCTTCGCAGCAGTTCCCCTCCTTTCTCAGCTCGTCTCCTCGGTCATGCACGCATCCCATTCATACTCTGAAAAATGATTACTTCCGTCCAAGCGATCACCTTTCTTGACTGTACGCCCACAGTCTTTCTGTAGTTGTCACCGTAACTTGGCGAAATGTCTTTCCGTTTACTTCCAGACAATCGCCTTCTCCGATAGGTTACTCACACACAGTAACTTTCTACCAGCGTCCGTTACTCATACACTCACTCTTACACTCCCCCTATCTTGGATCCACGGCGGTCAATGGTACCTCGTGACCTCCGTACTATGGTCGACAACTACCCTGGATGTTCGATACACCCAAAACCACTTAAGCTCTGGCCTGAACTTAAGATTTCACCAGTTCACCCGTTTACCAGGTTACCAGCTTACCAGGTTGCGCGCGCTCACAACCTTCTCTCATTCACACTACAGGCATTCAACTCCGCAAGACATTACAATACAAATACAACACAAAACACCGCAATCTGTTCACGCATGACCCTTTTTATACTCACTCTCCGATACTGCTGCTTTTCTCGCACCGTCTGCACCTTTCGGCACACGATTCTTCCGCTGCTCGTCTCTCGGCGTCTCGGGCCTTGGGGTAAACTAACCTCTCTAGATTACCTTCCTCAAGAAGATAACCATCCTCACTCTGCTACCAACTGCTAACGCGGGATTACTGGTTACTAATTATCTTACCAAATCCCAAACTATGTCGACTGAATCGTTGGTACCTGTCGTTGAGTAAAGGTAATCTCGCAATAAGTCAATCAATTTAAGAACTTACAACACTCTAAATGACCACTGACCAAATTTAAGTTTTAAAGATTTAATATAAAGTCAAAGATAACTGAAGATACAAACTTCTCAAAATGAGATTCAAAAGGTAAATTGGTATCACTATAAACATGAACTTCTTGAATAATCTAAGTCTGAAGAACAAAATAATAAGTACAAGCTCAAAGACCATAAGGGTTGTCAAAATAGATATAAGTTGCAACCTCAAAGTCATTACAGAAAAGAAAATTAAGGTTAGTCTGTCCCTACACTATTTTAAATGACATCCCTACTTAGCAAGATCTTTACCCTCTAGGTGTCAGCCGTGGTGACTTCCTAAGAAGATCACGCACTTCTCTTTGTCTTTTCTCTGATAATGGGTCTCTCCTGATCAGCCTATCTGCCTACCCATCCGCTTCCTTAGGCTCCCAACATCATCTGCTCTGCTCTCCTCCCGGGTCGCTTTCCCTAATACCAAATCACATTTCCAATAGAAACGCCCCTTGGGACGCCCCTCACGTGGTACATCTTTGCGCGGCAAACTCCATGATGGTACTCTTGAAGACCCTCATTATAGTTGACCTTGGTTCCCAGGCTTCTTCTTCAGTGCGCTGATACCCCCTGAAATTCCTGGAAACTCCTACAGGCCTGCGCAAGGCGCCACTGAACAAAGTCCCTTTCATTCGAGCTGATTAGGACCCTCGCACCTGCATACAGCTCGTCCTGCAGTGGGCCTCAAATTCCAGACTCCACCATATCTTTAGTCATAAAACACTCTCAAAGCTCTGTGCTGGACACCTCGCGACCTCTTCTCTAACGAGCACATGACGATTTACACGACATGACATTATCTCCTCTGGCCTACTTGATTTACATGCAGCAGGTCCCTGCACTCTTAAAACGTTACTTGATTTAAACAGCAAACATTCTTAACTAGCATACGTTTCTAAAATAACACATCTATAAAGCATATACTTTTAACCCTAAGTTCAATAGTACATTTTGGAAGAACCACGTCAACCTTATCTCACATTATTTTAGCAGCACGTTCAGGTTTGCTGTGAATTGCCCTAAGGCCTACACATAATACTGGATTTTCAAAGTTACATTTAATTCGGACATGATTCTTTTAACATGAGAACATGAGGTTTTCACATATATTCCAACATTTCTACATTAATCTCACACCGTTATAATTATAGTCACTCTACTTAACATTCTATACATTTCACTACTAAATATAAAACACTCTGTATATTTCACTCCTGGATATAAAACACTCGTGTGCAAAACATGTTTAAACTAACTACGTGCTTGTAAATATGGTGTACTTATACATTTTTTTCTCAAACTTGTGCTCTCTCACCTAATTAAACACAACTTCATATCAGGCACTTTCCGCTTTTGCTCGTACGGATGTTCGGAGTGAACAAGAACAACACACTGTTTTTAAACTGTTCAGCCCTCGCAACACCGTTCCCTTTCTTTGGTTTCTCTTTAGGAATTTCCCGTCTGTGCCGACCACTTTCCCCAGTCCACATCAAGTCTAACTTTCGGTCTACTTCAACGCCTCGCTAGTGGCGTGAAGCAATATGTTAATCCAATGTACTATGCTACTCTGTCAGCAAAACTGCACATTGATTGCAGAAATACCTACCCGAGATCTGGTGGTGCTGCACACTTCATGACACGCTCCTGCTTAATAGTGCCGGACTGCCGTTTCCGGTGCTTGGATGTTTCCTGATGATAAGGCGGGCTCGGGGCGTGGGCGTGGCAGTGGAATTTTAAAAAGGTTACGCACGCACGCTGCTGCCCTGCCTGTCTCAGCCACACATGACTAAATCCAGCCCAATTAGACAACCCCCCCCATCCAACGCAACACAAAATGAAAGCATGGATTTCTAAGTGTCTCCGCGCTTCATGGGTAGACAGAATGAGAGTGCGGGGACACTGAACATTCGATTTGATTCATTTTGTGACTCATGCTGTTGATGGGAGTTGGCAGTCAGTGGCAATCTGGTATAGACCCGGCCCTAATAAATAAGTGCCGGTGCTAAGCACCGGAAAGCACCGGCACAAATTAAGCCCGAGGACCTATAGAAGGTCTGTACAGAGTGTTATAGCTGTTCAATGTTTAGCATTCTAGTCATGCAATAATTTAGAAAGTGGTGTGTGACTCTTTGCTTATCCCCTTTTTCATATTCTGAAAGGCCACGAATAAGGTGGATAGACCTAGAGCATGGAAATATTTTTAGATGTAATAAAGCCAAGGGATTGTCCGCCCCTTAGCCAAACTGAGGCAATCCAAGATGATGTCTCTACAGATAGATGCCTCTTGGTTGGTCCACACACTACCCCACAGCAACAAAGGGGCCATATTAACCTTGTCAGTTATATATTGTGAGTGTATAATAAACTTAGAACCGAACAGGGGTAAAAACATCATGCTTGGGCACACAAGATTTTCATTGACTTCAAGAGGGGAAGAGAATGTGATGGTCCAAAACCCTGTCCCCATAAGTGGCAGAAGGAATGCACTGGGCGTGTAGGCATTTAGGAGAGGGAAGCTAGTCCCTTTCCCCAAAACTATAGGGACGGTAAGCACTACGTCTTCTCTGCAAAGCTTCAGTCACAAACTAATTAGAAATTACACCCAGATAACTAAACTCTTTCACACTGAGAGATATAGATTTTTCCAAGTCCACATGCCATAAGGTAACCAGGTGAAGACTGCTCATAAAAAAACAAAATGATCCACTACCATTCATAAGGCATTAGGAGTGCATGCCAGTACGACAGCATCTTCAGCATATCGCATTGTGGGCACCTGGGTGCGGGCTATCCTACTGGGGTCTACGGGGCTCATGGTGAGATGGGAACATATGCCATTGATATAGATAATAAAGATTACTGGAGCCAAGATGCAGTCTTGGTGCATGGCACGCTTAAGGGAGAATTTGGGGGGCATTTGCCCAAGCGCACTCTTGCAGCTAAATGGGTACGCAGGAAAAGTAGGAAATTAGCTAAAGATAGATCCACACACAAGTCTAATAGCATTAGCCACAACTCCATGAAGGCCAGGTAGAGTGGGTAATGCCTAACATAGATATATTTACTAATGATCAGGCTCAGGTTTAGGAATAACTCCACAGTACCCAGCCCTGGGCGAAAACCAAACTGAAAGGTAGAAAGATTTTTTTTTTTCTTGAGCCCTTGTGGCAAGTTTGTTCAAAACCACGCTACCAATGAAATTGAATGCGCAGTCGATAAGAGAAATTAGCCTGTAGCATTTAGGGGACATGCAGTCTCCTTTTGGAAAATTGACACGATGGTGGACCACGCCTAAGAGCGGGGAATTTTTGTATTCAGGGATCAATTGAAAATGTTGGCAATCAGCAGGACCCAGAGATCAATTTTGCATTTTAGAAGGTCAATATGGACCCCATCTGGCCCAGGAACTACCCCTCTCCAGTTCTGGCATAAGGCCGCCTCTACTTCAAATAAAAACACATAGAGGGGCAATGAATGTTGTAGTCTGATTTGCAGGGAATTGACCAAGTCTACATTTGCCTGAATGTGATATATGGCACTGAAATGCGTGACCCACTCAGACCCCTGGATGTTACAGTGCAGAAGAGGCCTTTCAGGGGCATTTATGAATCTGATTGTCTTGACTGTGTCCCAGGACATCTTTCTATTATTACCTGCTGTGGCTTGCTCAAGGATCCCCAATCTTGCTTGTGCAGAACACCCTTCCTGTATTCTATGGTGGCTTTTGATGACAGGTAAGCTGCCCGAACTTCGGGCCAGTCTCTATGGGTGATAGATAGGACTTTCCTCCGTCTGCGATTGGCTGCCGAGCACTGTTTGTCAAATCAACGGTACCCAACCATATCAGGTCGAGAGGTCTTAATAGTGAGTCTCTAATACCATGATTTAATCTGTCATAGTGGTCCATCACATCCCCTCCACTTGCATCTGCCAAACAGTTAAGTAATTTACCTTGAAGCGACTTCAATAAGGAGGCCAAAGTATCACCTGGATCTTTGAGGTGCCAAATAAGCCTGAGGTTGTCCGAGGAGTGCTGTGTAATAGAGATAGTTTTAGTGGGGCAATTATAACTGCTTAACTGTAGTTGGCCTGAGGCAACAAGGGCATGTGGTCTCCTCAAATATATTTAATTTAAATTTAAAACAAAATAAAAAAAATGATTTAATCTTTAATTCATTTAATTATTCTTAGTGAAATAAAATGTATTCTCTGATGTCTACAGTAAATAGTGAATTCTCTCCTAAAGCTAAAAATGGCATTGATTTATTATGCATTAATAATTATTTGAAAGGCTATATGCATTTTTTTAAGTAGTTTAACTATAGTCTTTAAATTTATAATTATGTTAAATACCCTAGAAGGATGTTCCAGTACCAGTTGTTGGCTATGTGTGGTGCTAGACTTAACCTACTACTGTTTTGGTTCTTTTATTTTGCGATAGTAACTTTAGAAGTGCGGTTTGTGAATAACAATGGGCTTACTCTACTGTGGTGGGGTGCATGTCCCTCCATGAACCCCTCTCTAGTCCTTCCTAAACCCCTTTGTACTCTTCCCTTAAATTTTCAGATTTAGTAGGAAGCATGCCCCTTTCTTCAGCCACTCCACTAGTCCCTCCGACGTTTACTACTAAGGGCCTGATTACGATGTCAAGGAGACGTCATCGCCGTGGTATCGAAACTGACTGACTGACGTTTGGCGATCTCTCACTGCCATTACCATGCGATTGCACATGGTGCGGTCGCTTATGCTGCAGCCATAAACCAGCTGTAGCTCAAGCTCCCATGGTAAAATAGGAGAATCTGTTAGTCCCTGCACCGCGTGTCAGGCACCTCAATGTGCCTGCCACATGGTGCATGTGTTAACAGGGGAGCACCATAGGTGCTCCTCGGCCCACAACTAGAGGCCGTGGAGGAATGTTTTCCAACAGGCTTTCCATGTCAAAAAGCCCATCATGGAAAGTCTGTTGGAAATCCCCAGGGCAGAAACGCCGTACTCAGGGATTATGGCGGGCCTCCGACTAGCCGAAGGGCTCCTAGAGCCCATCAGAATCCAGCCAGATGACCAGGTGGTGTCACTTTTGGCCGCCGGCATTGTAATGAGGCGGTCAAAAGTGAAACCGAAGATGTCGGTCAGGAAAGCCTCCAACCCCAGGTCGGAGGCTTTCTGACCAACATCAAAATAGGGCACTAAGTAGTAAACTTTCATGTTTGAGGATCACCCTTAGAAAAGATAGGCGATATTGAGGTGAAGACTCACATGTTTGCTTATGAATGTAATTTAGCAGTACTTTTGTAGTACTGCTTTAACATTAAAAGTAAATTGTAGTTTCCGAAAATGCCCAATGTGTCCAAGAAATATGTTTGTAAATGTTGAATACCCTTGAGAAATGTCTTTATTTAGCAATAAAGTAACCTTGAAACTACATGTGGTCTTCATTAAGAATATACCTTTCCAAAAGAAATGAGTGTGTTAAATCTTTCATTTGAAGTACGGTTTTAGCAACTTCAAATTGTGATATTGGAATACACACAAGAATAGTCACATTTTAGGTGTGGGAGGTTGAACTTTTTTTCAGCTAAGATGGAAAACAGAAAAAAACTGTCTTTTCTAAAAGATGGTCACACACTAACGACCGCTCATATTTCAGAGACCAGAACTTTAAGATTTTGTAGACACGTTCAGATGATAGTGGGCTCCTGTCGAAGGGTACATATACTCTTCAAGTACTGGTCACACCACAATAATTGAAACTGCTGCAGCAATAATTCCATTTCACACACATTGCACATGCAGCGATTTTTAAAATAAGTTTGTGGGCCACTATTGTCTTGTAATATAAGACTCACATCAGCAATATCAAGTGAAAAAGATGGCAAAATGTATATTTACCTAAACCTACACCAAAAAACTTGGAGATTAAAGATAGTTTAGCTTTATATAAAAATCACGAGTGACATTTTAATAAGGTTGAGAATTATGTTTAATGTGTGAATTTATATGATGTAAAATGTATGCAATTTCTTAAAATGTGAGTATATTTTACTTCTATGAGACTGATTCAAGCAGAAAGTATCTATCCATGAGACATTTTCTGCTTGACTCAGGGCCATATGTATCAACACCCTCATTTGCGATTCTCAAATAGCGATTTTTTAGAATCACTGTTTGAGAATTGCAAAAAGGGATGTATGTAAAAAATCGTAATTTTTTAGCGATTTCTTAATATTCCTTAATTGCGATTAGCAAATTGCGAAATCGCAATTAAGGAATACTTTCCCATTCATTTCTATGGGCCAGGAGGCCCATAGGAATGAATGGGAAGGTATTCTCAATTTGCGATTCACAAATGAGATTTGCAAATTGAGAATAATTTCAAGGCTGTAAGGGTGTCATAAGGACACCCTGATGCACTCCTGAAATTTACATGTGTGCGCATAAGGGCATGTATGTGCGCCACTTGGCACCTTCACAAATGGCAAAAACTACAGAGAAATCGCAAAACTACAGTGGTTGCTGCATAGCATTTAAGGAATCGCAATTTGCGATTCCTTAAATGCTTACGCAAAGTTAAGGAATCGCATATTTTGCGATTCTTTAAATTTGCAATGCGATTATCCTCATACATACCGTTTTCCGAATGTTGAGTCGCAAACATTGCTTTTTTTGCCATTCACAGCATTTACGAATAAAAATGTGGTTGATACATATGGCCCTAAGTCTCTATGTGATTATTTCACAAGCGATATTTCCCTCTATGCGGAATTCCCCCCAATTTGTTTTTATGTCATACAGGTAATTTCATATAGTTTTAAAGAAAATATATGAAATGTCTCAGAAATATGCAATTTAATGCTCGTATAATATGTTCCTATACAGCTGTCAACCTGCATCTAAACTTACTGTCAAACACTTGCCCACGTATAGTATAGGATTGGACATTTACTCATTCATAAACTATATGGTAAGTGAATTGGGCTGAGTTTAGGAATTAAATTAAAGTTGAAATATTTGTACGGAGATGTATATGCAAGCTAGAGTTTTAGAGTCAATGGGCCTGATGTTCCAAGTAAATATTGCAGTCGCAAACTCTGTGATTCACAAAACCACAGAGTTTGCCACTAGAAATGGACTTTGTAAAATTTATTTTTTTATGAGACCGAAAAACTTCTCTCTTGTAAAATAAATGTTGCAACATCTTTTGATCCAAACCAATTAATGGACTGGGTGTTCAATTGTAGTCTCAACCCCTTGTTTACTTAGTGCCCCTCCAGTTAGAGTTATGACTGGTACACAAAAGGGGAGCTATCCATATGGAACAGCTAGCTCTTTGGAAATGTCGGTGGCAGCATCAGAGGGAGCCAGCAGTGTTTGGGGTAGCACTACCAGGTAAATGATCATCTGCTCTTTGTCTGCAAGTCATGATATAGCAAATCAGATAATTTTGTCTTTTCAATGAGGAATCCAATAAGACGTTACAACAATTAGTTAATGTATGGTCAACAGCTGAGAAGAGAGTGTCTGAAGTGCAACAGAGAATCACAAGTATTTATAGATGACTCCCCTAACGTATCAATAATAGAAAGATGTGGCACATAACAGAAATTCCAATAACCTCATATAATCAAAAATTTGATTAATTTAATGCATCTCAAGTAAATGTTACACTATGAAGATCTCTCTACGTGCATCTCGGCTCACAGGCCTCCATCAGGAGAGCCATATTTCCTAGGAGTGGATAATTCATACTTCCTGCTTGTAGGGTTTATGCATCACATAGGCAATGCAGCAGGATTAAAAAGAGTGACCGGCTTTCCTTATCTCTAAACAGTGTAAAAAGACTGGGATATTGTCTCATTACAGTGCAGAGGCACCAGGAACCGTTTGTTTGATCCACAACTAGTTTCAGGCTTTGCGTGTTATTTAATCCCTGGGTCAGGCTCTATTTCCTGTGATTTGTCACAGGAATAACTTTTTATCACCATTTGAAGAAAGACAGTCACTCTTAGTAATCCCACTGCATTGACAATGTGATGCGTAAACCCTACAAGCAGGAAGTGGGTATTGTCAAAACCTATGAAATATGGCCCTCCTGATGAAGGCCTGTGAGCCAAAACACACGCAGACAGATCTTCTGAGTGTTTCTTTAACTTCAGCTGCATTATATTAATCAATTGTTGATGACATTGGGCTGGTGAAATTTCTGTCATGTGCCATATCTTGATCCATACAAGAAAATATATGCTCGAAGGCTAATCTTCCAGATCAGGATGTGTATATCAACATCAGAGTTATTTATAAACAATTTGGCGTTTCATTATTTGTCTATTTAGTGAAATTTATGACTGTATAAGGGTTATGAAAGATGTGGGAGGTTGTACTGGTTTGTTGTAGAGCTGTATTTTATATATGTATGTATTTGTCATGTGTGTGTATATTTTTTTGAATATTGATAATAACATATTTTTGTAGTTTTTCTAATGCTCATGTGTTGTTGAGCTCTGTTAATCATGTAATACTGTATTTGCAAAGCAAAGAGATTGGTTGCCTGAGGATTTACTTTATAGTTGTTAGTTTCCTTGCCTCAGGAACTTTTCATTAGTGCAGGGTGTCCCCTTTATATGATTTATATTTTGGATGTCCATAAACATTCCTACGCGTGAAAATGTTTGACAAAATTTTGATCTGAATATTCTAAAATATATTACAGACATGCAATATTAGGGATAATGAAATTGCTAAACCTCCATGATAATAATCTGTTAAGGCACTCATCCCAGGCATTTATTATTTTAAAACAAAATCGTTTTATTGAATTTTGGAAAGATTTCAAACAATACAATATATGCATGACTCTTATACGTATCCAATGTCTGTATCATAGAGTAAGAGAGAAATTAACTTGAAATTCAACAATTAAAGAAAAAATCAATTGTGATCTGCAATTACAACAACCAGGTCCATGCCATTCCACTGCATGAGAAAAAATGAAAAAGATAAGGAGCAGCATTACAGAGCAATGACCTTTAAAATATCGCTTGGGAGATGAGGAGGTGAGTTATATGGTAAAGTGACTAATGTGTCTGATAGAGGGCGAGTGGCTGGAGAGTTCCCGATGCCCATATTCAGAGGAACCAACTGTTGGTGATAGAGCAGCAAGAAAAATCAGTCAATCTCTCAACAAACTGTGAGATTATATTTACGAAGCCCTCTCGTGTCTTCCCTGCAGACGGTAATGCCCTCTGCATGAGTCCGAGCTTGCATAGATCGTTCTCAGGCAGAAACCGGACGAAGAATTGGCGATTTCCAACTATGAGTGATCAAGGGTTTGGCTTGGATGAGACCTAGGTCAATAAAAGCAAGTAGTGGTTTTGTATTTTTTATTCCTGCAACACAGACCCAAAAGGCACACCTCCCAAGTATGAAGTGCGACTTGCCCAGTGCAATTTGACAAGAGTGTGGTCTCGCCGAGCCAATAAGTGTATAGCAACAGGCATGCCCAGAGCATGTGGATGAGGGTAACATCGGGCAGGGTACAGTCAGAACTAACAGCATCAGTACAAGAGTAATATTGGTTAATTTTGTACGGAGTCAGATAAATTCTTTGTAGTATAAAGTATTGGATGAGGTGGAAGAGTTTTTTACATGAAATGGGAGCGGGGTATTCCAATATGGCAGCCCATTCCCTCTCAGTGGAGGGTTGGCCCAAGCCTGCCTCCCAGTGGTTTTGCAAAGGTATGAGATGTAGTGCCTAGAGGGTAAGCAGAGAGTCAGCAATCCTGCGTGTCAAAGGATGTCGCGCACCCAAGCTATAAAGGTACCGAATTGTGAGGTGCATTAGGGGTCTCTTGGTACATGTCTCCCCAGTGCCTATCCAACTCCCCAAGGAGAGAGTTATAAAGCTTAAAGTGAAATGATCAGGAGGGAGACCTGCTTCCCTAAATAAGGGACTCAAAAAGGATGATACAGCCATCACAAAGAAGATCTCCCATTGTATGCTGGCCTGCCCCATGCCACTGAACGAGCTCCATAGGAAAGGTAATCTGCCAGCCCATGGGAGCGCCCAGAAGTGGCGTGGCCGGGCCATACGGTGGGACTGTGCTTATAACAGCGATGCGCCACAATTTACAAAGTGGGACCTGGTGATGGCACTTTAGAATATGTCGGCTTTCTGAAGGCCCATCACTCAACGGGCTACCCATTGCAACTGAAAGGCCAGATAATAGTGTTTATATTTGGGACAGGAAGTCCAGTCTCCATTACCCACAGGTATAATTTGTGGAGCGCAACCCTAAAGCACATGTTGTGCCAGAGGAGTTCCCACATTAGATGTTTGCGTGAATGAATAAATTATTTTCGGACGTAGCGGGGGAGATTAGCAAAATAATACAGTAGGCGGGGAGGATTATCATCTTAATAAGTGCCAAGCATCCCACCAGAGAGAGCAGAATGAAGACCATCTGTGCCTGCAATGAGGATACTGCTTGGGTGACGTTGCTGTCGAACAGGTCGAAAGGTTTATCGTAAACCCGGACACCTATGTAGGGGAATGTCACAAGCTGCTACCTCAGTCGGATACCTTTAAGAAAGTAGTCTGGATCAGGCATTGTGTTGCCGAAGGAGAATAGGCATGACCCAGTTAACCCTAGGTCTCGATAGTATTGCAAACATGTAAAAAATGATCGCCACATTAGGAGAGATAGCGTCAACATCCCTAAGATACAGGAGCTGATTATCCGCATATAGAGAAACTGAGTGGAGTCCCTCACCAAGTGGAATCCCCCACATCTGTCTGTGAATCCGGAGGGAAGCTGACAATGGATTATTGGCAAGGGAGAAAAGTAAAGGAGGCCGCGGGCAGCCTTGTTGGGTACACCTATGAATTAGTATGGGTTCTCAAAGTAAAGCATCTGTTTTGACTCTGGCTAGTGGTTGGGTGTAAAGCAACTTACCCAAATGGAGAAATCCGTTCCTCATTCCATAGCGAATGAAGACCATGAAGAAGAAGGCCCACTTCAAAGAGCCAAAGGCCTTCTCCAATTCCAGCACAAGGCAGTCTGCTCACAGCTTGATGAGTAGTATGTGCTCCCGAAACCTGAAAAATCTTTGCAAGTTATGGGAAGTGTTTTAGGTAGGGACAAATCCATTCTGGTTCAGATGTACCAGTGCTGGGACCAAAAGGACCAGGTAATCAGCAAGGATCATAACTAGGATGTTATAATCCATGTTGAGAAGCACCAGTGGCTGATACTACCCCAGAACGGTGGGATCAAATTTGGTCTTGGGAAGGAAGACAAGTTATGCCTCACAGAGTGAATCTGGTATACAGGTAGCTATTAGAGCCCCATCATATAGCATTTGCAAACGGGGAGCTAAGAGAGGATCATAAGCATTATAAAATCTATCCGGAGACCATCTGGGCCTGGGGCTTTTCCCGTGGCAAGAGCACAAATGACCTCCTGAATCTCAAACACTGTGATGGCATCATCAAGTTCAGTTCTTTGTTGTGGCCAAGAAGGAATCAACTTCAACTATAGTTATAGATGTGGCTGATTTGCACATGGAAGTATAGTAACATGTCATCTCAACGTGATTAGCTTTCTCAGTATTCTCAGCCAAACAAAGAGCTAATACTGGTTGCCGTGGGTGCTCCTGGCGAACAAGCCAGAAATGATGCCACCCTGTCCACCTCCACGTACATTCTAGCTGTTTGGGCTTCATAGTTTAGACAGCGGAGGCGCTTCAGCAAGTTGATACGCTCTTGCTGTGCAAATAGCAGGTGATCCCAGGGTGCAGAGGCTAGGTGGATGTGAGGCTCAAGGCCCAGCAGGTCACATTCTATCTGGGCTATGTCCCGCTCAAGCTTCCAACGTACATTTCACATGCAACCTTGAAGGAGTCCCATTTAAGCAGGAGGGGTGAGGCAGTATTAGTATTGATATCAAAGTGCTCCACGATGGAAGAACCTAAGAATGCGTGGAATGGAGGATTATTTTGAGCCACCAGCTGCAATCGCCGCATTAGGATCAGAGAGGATCCAGCATCCTAGTTTAGTTGTAGAAACTGTGGGTTGTGGTCTGAGTGGGTGCATCCCCGGTAATCAACGTGCGTAATATGTGGAAGAATATGCGGAGTGCCGACCAATGATCTATGCGTGCATGGAGGTGCTGAGGGTGAAAGTAGAAAGAGTAGACTTTGATGGATGTATTGGGCAGGTGCCATATGTCCAATAGCTGCAGTGCCCCAGCCATGCAGCCAGCAGTTGAGTATTGGATGTGGCCATTGTATGGGGAAGAGAGGGAATGAGCGATCCATGTCCACACTCAAGACACTGTTAAAATCCCCACCACTAAGCAAAGGTATCCCACTCCAGTGGGAAATTACCCCTGAGAGTTTGGTCAGGAATCCCATTTGATTGGAATTTGGGGCATCAATTGAGCCCAGTAATATTTGACGGCTCTCCAGTCGACCCTCAGCTAGGATGTAGCGACCCTTCGGATCAATAACTGTTATGTCCACTATGTAGGGAGCTCCTGTCTGAACTCACACTAACGCGACCTATTCCTATGTGGAATTAGTGGAATACACATGTCCACATCAGAGGGATTGGTGTCAGTATAACGCGTTGTATTACAACGCATTCCGTTACAACGCAGATTTTACAACGCGGGATCCATTACAACGGATGTCATTACAATGCATGGCATTACATCGCAGATGCTATTACAACGCATGGCATTACATCGTAAGTATAGGTAAGTTGACTTTTTTTTAAAAATGTTATTTAGTTTATTGTAATTAATTTTTTTTAAATAATTTAATTAAAAGACATTTAAAAATTGTCATTAATTTAATTTAATAAAATAATATCTATTTAATAAATGTAAATATAATAAAAATTGTAATTAATTTAATTTAATTAAAAAAAGTAATTAGTTTAATGTACATATTTTTTATAATGAAATTAAATTAAATTAATAATATTAATTTATTTAATTTAATTAATTTAATTAAAAAATGTAATTAATGTAAAATAATTAATTTAATTTATTAAATATATTTCAATTAATTTTAAAATGGTAAATATAATTTAATTATCCCTAAACCCAAACCCTGCCCTAAAACCTAAAAACACCCCTGTACCCCAAAACCCAAACCCTGCCCTAAAACCTAAAAACACCCCTGTACCCCAAAACCCAAACCCTGCCCTAAAACCTAAAAACACCCCTCTACCCCAAAACCCAAACCCTGCCCTAAAACCTAAAAACACCCCTCTACCCCAAAACCCAAACCCTACCCTAAAACCTAAAAACACCCCTGTACCCCAAAACCCAAACCCTGCCCTAAAACCTAAAAACACCCCTGTACCCCAAAACCCAAACCCTGCCCTAAAACCTAAAAACACCCCTGTACCCCAAAACCCAAACCCTACCCTAAAACCTAAAAACACCCCTGTACCCCAAAACCCAAACCCTACCCTAAAACCTAAAACCCAAACCCTGCCCTAAAACCTAAAAGCACCCCTGTACCCCAAAACCCAAACCCTACCCTAAAACCTAAAAACACCCCTGTACTCCAAAACCCAAACCCTGCCCTAAAACCTAAAAACACCCCTGTACCCCAAAACCCAAACCCTGCCCTAAAACCTAAAAACACCCCTGTACCCCAAAACCCAAACCCTACCCTAAAACCTAAAAACACCCCTGTACCCCAAAACCCAAACCCTGCCCTAAAACCTAAAAACACCCCTGTACCCCAAAACCCAAACCCTACCCTAAAACCTAAAAACACCCCTGTACCCCAAAACCCAAAACCTACCCTAAAACCTAAAAACACCCCTGTACCCCAAAACCCAAACCCTGCCCTAAAACCTAAAAGCACCCCTGTACCCCAAAACCCAAACCCTGTCCTAAAACCTATAAATACCCAAACACCCCAAAACATATACCTCAGTACCCCAAAACATATACTCCTATACTCATACTTATTTAAAAAATCACTTAAATTAATATATTTAATTTATAATATTTAAAAACTAAAATAAATATTTTTTTTATAATTAATAATAATTAAATCAATTAAATAATATTAAATGAAATAAAAAAAATTTAAATACTTACCAATACTTACGATGTAATAGTATGCGTTGTAATAGCATCTGCGATGTAATGCCATGCATTGTAATGACATCCGATGTAATGGATCCCGCGTTGTAAAATCTGCGTTGTAACGGAATGCTACGTAAAAGTTGCGTTGTAGGTGTAACATACCCATCAGTCCTATGGCAGTCTCATGTATCAGTGTAATGCATGAGGATAAGCAGGGTAGATATGTATAAACATCATATCTACTGAAGAGTGTGCATTCCTCTCACATTCCAGGTAGGTACAATTGCATGGCACTAGAAGCTGTATGTGGAGCATTCTGGCATGGCAGCAGAGGCAACAGGCCATACACCTTGCAGTATTCAAGGTGAATAGGCATGGACAATAAAGAAGTAACCAACGCAGGTTTCTTAAAAGAAAAAAAAACACAGGAAACAAAGAATACAATTAGGCCAGATGAACAACAGGTATACACCCAAACCAAGGAACCAGGAAAGTCAATCACGGCAAAGGATTCAAGGCGGTTGGTTTAGCTTCGATGAGGGCACAAGGGTCGTCCTGCATAAAGCAGCAATGATAATACCAAATGATGCAATGCCGAAAGGTAGAGTACACATAGTTGGAAATACCAACGTATGTGGGACCCCAAATAAGAAAACATGCACAATGATGAAAAACCGAGGGGTAAAAAAGGGGGGGGACAAAGCATTCTTCATGTAGCACAGAGCACATTTTGTACTAAGCATGATAACATCACATGAAAAACAGTAGATTTATCATTCAGGATACAGCTGGGGTTCAGCCTGTGGAGTCACCTAGGGCAGCCTAACAAAGTCCAGTTTGGAAGGCCAGGTAGAGGAGGAGCTATCATAACTGGAGGATTTGCACACCTCCACCTCTAGGTCGGATGAAGGAATGGGATCCCACCTTTTGGCAGCTGCCTGGAATGCCTGCTGTTGTTTGTGGATGATTTGTTCCAGGTTTGGTGCGGTGCACAAATGCTGGAAGCAGTCTCCACAGTAGCCTCAACACCAATACTTGTCCCCTGTCTGGGCAGTCAGGGCTTCAGTGCCAGGCTGAGAAAAATCATAAGAAGCCAACCCAGCCATATTGATCCAGTCCCAGGCGCCCTTGGGTCCATGAAGAGATACGTTGTGCCATTTGGCACAACACAGAGATGTACAGAAAAGAGGAGAAAGTCCAAGACAGCTAACAAACAGAGCCAGTGTTTAACCTCTACCGCGCTAGCGGGTTTTCCCGCTGTGCGCTGAAATTTGAAAATCGCGCGTAACGTGACAAAGCCAGCTCGTCATGCGCGTAGCGCAGGTAATGCCCATGACGAGCTGGCTTCGTCATCAGCGCTGAAGGGGTTAAATGCAAAGAAGGAGTTCTGCACCGCTAAGGTGTAATCAGGAAATATATTGACTCGTGCACTGTCAACTGTCAGGTCCGACAGCTTACGGTCTTCTTGTAGGACGAGATTGTGGTCCTGGTAATGTTACAGGTTGTTAGGACTGGGGGTCTCTAATTGCCAGAGATAGGTACCTTTGTCCAAGTAGGAACCTTTGCTTTGAGTCAGGGTAAGGGGGATACATACTCTAGATAACACCAGCTCACTCCCTTGGTAGCTTGGCACGAGCAAACCGGCTTATTCCAAAGGCAATATGTAAAGTCTTTGTACTCAAAACTCACAGTAATATGGTGAAAACACCACACATGAACACCACACCAGTTTAGAAAATAAAGTATCTTGATCTAACCTCAACAAAACCAAAATGACAAAAATCCTACAGGTAGTAAAATGCAACTTTAGAAAAGTTATTTTAAAAACAAAACTTGTAGAAAACAAATAGCTCTACCCGGGGTTATTATGATGTGGTGACAGCAATAAATCCAAAGTACGGAGCCAACCCAGAGGTGTGCGGTGTTGGGCCCAGAGTCTCATTGACCCCCAAATAAACAGTACCTTGGAAAATGAAGACTATGACAAAGCATGGCGTCATGGAGTCGAGGCGCCTCATCTCCACGATGCTGTGCATTGTCATAGACTTCTTTTCCAAGGTTCTGTTTGTTTCAGGGTCCGTGTGACTAGGACAAGGCTGGCTACCTGGCTGCCATGAGGGAAGCAAGGCATCGGGTCTGCAAGGAGGCGACGTGTCAAATCCAGGACAGGGGAAGTTGGTTGGATCAGCGGTGAGGCGTCGGTTCCAGTGAGGTGATGTGAAGTCGGTGAGTTCATGAGTTCATGGAGTCACTCGCACTGAAATAACTGGCTGCAGGTACGTGCGGTGATGGAGTCGGCGTGAGCGCTGGTGTTGGGAAGGCCGATAATTGCAGGCATTGGCAGGCTTTGAAGGGTGTCGAAGCTGAGGTGCAGGCAGGACGATGCTTCGTGCACTTCACGAGTGGTGACCCTGGCCTCTGTTCATGTCATGGCAATACGGCGGCGATGCTGATGATGTTGGACATTGCTTTTCTTGTTATCTTAGGTTTCTTCCAGCTCCCGACAAAGGGAACAACCTCCAAAGGCCCAAAACACGAACAGGCACCTTTCGCAGGTCAGAACTCCCACGAAGTTCACGGGGGCTGGTGGTGAATTTCTCGTATCCCTGAGACTTCAGAACAGGAGGCCAGCACACACAAGCCCTTGAAGATTCATCTTCAAGCAAGTTTCTCAGCAAAGTGCCAGTCTTTGTCCTTTCCCTGGCAGAAGCAACAACTGCAGGCCACAGGGGCAGTACTCCTTCTCACAGCTCTCCAGCTCTTCTCCTTTGCAAAAGTTCCTCTTGAGTCCAGAAGTAATCTAAAGTTCTGGGGTTTAAGGTCCACTACTTATATCCCATTTTGTCTTTGTTCTTCCTTGTGCCAGGGTTTCTGAGCCCAGGCTAAGCCAGTTCTGTCCGCACTGGTGCAGTATGTCCCAGGGGTGGAGGTAGCATTGTGCAAGGGAGACAGGCCCTATTCAGTTACAAGGAAAACTCCTCCCACTATTCTAATTGCAGCCAAGGTCTATTCAGCTCATCTCTAAGTCATCCAGGAAGGGTCAGGCACACATCACCCCCCAGTGGCTGTCTACAGTGAATGTACATCCCCAGCCCCTGTCGCTCCAAAACCAGACAGTCAATCCACAAACAGACAGAGGCACTCAGAATGGTTAAACAAGGAAATGCCTACTTTCTAAAAGTGGCATTTTCAAACACACAATTTATAAACCATCTTTATTAAAAGATGTGTTATTAAATTCTGAGAAGAGAGAGCCTAAACTTTATTCCTCCATATTGTCGCAATGGGAAGCTATACTTGTAAGATGTTACAAAGTATCTCCCATGCTATCCTATGGGATAGATAGCCTTTCGTAGTGAGAAACTGGCAGAATTTCACTATCAGACACCAGTACATGTTCTACCTTTCACATTCACTGCACCCTGCCTATGGGGGTACCTTAGGCCTACCTGAAGGGTGCTTTACATGTAAGAAAAGGGAAGGTTAGGGCCTGGCAAGTGGGTGCTCTTGCCAGGTCGACAAGGCAGTTCAAATCTGTGTGCAGACACTGCAGTGGCAGTTCTGAGATACATTTACAGGGCTACTCATAATTGTGGCACAATCAGTGCTGCAGGCCCACCAGTAGTATTTGATTTACAGGTCCAGGCAAACTCATTGCACTTTACTAGGGGCTTACTAGTAAATCAAATATGCCAATCCGGGATAACCAAATATAATCATAATTTACACAGAGAACATATGCACTTTAGCACTGATCAGCAGTGGTAAAGTGCTTAGAGTCCTAAAGCCAACAACAACAGGTCAGGACAAAAAGGAGGAAAAAACAAAACACTAGGGGATAACCCTGCAAACCGGGCTATTTCTAACACAGGTGAATTACCATTGGTTTGGGGTTGGCTCCTGGTGGGGGTTTTCTCTCCAAAATGTGATAAGCCCCTTCAAATGAATAGAAGGAAGACAATGCAGCTGGAGGAAGAAGACTGCACAGGCAGTATTCAGCATAGGAGACAGCATCTTGTCCCACCACATTTTCAGGCAATCCCGCAACACCAATATTGTTTCTTCTGGAGCGGCTGTTGGCACCTTCAACTCTCTCCTCTAGGACAGGGACATGTTGCTGTAAGGTGCATAGCCCCTTCTCAGTCTCTTGGGCCTGCAGTTGTATCATGGAGATTGCTTGCTCAGCATTTCAAAATTTGTCAGGCAGGTTATGGTGATCAGTATGTAATAAGGTAATATCTGCCACCACTGTATCAATTTTCTATTCTAAAGTGGCCCAAGAGATTTCAATGGCCAGTAGGACAATATCCAATTTACCTTCTATGGAGGTAGAGTAATTGTTGGGCTCTGACAGTTCAGCTCCCACAGCCACCTTCTGGGAAGCAGGAGTAGACTGGGCAGGAGGCTATGTGCAATGGAGTGCAGGTGGCCCATGATGAGCTACAGGTACCGCAGTCAGGCAAGAGGTGGGGCCGCTTTTGAATGCCAGGTGGATCAAGCGGGGCACCGCTGCATGAGCAGTCCAGTGTACACGAGTGGCAGAGTGGGGATCTGCAGCAGGTAGTGCAAAACCGCAAACAAAGTTTGAAGGAAGTGGTCCACATGTAAGCCATGATGATCAATAAACTGAGGAGGGGACCACTTCTAGGGTCCAGTCTACCGGCGTGCAGCATTAGAAGCCCCCCAATTTCAGTCAAAGAATGGCAGTGGCTCGAGCGCCAGACTCTTCTAAGTCCAAGCAATGCATTGAACCCTCACCAGGTAACAAGGGCACAGTGGAGTTGAGACCAGGTCCATGCATAGGAATTCAGCCACGAACTCTAGAGACGGGAGGTTAACAAGTGTTGACTTGATGGCTCTCCAGAGCATGTCCTGAGGGTCTGGACCTGGATCGATCCCCCGGGTAAAACAGTAGGCCTGTGTAGTGGCTCACCACAGACTCTGGCTCCTCAATAATGGGGGGAATGCAAAGGCCTATTAGTATCCCCAGAAGCAGCCACTACTTATTGCTGCACTGCCTGAAGCAGGAAAGGGGAGAATCTGAGCTCTCCTGTTTTCCGAGATTTCTGGGATGATTTACAAGTGGCACGATGCGTGATGAAATTGTCTTTTTAAACTTTCAAATGCATGTGGAGTAGTGTGGCTCACTGGTTAGAGGTGGCAGGCCTGAGAGCAGAAGTCAGCCTGGGACCAGGGTTCAATTCCCGACGCGGCAGGGTCGTGGACCTTGGTCAGCGGACTCGATAATTCTCGCTTCAGTGCTTACTCTAATCAGGGGTTCCACTCGGCAATTCTGGGCATTAGCTTGCCTAATCTCCACAACGGCCCCACCAATTCCGGGGATGCCTGGCTCCACCTTGGGGACTCCCAGCAAGGGACCATCCCACAGGGAAAGCCAGGACGGGTTCCCCAGAGTTATACAGCGCCGGGACGCCACGTTGCTGGGGCAGCTGTGCGCTTTACAAGTATACTACATTTACATGTAGTCACTTTATTTCTCCAACATGACTGAATTTGAACATTTAAAGCTATTACAATGTTTAATGGTATTTAACCTGGATGTGACACAAATATGCGGCCATAAACTGAATATCTTTCCAAATTAATGCTGGGTGTTGTATTTTCTGTCTACTAATGGGCACATTGGAGCCAGCATTCAAAGCCACCTGGTTACTTGACTCGGTAGCGAGCCTCATCTGTGATCAAAGCTTGCAACTGAGCTGAAATGCAATAGGAATGAGGAATTATTTTTCAGAAAATACATGTTGCCACTTTGAATTGAAAATAAAACTCTGAGATATGACTTTTTTCTGTTTTTGTTGGATGTAAATATATATTTATATACCCTACTAACAGTCGGCAGCAGGTACTTATAGTTAGGAACATGCCCATGTTACTATAGGAAAAGCGTTTTCGACTTGCCTATATCTTTGGCGTTGTTTGATGAATCTTCACAACATTTTCCTTAAAAAGTGTCATTGTGAGTCTTGATTAATATGGAAAGTTTTGGGAAGATCTGTCAAGTGGGTGTTGAGAAAAAGTGGGGTAAATAAAAACTTACAATTTCCTATGTGAATTCTGATAGGAGCTTTGACCACGACTACTGCCCAACCTGGTGGACGGAATTACAACAAATTTGTCAGGAAAGTAGATTTAGATTCGCATCACGCTTTCAGTTATTTGGTGTGTATCAGTTCAGTAGTTATTGAGAAATGTAAGGAGACAAATAAATATATCTGGGTGGACCTAGGCACAGATCTCATGAAGATCTGATTGGCTGTCAGCACTGCAACCAGAAAGTGCTGGCAGCATCTTCGGACCAATATACATGATAGCACTCATTGAAATTCATTACAACACATAGAGTCCACGGATATACATTCAGTTACATTTGTAAGTAACCCGTCGTGGGGAGGTGAGGAAGCGACAATGATCACATGGATGACTGCTGAGGTAGCGGATCAACTATGGGCGGAAAAAGAGAAATTTGAAGGTGTGGGGTATTGAGATGATAAGACAAAAGGAGGAACCCTATCCACAGTTTCTAAAACCAAAGGATGGAGACAAACAGTTTAAGAGGGTCAATGAAGAAGGTGATAGGGGAAGACAGAATCTAACGAAAAGTCCACAAATGGGCAATAAAAATCAGCAATTGGGTACAATAACGATCTTGAAAGGGGCAAACCCCTTTACTCAAAGTCGGTCTGGTCCTGGCTACCAAGTGCCTTGAATGTCAGGATAGACAAAGGTGTAAAAGAATGACAGGATATAAACCGTCTCGCTGACCACAAAAATAAAGGTGGCACCCGTGCCTGGAATGTAGAGGCTCTGGCACTAAATGTAGACATCTGCTCATGGAACATAGAGGGTTTGGCAGCAAAAGTGGACGATTGTGAATTCCTTACATATATTGGAAGATATCAGATAATCCTCTTTCAAGAAACATGGGCACAGGAGGAAATTAAGTTACCAGCATACTTATGCTATAGTAAACCAGCAATTAAAACAAAATTGAAGGGGCGAGCAGCAGGAGGTTTGGCTATATATGTCCAGTGGCCTTAAAAATAAAGATCGAAGAAGTGGAAATTAACCATTCAAACATTCAAGCAATTAAGGTCTGGACAGTTAGCACAGGAAATAAGATCCCTTCTTTGATGATAATAAATGTATACATTCATCCTCTTGGCAGCAAAAAAAAAGAAACAATAGAGATAATACTGAGCCTATTAATAACATTAAGCACAATGAATCCAGTCCCTTGGATAATCTTGACAGGGGATTTTAATATGAATTTCTTCCATGGGGCGCCTAGGGATCAAATATTGGAGGAGATTGGTCAATTTTGGCATATCCCGGCAATTGATGCAACTAGACAACGATTAGATAAAATGGGTAAAGATACAGTGATAAACCTGGAGCATCATGGCCTTCGAGTTTTGAATGGCCAAGTGGATCCGGACATCGCAGCTCAGGCGACCCATTTTACGGCCCAATCCAAAGCTGTTATTGATTACACTTTAGTGTCTCTCCCATTATACCAATCAATAATAAGCTATAATGTGGGAAATAGACTGGAAAGTGATCACCAACCACAAATGATCAGCCTCAATCTTCATATTACCCGACACGAACAAAGTGCCCCTAAGTTAGGGGAACCCATGGGTCTGACCTATAGAAGGATAAGCTGGACTGTAAATAATATACAAAAGATCGAACAGCATGCAAGGGACCAGTGGGAGGATGGGTTAAATAGAATAGATCAAAACCCATTGACCCTCTGGGAGCAGGTCATAACTAATCTAGTGGAGAAAAATGCTGTGCGTTCAAAAGGCATGGTATCATCGGCTACATCTTTTCCCAAAAAAATGACTGTTCAACTTAAGATAGAGAAAAGGAAATTGAACAATGCGCTGAGGGTCCTTATAAATCAACCATCCTCTAATGTCAGGAGTAAGATATTACCAAAACTGAGGTCACTCTATAAAAAAGAAGTATGGATACAAACAAAAACTGAGCTTGATCTGTTCTGGTGTAAAATTAATTATGCAGCAAAATGTAAAGATGCACGTGAATTTTGGAGACTGGTCAATCAAGCCAATGGTGGGAAACAACAACAACTGATGTCAAATATATCGGAAGAAGTCTAGGAGAAGCATTTGGGATCAATGACAGTTTACACCAGAAATATGATAAAGCCAACAGAAGTAAATTCAGTAGAAAATACAAGGGTCAATCATAATGAAAGGAAAAATACCCAGCAAATGATCCAGTGACAACATTGGAAAAAATTATAAGTTCCAGCAGACGGAGTAGTGCACCAGGGCCAAATGGCCTCCCTCAAGCACTATTTAAAGAAAATCCACAATAGTGGGCAAAGAACTTGTCAAACTTGTTCAATAATGTTTTATGGAAGGAAGAAGTCCCAGACAAATGGAGGGGCTCAATTTTGACTCCGATTTACAAAGCTGGTCAAGTCTCGGATCCTGCTAACTATAGACTTATAGCTTTAATGGATTGCGAAGCAACGTTTTTTGCTAAGTGTCTGCTAACAGAACTCACGGACTGGGTGCGGCCAGTAATTTACTCCCAAAAAACCAAACAGGGTTATTAAAGGCTTGGGGACGATTATTAATATTCAAATGCTAGTTCTT